>NC_090813.1:38938093-40138093 GCF_000390325.3 Nicotiana tomentosiformis | reverse complement strand
ACTTAGTCAACTGGACCACAATAACCCATACATCATCATGTTTCCTCAAGGTTCGTGGTAAGCCTAGCACAAAGTCCATTTGAAAAGAGTTTCCAAGGTCTGCGGTTGAAATTTAGCTCTACGTCGTCTATTTGCAACTATTTGCAACAAAACACAACCACCCATGGTGCGGGCCAACACCTGGATTTGCACAATTAAGTGTAGAGTGTAGTAAGAGTACAACCGACCCCATGTACTCAACAAGTATCATAACTAACCCTGGTGAGGTAATAAAGACAAGAATTATTAATAATACTTTCTAATAACTCGTACATTTCATAAATCTCATAAGTATATAGCAATAACATCACCAAGTTATAAATCAGAGTGAGCCTCCTTGGTGCACAAAAAAGCGAACATGCTCTATTTCAGTTAAAGATCCAACATACAGAGAAGATATGCAAACGTAAGGCATGTATACATTCCTGATCTAGCATATAGAGAAGATATGTGAATAAAACATGTATACATCCAAGGAAATTGCAAGTCAAGAAAAATTAAATAACCAAAACACACAATGGCCAGTTTTCCTCTTATTGCGTGTACACTATCAAGAGAGAAACATGAGAGGGTGACCCTAGGGGGGTGGATCCTTATCCGCTTACTGCATGGATAACTCACATGCTAACATAACTCAGGTTCGCAAAGACAACTTACATGCTATAAAACCAGTCCATATCACACATAAAGCACATAGAAAGATACATATACATCAATAATGTATATCAACTTACATACTCATGGACTGATATAAGTGACATGCTATAGTATAGGAATGTGCAAAGTGTGCTACCATAGTTCTAATCAGGTGATTACGCCACAAGAATAGCAACTAACACGTTCGAATAGGAGATCAATCAACAAAAAATCTCTAACATGATTCCAAATTGCTCACGAAGGGAATACAACATAAGAAGTATGATAACATGAAGCCTAGCAATCGATTCAAGTCATATAATAGCCTAAACACTACCCTGAGTATGGATAATTATCAAGACCCAAACCGATGGGCCGCGACGGGCACCCGCTACCTTACTCAACCGAGTACCAACATAATGTATCCTTCTTATTACATAATCATATGTAAGTGGTCCAGAAGGGGCATCATTAGATAAACAGAGTAAACGTGAGGGATTTACCCGAAATAGAACGACCCAACCTGATATAAAAACCCATACACGTGGCATACGGGCCTATAATGCCAACATGATCATTAATAAACTCAAAACATAGGCCGACAAGGCCATACAAATACACGTACACATGACATCTATCTACAAGCCTCCAAGAATACATAATTATCATAAAGGTCGGGACAGAGCCCCGCCATACCAAACAATACACATCTAAATCATACTAACCAAACAAGCAACTCCGGAGCAAATGGAGTACACCAACATCTTTCACTGAGCTGATCACCTACTTGGAGGACTCTCGACCTGTCTATTGAGATTTGCGGGCATAAAACGCAGCGTCCCCAGGAAAAAGGCATGTCAGTACAAATAATGTACCGAGTATGTAAGGAATGAAAATTAGTAAATAATAGACATGAGAGAAACATGGAGTAAAAGACTCGACATGTACGTCTGCATAGCTCTGTGAATCATTTCATTTTTATAATGTCATGAATATGCATATAAATATCATACCATGCATAGGTATATGCGTTCATAACATCATCAAGCCTCTGCAAGCATCCCATCATATCATTTCGGCCACTGTGGGCAAATCATCAACGTATACCAGCTGATCAGGTGGTGGTGCGTATATAACGCCATAACGTTTTCCCATATCCCATATACATATACTATATGCGTATATAATGCCATCTGGTCATGGGTAAATGTACATGTATAAATGCATGAAATGCATACGAATTACGTTAAAAAGATTTCTCGGAATGTTGTAAAAATCAATATGCCTTTCGGATAAACTTTATCAGATATGTATTTTTCTAAGACCCATGAACAAAAGATATAATAATAGGGCACGTGGGGAATCAAAAATATAGACACCCCTAGTATTTCTATGAATAGAGTCATTTATGGAAGCTGTGCATTTGCTCGTTTCATTTGTATCATATGGATCATGCCAAAAATAAAGAAGGGATAGCCTTCACATACCTCAACCTATTCTCTTGACAATCCCTCTAACACACGTCTTTTGCGAAGAACACGTAACGGTGGATCGAATTAGGAAAACATCCGTATGATATTCTTGAGAGAGATTGCACCGTACTCCCTTAGAATTGCAAATCCCGTTGCAATTATGCAGTATAACTTCGTATGAAATTCTTGAAGCAAATCACGTTGCTATTGAAAATATGATCTTTGCTGAAGCATTTACGTTGCTATGAAGATGGATATACCTCTCTTTTGATTTTGATCCTAATTTTGTATAACGTTTCTTTGCTGAAGTTCATCCGTAACTTTTGAAGATGTAAGTATCTTATTTTGTGAATTAAAGAAGCTTTTAAGCCTTGGTGGTGTGGGCCCCACTTTGATAACCATGACTTGGCCACAAAGTCCTCAAAATGAGCCACCTATTTTAATGACTAAGAGTCATTACTTGGTCTTTAAGTCAAGACCCCTTGGCTGCCACGTTGGGAGTGTTTAACTTTATCTACATTATGCTTACTTAATTAGGTAATATCCCATTACCCAATAATTAACCAATTACCCATATAATTAAGAATTATGTCAAATTACATAAAATACTACCCACTTTAACACACTTTTTACACCTTACTATCATGGTCATATGGTACCTTGTATGGTACTAGTCCATAAATACGGGGTATTATAGCTTGGACCGTATTTTATCCCAAGTGTCTAACTTCGCCGAAACTCATTTTTTTCGATTCGCTTACCCTTTCACCTTCACGAATTTACTTATCACTTGCTTGAAATAGTATGTTACACCCCACGTTTTCGTACATAAAAGTGTGCCATATGTAAATTGATATATGCTCGGAAATGAGATGTTATTTCCCGCATTTTCGGACGTTGAAGTGATAAGTAAAATCGTGAAGGTGAGAGGCTAAGCGAATCGAAGAAAATGAGTTCCGTCGAAGTTTGGCAATTTGGGGATAAAATACGGTCCAAGCTATAATACCCGGTATTGATGTTTGGCATATTTCGATATGTGTTGATGTTACTTTGCCCATGCTTTAACCACTTTTTGATGTTATTTAATCTTTAAAACACCCAACATGGTGTAATTATTGGTTTGATGACTAATTAAGTTATGTGTGACGATTTAAGGTGTTCGGAGTGCAAAATATGAAGAAAAGGTGGTTTAGCTAGAGGAAGAAGGGTTGGATGCGTCGCATCCAACCTAGGAAAACATCATCCTGCATGCAACCTTAGCAGTGAAGTTGGGCCATCGCGTCCGCCATCGCGTGCGAAACTGGGAAGTAGAAGTGAAGCTGGATGCGTCGCGTCCACCATCGCATGCAAGCTGAGAAATAGAGGACAAGGTGGATGCGTCGCATCCACCTTCGCAGGCAAAAATTGAAATAGAGGACAAGCTGGATGCGTCGCATCCACCTTAGCATCAATCCCTGAAGCCGATTTGGACTAGGAATAGGAGAGCTTTGGCCCACGACTTTTGTACGCAATATATAAGCCAAAAACGCCTCCTTTAGGTTATCTAACATATTGGGAAGAGGGAAAAAGCCAGGAAAAAGCTGTGAAGGCCGGAATTCATCAAGTTTCATCTTTCTCCCACCAAACTTAGTAATTTTTATGTTTCTTTATATGATTTGTTGTTTGGCTACCATGTCTATGTGGAGCTAAACTTCACGTTCTAGGGTTGTGGTTCTTTCATGACTATTGTTATTCGGATATTGATTTTGACTTCTTGATTTATCATATTAGTTTATTTATTCAATCTTGCACTTAATTATTTAATTGATTGATCACCAATTGAATATTATCTACGAATCTAGAATTGCACTCGAAAGTGGGAATTCTATATTGCATATAGGATTGAGTAGGGCAAGTTCTTGAACTCGGGCATCGGGGAACGGATTCGTAGTTAGGATAGACATATACCTAATTGCCTTGCTTGGTTGATTTACAGGAATTATAAATGCGTTCTTGTTGATTCTAACTCCATAGACATATAGGCGTTAGGTTAGCTTGAATAGGCGAGTAAGAACTCGACAGATTCTTATGAGCATTAACCCTGTCAACCAATAAGCTAGATAAATTAGTCGGTCAATTCAATTGAAGAATATAATAGGATTGTTAGATAGCCGATAACCCTAGATCGTTTTCATTACATTGAGATCCTTAAAATCTGCTCTTTCTCTGTTCAAAGTCTATTATTTATATTTTTCTTATTTAATTAGTTAGAATAAAATATTTTTAGATTTAATTCTTGTTTAGATAATTAAGATAGGCTAATTTAGTTAATAGTTAATCATAAGTCCTCGTGGGTTCGACATCCGACTTTGAGTCACTTTATTACTTGACGACCGCGTATACTTGCGTGAGTGTGTTTGGTCGCAACAAGTTTTTGGCGCCGTTGCCGGGGACTTAGAAATTAGCTACGTGACTAAGTTAAGCTTTTATTAGATATTTGTTTTCAAGTTTTAATTTTCAGTTTGCCTGGTTTGTGTCAACGCAGGGTTTACTCTCGAATGCAGAGGAGTAGAAGTGCAAACAACCTCATTCCTCTTGATCCAGAAATCGAACGAACATTACATAGAGTGAGAAGGGAACACGAAGCTAGAACGAGAATAGAAAGAGATTTGGACATCGCAATCCAACCACAGCCAATAGATATGGCAGGCAATGAAGAGCGTCCGGTAATCGAAGCCGCAAGGCCCAATCTTGCGAATATGACTCAGGCTATTGTGAAGCCTGATATCACTGGGCATTTTGAACTCAAACAGTACATGGTACAGCTGATTCAGTCCACAGGACAATATGTGGGTCTATCTCATGAGGACCCGCAGAGGCATATTCAGAACTTCTTGGAAATCACGGACACTTACAATTATCCGAACGTCTCCAAGGACTATGTTAGGCTGACACTATTCCCTTTTTCACTGTTGGGGGAAGCTAAAGAATGGTTGCAAAAGGAGCCCGCGAACTCTATCCACACTTGGGATGATCTAGCAAGGAAATTCCTGATCAAGTTTTTCCCAACTAAGAAGACAAAGTCGTTGAGGAGCCAAATTCTTGGGTTCCAACAACGGGATGGCGAGACACTTCGTCAAGCTTGGGAAAGATACAAGAAACTACTCAGAGACTGCCCGCATCATTGTCAAACTGATGAGGTATTGGGTCACACTTTTGTTGATGGGTTAGATGAAGCATCAAAGATGAATCTTGACTCAGCTTGTGGGGGTAGTTGCATGGCAAGACCGTATAGTGAAATACAACTCCTGCTAAATAATTTCACTGCTAATGACCATAATTGGCAAGGAGAGGGGGATTCACGAAGGGTAATTAAACAGAAGGCCGCCGGTTTGATTGAGCTTGATGACTTTTCCGCCATGAGAGCCGATATAGCAAAATTGGCAAATCAGATGAATAGAATGACAACACAACAAATGCAACATGTACAGCAGATGTCTATTTGTTGCGAACTATGCGGAGACAGTCATATGATTGACATGTGCCCCACGAATCCTGAATCTATATACTATGTGGGACAACAAAACAGAGGTCCTATGAATCAACATGCGCAATATGGGAACACTTACAACCCAAACTGGAGGAATCATCCTAACTTCTCATGGGGCGGAAGTCAACAGAATCAGTATAGGCCTCAAGGGAATTTTACTCAACCTCAGAAGCCACCCCAACAAATGGAAGAAAGTACGAATGACTTGCTGAAAAAGTTGTTACTAGACAATCAACAGCTCAGGACCGATTTCAGAAATCTTGAGAGGCAAATGGGGCAGTTAGCAGCAAACCAAAATACTAGACCTACAGGCTCACTTCCCAGTGATACAGAGAAGAACCCTCAAATTAATGCAGTTACACTTAGAAACGGGAGGGAACTAGAGGAAGCGCCAAGGAAGATAAAAGAAAAACCTATACCTGGGGGGAGTTGACACCTAAGGCAACACAAGAGTCAAAGGAAGATGATGCAAGTTCAGAGCGAATGGAGGTTACAAGGCCACCACCACCTTTCCCCCAAAGATTGCAGAAAAGGAATGACGATCGCATGTTCAACAAATTTCTCTCCATGTTGAGTCAGGTTCAATTAAATATTCCATTAGTGGATGTACTTCGTGAAATTCCAAAGTACGCTAAGTACATAAAAGACATAGTGGCTCATAAGAGGAAATTGACTGAGTTCGAGACGGTTGCACTTACTGAGGAGTGCACATCAAGGGTCCAAAACAAGCTTCCCCAAAAGCTTAAGGACCCTGGCAGCTTCACTATTCCAGTACAAATCGGTAATATTAACGTGGGACGTGCTCTGTGTGATTTGGGTGCAAGCATAAATCTGATGCCGTTATCCTTGTTTAAGCAATTAGGTCTGGGAGCTCCGAGACCAACCACCGTGATGTTGCAATTAGCTGATAGGTCCATAGCCTACCCCGAAGGAGTGATTGAAGATGTGCTGCTGCAAATTGGAAAATTCATCTTCCCAGCTGACTTCATTATTCTAGACTTCGAGGCTGATGAACAAGTTCCAATCATATTGGGACGACCTCTCTTGGCTACTGGCGATGCAATAATTAAAGTGAGAGAAGGGAAAATGATTATGAGAGTGGACAACGAGGAGGCAGTCTTCAATGTCTACAAAGCAATCCAACTCCCCCACCACTATGAGGAGCTCTCTATGATATCTGTGGTGGAGGTGGATGAGAAACTTCTTAACACGAGTGTATATCTAGGCGACTGTTTAGAAAAAGCAATCATGTTGTTTGATAGCTTGGAGATGGATGATGAGGTTGAGGAGATGAAGGGAATCCTAGATACATCATGTGGTTACATGCAAGGAATAATCCCGTTTGAGCCCCTGAATAGGCCAAGTGGCCCCCCACCAAAGCCGTCAATTGAAAAAGCTCCAAATTTGGAACTTAAACCCCTACCCCCTCACCTTCAATATGCTTATTTGGGAAGTTCTGACACTTTACCTATTATTATTTCTGCTCACTTGTCTAAATTACAGGAAGAAAAGCTATTAAGGGTGCTACGTGAGCACAAGCGAGCAATTGGGTGGACAATGTCTGACATTAAAGGCATTAGTCCAGCTTTCTGCATGCACAAAATCCTCATGGAGGACGGACACAAGCCGAGTGTAGAACACCAACGCCGACTAAATCCAATCATGAAAGAAGTGGTAAGGAAAGAAGTGATTAAGTGGCTTGATGCAGGTATTGTATTTCCAATCTCTGATAGTAAATGGGTAAGCCCCGTTCAATGTGTGCCGAAGAAAGGGGGGATAACCGTAGTAGTTAATGAAAATAATGACTTAATTCCTACAAGAACTGTAACTGGATGGAGAATTTGCATAGATTACAGAAAACTAAACAATGCCACCCGGAAAGACCACTTTCCCCTGCCTTTTATTGACCAAATGCTTGATAGATTAGCTGGCCAGGAATACTACTGTTTCCTGGACGGTTATTCGGGGTATAATCAGATTGCTATAGCCCCAGAAGACCAAGAGAAAACTACATTTACATGTCCTTATGGCACGTATGCGTTCAAGAGAATGCCCTTCGGTCTTTGTAATGCACCTGCGACTTTTCAAAGGTGTATGATGGCTATTTTCACTGACATGGTTGAAAGATATGTAGAAGTATTCATGGACGATTTTTCTGTGTTTGGATGTTCTTTTGATAGTTGTTTGATGAACCTTGATAAAGTGCTAGCTAGGTGTGAAGAGACGAACTTGGTGCTAAACTGGGAAAAGTGCCATTTCATGGTACGTGAAGGTATAGTTTTGGGGCACAAGGTTTCAAAAGATGGTCTACAGGTGGATAAAGCAAAGGTGGAGACGATCGAAAAATTGCCCCCGCCGACATCCATCAAAGGCATTCGCAGTTTCTTGGGTCATGCAGGTTTTTATCGTCGTTTCATTAAAGATTTTTCGAAAATTTCTTCCCCTTTGTGCAGGCTTCTAGAGAAAGACGTTACCTTCAAGTTTGATAATGCATGTCTGAAAGCATTTGAGGAGCTGAAGGGAAGATTGGTGACTGCACCAATTATCATTGGCCCCGATTGGGCACAACCATTTGAGTTGATGTGCGATGCAAGTGACATAGCAATTGGAGCGGTGTTAGGGCAAAGGAGGGATAAAATCTTTCACTCCATTTATTATGCAAGCAAAACTATGAATCCAGCTCAGATGAATTATACAGTGACTGAAAAGGAGTTGCTTGCAGTGGTGTGGGCGTTTGACAAGTTCAGATCCTATCTAGTGGGAACCAAAGTCATCGTCTACACAGATCATTCAGCTATCAGATACCTATTTGAAAAGAAAGACGCCAAGCCGAGGCTGATTCGTTGGGTCCTCCTCTTGCAAGAATTTGACTTAGAGATCCGAGATCGAAAAGGGACAGAAAATCAAGTGGCCGATCATTTGTCCAGATTAGAGAGCCGGAACCATGTAGCTGAAGGAGGGTCAATTAAAGAAACATTTCCGGATGAGCAAATATTGGCAATCACCTCAGGTGAAGCCCCATGGTATGCAGATTATGTGAATTTTATCGCAAGTGGGGTAACGCCACTAGAATGGACAGCTGACAATAGAAGAAGATTCCTACATGATGTAAGGTTCTACGTGTGGGATGAGCCATTCCTATATAGGCAGTGTGCAGATCAGTTGGTGAGAAGGTGTGTTCCTGAGGAAGAGATGAAGGCTATACTACATGACTGCCATGCGTCACCATATGGAGGTCATCACGGCGGGGATAGAACCGCCCAAAAAGTGCTACAATCAGGTTTTTATTGGCCAAAATTGTTTAAGGATGCACATGCCTTCGTTAAAAATTGTGATAGATGCCAAAGAACTGGAACTATCACGAGGAAGCACGAGATGCCCTTGCAAAATATACTGGCGGTAGAACTTTTTGATGTTTGGGGGATTGATTTTATGGGACCATTCCCATATTCTAACGGACACAGATACATCTTGGTGGCGGTCGACTATGTTTCTAAGTGGGTAGAGGCCATAGCTCTTCCTACTAACGACGCAAAAGTTGTGGTAGGCTTTGTAAAGAAGCACATCTTCACACGTTTTGGGACCCCAAGAGTGTTGATAAGCGACGGGGGAACTCACTTTTGTAACAAACTGCTGAATAATATTCTTGCAAAATACGGAGTCAAGCACAAAGTTTCCACTGCCTATCATCCCCAAACGAGTGGTCAAGTAGAAGTTTCCAACAGAGAGGTCAAGCAGATTTTGGAAAAGACAGTAAGTATGAATAGAAAGGACTGGGCCGGGAAGCTGGATGACGCATTATGGGCATATCGCACTGCGTACAAGACCCCAATAGGCACTTCTCCGTACAGGTTGGTTTATGGGAAGGCCTGCCATCTGCCCGTCGAGCTTGAACACAAAGCATATTGGGCGATTAAAAAGCTAAATATGGAGATGGACTTGGCCGGTGAAAAGAGATTGCTACAACTCAACGAGCTTGATGAGTTTCGATTGCATGCGTATGAAAATGCCAAATTGTATAAAGAGAAGACCAAAAGATGGCATGATAAGCATATCCAACATCGTGAGTTTGAACCAGGTCAACAAATTCTACTGTTTAATTCAAGGCTAAAGCTTTTTCCAGGAAAGCTTAAATCTCGATGGTCGGGTCCGTTTGAAGTGGTTAGTGTGAAACCTCATGGTGCGATAGAATTGTGTGATAAGGGGTCCAATACGACATTCTTGGTAAATGGCCAAAGAGTAAAACACTATTGGGGTGGTGACATTGCACGTCACAAGACCACAATGGATTTAGTGGAGGCATGAAGAACATGTTGCGTCGTGCCGCGACGTTAAATCAGGCGCTTCTTGGGAGGCCACCCAAGTTAGTTAGTTATTTTTATTTTTATTTTAATTTTTATTTTATTTTTTTTTTCTTTCTTTTTTTTTCCTTTCTTTTCGTAGGACATAGATTTTATTCAAGAAAACGAGGCGGATGCGTCGCGTCCCCCTCAGCAAAAAATTTTTTTTTTTTTTTTTGACGGGCCAATTGCTCAAGGCAGTGAAGTCTGCCTATCGCGCCCGTATCGCGTCCGAAAATTTTTGAAGGAAGACAAGGGGATGCGTCGCGTCAAAGCTCGCACACACAGGTAAGTAATATATATTTTAACACATCTTAAGATAACCTATTCGAACAAAAACGTTTCTTGCGACGCATCCACTCGTCTCGTTTTGGCGACGCCTACGCACGCAGAACAGAATTCTCTCATCGAAATTGTAACGCAATAAGCTCAAACACGACAGGTACGCATCATCCTCTTCGTTCTTCCGTTGGCTTCTCTCCTAATTCGTCTCTCCTCCCTCCTTCAATGGTAGCAACAAGTAGGTTTTGCAATTTCAAGATTTTTAGGGTTGTCGTTCTTGGTAGTTGTAATGGTTGAGAGATGATAAACTATAATTCCCTTCATCTCGTCCAACTTTGGGGAGGGTAGTTGCATTGCTCAACTGATAGAATGAACTAGGCACACTTGTTGCATACCACATGTTCGACGAATTGTCCCTGAGAAAAATTTAGGCGTCGGTGAAGTCTGAGTAACCGAGCAACATTGGTGTATGCTTGAGAATAAGTGTGGGGTCGAGTGAGGGGCTATGTGAAATTGAATTTTTGAAGAGAGTTATCACATACTTGCTGAAAGTCATGAGCTACAATTCCATGAAGAGTGAATGGCATGACTTTACGAATAAATTGAAGTCTGCAAGCTGTTGCAATTGCTTTCAAGCTGAACTTCGCTGTTTCATCTGCTAATTGTTGAATTCTTTGCATTGCAGGTACTTAGATTCGTAAAATGACAGCAGCGAGTAAACCATCCAAGCAACAAGACAAAGATGGTAACAAGCAACCGCCCAAAAAGCCTACCGGAAGGGCAGCGGGCGGTCCAAATCCACAGAAAAAGAGGAAGCGGACGGAGAAGGAAATGGAACTGCTGCCTAGGCAGTTAAGTGATGATTCAGAGCAAGAGGAGGAGGAAACATTGGTCCGGAGGACAGTGAAGAAGGGTATTACACCAAGCAAAGGAATAGAGATACGAGAGCCTGTGACATACCAAAGAAAAGCTTCGAGAATGAGTGCTCCAACTGATAAAGGGAAGGAGAAGATTACTACAGAATCTGAATCCGATTCCGATTCGGACAATGACCACCTACAGATCAACATGAGTGATGAAGACGAAGGTGAACCCATAGACCGAGTTGATTGGGAGAAATACTTTGTTAATGAGAAGGCATTCCGAGCCTATAAGAAGATATTGGTTTCAAAGAAGTACATTCCGGAAAAGCCGATAAACATCGGACCACTTAAGACAAAGTACTCAGAGTTTCTCAAGTCAATTCGAGAGGTGCAAAAATGGGGACCCATTCTGAAAGGTCATGGCAAAGCCAACCTCACCATTGTTAGAGAGCTCTACGCCAATTGGCGTCACGCACGGGGAAACATTGTGCGAGTAAGAGGGGTAGATATTAATGTGTCAGCTGAAGCTCTGAATAACTTCTTAAGGGTGCCACACACACTCACTGACAGGTTTGACGCCATATGCAAAACACCAGATTATGCACACATTAAGTCTGTCCTATGCCCTACCAGGAAGGATGCAGAATGGAAGCATGGGAGTATGGAGTACCACTCTATAGCAAAGGAATTCATGAGTGCGTTAGCACGTGTGGCTCTAAATTTCATTTGTAACCGACTGCTGCCATGCCAACATAAAACTGATGTCCCTCGTTACCGCGCACTCGTATTATATGCTTTATTAGAGGGGATACCACTCAACTTCGGAGCCATCATGCATGATCAAATGCAGCGAACCAGGATGAATTACAAGTGGAGGCTGTTCTTTGCTAATACCCTAACGGCTTTTTTAACAGAGAGGGGAGTACTATGGGACAAGGAGAATGACGACATTGAGGCTAAAGCTCCAGGACCATATGATGTCACTCATGTTCTAGAGCCGAACAAGGGAAGGTCTTCTAAGCTCACCATCCAACAATTATTTGAGCATATGCAAGCAGATATGCAAGAGAACAGGGCTGAGCTGATAGCGACTCGTGTCGAGTTGAGTGCCACCAGGGATGAGTTGAGACAGACTCGTGCGGATCTAAGCCGAGTTCAGACCGAGCAGGCCACGATGATGAAGGAGATATCATTACTCCTCAGAGCTCTGGTTCAATGTGCAGGTACAGACATCTCCCAGCTGATTGCATCATCCACTGCCGGACCATCCACTCCTGTTCCTCCCATAGTCACCGAGGCTCCACTCAACAGGCCTATTGAGGTCGCTGTAACACCTGATACAGAATCAGCACCAGTTGTTGATGATAGGAATGCTATGGATGCAGATGCTCCTCCACAGACTGCGGATGAGCCCTCCACCTTGACTTAAGGGAGTCCTTCTCACCCTACTTTACCTTGTTTGTGTGCGTTGGGGACAACGCACAGTCCTAAGTGTGGGGTGGGGGTGATTTATGTTTGATGTATGGATGAATGTACTAATATATTCACTGGATTAATGGCATAAAATAGCAGTAAATTCATCTATATGGAGTAACTATCAGTTTATCTATCAGTTTATCATTATGAAAAAAAAAATATATATATATATATATATATATATATATATATATATATATATATATATATATATATATATATATATAGTATCTTTGTAGATAGTAATAATCCCCTGTGGTTTTTCTTTGTGCCTCGGTTCTTTTCCATGGGATGTAGTTTGAACCGGGTAATTTTGTTTTCTTTTTAGAGTAGAGTAGGAATGTAGGGAATAAAAGGAGGAAGAATGATGAACCTAGGTGACCTTGACTTGGTTGATACTGGCATATTTAAGCTTTTACATATGTAATATCTTCCCTTCTCACTCTGAAATTATTGATGATGCCTTGTTAAAACGGATAGCATGTTTTGTTGCAGCCTATTTCTCATTTTCTTGACTTGTGTTCACTTTGCGCTTAATGCTTAATATCTCGTTGCTCCGTGAATACTTGCATTGTTTGAGAGTCGGAATGTAACCGTCCTTAATGAGTCATGTGCCATGTGTGGTGAGGTTTTTGTGTAGTCCATGTAGTGTACTTGTGTCTAGAACTTGCCCGGTATGTGAGTTGAAGCGAAATTTTAGGTGATGCTCGGTTTGAAAAATGATTTTAGGCTTTCTTTGATCTTTTTGAGCTTATTGCTTATCACAAATAAAATCTATCCCTAGTTAAACCTTTTGAGCCTGTAGACCTTTTATTTGGTACCCACATTACAAGCCTATACCCTTTTTATTCTTAATTGACATTGTTTTGATCCTTTTACCTCTTAAAGCACTTTAATTGTTAGATGAGCGCTAAAAGAAGTAAGAAGGGAATAAGTGTGGGGTGACTTTTGAGTGAAACCAATGAAAGAAAGAAGGGTGCACTTATTTTGTAAAATAATACACCACTAGCGGAAATTAAAAGAAAAAAAAAAAGAGAAAGAAAAATATAGATGAATAAATTGTTGTCTTGTTCTTGCTAGTGGGTATGAATTAAAGTAGTGCTTAAAGAAAGAGGAAATATTGTTGGGGTGATATTATTTGTGAAATTGAAGTGGTGTTGAAGAATTTGCGCTTAAGTTATTTGATGATGTGTTAAAGTGCTTAGGAGGGTGAATCACTATTCCTTAAATATATCCTACCCGTCCCTTAGCCCACATTACAACCATGAAAAAGTCCTAATTGATTTTAGATCGAGCGAGCTTACATTAGTAGAGATTTACATTAAGGGCAAGCCTATGGTACCAATTACATGCATGTGACTTCTTTTGTGAGAGTGAGCGATTTTCTTTGTGAGCATGAGATTCGAATGTGTGGATTGATTTTACTCTCTCTGCTTTTGTTGTGAGGGCACATGGTTTCACGAGGGATAGGTAACGTTATTAGACTTCTCTATGATGTTGGTTGTTCAAGCCATGAGTGCATTGTGACATTGAGTCGGTTTTTGAGGTTAGGATTGTTGTGAGCATGTTGTCTTTGTTCGAATATGTTTAAAGAAGGGCATAAGAAAAGGGAAGTGTGTTGATGCATAGTCTAGAGCCTAATTGTAGCAAATAACCACGGTCATAGGTGCAGTGTGCTTTGAATGATAAGAGTTTAATTTTGTTTCGTCTACTATAGGATGGTTTGTTCGAGGACGAACAAAGGTTTAAGTGTGGGGTAGTGATGTTTGGCATATTTCGATATGTGTTGATGTTACTTTGCCCATGCTTTAACCACTTTTTGATGTTATTTAATCTTTAAAACACCCAACATGGTGTAATTATTGGTTTGATGACTAATTAAGTTATGTGTGACGATTTAAGGTGTTCGGAGTGCAAAATATGAAGAAAAGGTGGTTTAGCTAGAGGAAGAAGGGTTGGATGCGTCGCATCCAACCTAGGAAAACATCATCCTGCATGCAACCTTAGCAGTGAAGTTGGGCCATCGCGTCCGCCATCGCGTGCGAAACTGGGAAGTAGAAGTGAAGCTGGATGCGTCGCGTCCACCATCGCATGCAAGCTGAGAAATAGAGGACAAGGTGGATGCGTCGCATCCACCTTCGCAGGCAAAAATTGAAATAGAGGACAAGCTGGATGCGTCGCATCCACCTTAGCATCAATCCCTGAAGCCGATTTGGACTAGGAATAGGAGAGCTTTGGCCCACGACTTTTGTACGCAATATATAAGCCAAAAACGCCTCCTTTAGGTTATCTAACATATTGGGAAGAGGGAAAAAGCCAGGAAAAAGCTGTGAAGGCCGGAATTCATCAAGTTTCATCTTTCTCCCACCAAACTTAGTAATTTTTATGTTTCTTTATATGATTTGTTGTTTGGCTACCATGTCTATGTGGAGCTAAACTTCACGTTCTAGGGTTGTGGTTCTTTCATGACTATTGTTATTCGGATATTGATTTTGACTTCTTGATTTATCATATTAGTTTATTTATTCAATCTTGCACTTAATTATTTAATTGCTTGATCACCAATTGAATATTATCTACGAATCTAGAATTGAACTCGAAAGTGGGAATTCTATATTGCATATAGGATTGAGTAGGGCAAGTTCTTGAACTCGGGCATCGGGGAACGGATTCGTAGTTAGGATAGACATATACCTAATTGCCTTGCTTGGTTGATTTACAGGAATTATAAATGCGTTCTTGTTGATTCTAACTCCATAGACATATAGGCGTTAGGTTAGCTTGAATAGGCGAGTAAGAACTCGACAGATTCTTATGAGCATTAACCCTGTCAACCAATAAGCTAGATAAATTAGTCGGTCAATTCAATTGAAGAATACAATAGGATTGTTAGATAGCCCATAACCCTAGATCGTTTTCATTACATTGAGATCCTTAAAATCTGCTCTTTCTCTGTTCAAAGTCTATTATTTATATTTTTCTTATTTAATTAGTTAGAATAAAATATTTTTAGATTTAATTCTTGTTTAGATAATTAAGATAGGCTAATTTAGTTAATAGTTAATCATAAGTCCTCGTGGGTTCGACATCCGACTTTGAGTCACTTTATTACTTGACGACCGCGTATACTTGCGTGAGTGTGTTTGGTCGCAAGACTAATGCCATACAAGGTACCACATGACCATGATAGTAAGGTGTATAAAGTATGTTAAAAGTGAGTGGTATTATAAGTAATTTGAGATAATTGTTAATTATTGGTTAGTGGAAGATTATTAAGTTAATCAAGAGATTAGTTGTTAATTAAAGAAAATTTTGGATAAGCTTTAGGTGCCTAACGTGGCAGCACAAGCAATGACTCTTTAGTCATTTAAAATAGGCGTCACATTAAGGAATTTGTTGGCCAAATTATTCTTAAAGTGGGGCCCACATCATAAGACATCTTAAAACTTAAGAAGTCATTCAACAGTAACGTTAATCTTCAAAATTCAACTCACTTATAAGATTTCTCTATCCTGGTAACATGGGAACTTTAGCATCTTCAACAAATTCAACATGATTTCATGGCAATTCAACGAGATTTCCTAGCATCTTAAGCAACGTGATATTTTGCGATTCTAAGGGAGTAAGGTGCAACCTTTCTCAAGAATATCGTATGGAGTTTTCCCTACTCCAGGTATGTTAAGGCTAAGCCCTTCCTTCATTTTGGCATGATTACGTAATTACATGCATTTGATAACAAAACATAAAGAGAAATTCATATTCTGGAATTTATGTATATTTTCCTAGTCTCATAAGTTACAATATTCTCCTTATCGGGACTTCATATTCAATTGAGTATTGTCTTGATCTAGTCAAGAGAGCAGAGAGCCTATATATGCAGTATTATAGTATTTTCATTACCATCGAGCTATAATGGATGGGCAGGTCCCTATTGGGCAATCTGTGATAAGATGGTAAGTTATATACCGAGCCTAATGTGGCCGAGCGCCTATGAGCGAGCCTAGTTGGCAAAGATACAAAGCCTAGTATTGCCGAGCGCTTATGAGTAAGCCTACTACGGCAGAGCAGATATATACATATACAGAGCCTTATAAAGCCGGAAAACTATTTTACTTAGTATATTGAGAGAGTTGAGTCAGTATCAGCAGGTAAGCATATATTCAGATTATCTTTTTCTCCCAGTTACTTTCAGCTATTATATTATCAGTTCAATTTTAGCTTTCAGAATATTGCCTTACATACTCGGTACATTATTTTGTACTGACGTCCCTTTTCTAGGGGCGCTGCATTTCATGCGTGCAGGTTCAGGCAGATAGACAAGTAGACCTCCTCATTAGGTGTTGCCCGAGTTCAGCTTGACCAGCAAGCTCCATGACATTCGGAGTTGCCGGGTCTAGAGATTTATGTACATCTTATGTGTGTGTGTGTATATATATATATATATATATATGTTATGAGTAGGCCGGGACCCTGTTCCGATCACAGTATATCCATCAGTAGAGGCTTGTAGACATATCCTATCAGTTAGTGCAGTATGTTGGGCTTGTAGGCCTTTTATGTATATTTTGTTGGTTTGCCAGCCATAGTAGTTATGATGGCCTTGTCAGCCCAGCTTTATATTGATATTTAATCAGCATTCAATTGTCTTGCAATGTGGCCTACGGCCAAAGTATTACATTATATGTTCAGAATTCCTTACTCGCAAGTTGGTACGCAAGGATAGGTAAGGCACCGGGTGCCGGTCTCGCCCCCCAGGTTCGAGGCGTGATAGAAGTGGTATCAGTGCAGTTCTGTCCTGGGGAGTCTACAAGCCGTGTCTAGTAGATTCTTGTTTATGGGTGTGTTGTGTACCACACTTATAAGCAGGAGGCTACAGGGCATTTATGATTGTCACACTTTCTTCTTACTATAGATCGTGTGGTAGAGCTCAGTTGTAAGAACTCAATTTCCTAAACTCTATCTTATATATAATATGACGATGTCTACATTAGAAAGATAGTTGGTAAGAGATTGCATGTGGCTGAGGAAGTGTTAAGCCAGAGGCACTCGATTTTGCATCATGCTTATGATGAGTAAATGTGAGGCCTTCAGCAGATCATGTGTGTACTAAGACATATAAGCTCTTGATAAGGAGCCTTAAGGCAACAATATCTATTCACTCTTACGGTAACAAGGAATAAGAGATTTAGAAGCTAGATACAAGTTTCAACAAGTAAAAGAAACAAGGTAAAGAAGGTTACGAGGCGCCCAGTTAATGAAGATTATCAGTATTTGCAAATCGGGCAGAGAAAACTAAGCATTTTGAGTTACCTTCAACGGTAATAGAGATCGGCCACACCCATCTTAGTTATGCCCTATGGGAGTTGACAAATATGGTTTAATAGAAGGACGGGATATCAGGATCCCATTGGGGTTAGAGTAATCCAAAATGATGGATGGGTTGTTTGCGTTAGTTGACATTTCCGAGGGATATTGCAAATTTACTAATGGATCTCCTTGTGAGACACTCAAATGATACACTCTAGAATAGTACAGCTAGATATGAATACTAGCATGTTCAAAGTCAGGTACTGGAATCTTGGAAGGAACAAATATTACCTTAGTATGGCTCCCGTTCCTAGTAGAGAAAGAATGTTAGGCAACCTGAAGAGCCAATGGATGGAGCAAGGGGCACTAAAACCAAAAGAATGTCGTGTTCGCGTTTTCATAATAAAGTGATAGACATAAATGTTACCGGGAAATAAGAAGAGAATTAATGAAGCATTATGAGTAAGATATGATACATGGATGACAACGGTAGATCAAAAAGATGACAGTATTACAGAATCTATAGCCAAGTGAGGGAAGAGACGAGAGGTGACAGGCCTTAAGACAACAAAAGAGTATAGGCCATACAGTCATATCCTCATTCCGAGAAATAAGTTCGTGACTCCAACGCGACTACCGGAAAGGAGAGTTAAACCCTAGAGTAATAGAAATCAGTATGGGTTGGTGAACAAGATAAACTAAACATGAATTAGGGGCTAAGTGATTTGATAATAGTCAGCGTCATGAGAATTTCAGATTTGCGTTCCGGCGATAATAGAAAGGACAACAGGAGAAGATTCATGAAAAACTCAGAGAATTGTCATTCAGGAAAACACTTCCCTAAAGCAAGCAATGTGAGCAAAGTTAAGCTTAAAGGACTATGTGTTCCAGTTACACTAAGTGTCACCCTCATGAGTAAGGTATTTCATTATCCTTGGTATAGAAGGATTAACGCAAGGCGAGTAAGGGTCATCGATGATGTGAAAAGACGTCAAAGATGGAGAGATAAAACATCTATAGGTAGGTTGTCGTAGCTCCAACTCTTAGTACTCCCCTAAAGGGGGGAATGTGGAGTGATATGGCATTAAGTCAGAATTAAGTGGTTCTAGTAATTATGGAATGGTAAAGGAAAAATGCGATAAAGAAATGAAAAAGGGATGAGATTGGAGATTGCACTTATTCAAAGCCTATAGATATGCTATGATTCTAGAACATTATGCAAAAACGACGTCAAGGAGAGAAAATAAGGGTTCCTCCCCGAGATGTCATTGATAGATAAGGAGCCTGTATGAAAAGCAAGTCAAGACAAAGGAAATAATCCAAGAAAGATTACACGGAATATTGATATGAGGATGGGCCAATGAATAGTTAGCAATTGATTCAGGAAGAGCCTAGTTATGGCTAGACAAGAGGATACAGACAAACCAACAGATCGTGCAAGATAAACATAGGGAACCCCAACATGGGAAATTCAGCCTCACAGTTATGACATCGTGATCCTTGAGAAATATTCAGATAGGAGTTGGGCATTTAAAAGGTACAATATAAGTGTTATGGAAATAAAAGAGAGTGACACTGGGAAACAATCAAAATTTAAGTTCAGAAGCAACCTACGGGCATAAGGGCAAGGAGGTAAGTCAGGATAATTACAAGTAAGAAAAAAACATCAAATATTCTATCGGGTAAACAATGTAATATGCTCGCGGCCTTGCAAGAGTCAGAGGGTCCTCCCTAGGTACTACAATGAAAGATTAGCTGTGAAAATAAGGAAGAAGGCTTCAACCTAAGCATAGTAACTTGAAGAAGGAATGGTCATGTAAAAACAGACTCACTACAAAATCGTACGCACTCCAAAAGAAAATGGAACCTACCATGGCTAATGAACGGGGAGTAAAACCAAAAGTAATATTCGAGACCATATGAGTTGCACAAAAAATTTTGCATGCGTGGAAACTAAGATAAGCTAAGTATGCACGCAACAAGGGCGCAAAAAGATCAGGAAAAGTAATTGCTTACGTTTGAAGAAAGCTGAGATGGAACAAAATGAATTATTCGATCAATGATCCATTGTTAGCTACAAACGCACTTAAGATTTCGGAGTATTATCCATGAAGAATATAAGTTGACAATCATACAGCTATAGAAGACTCCGGTATAAGTTAAAAGAAAGAATTTAGCCCAGGGCATAGATAAAGGATTGAATTGTTAGAAGATTGTATCATGGATATTCCATAGCGCCCATGAAAAGCTAAAGTAATAACTAATACTAGGAGCCACAGATCGGAAGATAGCTTAAGTCTACATGAAGGCTGATCAGAAGGAAGAAGAAACTAAAGAGTTACATCAACCAAGTAAACCAGGAGTCTAAAGAAATTATGATTGAGAATATTGTAGAATCACTCTTAATATCAGAGGTACAAGAGAGGTAATACAACAACCATATTCTATAACGGCTCTACGTTAAAGCTAGTTAGAAGAGTACCAGCTTTATAAAAAGTTAGTATGAAGCTCCCACCGGATTGTGTATGCACCAGAGGTGCAAGTGTTATAATAGAACTTCATGTTGTGGATGTGAATTATACCTATGTAGAAGGGAGGGAATAAAAGAGATATGAAAAGGTAAAGGTGAACAACGTACGAGGTACTCAGGTGCAGAAGATTGTGAATAATCCATACTTCAGATAAAAGGCTAGAAGCGCTGGGATTCAGTATCTAGGAATGATAACGGCATCGTTAGTGGCATATCTTCCAACATATGGTTTCTAAATATCGAGAGGTCTAGTTAAGAAAATAAAAGAGAGTTAGAGACGATGCGATGATTTGCTTGATGTTCTAGAATAACACAAGGAAATCTATAGTGCAAGCAAGTCGAAGAAAGGTTGCGAGTAATATAAATAGATATGTGTAGGTCGCAAGCTAAAGTATGGTAAAGCGACAAGGGTTTAGGAAGACACGAGTAAGGATAAGAAACGACAAGTGAGAAGGTGACGAGAAGGGATAAGTCCTCGGGATTAAGCCCATGAGAACAAGAATTATAGAAAGCTCAGTATATCCTGAATATACTCAAGGGAGTCTAAGACTAGTAGAATTTAAAAGAGATGGAATGATGACCTGGTAATAGAATAAGGGAGTAATTGTGATAGATAAAGGATGACGTTTAGGCCTTCGATTGAGTGACGACTTGATGAATTGTACAGGATTAAAATACCCTCGTAAGATAAATCACATTAGGATACTATAAAATATGGTTATTGAAGTACAGTATCGCCACTAAATGGATCAAGAAGATCACATCAAATATTCCTCGATGCAACATGAGCCCTAGCGACAATGTTACATAAGAGAACAAGTTATCACTAGTAGATGATAGATCAACATTAAGGTGAATCAACAATGAATGGATAAAAGTCACAAAGTATAAGATGAGATTAGGCCGTCATTCTTAAGATGAACAGTAATGAGGAAGCATTAAAGGACTTAGATTTATACATATGGGATAAGCAACGAAAGTAACCTGGGGGTTGGTAGTAGACCTCAGTAACGATAAATTGAAGTAAGAGTTATGGTATAGTATGACCTACTTAGATGCAGCAAAGTCATGCGGATAGATAACCGAGTCTATGAAATATGGTATAGCAATATTGTAAGTTCAATAAAATACCGAGCAAAGAACTTCAGTATACCCAGAGGGACATCTTGTCAAATTCTATATATGTTCCCAAAGTGAGGCCTAGAGATTGGCGCACATACAAGGAAAAAGTCGTACAGGCTGCATGACCGAAGGTAGCAATATTTACGAGATTGAAAGGATTCCGACCATAAGTCATAGTGTGAGAAAGATACCTAAAGGGGGGAATGCCTTGGCCTTTGGATTTATTCACAGAACAGTTGCCCAGATGGCAAGAAAAGTACTAAAGTATTCGGAAGACATAGGTTATGACAATGATAAGTGTACCAGTCAACATTCGAGGACGAATGTTCCAAAGTGAGGAATGATGTTACACCCCACGTTTTTGTACATAAAAGTATGCCATAAGTAAATCGATATATGCTTGAAAATGAGATGTTATATCCCGCATTTTTGGACGTTGAAGTTTTTTCGTAAGTTGATCAACGCACCCTCGGGAATGGGATTATTTTGAGGTTATAAGCATTTATGCTATTTCAAAATAAGTGATAAGTAAATTCGTGAAGGTGAGAGGCTAAGCGAATCGAAGAAAATGAGTTCCGTCGAAGTTTTGCAATTTGGGAATAAAATACGGTCCAAGCTATAATACCAGGTATTTATGGACTAGTGCCATACAAGGTACCACATGACCATGAGATTAAGGTGTATAAAGTATTTTAAAAGTGAATGGTATTATAAGTACTTTGAGATAATTCTTAATTATGTGGGTAATTGGTTAATTATTGGTTAGTGGGAGATTATTAAGTTAATCAAGAGATTAGTGGTTAATTAAAGAAAATTTTGGATAAGCTTGAGGTGCCTAATGTGGCAGCTCAAGCAATGACTCTTTAGTCATTTAAAATAAGTGTCACATTAAGGAATTTGGTGGCAAAAACATTCCTAAAGTGGGGCCCACATCATAAGACATCTTAAAACTTAAGAAGTCATTCAACAGTAACATTAATCTTCAAAATTCAACTCAGTTATAAGATTTCTCTATCCTGGTAACATGGGAACTTTAGCATCTTTAACAAATTCAACATGATTTCATGGCAATTCAACGAGATTTCCTAGCATCTTAAGCAACGTGAGATTTTGCGATTCTAAGGGAGTACGGTGCAACCTTTCACAAGAATATCGTATGGAGTTTTCCCTACTTCAGGTATGTTAAGGCTAAGCCCTTCCTTCATTCTGGCATGATCACGTAATTACATGCGTTTGATAACGAGACATAAAGAGAAATTCATATTCTAGAATTTATGTATATTTTTCTAGTCTCATAAGTTACAATATTCTCCTTATCGGGACTTCATATTCAATTGAGTATTGTCTTTTTCTAGTCAAGAGAGCAGAGAGCCTATATATGCAGTATTATAGTATTTTCATTACCATCGAGCTATAATAGATGGGCAGGCCCCTATTGGGCAACCTCTGATCAGATGGTAAGTTATATACCGAGCCTATTGTGGCCGAGCGCCTATGAGCGAGCACAGTTGGCCGATATACAGAGCCTAGTATGGCTGAGTGCCTATGAGCGAGCCTACTATGGTAGAGCAGATACATACATATACCGAGCCTTATAAAGCCGGATAGCTATTTTACTTTCTATATTGAGAGAGTTGAGTCAGTATCAGCAGGTAAGCATATCTTCAGATTATCTTTGACTCCAGTTACTTTCAGCTATTATATTATCAGTTCAGTTTCAGCTTTCAGTATATTGCCTTACATATTCGGTACATTATTTCGTAATAACGTCCCTTTTCTGGGGGTGCTGCATTTTATGCGTGCATGTTCAGACAGACAGACGGGTAGATCTCCTCATTAGGTGTTGCCCGAGTTTAGCTTGATCGGTAAGCTCCATGCCTTTCGGAGTTGCCGGGTCTAGAGCTTTATGTACATATTTTGTATGTATATATATATATATATATATATATATATATATGTTATGAATAAGTCGGGGCCCTGTTCCGATCACAGTATATCCATCAATAGAGGCTTGTAGACATATCCTGTCAGTTAGTGCAGTATGTTGGGCTTGTAGGCCTTTTTTGTATATTTTGTTGGTTTTCCAGCCATAGTAGTTATGACGGCCTTGTCGGCCCAACTTTATATTGATGTTTAGTCAGCATTCAATTGCCTTGCAATGTGTCCTATGGATAAAGTATTACATAGGGCTCACGTCTCACCTGGAAACATCTGAAATGATTAGACTTATACCTAGGGCGATGCCATACTTCCATAACCGTATTTTATAGCATCCCAATGTAACTCACCTTATATGGGTATTTTAATCCCGTACAATTCATGAAATCCTCTTCAAGTCATTAGTCAATCGAAGGCCCAAACGTCATCCGTTATCTATCACAATTACACCCTTATTCTACTACCAGGGCAGCATTCCATCTCTTCTAAACGTTATTAGTATTAGACCCCTTTGAGTTCATTCCGGCTATAGTAAACTTTCTATAACTTAGAGAAACCATAAACTCTCTTGTTTTCATAGGCTTAATCCCGAGGACTTGTCCATTTTCGTCACCTTCTCACGTGCCCTTTTCTTATCCTTACTCCTGTCTTTCTAAAACCTTGTCGCTCTACCATACTTTATCATGCGATTTACCCATATCCACTTATACTACTCGCAACCTTCCTTCAACTTGCTTGCACCACAGATTTCCTTATGTTATTTTGGAACATCAAGCGAGATATCACATCATCTCAAACTCTTCTTTACTCTTTTAATTAGACCTCCCGATACCTAGAAACTATAGGCTGGGAGGTATGCCACTAATGACACAACTATCATTCCTGGATATTGAATCCCAACGCTTCTAGTCCTTTATCTGAAGTATGGATTATTCTCAACCTTCTGCATTTTAATATCTCGTACGTTGTTCACCTTTACCTTACTTACCTTAAAATCTTGCATCACATCTTCTATCTCTTTCATGACCTGTCTTTCACACAGGTATAATTCACATCAACAATTTGAAGCTCTATTATAATACTTGCACCTCTGGTGCATACACAATCCGATGGGAGCTCCATACTGACTTTTTATGAGGCTGGTACTCTTCTAACTGCTTTCTTGTAGATCCGTTATAGAATATGGCTACTACACTATCTCTCTTGTACCTCTGATATTTAAGAGTGATCCTACAATGTTCTCAATCACGAGGTCTATAATTTTCTAGGTCCAATAATCAGACTCCTGATTTACTTCGTTGATGTAACTATTTAGTTTCCTCTTCCTTCTGATAAGCCTTTATGTAGGCTTAAGCTATCTTCCGATATGCGGCTCATGGTATACGTTATTACTTTATCCCTTCATGGACACTATGGAATATCCATGATACAATCTTCTAGCAATTCAATCCTTTGTCTATGACCTGGGCTCAATATTTTCTTTTTACTTATACCAGAGTCTTCTACGGCTTGTATGATTGTCAACATATATGTTGCATGGATAATACTATGAAATCTTAAGTGCATTTATAACGTATCTCACTCTAGATCACTGATTGAATAATTCCTTTCGTTACTTCTCCACTTTCTTTAATTGTAAGCAATTACTTTTCCTGGTCGTTTTGCCACTTGTTGCATGCATACTTAGCTTATCTCAGTGTCCACGCATGCCAAAATTTTCGTGCAACTCATATGATCTCGAATATTACTTTTGATTTTTCTTCCCGTTCCTTAGCCACGGTAGGTGCCACTTTCTCATGGAGTGCATGCAATGTTTTAGTGAGACTGTTTTTACATGACCATTTCCTCTTTAGGTCACTGTGCTTAGGTTGAAGTCTTCTTCCTTATTTCCTCAGCTAGTCTTTCGTTGTAGTACCTAGGGAAGACCTTCTGACTCTTGTAAAGCTGCGAGCTTATTACATCCTATACTTGATGGAATGTTTGATGTTCTTCCTTGCCTATAATTATCCGTAGTTACTTATTTCCACGCTCTTGTGCTTGTAAGGTTGCTCCTGAACTGAAATTTTGACTGTCTTCCTAGTGAGACTATCTTTTATTTCCATAACATTCATGCGGTATCTTTATCTACCCCAACTCTTATGTGAATATTTCTCAAGGATCACAATGTCATACCTGCGAGACTGAATTCCCCATGTTGGGGTTCACTATGTTTATCTTGCACGATCTGTTGATTTGTCTGTATCCTCTTGTCTAGCCATAACTAGGCTCTTCCTGAATCAACTGCTAACTATTCGTTGGCCCATTCTCGTATCAATATTCCGTGTAATCTTTCTTGGGTTATATCCTTTGTCTTAAATTACGTTTCGCATTGGCTTCTTATCTATCAATAACATCCCAGGCAGGAAGCCTTACTTCATCTCCTTGATGTCATGCTTGCATAATGTTCTGGAATCATAACATATCGGTAGGATTTGAATCAGTGCAATCTCATCCCTTTTCTCATTTTTATTGCATTCTTCCTTTACCATTCTATAGTTACTAGAACCGCTTAATTCTGACTTAATGCCACATCACTCCATATTCCTCCCTTTAGGGGAGTACTAAGAGTTGGAGCTACGACGATCTACCTATAGATGTTTTACCTCTTCATCTTTTTACATCATCGACGACCCTTACTCGCCTTGCGGTAATCCTTCTGTATCAAGGATAACTAAATTCCTTACTCGCGAGGGTGACACTTAGTATAAATGGAACATGTAGTCCCTTAAGCTTAACCATTGCTTGCTTTAGGGAAGCATCTTCTTGAATGACCATTCTCTGAATTTCTCATGAATATTCTTCTGTTGTCCATTCTATTATCGCCAGAATGAAATTTGAAATTCTGATGATGTCGACCATTATCAAATTACTCAGGCCCTAATTCATGTTTAGTTTATCTTTTTCACCAGCCCATATTGATTTCTATTATTCTAGGGTCTAACCTTTCCTTATGGTAGTCACGTTGGAGTCACGAACTTGTTTCTCGAAATGAGGATATGACTTTATGGCTTATACTCTTCTGTTGTCTCAAGGCCTGTCACCTCTTGTATTTTCATTCACTTGGCTATAGACTCTGTAATGCTGTCATTTTTTGATCTACCATTGTCATCCATGTATCACATCTTACTCATAATGCTTCATTAACTCTCTCCTTATTTCCCTGCTAACATTTCTCTCTATCACTTTATTCTAAAAACTTCGACAAGACATTCTTTTGCTTTTAGCTCCCCTTTCTCCATCCATTGGCTCTTCGGGTCTCCTAACATTCTCTCTCTACTAGGTATGGGAGTCACACTATGATAATATTTATCCCTTCCAAGATTCAAGTGCCTCTCTTTGAACATTCTAGTATTCATATCTAGCTGTACTATTCTAGAGTGCACCATCTGGGTATCTCACAAGGAGATGTATTAGCACATTTGCTATATCCTTCGAAAATGTCAACTAACACAAACAATCCATTCACCATTTTGGGTTACTCTTAGCCCAGCCGAATCCTGATATCCGTCCTTCTCTTATACTACTTTTGTTAGCCCCCATAAGGCATAAATGAGATGGGTGTGGCCAATTGTACATACCTCTGTTACTGTTGAAGGTAACTCAAAATGCTTGTATCTCTCTTCTTGAATTGTAGATAATGTTCATCTTTACTAACTGGGTACCTCATACCCTTCTTCACCTTGCTTCTTTTACTTGTTGAAATTTGTATCTATCTTCTAAATCTCTCATTGCCTTTCACCATAGGGGTGGATAAATATTCTTCCCTTAAGGCTCCTTACCAAGAAGCTTGCACGTCTTAGTATCCACATATTCTGCTGGAGACCTTACATTTACTCATCATAAGCATGATGCAAAATCGAGTTCCTCTGACTCAATTCTTCCACATCCATATTCAATCCCTTACCAACCGTCTTTCTGTATGTCGGTATCGTTGTATTACGAATATTATATAATTTAGGAATTTGAATTTCTACGACTGAGCTCTACCACACGATCTAGAGTAAGGAGAAAGAGTGACAGTCCTAAATGCCCTGTAGCACCTGCTTATAAGTGTGGTGCACAACATACCCATAAACAAGACTCTATTAGACACGGCTTGTAGACTCCCTATGACATAACTGCTCTGATACCACTTTTGTCATGACCCAAACCGATAGGCCGCGACAGGCACCTGGTACCTTACTCACCTGAGTACCAACATAACATATCTTTCTTATTACATCATCATAGGTAAGTGGGACAGAAGGGCGTCATGAGATAAACAGAGTAAACATGAGGGAATTACCCGACATAGAATGACCCAACCTGATATAAAAACCCATACACGTGACATACGGGCCTATAATGCCAGCATGATCATTTATAAACACAAAACATAGGCCGACAAGGCCATATAAATACCCGTACACATGACATCTGTCTACAAGCCTCTAAGAATGCATAATTATCATAAAGGTCGGGACAGAGCCCCGCCATACCAAACAATAGACATCTAAATCATACTGACCAAACAAGCAACTTCGGAGCAAATGGAGTGCACCAACATCTTCCGCTGAGCTGATCGCCTACTTGGAGGACTCTCGACCTGTCTATTGAGACCTGCGGGCATGAAACGTAGCATCCCCAGGAAAAAGGGATGTCAGTACAAATAATGACTGAGTATGTAAGGAATGAAAATTAGTAAATAATAGACATGAGAGAAACATGGAGTAAACGCTCCGTGAATCATTTCATTTTTATAATGTCATGCATATGCGTATAAATGTCATACCATGCATAGTTATATGCATTCATAACATTATCATGCCTCTGAGGGCATCCCATCATATCATTTCAGCCACTGTGGGCAAATCATCAACGTATACCAGCGGATTAGGTGGCGGTGCGTATATAACGCCATAACCTTTTTCCATATCCCATATACATATAATATACGCGTATATAATGCCATCTAGTCATGGGTCAATGTACATATATAAATACATGAAATGCATAAGAATTACGTTAATAAGATTTCTTGGAATGTCATAAAAATCAATATGCATTTCGGATAAACTTTATCAAATACGTATTTTTCTGAGACCCATGAATAGAAGATATAATAATAGGACATGTGGGGAATCAAAAATATAGACACCCCTAGTATTTCTATGAATAGAGTCATTTATGGAAGTTGTGCATTTGCTTGTTTCATTTGTATCATATGGATCATGCCAAAAATAAAGAAGGGATAGCCTTCACATACCTGAACCGATTCTGTTGACAATCCCTCTAACACACGTCTTTTGCGAAGAACACGTAACGGCGGATCGAATTAGGAAAAAATCCGTATGATATTCTTGAGAGAGATTGCACCGTACTCCCTTAGAATTTTTAATCCCTTTACTATTATGCAGTATAACTTCGTATGAAATTCTTGAAGCAAATCACGTTGCTATTGATAATATGATCCTTGTTGAAGCATTTACATTCCTATGAAGATAGATATATCCCTCTTTTGATTTTGATCCTAATTTTGTGTAACGTTTCTTTGCTGAAGTTCATCAGTAACTTTTGAAGATGTAAGTATCTTATTTTGTGAATTAAAGAAGATTTTAAGCCTTGGTGGTGTGGGCCCCACTTTGATAAGCATGACTTGGCCACAAAGTCCTCAAAATGAGCCACCTATTTTAATGACTAAGAGTCATTACTTGGTCTTTAAATCAAGACCCCTTGGCTGACACGTTGGGAGAATTTAACTTTATCCACATTATGCTTAATTAATTAGGTAATATCCCATTACCCAATAATTAACCAATTACCCACATAATTACGAATTATCTCAAATTACATAAAATACTACCCACCTTTAACACACTTTACACACCTTACTATCATGGTCATATGATACCTTGTATGGTACTAGTCCATAAATACGAGGTATTATAGCTTGGACCGTATTTTATCCCAAAATGTCAAACTTAGCCGAAACTCATTTTCTTCGATTCGCTTACCCTTTCACCGTCACAAATTTACTTATCACTTGCTTGAAATAGTATGACACTAATAATCTCAAAATAATCTCATTTCCGAGCTTTCATCAATTTACTTATGGCGTACTTTTACGTATGAAAACATGGGGTGTATCAATAATACCCTGGTATACGCACATGGGCTCAATCCCCTCACACGTGTTCCACCCATAGCATGTAGCTTTCGCTAATAACTCAGGCAACTAGTGCCTCAACCAAGTTTAGGTAAGATGATTACCCAAGCAAGCTAAACGAGTACTCTAGAAAGCCTTGCCCGCGTGAATCAACCTCTTGATGGCTCGAATCTAGCCAAAATAACTTTATAATAACAATACAAGCGTAAAGCTAAGATTTTGATGCAATTATACAAAGTCAGCCCTGGGCTCGCACCCTAAAATCTGATAAAACTCACAAATCCCGAACACCTATTCCAATATGAGTCCAAATATGTGTGTTTCATCCAAATCCAAACGTCAAGTCGTCAATTTCCACTCTCCAAAACCATAGTCAAAAACCACCAAATTTCACCTTTAATTCACATAAACTAGGTGTAATAATCCATGGATAATTAATATCTAACACCAAAATCCATTAGTGTACTTACCCCTTCAATTGTTGTGAAATCCTTCCAAAAATAGCATACAGCCAAGCTCCACAACTCTAAATAATGAAAAATGACAAACCCTCAAAAAATAATAGACTGTCTAGCAATTCCTCATAAGCGGTCCAAAATGTCGCATTTGCGGAAAATTGATTGGAGATGCGGGAATGGCTTATTCCCCGACCAAATACGTATGTGGTCCTCCTACTGCTTCTGCGAAATCGCTTCTACATTCCAACTTCTGCATCTGCAGTCTTCCCCTTGCCTCCAGCCCAGTCTGCTTATGTGTAACATCATCCACTTCTACGGCTTCATATATGTGACCACAATTCCGTAGATGCGAAAACACAAGACTCAGCAATCTTTAGCAATGCCAGCATAACTCAAACTGATCCAAAATAAATTTGAAACACGCCCGAGGCCATAGGACCCTATCCAAACACACCAAACAATCCTAAAATATAACATGGACCTACTCGAGGCCTCGAATCATATCAAACAATATCAAAACCATGAACCACACCTCAATTTGAACATAAGGAACTAATCCAAATTTTAAAATTCAAAACTTACGTCGAATATGCCTAAAAAACTCGGAATGACCTCTAATATTACATTCAAGTCCCAAATGACACGACAGAACTATTCCAACTCCCGAAACCATAATCAGAACCTCATATCCTCAAAACCAACTACTCGTCAAACATATAAGTCTTATAAACCTTCAACTTACTAATTTTTGCCAAATAGAACTAAATTAACCCAGAAAACCCCAAATCAAAATTTGGGCATGCACCTAAGTCCAAAATCACCTTACAAACCTATTGGAACCATCAAAGCACGATTCTTGGGTCATCTAAACAAAACTCAAACTCCAGCCAACGCTTACAACTTAAGCACAGTCTATGTGTCCCAATTCAATCCAAAACTCCCCCGAAACTAAATTAACCATCCCCCGCTAGTCCGATAATCACAAATACACATATGTAAATCATCAAATGGGGGAAACAAGGCAAGAATACATAAAATGATCGGTCGGGTCATTACATAACACCATTATCTCCAATGCATAGTAGACGTGCCCGAGATTTAAACAGGGCAAGTCCCAAAGATGATTTCCCATTGCCTAATATACACATATCAATCAACAACTTTGCCAAACATGAACTCCAATCCTTTGTGGATTGCTTCGCGGGGTACCATCAGATCTGGATGGATGAGGAGGATGCTGAAAAGATAGCCTTCATCACTCCATGGGGAGCATATTGTTATAAAATGATGTCATTTGGTCTGAAGAATGCCAGAGCCACCTACATGAGAGCCATGAAAACTATTTTCCATGACATGATACACAAAGATATAGAAGTGTACGTGGATGACGTAATCATCAAATCCAAAAGGAGTACAGATCACATAGCGGATCTGAGGAAATTCTTCGATCGACTTCAAAGGTATAATCTGAAACTGAATCCTATACAGTGTGCTTTTGGAGTCCCCGTCGGAAAATTATTAGTATTCATCGTTAGTCGCAGAGGGATTGAGTTAGACCCATCAAAAGTCAAAGCAATCCAAGACTTGCCACCTCCTAAGAATAAGAAAGATGTGATGAGATTTTTAGGGCATCTTAATTACATCATTCGCTTCATAGCACAATCAACAGTGATATGTGAGCTGATCTTCAAAATGCTGAGGAAAGATGCTGCAACAAGTTGGACTGAAGAATGCCAAAAAGACTTCGACAAAATCAAGGAGTATTTATCCAAACCGCCCGTTCTGGTCCTACCAGAGCCAGGAAGACCATTGCTGCTTTATTTGTCTGAACTAGATGGAGCTTTTGGTTGTGTTTTGGGATAACATGATGAAATTGGAATAAAGGAGCACGCAATATACTATCTGAGCAAGAAATTCACACCCCACGAAGCCCGGTACTCTTTACTGGAACGTGCATGCTTTGCTTTGACATGGATAGCTCATAAGTTGAGGGATTATTTCTGTTCATACACTACATATATCATATCGAGGATGGATCCACTGAAATATATCTTTCAGAAGCCCATGCCTATGGGTAAGTTAGCAAAGTTGCAAATATTGTTGAGTGAGTTTGACATCATCTATGTAACTCAGAAGGTGGTCAAAGGACAAGCATTGACAGATCATATGGCAGAAAATCCCATAGACGGAGAATACGAACCATTGAAAATGTATTTTCCCGACGAGGAGGTGTTGTTCGTGGGAGAAGATATCACTGAGGCATATGATGGTTGGAGAGTATTCTTCGATGGAGCAGCAACCTTCAAAGAAGTAGGTATCAGAGCTGTTTTGGTAATAGAAACCGGCCAACACTATCCGATATCTGCAAAACTCAAGTTTTCATACACCAACAATATGACAGAATATGAGGCTTGTATCTTGGGACTCAGGTTGGCCATTGACATGAATATTCTGGAGCTGTTGGTAATTGGAGATTCCGATCTGTTGGTGCATCAGGTTTTAGGAGAATGGTCTACAAAGAACACCAATATATTTCCATATTTGCACCGTGTACAAGAGCTGATCAAAAGGTTCACAAAGATAGAATTCAAACATATTTCGAGAATTCAAAATGAGTTTGTAGATGCATTGGCCACTCTATCTTCCTTGATACAACACTCAGACAAGAACTTCATTGATGATACAACACTCAGCCAGCTTGTTGTGCTCATGTTGAAGAAGAGAGCGATGGAAATCCATGGTTCCACGACATCAAGGAATATTTGGAAAAAGGAAAATATCCGGAGCACTCTACCCATATTCAGAAGTGCACGCTTCGAAGATTAGCCAACCATTTCTTTCAAAGCGGAGGAAATCTGTATAGAAGAACTCCTGACTTAGGGTTACTATGATGTGTCGATGCCAAGGAAGCATCCAGATTGCTCGAGGAAATACATGCCAGAACTTTCAGACCGCACATGAATGGCTTCGTCTTAGCTAAGAAAATACTAAGAGCAGGGTATTTCTGGATGACTATGGAAACAGTTTGCATCAAGTATGTTCAAAAATGTCACCAATGCCAGATACATGCTGATATGATACGAGTGCCACCGAATGAACTCAATGCAACAAGTGCACCCTGGCCTTTCTCTGCTTGGGGCATGGATGTCATCGGTCCAATCGAACCCGCTGCTTCAAATAGTCATAGGTTCATTCTAGTGGCCATAGACTATTTCACAAAATGGGTCGAAGCCACATCTTACAACAGGATCACATTGTTTGTCGGTTTGGAGTGCCAGAGTCAATCATCACCGACAATGCTGCCAATCTCGACAGTAATCTAATGAAGGCAAAGTGTGGAAATTTCAAGATCAAGCACAAGAATTCCACAGCATACAAGCCGCAAATGAACGGAGCTGTAGAAGCCACCAACAAAAACATCAATAAGATTGTTACATCCCGTACTTTAATATTAGGATGAGTCATAGTAATACATATGAGCTTGAAGGGATTAAGACCACTCATGAGATTATAGAGTATTTGTGACTATGTTATTGTAAGACCACGTAAATTTAACAATCTTGATACCATTATATACATTTGATGTGGTATTTTGAGTGGAACATTTTTGTAAAAATAAAGTTTAAAAAATATGATTTTATATAGTTATTAATATTACTACTTTCGGACATGCTTTAAATTATACACATAATATGAGAAAGTTTATGAGATTTTCTTTATTGTAAAGATAGAAATTATTTTTTCACAAGAAAAGAAGGTTATCTTTTTACCATTTTAAGAATTAAGCGTACAAAAATTTGTACCCTTTATATGAGATTAGGAAAATTAGAAGTTGAGAAAATATATGTATTTTTACATGGATGTTTTAATGAAATAATTGTGTATGCATTGATTTTATATGGTACCATGATTTATTAATATTTTTATATTTTAATAGTAGTACTTTAGGATGAGGACAAGACTATTTTTGAGGTTATAAGTATTTATGATATGTCAAACAAGTGATAAGTAAGTGTTATAAAAGTCAGAGGGTAAACAAATCAAAGAAAATGAGTTTCGTTGAAGGTTGTCAATTTGGGATAAAATACGGTCTGAGCTATAATACCTGGTATTTATGAAATATTGCCATACAAGGTACCACATGACCATGATAGTAGGGTACATAAAGTGTGTTAAAAGTGAGTAGTATTTTAAGTAATTTTAGATAATTCTTAATTATGTAGTTAATTGGTTAATTATTGGTTAGTGGGAGATTAGCAAGACAATTAAGAAATTGGTGGGTAATTACTTAAGATTTTTGGATAAGTCTCTGAACATCAACGTGGCAGCTTTTGCCTTAGGAAATTATGACTCTTTAGTTTGTATTTGTATGCAAGGTGGAAAATTTGGAGAATTCTTTGGCCAACTAAGCCACAAAGTGGGGCCCACCAACCAAAAATTTTAAAGAAATGTCCTTACCTCATTTTCATTAAGGTTGGATGTTAAGTTTGTTAAGTGACAGATAGAACTCCAAGAATTCGTTTGAAATATCCTAATGCGATAAAGCGTGAAATTTGTGATTCTAAGGGAGTACGGTGCAATCTTTCTCATGAATATCATGCGGATATTTCCCTACTTCAATCCGATGTTACGTGTTTTTCACAAAAGACGTGGGTTAGAGGGATTGTTAAGAGAATCAACTCAGGTATGTTAAGGTTATCCCTCCTTTTCTTTTGGCATGATCCAAGTAACGATATGTAAATGTAATGTTATTCCATAAATGGTTCTACTCTTAGCAGTTAATATAGTGATGTTATTCCTTAATGTTTATGTTATTCATTCCGCTAAAGTTATATTCAAGTATGTCTAAGTACGTACCTAAGACTCTATTGAGGTATATGATAAAGATGTTAATGTTTATAATATAGTGATACATGCTTCTTCATCAATTTACCACTGAGCTACGATCGGTTGGGCAGTTACACATTTACCACCGAGCTACAGCCGGTCAGGCAGTCATGCATATACCACCGAGCTACGGCCAGTTGGGCAGTTACACATTTACCACCGAGCTACGGCCGGTCGGGCAGTTACCAGTGATCAGTTGGGCAGTCATGCATCATACGATATGGATAAGAGTCTCAAAGAGAAGCATTATATATATAAGTATAATAAATATGCATATACGGTGGCACTTCAGAGATTCAGGTTAATTCTTATATGTCTTTAATAAATGTTGACTTATTGTTATGTTTCAGTTCCGCCTTAGACACTCAGTACATTATTCGTACTGACGTCCTTTTGTTGGGGACGCTTCCTTCATGTCTGCAAGTATAGATAATCAGTTTGACGAGCCCTCATAGTAGACGAGGTTAGCATTCAATGAAGGATCGGTAAGACTCCACCTCATTCGGAGTGCAGCCAAGTCTATGAGTCATCGTGTCAGAGTTTTGATATAGACTTATGGGTAGGTCGGTACCCTTTCCCATTTGATGTCGAATAATTTAAGAGGCTTTGTAGACATAGGTTCATTTTGTACAGTATGTCAGAGGCCTTGGCGGCCCATAGGTATTCATGTTTTAAGAAAGATAGTTCATTGATACAGTGTTTGCTCACTTATAGTTGTACATTACAAGTTGTGGCCATGTTGGGCCATGATAGTTATAAAAAACAAAAAAGAAGTTACAGAGTGGTTCGCTCGGGCCTGTACGACACCGGGTGCCAGCCACACCTCCCCGGGTTTGGGGCGTGACAAAGATACTGAGAAAAATGGTAGATAATTACAAACAATGGCACGAGAAGCTGCCATTTTCTCTAATCGGGTATCGTACCACGGTTCGAACATCAACTGGGGCAACTCCATACCTATTGGTTTACGGTACTAAAGTGGTTATTCCTGCTAAGGTAGAAATCCCTTCTTTAAGAATTATACAAGAGGTTGAGCTCAGCAATGCAGGATGGGTATAGAGCCGCTACGAATAACTAGCTCTCATTGATGGTAAAAGAATGAATGCAGTGTGTCATGGTCAACTCTATCAGAACAGGATGGCAAGAGCCTTCAACAAAAGGGTTAGACCGAGGCAATTTATACTGGGGCAATTGGTGCTAAAACGAATCTTCCCACATCAAGATGAAGCCAAGGGGAAGTTTTCACCCAATTGGCGGGGTCCCTATATGGTTCATCGGGTACTGACAGAAGGAGCACTTATACTTGCAGAAATGGATTGAGATATTTGGCCAAAACTGATCAAACTCAGACGCAGTCAAAAGATACTATGTTTAGGATTATTCGCACTTCTTCACTTGATGTAACTGAACTACGCTTGACCTGATTCCCATTTAAGAGGGGATACGTAGGAAGCCCTGTGGGTTCGGCCGCATCTTAATAAAATCTTCATTTTCCCATGGTCAGAAACTAGGGGCAAGATTGCAAGTTCAGTCGACTTCATCGTGTATGGAACAACCAAAAAGTATTGTTAGAAGTATGCATTTAAACTGGGGCAGAATTTCGAGGACCCTCAAAATTCTAAAACAAAAAAGAGGTTGCAATATCTCTAAATGTGTCACAGTCACCGACTCATCTCAGCTATTTGATCTTACATACTTTTGCAAATAATTTGTCAAATGCATACATATTTTTCGAAAACTTTGTTTCTGTAACAGCCAGATGCTACCCAGGATAACTCAAACAGGACTGCAAGATAAGAGTGAAGGCAAAGCAAGGAGTCAAGAGCACGAACCAACCTTTCCCCCGCAAAACTCATAATATTTCCTTGGATGCAGGAACAACGAACACAACAGGAATATTCACAAATATATACACACAGCAAAATCACTATCTTCATAACGACAAAGTTTCCAAACGCAACACATCAAGCTAAGAAATACTTCACTCTCTCACAACTATCCTTTGCTTTTTTCGCATAAGGCTAAGCATTTCCTTTCCTTGCATGAGACTAAGCATTGTCTCCTCTTTTTGAATGAGGCTAAGCAGTGCCTCTATAATTGCATGAGGCTAAGCATTGCCTCCATAATTGCATAAGGCTAAGCACTGCCTGCATGAGACTAAGCATTGTCTCCTCTTCTTGCATGAGGCTAAGCATTGCCTCCATAATTGCATAAGGTTACACACTGCCTGCATGATACTAAGCATTGTCTCCTTTCCTTACATTAGGCTAAGCATTGCCTCCAAAATTGCATGTGGCTTAGCACTGCCTTACTTTGTATGAGACTAAGAATTGTCTCCCTTTCTTGCATGAGGCTAGGCATTGCCTCTGTAATTGCATAAGGCTAAGCAATGCCTTTCCTGTGCTTGAGACTAAGCCTTGTCTCCCTTCCTTTGCATGAGACTAAGCATTGTCTCCACTTCTTGCGTGAGGCTAAGCATTGCCTCTGTAATTGCATAAGGCTAAGCACTGCCTTTCCTTGCATGAGGCTAAGCACTGTTTCCCTTCTTTGCATAAGGCTAAGTACTGTCTCTCTTCCTGGCATAAGGCTAAGCACTGCCTTTCCTTCAATAAGGCTAAGCCATGCCTTTCCCCGTACGAGACTAAGCGTTGTCTCTGTTTCTTGCATAAGGCTAAGCATTGACTTTCTTTGCATATGACTAAATATTGTCTCCACTACACTGCATAAGGCTAAGCACTGCCCTTTCTTGCGTAAGACTAAGCACTATCTCCATCCTCGGCATAAGGCTAAGCATTGCTTTTTCTTGCATGAGACTAAGTATTGTCTCCCTTCTTCTTGCATCGGGCTAAGCACTGACCTCATCTCATATAAGACTAAACCTTGTCTTGTCTCGTCCTCTCATATAACCAAGCGTCACTTATTTCTTTTATCAAATGGTTGATACTGCCATATCCTTGCATTTCATTGGCTGAAACATAGCCATTTTGTCCAAAGGCGTCATAGTTCGAAGGCATCATCCTCATAGCCGGAAGACATCATTCCATAGCCTCAGGATCCCTCGAAACTGCGCATCATTATTCAAAGGCATCATAGTCCAGAGTCACCATCCTCATAGCCCGAGGACACCATTTCATAGCCTGTGAATCCCTTATCATATGCTTCATGGCCCAGGATATCATGGTCTAAGGATATCATCCTCATCGTCCAAAGACAACCTTCATGGTCCAAAGGGAATTTGCATCACATTTAAATTTTTGCAATATCCCATATATATACATTCGCATGCACCGTGTTTTAAGTTTTGCAGGTAATCCAGGAGGTAACCGTTCTTCAAATAGGAGCAATCTTCGCTCTGATTTCCATTCGCAACGTTCACATCCTCAAATTGCTTCAAACGTAACTGATTACCAGTAATTGCTTACCTTTTACTCTCTGACCATTCAGATATCTGCCTCATGACACATCCGTGACGTTTCAAATTCACATCCATGACTACGCATAAATTCATCCGATACTATCCTATCCAAAAGAAACCTTTCCGAAACATACGACTATTCCTATAACAACTCCATCGGTTTCGTTCACCGTTGGATCCAGAACTACACACGGACTGATTCCTGTAATACCAGGGATATGTAGGCAACTCAGGAACCATGGTTCAACCCGATAACTCTTTTATCATTCCCGAGTAAAAAAGGGCAGTTGTTGATACCTAATTTTGCCCTCATATTTTTTCAAATAAGTATATATACTTTCAAAATATCATTTTGCATCATTACTTAATTTACAAGATTTATACATAATTTTACAGCTTTAAAATTTATTTTTTCTTGCATTTAAATTACTTGAATATTTACTAATTATTCTCTTAAATTATTTGCAATAGCGTAATCATCCAAATTTGTTATTTTACATTCACATACGTGTTTTAAAATATTTTACATTATTTCATGTAATTATATCTATATTTTAGTTATTTATGTAATTTTGCAATAATAGCCTATATGTTATGCATAATTACAATTATTACATTATTCATACTACAATAGCATTTTTTATGTTTTATAAATGTTATGTTATTATTTTCAGTCATTTTATTGCATAATTAATATTTTATTAATTATTTTTATTAAAACAATTTCGTGTATCTAACTCCTAGCCCAATTTTCGGCTAATTTCGGACCAAAACCAGGCCCAAAGCAACTGGACCATCTCCCTTACACCATTCAGCAGCCCAAACCAAACAACCCTTCTAAAAGATCTGGTCGCGACCCATTTTGAACCCACCCCACTCCCATTTCAATCTTGGCCGTTGATCTCAAATGATTAATGGCCCATAATAATTCCCTCACCTTCCTTATATCCCATCACCCTAACCCTAACCCTATTTTTCCATTCCCGCCACCTTTGAACCCCTCAATCTTCCCCCTTTCTCTCTGAGAAACCCTAATCGCTGCCCTTCACCAATCCCTCTCCTAATCCCGTTAACAATGGAATTTACCCGTTATTTACTTACCATACTTATGTTCCTTCGCTATCGGTTGCTTCTTTATGATATTACTTAGTATTTTCCCCATTTTTGGCAAATATCAGTGTCTGAATCAAGGGAGATCAGCTTCACCCTTAGGTATTTGTACGATATTTCGTCCATATGCATCATGGCAAGGTCGTACGAGTTTGAGTCAGTGAGATTTTTAACTATTTTTTGGTTCTCCATCATGAACTAGGGTTTACCTAATTTTTCTCCTAGTCCAATTAAATTGATTATAAATGTTATTATTTCCTTATTTATGTTTGATTTTACAGTGTTTCCTTGTTTGATTTCTTGATTTCTACTACTATATAAACCCCTCCCCAATTCCCCTATAGAGGACCGAAAAGTTTTCACGACAATTGCACTCAATATATTTTACTCACTCGTTCATCTTATCTGAAATACTTGGGTCTTTGGCCGGCTGAAAGCCAAGGCCATAATATTATCAACCTCCTCTAGTGCAAGCACTGCTCGGGGCCCTTACGAGGCTCTTGTGAACTCTGAAGCATCGGAGATTTGGGGTTCTTGCTGCCAGTATTCTAAAATCTTTATTCTTTTGCTCGTCTAATTTTACTACTGGTTAGTGCATTTAACTCTTGCAATGTTCAGTAATTTTCCTTCTGTATATCTCTGTGTGTTCTAGGACGTTTAAAATTCTGTGAGCATGATTTAGTTCCTTTGTTAGTAGTGAATCCCTAATACTACATTGATATGATACTCCCATGTCATTCTGTATTCTTTGATAGTTGAAGGCATTTTAGTACATGTGATAGATTCCAGTTTGTTCTTAGTTTGCATTAGGATAATATGTGTTCTTCACTATATCCTGCACTTCTATGTTGAATTTCCCTTTTTTCCTCTGGAATGAGTTCCATACCTCTGTGTTTTTCTTAGTATTTGTACATGTTTGAGTTTTGAGTTTTGAGTTTCAATGCATGCCTATTGTAGATGTTCTTTTAATGAAACTGACTATATGTTGTTAGTTATAGAATCATTTTCCCTTGCTTTGGGTACTATGCTAAAACTCTTATGAGACCATTCCTTTGCTTTGAATGAATTACTGAGTCTTGTGTTTAATCGAATGTTCTCTGCAAACTGGTCACAACTATATGGATCTCATACTATCTTAAAATCTAGCCCAAACATGTTTCCTTGCTATCTGTAATCCTGATATTTAGCATCATCTAAGACTTTAGGGTAAATGTCAAATTTTCTCTCTTATGTATGGTAAACTGACATGTTAATGTGTAGCTAATCCGCCTTCCACATGCCATAGGTTTCTGTAAAGCCTTTGTACTATGATCTATCCCCACCATGTTAAGTTTTATGCTATTGACCAAGCTATACTACTAGTATGTTGATATGTTGTTTGTGACCTTATTAGAACTGTCATGCTAGAACTTTCATTGTACCAGATAGACATTTGAAATCCTGTAGGTTAGTGCCCTATTCTGGACTTGTTTGGCATTGTGCACTCTGATGTGTTTATCTTATAAACTCAGAAAACTTGATTTACCTAACTCTCTCAATATATTCTTCTGCTCAATATACTATCTCCTGCTTATTGATCGAATCTGGAATGTCAATATTTTTATATCAACTTGCCATGAGGAATCTAAGCCTTATTGATCCTCTCAACTTGTATGTATTTTATTTAATCAATCCTGCTATGTCTGCTTCTAAAATACAAAATGCATTTCTTCAAATTCTATCACTTATTTGTTGTTAGTAGGTCCAGAATTTTATACATAATTGCTATGTATATTTGTCAAATCGTCAACTCCCAATTGTTGGGTAGGTAAGACTCCATCTGGGTTCTAACATGGTTCCAAAACCTGGACTCGGGCTGTACAATTGACACCCTCCAGTTCTTTGAGCTGAATTTGTATCTGGGCCTACTATTCGTAGAAGGTTGAACTTATGGAAGGCCCATGCAGTGCTAGGTCTTCTTAATATTTCTTTCGGGGCCTGCTCTTGGGCCTGTAGTTTTCTTGTGTATGGTATTTACTTATGTTCATTAATCGGGCCTGTAATAATTTGTAAACAAACAATTGGGGTGTTAGTGAAATTGGGGAAACATGTATATTCTAATGTTTGCATAAAAGGGTATAGAACATGCCTAGAGGTTTTTATGTGACCTACCTGTTATTCTATCCAACCTGCCATATATACTATTTGGTTTTTCATATGCACTAGTAGAAACCATGCTTATAGGGAATCACACACTCACTCAACATGTTTTACTATGATTACTGTCGTGCGTTATTAGACAACATGCCTATAGGAATCTGGTGTCCACTCCTTCAATTTGTGCAACTGTAGTGTATTTACTAGATAACATGCCCGTAAGATTATAGTAACTTATGATCATCATCTAGATATCATGTCTATAGGACCTTAATTGATTAATTAGCTACTGTTATTGTTGTTTTCATTATATTGCTCGCCTAGAAAACATGCCTATAGGGATGAAGTGTTATAGAATCAGTTTCAATTGCCAACTCTTAGAAATCCTGCCTATAGGATACTATTACTCGCCTGCAAAGTATGCCAATAAAATCAAACGCGGATAATTTTTAAGCTTTCAAACGTTTTTATTGCCTCATTGCGCAAATTATTTAGAGATCATGCTTGTAGGATTTATAATACCTATAATCTGCAAATTCGTTGTTCCAGAACAATATCACTGCCTGTACGCTTGAAAAATCAAAATCACATAGGAGCATGTCTATAGGACTTAAGGACTCTAATTCATTTTAATTCTGAAATTTGTCTACTACCTAAAATATGAACTTGCTCGCGTGTATTTGTTGCTTACATATGGAGGCCAACTTGAGCCATTTATTGTCTTTATGTGCAGTCCTACATGTTTTGAATGTCGCTTAGATTTATCATTTTTGAGCAGCCTAAGTAATGTCTAGAACCATCCAAATAGTAGGTCCAAAGCCTCCTGGGCCATAGGCATGGGACGGGTAGTGCACGCGCAGGGTACAATTTAGAATTGAATTAGATCGCTTTTAAGTAAACAACTTTAATATAGTAATTCAGTAGCAGGAGATGATAGTCTGTGCCCGCTGAATAATATGAGCAACCCCTATCTTAAGGGAGTTGCGAAGTATTATTTATGTTGCACGGGGTGATCCTTCAGTATAAAAAACATAGGGCCCCCCCTTTTTTTATATATTTGATATCTACATTTAGACATTTAAATGTTGTAGTGGTGTCCTTGTAGTCCTTAAGATTTGTACCAATTGTGCTATAATGAACTTCTCCGACCTTTATATTCTCTTTGTTTATTTGATCAGCTAGTCTAATTACATAATCCACATAGTTCTAAGTTTGGCCGGGATCCACAATTGTGGACCTCGAAGAGTTCCTAACACCTTTTCTTTGAGGTAATTTGAGCCTTACCCGATCTTTGGTGACGTTGACTAGTCAAACATAGTTATTTGCACAAAAGGTGCCCTAACGCACCTTAAAATCGTTAGGTGGCGACTCTTCTCTTTTAATACCTATCTTCAATTTAAAAGAGTTGTCACACGTCGAAACCCCGCTTTTGCGAAGAAGAAAAAGGGGGGCGACAATTATGTGTCATGGAAAAAGGTTATTGTGGATCTTTGGAAGAATATTCGCTCAGTATGATATGATCAGAATTGGTGTAAGGTTCCTTGTAGCTTGTAGTGTCATGTGAGCAGGATGGCTCTCGAGATGCAATGCATTATTGCGCCTTAGTTGTGTTTGAGTTTTGTAGCATGCAGCGCTATCCGTCTCCCCGGTATTTGTATTATGCACTTGGCGTGCTTGTGATTGATATTCGGGTATATAATGTTGGGATCGGGTTGCACGCCGCAACAGTTTCATAATAGATCGGGTTGCACGCTGTAATAGTGAAATGTTGAGTACCGTTTCCTATATTTGTCTATGTGTATTTTGTTTCTCATTCTCTGAGGAGAGTTCATAGCATCTGTTCAAGCATTTTATTCGTTACATGTGCTGGGAAGTTCCATTCCAGAGTTCATTTTTACTTATGTATCGCATTCGAGTTTGTAGCTTGTTGGTGCATTGTTGGCTTCATACGAGATCTTGGTCGGTGTATGAGGTGGCTTATTGCCTGTATAGCTTATATTGGGTGAGATGAGACTATTTGACCAAAATATCAGTGCAATTAGATTTATATAAGGTATATTAAAGAACAAATATTGCTATTTAGTTCAGAATGAGGTAATGATCCTTGTCAGTAGGAGAGACTCCATGATTTATTAATTGAGCAAGTGGTTATGAGTTTCTACACATCTCTTTTGTCGTGGGAGTATTTTGAGTATTGGAGCATGGCTTATATGTGTTATGGGTGTATTATGGGCTACAGATTCGCGAAAATTGAAAGCTATTGTGGTCGGAGGATGTTATTATGGGCAACCGACTTATGTAGTGCATGGGGTGATTTCAGCATAAGTGCACAATCATGTTTTGGTACAGTGCGTGGTGATTGGTACGGTGTTCGTGTGTTAGAGTCATGTCTTGTAAAGGAATTCAGAAGTGGGAACTTGGTTTTTCTAAATCTTGTTAACTAAGGTTATAGGGAGAGTTTTCAGTCTAGCTCGAGCTAATGTATCCAAACGGAATGTGGTGGCACGGGTAGGTGCACAAGGTATTATACAGTGATTTTAGACAACTCTGAGGCAGTCATTAGCACGTTCGAGGACGAACGTATGTTTAAGTGGGAGAGAATGTAATGACCCGATTGGTCATTTTGAGCCCTGACATGTCTTTCGGCGGTTTGAGGCCTTGAGTAGCTTCGCTTCAGGTGTTATGACTTGTATATATGGTTGGAATATAATTTTGGGAAGTTTGGAGTTGGTTTGGAAAGAAAATTCTAAATTTGGAAGCTTTAAGTTGGAAGAGTTGACCAAACTTTGACTTTTGAGTGAACAACCTCGGAATCGGTATTTGAAGGTTCCAACAGGTTCGTATGATGATTTTAGACTTGGGCGTATGTCCGGATCGGGTTTCGAACGACCCGAGAGCAAGTTCGTGTCGTGTTTTGGGATAGGTTGGTGTGATTGGACGGGGTCCCGGGGGCCTCGGGTGTGATTCGGGATGGTACTAGACCAAGTTTGGATATTTTGATGTTGCTGGTTGCTAGTTCTGGTGTTGTTCTTTTCGTCCGCGAGGATCCTCTCGCGTTCGCGAAGAAGGATTTTGCTGCTGGGACTTTGTTCTTCGCGTTCTCGAAGAGGATCTTGCGTTCACGACGAAGGAAATCCTGCTATCCGTAAGCTTATATCTCACAATCTATAACGAATCTGGAGATGATCCAAAAATAAAAATTGTAGCCCTTGGTGTCTAGTTTTCCCGAAGATAAACCATTTGTCATTTGGAGTTGTGTACAAAGAGTTATGGTGGAATCAAATCATGAATTACTTGTGATAATTGCATCCTTTATTTAATTAAAGTACTGTAATTATATTGGAAATTGTTAGAGGAAATAGTAAAAGACCGAATTTCATATACTTTATTTTTGTGCAAATTACTTGACTGTTAATAGAAATTGTACATCCTTATATGTTATCCTTATAATAACTTCTCATTCCGGAGGTTCATAAGAAAATATCCTCCTTTCTTGAGGAGCGGGCCGAACGCCTCGGCAGTATAGATGCATCAAAGGATCGTGTCGCACGTCCCTTGGTAGTGTACACGACACCCTGGATTGGGTCGTACGACCTCGGCAGAAATCGTGCTTAATAATAATAATTACATGATACCTTGACATTCTATTGCAGCTTGTGAAGATAAATGATTAATTGGAAATTATTGAATTTGAAAGAATTATTTATTTCCGCTTGTTAAGGAAATTATTGTTATTCACATAAATCATATCCATTTACTTATTTCTATTTTAATAGTATTGACCCATAGTGAGTGCCAAAGTCGACCTCTTGTCACTACTTCTTCGAGATTAGACTTGATACTTACTAAGTACACGTTGATTTACGTACTCATACACTTGCTGGGCGCAAAGGCGCAGCTATTGCGGGGACTTACGGTGAGCTGCATTCCATGTTACAAATACGCAGCATACAAAGTCTCCATCAGTGTTATTTACATACTCGTATCTAATTTGTATTCCAGGCAAATGTTGCATTTATCATATTTCCTAGTTGATGCTCATGCACTTGTGACACCGGGTTTTGGGGGTTCTTTCAGGTTATTTATTTAACTTGGTTTGTGCAGTTACTTTGAATTACTCCGTAAATTCTATTTTACACTGTCTAATTAAGGAAAAATTTTGATTACAAAAATACTAAATTAGGTAATAAAATTGGTAAATCACCATTGGCTTGCCTGGCGGCGCCGTTAGGCGCCATCATGACCCATGGCGGATTTTGGGTCATGACACTTAGCATCAATATGCTAAACCGTGTCCTTAAGGACAAGCAGATGGGGGTCATCATACTGACGCTCCCTGATACGATCGTAAAGAGAAAACCGAGAGACTACACAAGCCAACACCTACACAAGCCAACACTCGACTCGGCTAAGAAATATCCAATCTAACAAACTGGTTGGCTAAGGCCTAAACATCTAACGCCAATGGTCTCTTTGCTGCTGGTAGATATGCTAAGCTCCCCGAACTCTCCGCCCGGCAACTCAAGGCATCGACCACTATATTGGCCTTTCCAAGATAGTACAAATGGTGACATCATAATCTTTAAGCAGCTCCAACCACCTCCGCTGACGTAAGTTAAGATCCTTCTGTTTGAACAGATGTTGCAAGCTCTAATGATCGATGTAGATCTCACAAGGGACACCGTACAAATAGTTCCACCAAATCTTCAAGGCATGAACAATAGCTGCTAACTCAATGTCATGGACAAGATAGTTCTTTTCATACACCTTCAGCTGTCTGGGAGCATAGGCAATCACCCTACCATCCTGCATCAACACCGCGCCGAGACCAATCCGCGACGCATGACAATAAACTCTATAAGATCTTGAACCTGTAGGAAATACTAATACTGGGGCTGTAGTTAAAGCTTTCTTGAGCTTCTGAAAGCTCTCGTCACACTCCTCTGTCCTCCTGAACGAAGCACCCTTCTGGGTCAGCCTGGTCATAGGTGCTGCAATAGATGAGAAACCCTCTATAAATCGACGGTAATACCCCGCCAAACTAAGAAAACTCCGGATCTCCGTAGCTGAGAACGGTTTGAGCTAATTCTGCACTGCTTCAATCTTCTTCGGATCCGCATGGATCCCATCACTCGATACTACATGACCCAAGAATGCCACTGAGTCTAGCCAAATCTCACACTTTGAAAATTTTGCATATAACTTCATTCTCTCAAGGTCTGAAGCACAGTCCTCAGATGCTGCTCATGATCCTCCCGAGTCTGGGACACCAGAATGTCGTCAATAAACACAATGATGAATGAGTCAAGAAAGGGTCGGAACACACTGTGCATCAAGTGCATAAATGTTGCTGGGGCATTGGTCAGCCCAAATGACATCACAAGAAACTCGTAGTGACCATACTGAGTCCTTAAAGCAGTCTTCAGGATATCTGGCTCCTGAATCATCAACAGATGATAACCTGAGCGTCAGTCAATCTTGGAAAACACTCTGGCACCCTGTAACTGATCAAATAGGTCATCGATACGAGGCAATGGATATCTGTTCTTTACTGTGACTTTGTTCAACTAGCGGTAATCAATACACATCCGCATAAAACCATCCGTCTTCTTCACAAATAAGACCGGAGCACCCCAAGGTGACACGCTGGGCCTAATGAAGCCCTTATCAAGCAACTCCTGTAACTTCTCCTTCAACTCCTTCAACTCAGGAGGAGCCATACCATATGGAGGAATAGAGATGGGCTGAGTGCCCGACAACAAATCAATGCCAAAGTCAATATCTCTGTCAGGCGGCATGCCCAGAAGATCAGCTGGAAAAACATCCGAAAAGTCCCTCACTACTGGAGTTGACTCAACTGTAGGGGTATCAATACTGACATCTCTCACATAAGCTAGATACGCGCCACACCCCTTGTCAACTATTCGTTGAGCTTTAAGAAATGAAATAATACTGCTGGGAGTATACTCTAGTGTAACTATCCACTCTAATCGCTACAACAAGTCCACGCCAAAAATAACATCAAAGTCTACCATACTGAGCAATAATAAATCAACTCTGGTCTCAAAACCACTAAGAACAACCAAACACGACCGATACACATGGTCCGCAATAAGAGAATCTCCCACAGGTGTAGGCACATAAATTGGAGAACTCAAAGAATCACGAGACACGCCTAAATACGGGGCAAAATAAGAGTGCACATAAGAATAAGTTGAGCCTGGATCAAATAAAACTGACGCATCTCTATGACAGACTAGAACAATACTTATAATGACAGAGTCGGAAGCAAATACCTCTGTACAAGCGGGAAGAGCATAATATCTGGCCTGGCCTCCCACTCTAAGGCGACCTCGATCTCCCCGACCTCAACCTCGAACTGCTGAGCATGTGGGGTGGTAGCTGGTGTTGTAATCATAGGCCGAGGACCCGGTGGAACACGCTGTGCCTGAGAAGTCTATGGAGGTACACCCCTCCTAAGTCTGGGGATATCCCTCACCATATGGCGAGTTTTGCAATACCCAAAACAAGATCTAGAAGGGCGTGGCTACTATGACTGGCTCGGGCCAGGTGTACTGTACTGACTGCTAAAAGCACCCCGTGTAGGAGGCGCACTAGATACTGGTGGTGTATAATAAGGCTCCTGGGGCCTAGAAGGGCCGGAATACCACTGGCGGCTGGAACTGCTGAATGGATGGGGCGAGTTACATAACCCCTACGATGACGAACTGCAGCTGGGGCACGAGTACCACTATAAGTGCCAAACTCTCGAGACTTGTTGGCCTCCCTCTCCTTTATATCCCGAGCAAGCATACCCTCCAATCTCCTAGCAATACTCATAACCTGCTGGTAAGAAATATCCATCTCCAACTCCCGGGCCATGCTAAGACTGATACTGGGGTGAAGTCCCTCGATAGACCGACGAACCCTTTCTTCAACTGTAGCAACCAAGGCTGGTGCATGTATGGCCAAATCACTGAAGCAAACTGCATACTCTAACGTAATCATAGCACCCTGGCACAACTGCTCAAACTTCACGCGACATGCATCTCTGAGACTCTGGGAACATACTCCCTCAAGAACATGTCCGAGATTTGAGTCCATGTAAGCGAAGCTACCTCAGTCGGACTACCCAACTCATAAGCATGCCACCATTGTTAGGCTGCTCCTCTGAGATGGAATGTAGTAAAGGACACCCCATAGTATGAAGAGTACAGTGACAATCCTCTAGAAAACCCTGGGCATCCTCTGACACCAATCCACTGAAGGTAGGAGGGTGGTACTTCTTGTATCTCTCAAGTCTGAGCTACTACGCCTCAGAAACTGCTACCCTAATCTCGGGCTGAGCTGGAGCTACCAACTACATTGGTATAATCTCTGGTACCTAGTCGACCTGAACCCGCTGCTCTGGAGTACCAGTGACGGGAGTCTATGCTCCTTCCCCAGCCTGAGATATGGCAGGAGCAAGTGGAATCAATCCAGCATGAGCTAAGGTGCTGAACATGCTCAAAAACTGGGCTAAAGTCTCCTGGAGGGTGGGTGCAGCAACAGGGATCTCAGGTGTCTGCCCTTTAGCTAGAGCTATTGGGGGCTCCTCTATAGCAGCTCGTGCAGGTGCTCTGACTACACCGTGTGGACGTCCTCAGCCTCTACCCCGTCCCCGGTCTCTCGCGGCTCTAGCAGGGGGCGCAGGTGCCTGGTCATCAGATTCGCCTGTATGTGTCCTCACCATCTGTGAGAAAATAGAATACATAAGTTTAGAATTTTGAAGTCAACAATGTTTGCACGACAAATAATCAAAGAAGTGTAGTTTTTCCTAAGAGTTCCATAGCCTCCCGAAGATAAGTACAGACGTTTCTGTACCGATCCGTGAGACTCTAATAAACTGGCTTGTGACTCACGACACCTATGAATCTAGAGTTCTGATACCAACTTTTCACGACCCAATTCTCCCTCTATAAGACGTCGTGACAGCACCTAGTCTCTATGATTAGGTAAGCCTAACAAAATGAGGAAATAACAAAATGGGAGTAATAATGCCGCTCGGTATGTACAATAACCAACACTCTAGTAATACACAGTATTCCCAAAATCCGAAACATCATAAGTCACATGATACAGAAGGAAACTAGTATCTCTATACACCAGAGTCTAATAAAACGGTACCCAGTAAGGGTCAAGCCTGACCTCGGTAGAGTAGTAACGAGGTCAGGTCTGGGCCCTATTGGGATATAATAATAAGATAGATGATATAATAAAATGAAGTAGAACAGAGATGTTAACAGAAAGTATTCACAAAGCAATAACAACATAGCATAATGTGATAACAACAGGGGCGCTCCTGAGATACCGTCTCGTAGTCCCAAAAGTAAATACTCAATAGGGGATCTCCCGAGATACCGTCTCGTAGTCCCAAAAGTAAATATGTAGGGAGAACTATCGAGGTACCGTCTCGTAGTCTCAAAAGTAAATGTGCAGGGAGAACTCCCGTGGTACCGCCTTGTAGCCTCAAAAGTAAATGTGTAGGGAGAACTCCCGAGGTACCGCCTCGTAGTCTCAAAAGTAAATGTGCAGGGAGAACTCCCGAGGTACCGCCTTGTAGTCTCAAAAGTAAACACATAGCTCAAACTGATAAATACAACAGTTACAGCAAGAATCTTATAGTAAAGACTGATAAAGTCAAGGAGAAACAACAAATCAACTAGGCATGCTGCACAGAGTTCAAATAAGCAGTTAAAGCACGTAGACATGCAATATTAGACTAAGCAGGATAACTACACATGCTGGTATAACTCAATTAAGATGAAAATAGGTTACTACTCAGTAAAACAAATCGGGTTTTACAACAAATAGCCCGTGTACGCATTCGTCACCTCACGTACACGGCGCTCACATATCACAACAGCACCAAATCCTAAGAGGATTTCCCCCACACAATGTTAGGCAAGACACTTACCTCGAATCAAGCTCAATCAATCTGTAATAATGCCCTTTCCTCGATTATCCGACTCCGAATGGCCCAAATCTAGCCAACACAATTGCATATCATAAATAAAACTATAATGGACTCATCTAATTAATGAAATTAATACTTTAACAAAAATTTCGAAAATCGCCCTAAAACATCGACCCGGGCCCACGTCTTGGAATCGGGTAAAAGTCACAAAATATGAACACTCATTCACTCACTAGTTCACTCGTACCAAAATTATCCAAATCCAATATCAAAATCCGAATCAAAACTCAAAACGTAGTTGAAGAACTTCCAACCTTTTTCGCCGAATTTCTCAAACAAAATCCTTAATTAAATGATGAAGACTTGACTTAAGTTCCCTAGATCTGCATCTGTGAGAGGAGGGCCTCACCTGTGGATGCGCTCCTACGACCAAGGAGCCACACTACGACCTCAGCGCGCCTGTGCACCTTCCACCGCAGAAGCGAGGCCGTTTCTGCGTAAATCTTTCCGCACCTGCGAACCCAGCATGGGCTACCGAAATCCGCTTCTACGATCCTCCATTCGCACATGCATGTCTGCACCTGCGGCCAACCACACCGCAGGTGTGGTGACACTAGAAGTTGAAAAACTTCAGCAGCTATACAAGTCCAAAATTTGATCCGTTAAGAATTCGAAACTCACATGAGGCCTCCGGGACCTCAACCAAAGATACCAACAAGTCTTAAAACACCATATGAACTTAGTCGAGTCCTCAAGTCACATCGAACAATGCTAAAAACATGAAACACCCTCCAATTCAAACTTATTGAACTTTGAAATGTCAAACTTCTACAACTGATGCCGAAGCCTATCAAATCACGTCCGATTGACCTCAAATTTTGCACACAAGTCATATTCAACATTATGGACCTACTCCAACTTCCAAAATCATAATTTGAGCCCGCTATCAAAAAGTCCACTTCCGGTCAAACTTCTCAAAAATTCAACTTTCGCCATTTAAAGCCTAATTTAGCTACAGGCCTCCAAAACATTATCTGGCCGCGCTCCTATGTACAAAATCAGCCAATGGAGCTAATGGAATCGACGAAAATCCATTTCGGATTCATGTTTGTACTGTTCCAACTACGGTCAAAATCTTAGACTTAAGCTTCCGTTTTAGGGACTAAGTGTCCCAATTCACTCCGAAACCACAAACAAAACCTCCCGACAAGTCACATAAGCAGAAAAAGATACGCGAGAATCAGTAAATACTCTTCGGGGCTATTACTCTCAAAACGACTGGCCGGGTCATTACAAAAGGCCACACTTTCAACTTTAGGCAACGCTTTTTAGGGGCGGTCTAAACTAGCATAACCATTTCTCTAAGGCCATACTTTTAAGTGTTGCTTTAGAAGCCACGCTTAAAAAGTGTGGCCTATATGATACAAAGGTCACGCTTCGTACATACCCTTCTAACAACACTTTGCATGTCCTACAACAACACTTCTAAAGTGTGCCTTTGATACCTTATATGCCACACTTTTCTTGCATAGCCTTCTGCAACAACCCATAGAAAGTGTTGTCTTCGTTATAAAATTACAAATTTAGATATATCTAATAATCACATTTATTACCACACATTCTATTATCATATATTTTAAGATCATTGCTAGAGTATGAAAATCTCAAGAACTACATCAACTAACAAATGAGTACACTTGCTATGAACTTCGAAAGTATATAGATATATCTTGTACTACATTAACTATAAAGCAAATTGCTCAAACGTGCGTCCTAGCAATGAACTTAACAAATTTTAATATATGTATCATGAAAATGTTTTAAACACATTAAACAATTGAAAGTAGCATCTTCCAAAAACCCCATTTACTCCCCTTAGCTACATGTTTCTTTTCTGATACATGGCGGGTTTAACGCCCTTCACCTCATCTTCTGATTTTGCAACTCATTTTGTAAGATTGACCTCCACATTAATCTATGGGGCATGTGAGTTTTTCTTGTTTACACCAGCAAAAACTTCTGAAGGTTTCTGCACCTTAAGTTCCCCATTTGTATTTTCTTTGTTCTCTTCAATAGCTTTGCCTTCCGAGAATGCAATTTGAGACAAACAAAGATGCACTGTTTGTTATAGTTGCTAATAATGTGAAAATATTTTATCTCTATGTCATCTCCTATATGTCCTGTAGCTTCCTTGTCTATAAGTGTGGTGCACAACACACCAATAAACAAGACTCTACTAGCTTTTGTCACGACCCAAACCGAAGGGCCGCGACGGGTGCCCGAATTCTACATGTCGAATATCCTTAAGCATGCATTTAAGATATAATCATGAATAACGTACATGAGGGAAACCTACCCAAAATACATATGTACATATACATGTGGAATACAGTGGGCGAGCCGGCAAGGCTGCTATAGACAACTATATACCCAAAACTTGAAGCCGACAAGGCCACATACTATCCAACTATACATAACTGTCTACAGACTTCTAATAGAAAATACAACTGTACAAGGATGAGACTGGGCCACGTCATACCCATATATATATACAAGCATATCGTACCAAAATCAAAAGCATCTTCGGATCAAGTGGAGCACGCCAACTCTCACTGATCAAGAATCCTAAGAAGGGGGACTGTCAGTTTGTCTACCAGAACATGCGGGCATGAAACACAGGCCTCTGGAAATAGGATGTCAGTACGAATAGTGTACTGAGTATGTAAGGCATGAAAATCAGTACATAAGAGACATTGATGAAATATGGAATAAGGAATTCCGTCTGTAAGTCTAAATAAATTTGCAAATCCTGAAACAGTTATAATATCATGCACGTGCATATAAATGCCGTGTCATGCATAGGTATAGGTGTACATAACATTATCAATCCTCTGAGGGCATCCCATCATATCATCTCGGCCACTGTGGGCAAAATCATCAACATATACCAACTGATCAGGTGGTGGTGCGTATATAATGCCGTAACCTTTTCCCATATCCCATATACATATAATATATACGTATATAACGCCATCTGGTCATGGGTCAATGTATATGTGTAAATGCATGAAATACATAAGAAATATGTTAATAATATTTCTCGGAATGCCATAAAAATCAATATGCCTTTCGGATAAACTTTATCAAATACGTATTTTTCTGAGACCCATGAACAGAAGATATAATAATAATTCACATGGGGAATCAAGAATATAGATACCCCTAGTATTTCTATGAATAGAGTCATTTATGAAAGTTGTGTATTTTGCTCGTTTTATTTGTATTATTTGGATCATGCCAAAATGAAAGAAGGGATAGCCTTCAGATACCTGGAGTAGGAAAAAATCCGTATGATATTCTTGGATAAGGTTGCACTGTAATCCATTAGAACTACAAAATTGCACGTTGCTACTGTGCTAAGAAATCTCGTTGGTTGAAGAAATCACGTTGTAGTGTCTTTGTAGGAACTTGTAGGAATTGTAGGAATTTGTAAGAAATTGTATTGCTAATGTGCTAAAGCTCACGTTCTTGATTGTAGTGTTGTGTAAGGAATTGTAGGAATCTGATTGTAGTGGTTGAGAATGAAATGTTGTTTGTATTCAAAATCCTAGAAATGAAGTGTCTTGAAATTAATATTTTATGTTGCCACCTAATCATAAATGACCAAGAGTCATTTGTTTGGTTAGTGTCTTGCTGCCACGTGGGGTGGTGGAGGGGTCTTAATCTTATCCTATAACTAATTAATTAATTAGGTAATATCCCGCTACCCGATAATTAACCAATTACCCAGATAACTAAGAATTATCTCAAATTACTTAAAATTCTACTTATTTTTAATACACTTTATACATCATACTATCACGATCATATGGTATCTTGGATGGTACTGGTCCATAAATAGCGGGTATTATAGCTCGGACCGTATTTTATCCCAAATCGACAACCTTCAATGAAACTCATTTTCTTTAATTTGTGTACCCTTTATCCTTCATGGCACTTACTTATCGCTTGTTATAAATAGCATAAATACGTTAACATCAGCATAATCTCATCCCCAAGTCTACGTCGATTAACTTAAGACGAAACTTTTACTTACGAAAATGCGAGATGTAACAGAATCATTGGTCTGGAAGGTGGTTGTTAGGTGAAGAAATTCCATTGAAGGGGGTTGTTGAAAGATATTCATGTCAGATGTTTGATAAAAAGTCTAAATGACTTAAAGTATAGAAATCATAATAATATTGGTACAATTGTTTTGCATTGTTGTAGATTGAAGTTGTTTAGTGTGGTGGACCATCGTAGTACTATTAAGGGACGAACTTCAGGTATGTTGGCTAAACTACTCTCTTAGAATTGAAATCCATGATGTTTCTACAAGTTTCAAGTATTGTTGGCTCAAGTTCATAATAAATTCGACTATTACGAATGAACATTGTGTCAAAAGAGATATATATATATATATATATATATATATATATATATATATATATATATTCGACATATATGTTCAAAATGTGTTTCGGATGCTCTTATCATATTATGTTATCCTTCGGGAACGTGTTCAAAGTATGATATGTGTATTAATATGTTATGACTCTTAGTCGTGTTTCAAATGAATGTCCATTATGCTTAACTTGGAAAGAATACTCCATGCGTCCAAAACTCCTATTGCTCATATATATATGCTTAAGACCTTGATTTCGAATACTATTATTGTTTATAATCTATAAAGATGCTTGAAAGTGATATAAGTGAGTTGAAATTTTGTATTGCTCTTTTTGGAAAAAGTATTTCAAGAATAAATGGTGTGTTACTCCTCTATGATTTTAACTTGCGCTTTGATTGCCAATCATTTTACTCTATTTCTTGGAAAGAAATCTATTGTATTTAAAGTCTTCATTTCTAATGAACTTAAAGTTGTGATTTCAAAAATATTATATATGTTGATATTAATGATGATGATACATGAGAGGAAAGAAATGGAAGTGTGGAACATGAAATACGGCCACCGTGCCATGAATAAAGAAATTTGTGAATGGCCAAAAGAGCCAGGGAAATATTGTTATTATGAGTGGTGGAAAATGCTAATTATAATTTATACAATGTGAAAGATGAAGAGGTGAATACATTTGTATTTATGTTACCTTGTGTGAAAAAACAAAAACAAATATTTTTGGGAGTATCATTAGCAAACCGAGGAAGGGTGGTTCATATGGCCTACGCTTGAAACTACACATGCCGGTGTAGGGGTGGATTGTGGTGGATTGGGATTATTCCCCTTATTTGGGATGAGATTTGTATTAGTTGTGAATTGAAAAGTCAACCCACACGACATATGTGGTAAGCCGGCCTAGCCGATCGGGTGGAGATCGGACGCCATGCTGCACACATGGTGGTACTACTCTTGGTAACACCTTTTTTCGCATCACATGTCCAACCACATTGTCCGTGGGGAGATGGACTAGTCGATCGGGCAAGATCAGACTCTGTGATAAAAATACGGTGCTAATGATCTCCCAAACAAAAATATATATTATTTTCGTATTTTGAAAATTGTTATGTTTTAACTTGGCATTTGGATATCCTTGATTGTTACTTGTTGCTTCCATGATGTTTCCCCTTCTTTCATTGGCATTCTATTTTGTAAGAGGACATTTAGCTTTACATACTAGTACTATTTCATATGTACTAACGTCCCTTTTATTAGGGGTGCTGCATCTTCAATGGATGCAAGTAGTTCATCAAAGGGTGCTCTTGATCCTCGTTAGCAGTTACTCTATACTCAGCAGGTTTTGGTGAGTCCTACTTTGTTCTAGGTTTTATGTCATTTGACGTTGTATTTTGTTCTTTGAGGTATAGCCTGGGCCTTATCGCCGACACTTCCATTCTACTCTTCTATTTTACTTAGAAGCTCCGTAGATATAATGTGGGTGGTATTTGATGTTTGGAGTTGAACTAGAAGTGTTTGTATTTTGGCAAACATGTTTTTCATCATATCTATAAACTTTTAATATTTTGGAAATCGTAAATGAATCTCCTTTGAGTAATGAAAAAATAATATGAAACACTTGACTCTTCTCTTGTCTATCACTTGTACTGATTTTTATATTGTTAAAGGGCAAGGTTGGATAGAAGGCATCTTTGAGGCTTTATTAACCGGGGTATCTCGGTTGAGCACCGGTCGCGGTCCTCGAGGTCGGGGCATGACAAGCTTGTTATCAGAGCCTAAGATTTTAAAGTGTCCTAGGATGTCTCGGAGCCGTGTCTAGTAGAGTCCTTCTTATCGGTGTGTTGTCGACTACATCTAAAATTAGAAGGGTACTTGGGCATTTAGGAATGTCACCATTCTTTGATACTCCATATCGTGCGATAATGTTCAAGATAGAAAGTTAATTTCCTTGTTATGTCTCATTTTCCAGATGAGTAATCCACGAGTTCAAAGCAGCAAGGAGGGAATGACCTCGCCGGAGAACCTGGGGGAGATTGCACAAGAGTTCGTTGGGAGAATGCGTTAAGCTGTGGAGGGATTGGAAGTACTTGTTGCTAAGGGAAGTACCCTTGTTCCTACCAATGTCACCACACCACCGGATCGTGTGGTGAGAGCACTTAGGAAATAAAAGTGGGTTGTTGGTACTAATAAACCAGACTGTTTGATTTGCAAGAAACATAACTTGGGAACATGTTGGATAACTCTTGAAATAAGCTATGGTTGTGGAAAGAGGGGGAACAAGAAGAACAAATGCCCTAGATTGGTACACCCACCCCGGTCTGCCCTATATGAGGGAAGGAATATTTGGCGTCATGTTGTGAGTATGCACAGCAGCATGTTAGGGGTGGCAGGTTTGGCAAATTCCAAAGGCCCACACCTTAAGCCGGTAGAGAGATTGTTACTTCCGCCATGGAGGCTCAGAGGGAGGATAAGGGGGAAGCTTATGGTGTATGCAAAAAGTGTGAATCTCAGGTTAGTGGGGCGAGTCAGTTTAGCAGACCTCATCACTGTTATGTGAAGTGTGGGAGATGTCATTCGGGAGTATGCCACTATGGTACCAATGTATGCTACGAGTGTGTTATGAGGGATCAGATTCAGAAAGATTGTCGTTCGTCTTGTAGAGCATTGGCAGGGATGTGGCACAACCAACCAGTTCTACAGCTACTACGTCCACAACGACTCCCCCCAGCTGGAGGCACTATAGCGCCCGCAAGGCGTGGAGCAGCTAGGAGTTCTATCAAGAGCTCGGGAGGGCCCAGCAAGTTTTATGCTATGAGAAGGCATCAAAAGTTGGAGGCTTCTCCAGATGTGGTTATAGGTTTATTGACTGTCCAATCTCAAGATGTATATGCTCTTATTGACCCCGGTTCCACTTTGTCATATGTCATTCCTTATGTTGCTATGGAATTTGGGATAGAACCGGAACAACTTTATGAGACGTTCTCTGTATCCACTCTTTGAATAAGACATATCATTTGTGAAGCCTCTTTAGCACAATTATCTTACTTGCAACCTCTTGAGGAATTGATTTCTATAATGATTTCTTTGAATTGAGTCACAATCCCAGGTTAATAATTCCAACTTGCTTCCCTAAATTCTCCACAAGGGATTATACCTATTAAATTCATTAGAGAACCTTCTGATCCAAATGGATAATGTCTACTGCCTTGTGCTTATGCATGCACCATCTTAAAGTTTACCTATGTGGTATCAAGTACAATGTAAAGCAACCCAGTGTTGAGATCCTTCTTGAGCCACTCTCTCTTTCCTGTGCATGTGAAACCTATTTTTTGAATAGTCACTTTGCTCCCTTTGTGAATATAGTCATAGATCCCTTTCCCTATCCAAGTAACATAAAAGCATATCTCAACACCTATTATATGTGTACATGTCAAGTGAGAGGGTAAATTGTCTGCATAAAGTTACTCTGAAACTTGGGATCCTCGCAAATTCATCATAAGAATATCCATTGTTTGCCCATCTTAGTATGACTTTTATGGCTACTTAGGACATTCTGCATTAAGTAGCTCAGTTTGTTCTTAGTGTTGTAGTAGCCCATGACGTGGCCTGGCATTGCAGTTTGGTAGTTATTTTAGCAGAAATATGTCCAGTTCATAACAAATGTTCATTTTCTCTTTAAACCTCTACAACATGTATTGACTGTGTTCCTTAGTTAGTAAATCATTGAGTATGTCATTGTCTAGTATGGAAGGTTTACTACCCTTAATGTTCCACATCCCTGTGTGGATAGAAGTTATTTGTCTTTTTCCCCGGAGCATCATATTACCCATTAGAACCTTTCTAACCAATGCATGATTTAACCTCATTATTAAGATGTCTTAGGTACATGGTCTCACTCGTGAAAGGTTAGAATTAGATATTCCAGATTATTAGGCACCTAGCATGAACATATTTAGTTTAAGGGTCAAGTTTATCGTATCTCTAGTCCTCTCATATAGGATCAACCATAGGGAAGGAATAAGTTGTCGTAATAATAATTTCACTAGTGACCAACATCCTTTTCAGCCGGGTAGGCTTGGGGCGTAGTTTTCGTGTGTCAAATATTGTCAAGGGTGTAACACAACTTCATGTATTTTTGAAATCACTAACACATTCATGGTGCAAGAATCTTCTCATTTTGAGCTAAACTGGTTTTCCCTACACTCAAGGAGGCAACTGGTATCACGTACTTGACTATTTCTGCTTGGAGCTTACTATTGTTTGGCAAGGCACATATGGAATGGAACAATCATAAATCATTAGGAAATTTTTACAGGGCCTTACATTCTCCCCCACTTAGGATCATTCGTCCTCGAGTGACAAGTAGAGTCCGTCCCCAAACACTTAACATAACTCGATTCTTCTTCCACACATCTTAAGCTCCCAAATTTGACTAATTCCCAAATTTTGTTTTCATAAATTTCGGCAGAGTCTCCTCTGCAATTGGGCCTAACCACCTGCCAGAGGACCACCAAAAGAACTCCTAACAACACATCCACATCTCAACAAAGTATCACACTATATATCAACAACATAGATCTCAATATTAAGGGCATTATATTAACAAGAGTGATATCTGGACATGAGATGCACATATTTAAATCATAGCACATATAAAGTGCCTTTCGATTCACAATCATTTATCTATACACTCAAGTGAGAACATTTTATTTCCTTAACACTTTTGGACCTCAAGGTGGCCTTCTCGACTTATATACCTCGTCATAAAACATTAACGGAGGCAATCTCAACTCTCAAACTTATCTAATAAGGATGGAAAATAGATACCCCTCACAAAACAATTATCCATTAACTTCACATTCACTAGCTTTCACCAGAAGGATAGACAAAGGATTTATAATTACCTTCATAGACGTAGACACATGATACACCGGGTACACGGAGGACAATAATAGAGGAAATATCATACTCATAGTCTGGCCTATTTCCTTTATGATTTCATAAGGCCTAATGTGACTACACATACTTTACCTTCCTTAACAATTCACATAGCATCCTCATGGAAAAAATATTGAGAATAACCCATTCACTTTCTTCAACTCTAAATCTCTATGCCGAACACCCAAACTAAACCTTTGGCGACCTCCAACAATTAGTCTAAGATGTGCTAGCTTGAATATGACCAAAAATATTTCCTATCCAATATATTTGATCACGGGATGACACTTCTTCTTTAACATGTGACATATGGGAGGCATAATCGGAAGGATAAAGACATTAGCGCCAGTTATTCTTGAAAGACTATTATTCATGAAGAGGACAACAACAATTGTTTCATTCCATATGTGCCTTGTTTGGCAATAGTAGGCCTCAAAGAGAAATAGCCAAGTACGTGACACCAGTCGTCTTCTGGAGTGTAGGGAAAATCAGTTTAACTTGAAATAAGAATATTTTGGCACCCCGAATGTGATATGGGTTTCAAAATGCATGAAATTGCATTACTCTCTTAACATTAACTGATACAAAGAATCTATGTCACAAGCCCATGGGGATGAAAAAGAAGTTGAACACTGGTGAGATCATTATCATTCTCACAACTAAACCTTTGCCAATAGTTGATCCTATATTAGAGGACCAGAGATACGATGAATTTGTCTTTCAAATCAATATATTCATAATATGTGCTCTTATGTTACTAAACAGTGCACAGGATTCATTATAACATTCACAAGGGAGTAAAGTGATTGTTCAAACCATATGAGTCACGTGCACAGGAGAAAGAGACTGGCTCAAGAAAGATCTCGACACTAGGCTGCCTTACATTGGATTTGATACCACATAGGTAAACTTAATAACTATGCATGCATAAGCACAAGTGAGAAGATGTTATCCATTCGAATTAAAAGGTTATGTAAAATTTCATCAAGTATAGTGCCTTGTTGAGAATTTAGGGAAGCAAGTGGGAAATATTAACCTAGGGTTATAACTCATTCCAAGGAAATCATTATAGAATTCAATTCTTCAAGAGGTCATAAATAAGAGAATTGTGACCAAGAGGCTACAAGAATAATGCGTCTCGTTCAAATAGTAGGTACATGCAATACTTTTTGATTCAATGTCTTGTTAAGACCGTGTTTATGAAGGCTCTTCAATATGGATGTACCTATACAACAAGGAAATATTATGTGTGTTCATAATGATGTACTAAGGAGTGACTTACTTGATGACTTTAGGTTGACGGGGCAGTGCCTTAACTGATGCCCCTCGACTCCACATCCGTAACATACATTGGTACCATAGTCACATATGCCGGAATTAATTTTCCTACACTTCACACAACGAGGATGAGGTCTGTTAAACTGACTCCCCCCACCGACCTGATATTTACACTTTTTTGCATACATCATAATCATTCCCGTATCCTTCGTCCAGGATCCCGTGTTGGGATTAACAATATCTGCAACAGATCGTTGTATGGACTTTTGGTATTCCCCAAATCTACCACCCCTAACACGCTTCTGAGCATACTTACAACATGACGCACATTGTTCCCTCCCGCATATCGGGCAGACTAGGATAGGTGTACCCAACCTAAGGGCATTTGTTCCACTTGTGCCTCTTCTTTCCACAGCCATAACATGCTCTAAGAATCATCCAACATAAACCCGAGTGGCTCTTCTTTCATATCAAACATTCTGGCTGATTGATGCCAATAATCCTCTTTCATTTCTTAGGTGCTCTCACCACATATTCCTGTGGCACTGTAAAATTAATAGAAATAATGACACTTTCCCTAGCAACTGGTTCTTTCAATACCTCCCCGCTGCCTCAAACCCGTGGGTTACTCATCTGGAAAATAAGACATGACGAGGAATTTAGCTTCCTACCTTGAGATTTATCTCACGATCTGGAGTATCAAAGAAGTGTGAAATTCCTAAATGTACAAGTAGCCTCCTCATTATAGATGTGGTCGACAACACACCTATAAGAAGGACTCTACTAGACATGGCTCCGAGACATCCTAGGATACTTTAAAACCTTAGGCTCTGATACAAAGTTTGTCACGCCCAAAACTCGAGGAGCGCGAATGGCGATCAACCGAGGGAACCCGGTAGAGCAAGACTGTTAGATTTTTTTCTACCCAAACTCATCCATGAATATAGAGGAGATGTACTCCATTAATCAAACATTGAAAAGCTTTCATTAGCAACTCCCATTTCATTTCCATTAGCAACATCATTCATAATTTCCAAAATATTATGAGTTTATAGGAATAATGAAAAATATGATTTCCAAATACCAACAGTTCTAATTCAATTCCCCACATTAAATACCACCCACAACTTGTCTACGGAGCCTCTAAGTACAACAAAAGAGAAATATGAAAATGCCGGCAACAAGGCCCCGACTATACCTCAACCATAAAGTATATGAGAAACAAAAGATACATGACCCCGAAATGAAGTGGGGCTCACCAAGTTAGCTGAAGAGAGTGCACCGCTATCACTGATCAATACCGCCTGCTGTAGAACCATTTGCATCCATTAAATATACAGCACCCCCAGCAAAAGGGACATTAGTACCGTCAAATAGCACTAGTATGTATAGCTAAAAGTCATCTTTCAAAATAGAATGCCCATATAAGACAAGGCAACACATAGAAAAAATAAGTCACAATCAACAATATCCAAATGTCCAGTTAAACCATAATAATTTGTAAAATATGAACTTCATATACAATTTGTTGTTGTGAGATCATTAGCACCGATATACCACTGTTCACAATACCTTCGTTCACAATACCAATGTTTACAATACCAATGTTCACAATACCAATACCACCATACTTTTAGCACGGAGTCCGATCACGACCCGATCGGCTAGGCCATCTCAATAGAGACATCAACCACAATCATTCTCAATACCAATACCACCGTACTTTTAGCATAGAGTCCGATCACGACCCGATCGGCTAGGCCATCTCATTAGAGACATCAACCACAATCACAAATTCAATTACAAATTCCAGCACAATCACCACCATGTGTGCGACATGGCGTCCGATCACGACCCGATCAACTAGGCCGCCTCATTCGAGACATCAACCACAATCACAATTACAATTACAATTTCCACCACAATCACCACCATGTGTGCGACATGGTGTCCGATCACGACCCGATTGTCTAGGCCGTCTCACCACAATACTGTGTGGATCGACATCATCCTTTTCTATCAATCATCTCATCTCAATTAAGGGCAATAATTTTATCACATCAATCTCATCCCAAATAAGGGGAATAATTACAATCCATTCCTACACCGACACGTGTAGTTTCGTGATTAGGTAATTTCAACCTACCCTTCCTCGGTGACTATCGATACTCCCAAAAATATTTTTGATTTGCTTACAAAGGAAACAACAATACAAATGCATTTACCTCATAACCTTTCATACCGTCTATAGTCTCATTGGCACTTTCAACATCATTATTTCATTGGCTCTCTTGGCCATACATATGATTCTTCATTCTTGGCACAATGGTCGTATTTCATATTCCACACTTTCATTTTTTCCCTTTCATTGTTCATCATCATAAATATCAACAAATAGAATATTACGGAAATCACAACTTTAGGTTCATTAGTAATGAAGGCTTTAAACACAACGGATTTTTTTTCAAGAAAATGGAGTAAAATGATTGGCAATCAAAACACAAGTTAAAATCATAAACAAGTAACACATAATTTATTCTTGAAATACTTTTCTCCAAAAAAGGCAATACACCATTTCAAATCCTAAATATATAAGAGTTCAAAACACATTGGAAATACTTACAAAGCGTAGCATTAGATAAAATAGCCACATTTGGGCATGATTTGAGTACATAAGCTTTTAGGCAAATCTATTTTCGAAGTTAGTTAAATCAAAGCTCATTTCATAACTTTTCTCACATCATTTCATTTCATTGGCACCATTGGCCACAAGTGTAACTTTCATTCTTGGCACGGTGGCCACAATTTATATCACCAACTCACTTCTTTCACTTTCGAGCATCTTTATACATTTATCAACAACAAGGCATTTCCAATCAAGACTTTAGGTACACATATGAGCAATTAAGGGTCTTAAACATATCGAGTTTTTATCACACAATTTGGCATACTAGCTTTCATTTGAAACACGACTCAAAGCCATAACATTTTAATACGCAACCCATACTTTGAAACTTACAAGAACATTATGGAATTTGATTCTAAGAGAGAAAATTTATCCAACATACCTCACTTTGAGCTTTCCTTAAATTACTACAACGTTACGGAAATTCTAGCAATCCCAATCTATTTTAAGACATAACAAAATTGAACACAAATTAGGAAGATATTCATGGTTTCAGCTCATTTGAGCATTTTATCAAACATTAGGTGTGCAAATTTGGCTACAAGGTTCTTCTACAAGATTTACTTCACTCCTCAACCCAATCTTTACTTATTTTTTCTCAACAATCTTCCCACAAACCTTATTAGTACAATCATGTATAAATAATACTCTTACACCCAAGAATCATACTTCCCATCACCCATCTTTTACCCCAAACTCGAAATTAAAGACTAGGGTATGGAATCTTACCTCTTAGATGAAGATATTGTGATTAGCTTCCTTGATTCTTGGAGATTGGTGCAAGATTGGATGATTAGAGTGTTAGGTTTACTCCTTCTCTCTCTAAAATGCTCTTACATCTCTAAAATATCAGGTTTTAGCTCAAGAAATGACTAAACTCCTCTCTCTACCCGGCCTTGGGGGTATTAAATGAGCTCATACGTGCGCGGCCATGCACCTGGGCAAGTGGTCACGCATCTTGCCGCACACTTGGGCAAGTGGCCACGCATCTGGCCACGCATCTGAGGCAGAAACTCTCAAATATGCGCGGTCGTGCATCTGGGCGCGTATATGACACAGGTCCAGTAAAATAGCGATAACATTCTGTAAAAATATCCAAATGATGGACGATTTTATGAGTTGGAAACTATATGGAAAGGGCTTTAATTTGCTAGGTATATCACCACCTAAGTCAGTATATAGAGGGAATTCTATTCATTTGAAGTCAAGTCTTGTGCTAATTGAAACATCCTTTCCACTTAATGTATCCAACTTGTTCCACACAAGATCTTGCCATTCACAAATCTCCTTAGTATGTTCTGACACACCTTACACATACATTATCAATTCAAAATTATGTGGCTCTATCCCATAGGTCTCCTTTAATATTCAAACACGTTATTCACAAATAACGTTAGCGCACTTTAAAATCATAAATCATTTGGAAATTTTATGGGGCCTTACAGTTTGGGTGTCCGACATAGAGATTTGGAGTTGAAGGAAGTGAACAGGTTGTTCTCAAAATTTTCTCCATGAGGATATTATGTGAATTGTTAATAAAGGTAAAGTAGGTTTAGTGCACATTGGGCCTTGTGGAATCTTGAAAGAAATTGGCCAAACTACGAGTATGATGTTTTCCCACCGTTGTCATCTATGCACCCGATGCTTCATGTGTCTATGTCAAAGAGGTTAATTGGAATACCTTTTGTCTATCGTTCAAGTGGAAGCTATTGAAGGTAAAGTAGACAATTGGCTTGTGAGAGGTACCTTATGGTCATCCTTGTCAGATAAGTCCGGAAGTTGGGATTGCCTCTGTCAAAGTGCTATAGCTAAGTCAGTGAATCGAGGAGGTCGTCTCAAAGGCCGAGTGTGTTATTGAAAGGAAATATTCTCACTTTTTTGTATAGCCAAATAGTTGTGGTTCAAAAGGTACTTTCTATGTGTTATGATTTAGTGCAGTTAATGTCAAGGTACCACTTCTGATAATGTAATGCCCTTAATATTGAGGTCGGTGTTATTAACATATATTTTGATACTTTGTTAAGTTGTGGATGCGTTTTTAGGAGTATTTTGGTGGTTCTCTGGCAAGTGGTTATGCCCAATTACAAGGGAGACTCTGCCAAAAATTTTGGAAATTTGGGGAGTTAGCAAAATTTTTGAGATTTTGGTGTGTGGATAAAGATTTAAGTCACATTGGGTGTCTTTGGTGGACTCTAACCCTCATTCGAGGGTAATTGACCCTAGGTGAGGGAGAATGTAAGGCCCCGTTAAAATTTTCTAATGATTTAAGATTTTCAAGTGCGCCAGCGATTTTTGAGGATAACGTATTCGAGTATTAAAGGAGACCTATGGGATATAACCACATCATTTTGAAATGCAAATATATGTTTACGATGTTTTGGATCAAACTAAGGAGTTTTGTGAATGGCATGAATTTGTGTGGAAGAAGTTGGATACATTAAGTGGAAAGGATATCTCAATTAACACAAGACCCGGCTTCAAACGAATGCCACTCCAAAAATCTAAAGACTTAGGTGGTGATGTATCCAATTAAATCCCTTTGAGTCTAGTTTCTAACTCATCAAACCGTTCGTCATTTGGATATTTCTATAGAGAATTATGTCCATTTTACCGGACCTATGCAATATGCATGGCCAGATGCGCGGTCACTTGCCCAGGTGTGCGGCCGTGCACATAGGAGACCTATAAATACCCCAAAGGTGTAACACTTAGTAAATCCGAATTAGTTGTGGATGCCTTAAATGAATATTAATGTGACTTTTTAGACATGTGAAGTCCTATTGGGATGAGTATGGGTGGAAACAATTGTTTTAGAATCAAGACCGAGACTGAGGTGTATAAAATTCAATAGAATCGACTAAGTTTATGGGAGGTCCATCTTATAGCCTTAAATAGTGCAAGGCCATGAAAACTCACGGCTATAGACAGTGCAAGGCCATAAAAACTCTGTGTCTCAGATAGTACAAGGCACTATCTGGGGCATCAACCTCAGCACCCTGGACATCGCAAGGCACTGTAGTTTTGGCGCCTCCGATGGCGCCTTGCACAATTAATTCGGCACCCCTGACGATGCCTCGTGCCGGTGAGGTTTATCCGAGCTACTTTTATTTTCCTCCTTAATTTTGGGACGTGTTCACTTATTTAAAAGCCCTAACTCGTTTCTCTACACCCCAAACACGAAAACCTACTCTACAAAGGGAAGCTCTCAAGAACCTAACTTCCCAAGATCCCTCCATCATCCAAGGTAGGTTCCAATGATGATTCTATGTTAATTTCAATTCCCCAACACCTTATTAACATGGGTAAATCATTTCACTCCTTAGATATTCGGTCTAGATACCATTGTTGAGATAGGAAACCCTAGAACTCGAATTCAAGAGGAGTGAACTTCAAAAAGGTAATTCTTATACTCCTTAATCATTTATAACTATGAATTGATAAGTTTTTGGGAGAATAGTAAATGGGTTTGATAAAGAGAACCATAATAACTAGGGCTTTGGATTGTTGTAAACATTTGGGTGATGCGAAATGCTGTTAGTTACATCTATTTGGGATTGTAGAATCTCCTAGAAGTAGTAGAATGAGAACTTGGTAAAGAAAAGACCAATTACTAAGGTCGATGAGGCTTTACACCCATAAGGTGTTTGATAAAATTCCTAAGCTACTAAAACATGAGCATTAGTGATAATATTGGTTCCTCTTGATATATATATATATTGACGTAGATTATCGTTGAAAGAGGCGACGAACATTTTGATACTTTTAAAAAGGGCCAGAGCTAAGGTATGTGAGGCTAACTAACTCTCTTTACGTTTAGGAATATTTATGATTCTCCATACGTCCTATTCTTTATGACTATTACGAGTTTCCTCAAAAAGTAATTATGCCTTGGTCCCTTGAATAGTTATAGAACTTCTATTCTCTAGATGGAATATTTTCGTAATCGTTCAATATCCTATGATCATCAATGATGACAAAGCAATTTATTATGAATACATGTCTCAGTCTAGTTCTATTCAGCATTCCAGTATCATGTAACTCAGTATAGTTCAGTAGTATAGTATCATATATTACATTATGATTCTCAGTTCCTAATTCTAAATTCCTGAATGTTGAAGACCTGTATTTGGGCCCGAGGCCGTAGTTTATGCTGTATGCATCTTTGGGCCTGAGGCCGCAGTTTATGCTTTATGCGTGTTTAGGCCTGAGGCCGCAGTTATGTATACGTATACTTGGGCCCGAGGCCGTAGCTTGTGCACATATATATTGGGCCAGAGGCCACAATTTAATATTTAGACTAATAGGTGGTTCATCATTCAGAAGAAGGAGTATTCATATCCTTACTTCCTTTGTTCAGTTCAGTTATCAGTTATCAGTTATCATTTCAGTTTCACTTTCAGCAGTTATCGTTTCAGACGCTCGAGGATATGTTACGAGTATGTGTGTTGGATTTTAAAAGAAGTTGGGATGAACATCTACCTCTTGTCGAGTTTGCATATAATAACAGTTACCACTCCAGTATTCAGATGGCTCCGTACGAGGCTTTGTATGGGCGTAAGTGCAGATCTCCTATAGGGTGGTTTGATGTTGGGGAATCTGGGTTATATGGGCCAGACCTGGTTCAACAGGCCATAGAGAAAGTAAAGCTTATCCGGGAGCGACTGTTGACAGCTCAGAGTCGTCAGAAGTCATATTCTGACGTGCGGCGACGAGACTTAGAGTTCAGGATTAATGACTGGGTATTCTTAAAGGTATCACCTATGAAGGGCGTGATGAGGTTTGGCAAGAAAGGCAAGCTTAGCCCACGGTATATTGGGCCTTATAGGATCATTCGGAGAGTGGGCCAAGTAGCTTATGAGTTAGAGTTGCCCTCAGAATTGGAGTCTGTCCATCCGGTTTTTCACGTATCTATGCTACGGAAGTGCATTGGCGATCCTACCCGAGTGGTGCCCACGGATGATGTACAGATTACAGAGGACTTGTCATACGAGGAAATTCCAGTTGCCATCCTAGACCGACAAATCCGCAATCTACGAAATAAGGAGGTAGCTTCCGTAAAGGTTTTATGGAGGAGCAAGAATGTAGAAGAGATGACGTGGGAATCGGAGGAAGAAATGAAGTCTAAATACCCCCACCTATTTCAAACTGAAGATATGGTTCGAGATGGGACGCTACAACATAGCTCTATGTAGGCTAGCAGGTCATCAGGTAAGCTTTTATTTTTCACTTTCAATATTTATGATTTACGGTCGGTGAGGCAAATTGCTGCTATTTATAAAGATTGGCCATATGTGGCATGCATAGTATGTTTCTGGCTACGTGCAGGTTGGTTTTAACCTAGTGTACGAAGGATACTTTGGCAAAATTTTCCAAAGTCTCTAAGAGTAAACATTCGAGGACGAATGTTCCCAAGGGGGGAGTGATGTTACACCCTATATTTTCGTACGTAAAAATGCGTCGTAAGCAAACTAATGTAGGACCAAAAATGAGATAATATTTAAAAGTATATAAAGTAAGTTAATCATGTTACCTCTGAGGTTACAAATATTGAAGATCATGAACAACAAGTACAAAGAGGGTTGGACAGTTCAGAAGCTAAAGCAATTAAATAAAACAATGTTTCGTCGAAAGTCGACAAGTTGGGAATGTTATAACATGTACCTTTGGGGTGAGACTAGGGTGATTAACATGATAAGGAGATTATGTTATGATTTATATTAGTCGTATGACATCCGTGTGTTATGTTTTAATGTCAAGCGAGTTGTGGAACAAAAGTCGATGAAAGTCATCACAAGTTACACTCATAAGTTTTACTGAAACTTTGGGTCAAATGTAACTGCAATTTTCTCCCAATATACTTAGAGTTATGGGGTGTTCCACCCATCAAATTAAATATCTATGAGTCTATTTTCCAATGCATTAAACCGTTTGTCAATATGACATCGGAGTAATGAGATATGGGCATTTTTGCGATACTGCGCAAGCTGCTAGGTGACAAGTAGGTGTGTCACCTACTTGCTTAAATGAAAGCCCAAAAATGGGCCATTTCGGGTCGTCCAAAGAGGCCTTTTAAGGGCCTATTTTCTTCATATATTAGACTTAAAATAGAGAATAATAACCAGACATAAGCTCTGCAAAGAATCCTCCCAAAAATTTCCCACAAACCCTAATTGATTTTCTCTCCCTTTCAAGTTCTAATTGGAGGTAAAACCTAGAGTTTGAAGAACCAAGATAGGAGCTGAGTTATCCAAAAAATAAGGTGAGTTTACTGCTCCCTTTCATCCAGCTTTTCTTCTATAAATTCATGGTAAGTCATTCTATACTTGTGAGAACTCACGGGACAGTGATCGGAAGCCGTGAGTTCGAGTTATTCACTTGTAGCGGACTGTTTTGTGTTGCTGTTGGCTGCATGTTTTACTACTATTTTGTGGAGTTTTCGAGGAGGAAGGGGGTGTAGAAACACCATATAAATGTAGGGTGGTTGGCTGGTCTTTCGTCATAATATTTTCGGGTCGTTTGACACTACTACGATGGTCGTTTTGTGTATGAAGAGATTGGGGTGTGTTGGGCTGTTTTGTAGTATTTGATGGTGTATATAGGGCTGGAAAATGATGTATATATGTTGTCATTGTTCTGTTCTTGTATTTTTGGTGTTATCTTGAATTTGGAGGAAGTAAGGATTATAGGGGAGATGCTGCCCGTTTTAATACAAAATAAGTTTGTCGTTCGTTGTGCGATAGTTGTACCTTTCGTAACTTAACGATAGTATTATTATCATTCTTGTAGATTAAGGTGCGAAGAGGTGAGTTCAACTTGGTGATTGGAAAGATTGTGATAAGGTATGTTAAGTCTAAGCCCTTCCTTCATTTTGGCATGATCTCGTAGCTACATGTGTTAATAATGAGACATAAAGAGAAGTTCGTATTCATGAATTTATTCACATTATTCTAGTCTCATGAGTTACAATATTATTCCTTATTGAGACTTCATATTCAGTTTATTTTTGTCTTTATTCAGTCAAGAGAGCAAAGGGTCTATATATATATACAGTATTACACTATTTTCACCACCATCGAGCTATAATCGGTGGGCAGGCCCCTATTGGGCAACCTCTGATCAGATGGTAAGTTATATATACCAAGCCTACTGTGGCCGAGCGCCTATGAGCGAGCCCAGGATGGCCGAGATACAGAGCCCAGTATGGCCGAGCGCCTATGAGCGAGCCTACTACGGCCGAGCATTTACACGTACCGAGCCTTATAGGGCCGGACATTTATTTTACTTACTATATTGAAGGAGTTTAGTCACTATCAACAGGTAAGTATATCTCCAGATCATCTTTGACTCCCAGTTACTTCCGGTTATTATATTATCAGTTCAATTTTGATTTTCAGTTATGTTATTGCCTTATATACTCGGTACATTATTTCGTACTGACATCCCTTTTCCGGGGACGCTGCATTTCATGCATGCAGGTTCAGATAGACAGACGAGTAGACCTCCTTAGTAGGTGTTTCCAGAGTTTAGCCTGATCGGTAAGCTCCCCATGGCCAAAGTATGACATTATATGTTCAGATTCCCTAAGTTGCAATTTGGTACGCCAGGTTAGGTGAGGCACCGGGTGCTTGTCTCGCTCCTAGGTTCGGGGCGTGACAAACTTGGTATCAGAGCAGTTCTGTCCTAGGAAGTCTACAAGCCGTGTCTAGTAGGGTCTTGTTTATAGATGTGTTGTGCACCACATTATATAAGCAAGGAACTACAGGGCATTTAGGAGTTGGTTACCCTTCTTTGAAATCTAAATCGTGCTATAGAACTGAGTTATAGGAAATTTGAATTAAACTTATGTGTTGGTGTTTGCATGCACAGATGACGGTGACTAGGAAGACTACGGCTAGCCAGAGGAGAGATACAGCAGCAGGTGAGGGGACCAGCAGGGTACCCCCAGTAGATGGGGCCCAGTCTGAGGCTCAAGGCGAGACCCCTACTCAGCCATTACCGGCTCCTCCACCAACTACGGAGATTCCTAGGGAAACCGCACATCCAGTTCCCCCTCCACTTCCATCAGATTAGGACTTGAGGAGTGCGGTGCATTTGTTGACACAGTTGGTAGCTGCCCAGCAACAGGCTAGGGCATCAGCTAGTGCAGGAACTTCTGAGGGGTCTGGGAGTTCAAGGGTCCGAGAGTTTATTGCTTTGAGTCCCCCAGAGTTCACGGGGACAGATCAGAGGAGGACCCGCAGAATTTCATAGATCAGCTTCACAGGATCTTTCGTGTTATGCATGCCACGGAGAAAGAGGCAGTTGAGCTAGCAGCTTTTTGACTCCGAGATATAGCCATCCTTTGGTACGAGGGATGGGAGAGGTCCAGGGACGTGATGCACCTCCAGCTATTTGGGAGAATTTTCCAAATGCCTTCCTTGACCAGTACTTACCACGGGAGATCCGACAGGCTCGAGTCGATCAGTTTCTAGCCCTCAAGCAAGGTAATATGAGTGTTCGAGAGTATAGTCTCTGTTTTGACTCATTGGCCAGATATGCACCATCCATAGTTGCTACTATGCGGGACAGGATTCACAGGTTTATAGCAGGGTTAGCCCCAGAGTTAACCGAGGCATGTGCCACCGCTGCATTGCAGGATAGTATGGATATCTCCCGGATTCAGGCATTCGCCCAGAATATAGAAAGGGGTAGGCATCGGCAGCAGGGTACAGAGAGGGCTGAGCAAGGGCAACGTAAGAGGATGAGATTTCCCAGGTCTCAGGAGCAATCTCAGGGTAGTTATAGGACCCAGTACTTCGGACGGCCACCTAGGCCTCCGCCACCTCAGTTACAGGGTTACAGGTATGACTGCTATACTTAGTCAGGACCAGGTGAGAGCTCACGGGCATCAGGTTTGTAGTGATAGTGAGGATCTGCGCAGACATGGTCATTTCCTCCACGGTGTGACATCTGTGGTAGAGGACACTTAGGCCAATGCCGAGCAGGTTCTGATGCTTGTTATATATGTGGGCGTCCGGGGCATATGATGCGAGATTGCCCAAATAGAGATTCGGGGGGAATGGCACAACCAGCGAGTTAAGCAACAGGATCATCTATGTCCGTGCATCCTTCAGGGCGCGAGTCTCAGTCTTCGGCTGGTAGAGGTCGGGGCAGAGGTAGAGGTTCCAGTTCAAGTGGTAATCAGAACCGTATCTATGCTTTAGCGGGTCGACAGGACCAGGAGTCTTCACCAGACGTTGTGACAGGTATATTAACCATTTGCTCTCACGATGCTTATGCTTTGATAGACCCAGGATCTACTTTATCGTATATTACCCCATTTGTCGCGAGGAAGTTTGGTATAGTGCCTGAAATACTAAGTGATCCTTTTGCGGTATCTACACCGGTCGGAGAATCGATTATTGCTAGACGGGTTTACCGAGGTTGTACGGTGACAATTTGTAGTCGTCAGACCTCAGCTGACCTAGTTGAGCTAGAGATGATGGATTTTGATGCTATCATGGGCATGGACTGGTTGGCAGCTTGCTATGTCACAGTTGATTGCCGAGCAAAGGCAGCTAGATTTCAATTTTCGGGTGAGCCAGTCCTTGAATGGGTAGGTAATACACCAACACCCAGAGGTAGGTTTATTTCCTATCTGAAGGCGAGGAAAATGATCGCAAAAGGGTGAATTTATCATATTGTGCGAGTTAGAGATGCAGATGCTGAGATACCTACACTTCAGTATATTCTCGTAGTCAAAGAGTATGCAGATGTGTTTCCAGATGAGCTTCCAGGTATTCCTCCAGAGCGAGAGATTGATTTTAGCATCGATTTGCTTCCAGGAACTTAACCAATATCCGTCCCTCCGTATAGAATGGCACCTGGTGAATTGAAGGAGTTGAAGGAGCAGTTAAAAGATTTGTTGGAGAAAGGTTACATCAAGCCCAGTACCTCAACTTGGGGTGCACCCGTACTATTTGTGCGGAAGAAAGACGGCTCGCTGAGGATGTGTATCGATTATAGGCAGCTGAACAAGGTAACTATTAAGAATAAGTATCCACTTCCAAGGATCGATGACTTGTTTGATCAGTTACAGGGGGCTAGATGCTTTTCAAAGATAGATTTGAGGTCGGGGTACCACCAAGTCAGAGTTCGGGAAAAAGATATTCTGAAGACAGCCTTCAGGACCCGATATGGCCACGTCGAGTTCCTTGTCATATCCTTCGGGTTGACTAATGCACCCGTTGTATTTATGGACTTGATGAATAGCCTATTTCGGCCATTTTTAGATCTGTTCGTGATAGTATTTATTGATGATATTCTGGTTTATTCCCGTTCAGAGGATGAGCATGCGGACCACTTGCGAGTGGTACTCCAAACCCTCCGTGATCGTAAGTTGTATGCTAAGTTTTCTAAATGTGAGTTCTGGTTGAAGTCTATAGCATTCTTGGGGCATATTGTATCAGATGAAGGGATAAAGGTGGACACTCAGAAGATTGAGGCCGTGAAATATTGGCCTAGACCTACCACTCCGACAGAGGTTCGTAGCTTTCTAGGCTTAGGAGGATACTATCGGAGGTTCGTAGAGGGTTTTTCTTCCCTTTCGGCACCATTGACGAAGTTGACACAGAAAGAAACTAAGTTTCAATGGACAGAGGCTTATGAGCGGAGTTTCCAAGAGCTTAAGAACAGGTTGACCTCAGCTCCAGTTCTAACACTTCCAGAGGGTCTAGAGGGTTATGCCGTGTATTGTGATGCATCAGGTGTTGGGTTAGGATGTGTCCTGATGCAACATGGGAAGGTAATTGCGTATGCTTCAAGGCAGTTGAGGAAGCACGAGAGGAATTATCCGACCCACGACCTCGAGTTAGCTGCGGTTGTCCATGCACTTAAGATATGGCGGCATTATTTATATGGTGTTCATGTTGATGTATTTACTGATCATAAAAGCCTACAATATATCTTCAAGCAGAAAGAGTTGAATTTGCGACAGAGGCGATGGCTTGAGTTATTAAAAGATTATGATGTTAACATTCTCTACCATCCAGGGAAAGCTAATGTTGTAGCAGATGCATTAAGTCGCCGATCTATGGGTAGCTTAGCACATGTAGATCCCGAGAAAAGACAATTAGCTAGAGAGATTCATCAATTGTCTTCGTTGGGGGATCGGTTAGTAGATTCTGAGGATGGTGGAGTTGTACTCCAAAACACTACAAAATCATCCCTCATAGCGGATGTCAAGGAAAGGAAGTACGAGGACCCAGAGTTGGTCGAGCTGAGAGAGCGAGTTCCGCAGCAGAAGAAGCCACTGTTAGAGCTAAAGGGAGATGGGGTTCTCAGATATAGGGGTTGTTTGTGTGTTCCAGATGTAGCAGGGCTACGAGACAGGATTATGTCAGAGGCACATTATTCATGGTATTCCATCCATCCTGGGTCGACGAAGATGTATCATGACATTAAGGATGTGTACTGGTGGAACGATATGAAAAAGAACATTGCTGAGTTTGTCGCCCAATGTACTAGTTGCCAGCAAGTGAAGGTAGAGCACCAGAAGCCTGGAGGGCTAATGCAGACTATAGAGATCCCGACATGGAAATGGGAGGCGATAAACATGGACTTTATCACGGGTTTACCTCGTTCTAATCGTAAGTTCGATTCCATATGGGTGATAGTCGATAGGCTCACGAAATCAGCTCACTTCCTACCGGTCAGATCTACATATACAACAGAAGATTATGCAAAGTTATATATTAAGGAGATAGTGCGGCTACACGGAGTACTAGTTTCTATTATATCTGACCGTGGGGCTCAGTTTATAGCACATTTTTGGAGGTCATTTCAGAGAGGTCTAGGGACTCAGGTGAATCTCAGCACAGCTTTTCATCCACAGACTGATGGACAAGCCGAGCGCACAATTCAGACGCTCGAGGATATGTTACGGGTATGTGTGTTGGATTTTAAAAGAAGTTTGGATGAACATCTACCTCTTGTCGAGTTTGCATATAATAACAGTTACCACTCCAGTATTCAGATGGCTCCGTACGAGGCTTTGTATGGGCGTAAGTGCAGATCTCCTATAGGGTGGTTTGATGTTGGGGAATCTGGGTTATATGGGCCAGACCTGGTTCAACAGGCCATAGAGAAAGTAAAGCTTATCCGGGAGCGACTGTTGACAGCTCAGAGTCGTCAGAAGTCATATTCTGACGTGCGGCGACGAGACTTAGAGTTCAGGATTAACGACTGGGTATTCTTAAAGGTATCACCTATGAAGGGCGTGATGAGGTTTGGCAAGAAAGGCAAGCTTAGCCCACGGTATATTGGGCCTTATAGGATCATTCGGAGAGTGGGCCAAGTAGCTTATGAGTTAGAGTTGCCCTCAGAATTGGAGTCTGTCCATCCGGTTTTTCACGTATCTATGCTACGGAAGTGCATTGGCGATCCTACCCGAGTGGTGCCCACGGATGATGTACAGATTACAGAGGACTTGTCATACGAGGAAATTCCAGTTGCCATCCTAGACCGACAAATCCGCAATCTACGAAATAAGGAGGTAGCTTCCGTAAAGGTTTTATGGAGGAGCAAGAATGTAGAAGAGATGACGTGGGAATCGGAGAGAGAAATGAAGTCTAAATACCCCCAACTATTTCAAACTGAAGATATGGCTCGAGATGGGATGCTACAACACAGCTCTATTCAGGCTAGCAGGTCATCAGGTAAGCTTTTATTTTTCACTTTCAATATTTATGATTTACGGTCGGTGAGGCAAATTGCTGCTATTTATAAAGATTGGCCATGTGTGGCATGCATAGTATGTTTTCTGGCTGCGTGCAGGTTGGTTTTAACCTAGTGTACGAAGGATACTCTGGCAAAATTTTCCAAAGTCTCTAAGAGTAAACATTCGAGGATGAATGTTCCCAAGGGGGGAGTGATGTTACACCCTATATTTTTGTACGTAAAAATGCATCGTAAGCAAACTAATGTAGGACCAAAAATGAGATAATATTTAAAAGTATATAAATTAAGTTAATCATGTTACCTATGAGGTTACAAATATTGAAGATCATGAACAACAAGTACAAAGAGGGTTGGACAGTTCAGAAGCTAAAGCAATTGAATAAAACAATGTTTCGTCGAAAGTCGACAAGTTGGGAATGTTATAACATGTACCTTTGGGGTGAGACTAGGGTGATTAACATGATAAGGAGATTATGTTATGATTTATATTAGTCGTATGACATCCGTGTGTTATGTTTTAATGTCAAGCGAGTTGTGGAACAAAAGTCGATGAAAGTCATCACAAGTTACACTCATAAGTTTTACTGAAACTTTAGGTCAAATGTAACTGCAATTTTCTCCCAATATACTTAGAGTTATGGGGTGTTCACACCCATCAAATTAAAGATCTATGAGTCTATTTTCCAAAGAATTAAACCGTTTGTCAATATGACATCAGAGTAATGAGATATGGGCATTTTTGCGATACTGCGCAAGCTGTTAGGTGACAAGTAGGTGTGTCACCTACTTGCTTAAATGAAAGCCCAAAAATGGGCCATTTTGGGTCGTCCAAGGAGGCCTTTTAAAGGCCTATTTTATTCATATATTAGACTTAAAATAGATCATAATAACCGGACATAAGCTCTGCAAAGAATCCTCCCAAAAATTTCCCACAAACCCTAATTGATTTTCTCTCCCTTTCAAGTTCTAATTGGAGGTAAAACCTTGAGTATGAAGAACCAAGATAGGAGCTGAGTTATCCAACAAATAAGGTGAGTTTACTGCTCCCTTTCATCCAGTTTTTCTTCTATAAATTCATGGTAAGTCGTTCTATACTTGTGAGAACTCACGGGACGGTGATCGGAATCCATGAGTTCGAGTTATTCACTTGTAGCGGACTGTTTTGTGGACTGTTTAGTGTTGCTGTTGGGCTGCGTGTTTTACTACTGTTTTGTGGAGTTTTGGAGGAGGAAGGGGGTGCAGAAACACCATATAAATGTAGGGTGGTTGGCTGGTCTTTCGTCATAACATTTTCGGGTCGTTTGACACTACTACGGTGGTCGTTTTGTGTATGAAGAGATTGGGGTGTGTTGGGCTGTTTTGTAGTATTTGATGGTGTATATAGGGCGGGAAAATGATGTATATATGTTGTCATTGTTCTGTTCTTGTATTGTTGGTGTTATCTTGAATTTGGAGGAAGTAAGGATTATAGGGGAGATGCTGCCCGTTTTAATACAAAATAAGTTTGTCGTTCGTTGTGCGATAGTTGTACCTTTCGTAACTTAACGATAGTATTATTATCATTCTTGTAGATTAAGGTGCAAAGAGGTGAGTTCAACTTGGTGATTGGAAAGATTGTGATAAGGTATGTTAAGGCTAAGCCCTTCCTTCATTTTGGCATGATCTCGTAGCTACATGTGTTAATAATGAGACATAAAGAGAAGTTCGTATTCATGAATTTATTCACATTATTCTAGTCTCATAAGTTACAATATTATTCCTTATCGAGACTTCATATTCAGTTTAGTTTTGTCTTTATTCAGTCAAGAGAGCAGAGGGTCTATATATATATATATATATAGTTTTGTCTTTATTCAGTCAAGAGAGCAGAGGGTCTATATATATATATACAGTATTATACTATTTTCACCACCATCGAGCTATAATCGGTGGGCAGGCCCCTATTGGGCAACCTCTGATCAGATGGTAAGTTATATATACCGAGCCTACTGTGGCCGAGCGCCTATGAGCGAGCCCAGGATGGCCGAGATACAGAGCCCAGTATGGCCGAGCGCCTATGAGCGAGCCTACTACGGCCGAGCATTTACACGTACCGAGCCTTATAGGGCCGGACATTTATTTTACTTACTATATTGAAGGAGTTTATTCACTATCAGCAGGTAAGTATATCTCCAGATCATCATTGACTCCCAGTTACTTCCAGTTATTATATTATCAGTTCAGTTTCGATTTTCAGTTATGTTATTGCCTTACATACTCGGTACATTATTTCATACTGACGTCCCTTTTCCGGGGACGCTGCATTTCATGCATGTAGGTTCAGATAGACAGACGAGTAGACCTCCTCAGTAGGTGTTTCCAGAGTTTAGCCTGATCGGTAAGCTCCACATCCTTCGGAGTTATCGGGTCTAGGTTTTTGTCTGCATCTTATGTATGTATTTATATATATATATAATATGGGTAGGTCGGGGCCCTGTTCCGATTACAATATATCTATCAGTAGAGGCTTGTAGACATATCCTGTTGGTTAGTGCAGTATGTTGGATTTGTAGGCCTGGTATGTATATTTGATGGTTTGTCAGCTGTAGTAGCTATGATGGCCTTGTCGGCCTAGCTTTATATTGATGTTTAGTTAGCGCTAGTTTCCATTCAGTTTTATATTTTGCTTCGCAAATTGTCTTGCAAGGTGGCCCCATGGCCAAAGTATGACATTATATGTTCAGAGTCCCTTAGTCGCAATTTGGTATGCCAGGTGAGGTGAGGCACCGGGTGCTTGTCTCGCTCCTAGGTTCGGGGCGTGACAACCCGGGACTTATGGACTAGTACCATACAAGGTACCATATGACCATGATAGTAAGGCGTATAAGGTGTGTTAAAAGTGAGTAGTATTTTAAGTAAGTTGAGATAATTTTTAATTATGTGGGCAATTAGTTAATTATTGGGTAGTAGGATATTACCTAATTAATTAGGGAATTATTGAATTAGGATTAAAATTTGACTATGTGGCAGCCCACCCTTCAACCTAAATGACTCATAAGTCAAATTGAAAGGTGGCAAGCTAAGATGATTAACACAAGTGACTATTATGTGTAATCACCTACCTAGAAAATTTACATTTTGCTTTATTTGGCCTTAAAATAATCAAAGGCAATCTTATAATCTTCTCCCTATTACAAACATTTCAAAAGGGACGTTAGCTTCAATCAGTAATCTCCACGACAAAGAAAATCAAACTTTTACTTACTCACTATGTTGTATCGCAACAGGAAGAATACAATATAGGCAAAAGACTAGAATATGATTTACAAGAACTGAAATCCACGCACAACACCTTAGAAAAATCACCGGTGAGAGAGGGAAAGGGGTTCAGTATACATTTTTAGATGGTAAAATACAGTACGCGTGTTTTATCAAGAGGAAAACAGTACACAGTGTTACGGAACAGTGCAATACAGGTGTTCCTATGTGTTCGTCCATTCCAACTCTCACTTATATATAGTAAGTAATTTCAAAATGTACGTAGTTTTAACCCAACAAGATCTCAACAAGACTTCTTAAAAGAAAAAAATCCAACAAGGTTTCTTAGCACTTTAGCAACGTGAGATTTTGCGATTCTAAAGGAGTACGGTGCAACCTTCTCCAAGAATATCATATGGATTTTTCCCTACTCCAGGTATGTTAAGGCTAAGCCCTTCCTTTATTTTGGCATGATCTCCTAATTATACGGGTTTGATAACGAGGCATAAAGAGACATTCATATTCCTGAATTTATGTACATTTCCTAGCCCCATAAGATACAATATTCTTCTTTATTGGGACTTCATATTCAATTGAGTATTGTCTTGTTCCAGTCAAGAGAGAAGAGAGCCTATATATACAGTATTACAGTATTTTCATTACCATCGAGTTATAATTGATGGGCAGGCCCCTATTGTGCAACCTCTGATCAGATGGTAAGTTATATACTGAGCCTATTGTGGCCGAGCATCTATGAGCGAGCCCAGTTGGCTGAGATACAGAGCCTAGTATGGCCGAGCGCCTATGAGCGAGCCTACTACGGCAGAGCAGTTATATATATATACCGAGCCTTATAGGGCCGGACAGTTATTTTACTTACTATATTGAGAGAGTTGAATCAGTATCAGCAGGTAAGCATATCTTCAGATTATCTTTGACTTCCAGTTACTTTCAGTTATTATATTATCAGTTCAGTTTTCAGCTTTCAGTATATTACCTTACATACTCGGTACATTATTTCATACTGACGTCCCTTTTCTGGGGGTGCTGCATTTCATGCGTGTAGGTTCAGACAGACAGACAGGTAGACCTCCTCATTAGGTGTTGCCCGAGTTCAGCTTGATCGGTAAGCTCCATGCCCTTCAGAGTTGCCGAGTCAAGAGCTTTATGTATATCTTGTGTATATATGTATATATGTTATGAGTAGGTCGGGGCCCTTTTCCGATCACTGTATATCCATCAGTAGAAGCTTGTAGACATATCCTGTCAGTTAGTGTAGTATGTTGGGCTTGTAAGCCTTTTATGTATATTTTGTTGGTTTGCCAGCCGTAGTAGTTATGACGGCCTTGTCAGTCCAAGTTTATATTAATGTTTAGTCAGCATTCGCAATTGTCTTGCAATATGGCCCATGGCCAAAGTATGACATTATATGTTCAGAGTTCCTTAGTTGCAAGTTGCTACGCAAGGATAGGTGAGGCACCGGGTGCTGGTCTCGCCCCCAGGTTCGGGGCATGACAAAAGTACAAAAGCATTTATCATGTTTTATGGTTACCAATTTACCTTAGTTACCAGTTATGCGGTCTTTCAGTTATCAGGTTTATGGTTATTCAGTATGCCAGTATTCAGTTGTTTAGTTACTAGATCTCCAATTTTTAGTGTATCCAAATTTCGGTGACTTCTGAGTACATAATGATGTATATGGGTGATAAAAGAAAATGTGAGTAACAATGTTTATTGCTAAATTTTCACGTGTTTTAGGTACAAATTAAGACTCAAGACTTACAGGATGGTGCAGAATGTGATTTACCAGATGATGGTATACTCTGAAGGATAAGTTTGTGTATGGTAGCGTATTTGTATGTGTTTTTACCTCATAGAACAATTTCATTATAATTCTTGTAAATGGAGCCACGTGTTGGATGATGATATTTTAGATGTTAGACTCCATGGCATAACAAGTTATAAATTTAATTGCAACGCGCATGAATTAATGAGCATAGTTTTGGACAAAAAAAGAGCCTAAGGGCAAAATAAATAGGAGTCAGAAACGTTTGATATATACAAAGTTGTGTTTTTCGTAAGACTCATGCATGACTAAGAAGATATGATGTACAAAATGAGAATCAAGAGCAACCGATATTAAATTTTAGGGAATGATTTTAAGTTGTTAAGATTTATTCATTTTAGAACTAGAAAGTACCACATTAGTAAGTTACCATACGAAGCGGCTATTATTGTGAGATAAAGGATATGACAATTCCCTTTAGGTTATGTGACTAAGTGTTTACCGCATATGTTTATAGTCTGATATGATTTTGAAGCGTATAGAAAGTTTGGGGGTTTGATATTCCATTTTCATTTAAGACATATGATATTTCCCTAAGTGTGATCCATGTGCATCATTCAAAAACAAAAAAACAGTATGCGATCATAGAATAGGGTCGTATGGTAAAGGAATTTAGAAATAAAATTATGCTTCACTTTAGTTATACAAAGTAGAACAAGCATACATGATTCTAGCAGGTGGTTAGTAAAAGAATAGTAAGTAAGTTTTGAGTTGATACAGTGAATTAGCAATTTCATCAGAGCTAGTAGTGATTCACTTAACCCGGTTAACTCTAGTTAGTGGATGACAGTTTGAAATATTGAACGTGTGTTAGAACCAAAAGAGTTTAAGTTAAACCTGAAGTACAATGACAATGAAACAATAAAAAAAACCAGCTAGGCAATAAGAGAGCCAACTACAAAATAATAGCCTTTTAGAATTTTCAAAAAGGGGTCTCTCCAAGATCGACAGTGTGAGTAGAGTTAAATCATTAAGATTGTGTATGATAGTTGTGAATACATTAGCTATCCGTTTATGTAAGTAATTCGTTTTTTCCTAGTAAGAAAGATTTCTCAGAAGTAAGTCGGATGATGAGCCATCACTGACATAAAGAGCATAGAATTGCAGAAAATAAGGAAAGTTGGTCGGATACCAAAACAATGAGAAGGATCCCCAAGTACAAGACCTTAACCTTTGGTTTAAGAGGGAGTTGCGAAAATCATCAGTAAGTCCGGTTGGAGATTTGAAACCCACATATTTAGCATAGGATATAAAAACTGTAAAAACATGCCCAATTATTTATCACGAGGGTAGTGCCATCGCACGAGACTCTAATCTTCGGTGTACTGGTTAAAGACTTATGTCGCGGACCCGTCTTCTAGGGGCTCAGCGAGGGCAGCAAGATAGCTTGACTACTACTCTTGCTTCAGCCCTTAACAAGAAACAAGCACAAAATCGTGCTTTGGACCTAGGCAATCACACAAACTCAAAGGTTGGAGGGATAACGAAAATGAAAGACACAAAGATGGGTGGCCAAGGCCAATTTTCGGGGTTTGTCTCATATACAAAAGAAGAAAAATACAAGTAAAGAGATCTGCCTTCTAACAAGGCTTATGTATCCTATTTATACAGAAAAATGCCCACAGGCAACTAAGTTAGCTGTGGGGCCGGCCAGCCTGGGATGCACTGCTTTGTGCTGGTTTCCTAGAAGATGTTGGCAGTCTAGGTTCCAATTGACTTGTGCAGCTGCTGTGGCCCCTTTCTTGCTGGCAGGAATTTGCTCCCATATTCCTCCAGACAGGATGTGGCCCTACTTAGCGGCGCAGCACTTGCCTTTGCTGGTGAAAAGTAGCCCCTAGGAGGGCCCGGGCAGCCTGTCGGATTGTTGCCTCCATGTGCAATGACCTTCTGGTCTTTGGCAGCCCAGTTTGGCTCGTTTGGCAGCCCTTTAGGCGTATGCGGGTCGGAACACTCTCCCCCACTTGAAATGGCGACGACCTCGGTGCCACAACGCTTCAAGTAGTCGTGAACTTGATCTTTGAACGACCATAATGCCTCATATTTTTCCCACATTGCCCCTTCTGTCAGTTGCCCCTTCCATCGGACAAGAAATTGGGCGCTTGAACTGCCCCAACCTACTCCTTGTATCACCCGATGCTTGATAATGGTCTCGACCTTTTTGTCGACGACCGAAGAACTTGTGAAAACTGTTGGTTGCCTGGATTGCCTCCGCTCCTTATCACCCTTGTCTCTACAAGGTGCCTTTAACGGACTGACATACCTCGACCCAAGTAGCTTTCAACGTTGCTTCCTTGAATCCTCCAACTTTGGAGGTGCCATGTACGGACCCTTGGCAGGTGGCTTCATCCACACAATTAAGTCCTTACCCTTAAGGACTCGTTGTTCAGAAGGAGTCAAGGCTTTGTCCCTCTTGACCTCCTTAGTCCCTGTCCCGACTGCCAACACCGGTGCTCCCTCTTCCTTGAAGCCTTTTACGGTTTGAATTGCGGACAACAAACTAACAACTTGTGGTACCCGAACTGCCTGCACCACACATGGACCCCTTGGGTCATAAATGTAGATCTGGTTGAGAAAGGGGCATATGAATGCCTTCACTGCATCCCAATAATCTAGCCCCAATACCAGATCAAATACGTCCAGGGAAGCGACAAGGAAACTCACGTTTCCCTGCCAAGCTCCTATATTGAGCTGCACATTGCGGGCGATCCCTTTCACGTTGGTGGGTTTGGCGTTTACCATCTTCAGTACAGAACTGCTAGGACCGAACACAAGGCCAAGTGACTTAGCTTTTGCTTCGGACACAAAATTGTGTGTCGCGCCGGTGTCTACCATGATACGGACTGATTGTCTGTTTAATTGTGCATCCATGAACAGTGATCCTGGTTCCACTGACTGGCGCTCCTTGCCAATCACATCGTCGCCTAAAGCGTGAACTAGTTTGACAATGTTATGCTTCCCTTGGGCGACCTGCTTCAAAGCAGGCTTTTCGGCAACTACTGCGCCCAGTACCATGTTGCCAAGATGAGCTATGTGCGACAGTTGTTCTCTGGCTTGTTCACCCGCTTGGATTCTTTCCTCTGTAAGCTTCCGCTTGGTAGTAATTATGGCACCGAGTTTCTTCAAAGAAGGACAATCTTTGTAACTATGACTAGTGTCCTTGCAGATGTAAGAATGATGGCGGGGACCAGCATCCTTCCTCCTTTGGTTGTACCGATTGCGCCAAGGCGCCTGGTTGCCTTGTTCTCTGGAATCGCAGTCTGGGGCAGCAACTTGTTTGCCCCTGTCCTGATATCCATGGTCTCCATCTGTCTGGAAGTTGGTGTCCCTCGCCTTTGTGGGTTCTGTCCTATAATCATTTAAGGACTCCGCAACTGCAATAGCTTCATCGACGTCTTTGACTTGACGTTGCTGCAATTCCTGTCTTGCCCAGTCTTGAAGACCATCGATGAAAGTGAATAACAAGTCATCGCTTGCTAAGTTTGGAATTTGCATGATGAGTTTCGTGAAATTTTCCACGTACTCGCTTATGGAAGTTGTTTGCCTGAGCTCTCTCAACTTCTTACGTGCCTCGTTCACAACGTTTTGTGGGTAAAACTGGCGCTTCAGTTCGAACTTGAACTGATCCCAGCTCTTGATGGAGCAAATTCCCTTCTCCATGTCGGCTTTCTTCCGTCTCCACCAAAGCATGGCGGTCTCGGCAAGATACACCGTTGCTGCCCAGATTTTAGCAGCCTTATCAGCGATGTAAAGGTGCTCAAAGTAGTCTTCCATCTTCCAGATGAATTTCTCTACTTCTTGAGCGTCTCGTTCGCCCCTAAACTCCTTCGATTTTGGGCCCTCGATCTTGGTTTCTCGCACCATCACACGACCAGTGCCACCGGCTAATTCTACTGCCTTCAGTTGTTGCTTTAGGAGCTCAATCTCCCCGTGCAATGCTGATACAACCTCGGTCAGCTTAAGCTCAAGGTTGGTCAGTCCTTCCTTGTGCTCAAAATTTGCTTGATCTACTGACTCTTTGACCTCGTCAAGTCCATCTAGGGTCGTAGACTCAAGTGCTTGGAAGTTATGCAGAACTTCCCCCATGTGCTGGTTTAGAGCATCTAAACTAGCTTTAGTGAGACCCATTCTCACGTTTAAAGGATCTGAGACAGAAGCCGCACAATCTTCACCAAGTCTAACCTGTTGTGGGGGCGGCGGTAAAGCTAGCGCCTCACTTGTTACGGCTATGGTGGGATCTCGAACTTTGCTTGTTCCTCTTCTTTGGTTCCTGCCTCTTTGTTGGTGACTCATCTCTGCCACGAATGTTGTCTAAGTTTACGATATCTCCATCAGTTGCCATGGTCGATAACTTTTTCTCTGATACCACTTGTCGCGGACCCGTTTTCTGGGGGCTCAGCAAGGGCAGCAAGATAGCCTGACTACTACTCTTGCTTCAGCCCTTAACAAGAAACAAGTACAAAATCGTGCTTTGGACCTAGGCAATCACACAAACTCAAAGGTTGGAGGGATAACGAAAATGAAAGGCACAAAGATGGGAGGCCAAGGCCAATTTTCGGGGTTTATCTCATATACAAAAGAAGAAAAATACAAGTAAAGAGATCTGCCTTCTAACAAGGCTTATGTATCCTATTTATACAAAAAAATGCCCACAGGCAACTAATTTGGCTGTGGGACCGGCCAGCCTGGGATGCACTGCTTTGTGCTGGTTTCCTGGAAGATGTTGGCAGTCCAGGTGCCAATTGACTTGTCCAGCTGCTGTGGCCCCTTTCTTGCTGGCAGGCATTTGCTCCCATATTCCTCCAGACAGGATGTGGCCCTACTTAGCGGTGCAGCACTTGCCTTTGCTGGCGAAAAGTAGCCCCTAGGAGGGCCCGGGCAGCCTGTCGGATTGTTGCCTCCATGTGCAAAGACCTTCTGGTCTTTGGCAGCCCAGTTTGGCTCGTTTGGCAGCCCTTTAGGCGGCGAATTTGGGTGAAAAATATGCGGGTCGGAACACTTAGCTCACATTAATACTATAAGTGTTTTCAGGAAGTACGTTAAAAAGATAATCAAGTATGAGAAGTATACCTCATGATTAAGGCAGACAAGAGAACTATGGTGTTAGAAGTTCACTGCTTAGTCAAGCTAGGAGTCCGACTTTCGGACTCCGAAGGTGGTGGAATTGTTTTCCAGAATAGGACTTGTTCCTCCTTAGTACTCGAAGTGAAAGAGATCCCTACTTTTTGAAGTTGAAAGAGGGTATTCACATGCATAAGATGATGGCTTTTGAACAAGGGGGAGATGATGGTACATTGAGGTACCAAGACGGATTGTGTGTCCTAGACGTAAACGGACATAGAGAAGGAGGATCATGTTAGAAGCCCATAATTCCAAGTATTATATCTATCGAGGTTCCCCAAATATGTATCATGATCTCAAGGAGATTTATTAGTGGAACGATATGAAAAAGAACATCACAGACTTTGTGGCTAAGTGTCTTAATTGTCAGCAAGTGAAAGTAAAGCAGCACAAATCCTAGTGTTTTATCATAGAATATATATATCCTTTAGTGGAGATGGTAAATATGGATAGTATAATAGGATTATCTCGCTTATTTGAAAATCATGGTTTGTATGGGAGAAGGTGTAGATCTCCAATTGGTTTGTTCGAAGTTGGCGAAGCAGAATGGTTTGGACCAGATTTGGTCAATCAGTCTATGGAGAAAGTTAAGTTGATTCAAGAGCATTTAAAGACTGCTCAGAGTCGCCAAAGGTCCTATTCGAACATGCAACATAGAGACCTATAGTATCATGTCGATGATTGGGTGTTTCTAAAAGTTTCGCCTATGAAAGGTGTTATATGATTTTGGGGAAAAGGAAAGCTCAGTCCCATATACATTAGGGGGTATAGGATCTTACGAAGTATCTGGCATGTAGCTTACGAGTTAGAGTTGACACTAGAATTGGTGGTTGTACATGCAGTATTTCACGTATCATGTTATAACATTCAAGTTTCCAGTGTTCAGATTTCATGTCACGACATCTATGTTTATGATATTTAGATATCATGTTAGAACATTTATGTCTTTTCAAGTACGCAGATACTCATGGTAGTCCAGTACTCAAATATTCACGCCAGCCTAGTACTCAGATATTGATGTCAGTTCAGTGCTTAGATATTCACGTCTGCTCGGTACTCAAATATTCGTGCCATTTTAGTATTCATATATCCACGTTAGTTGAGAATTGACATATCCATAACAGACTAGGATTCTTGTATATGTTTCATGTTATGCATATTATGATGCCCTATGAAGCTAGTTATTCTCTATTAGCTGGAAGATATTTTGGAGAAATGTCGAAGGTAGCTATCCTTCTCATTCATAACTTATATTATAATCTCCATGTCTTTTAGTATTCAGTCAGTTCAGTAACAATTCAGTTTAGTAGCTATTCAGTTCAGTATCTCAGCACATCAGTAAACATGTATTCTTTTAGTTTAGTATGCAAGTGTTCATGAAAGTTCAATGTTCACATATTTCCACCAGACCCGTTTAAAGTCAAGAGTCAACAATAGTTACAGTCAAGACAGTCATTCGAGGACGAATGATCCCAAAGGGTAGATAATATAACACTTCGCAGATACAGATTAATTGTGGATGTGTTAAATGAGTATTAATTTGACTTTTTACACATGTGAAGTCCTATTGGGATGAGCATGGGTGGAAACAAATGTTTTAGAATCAAGACCGAGACTGAGGTGTGTAAAATTCAATAGAATCGACTAAGTTTATGGGAGGTCTGTCTTATAGCCTTAGACAGTATAAGGCCATAAAAACTCACGACCATAGCTAGTGCAAGGCCATAAAAACTCAGTGCTCCAGATAGTACAAGGCACTGTCCATGGCAACAACCTCAGCGCCCCAGATAGTGCAAGGAAATGTAGTTTTGGTGCCTCCGATGGCGCCTTGCATAGTTATTTCGGTGCCCCTGACGATACCTCGCGCTGACGAGGTTTATCCGAGCTACTTTTATTTTCCTTCTTAAATTTGGGATGTGTTCACTTATTTAAAATCCCCTCTTCGTTCCCCCATACCCCTAACACGAAAACCTACTCTAGAAAGGGAAGATCTCAAGAACCTAACTTCCCCAAGGTCCCTCCTTCATCCAAGGTAAGTTTTAACGATAATTCTTAGTTAATTTCAATGCTCCAACACCTTATTAACATGGGTAAATCCTTTCCCTCATTATATATTCAGTCGAGATACCATTCTTGAGAAAGGAATCCCTAGAACTCAAATTCAAGAGGAGTGAACTTCGAAAAGGTAATGCTTCTACTCCAAAATCAATTATAACTATGAATTGATAAGTTTTTGGGAAAATAGTAAATGGGTTTGATAAAGATAACCATAAGAACTAGGGTTTTGGATTGTTGAATTATGATTGTTGCAAACATTTGGGTCATGAGAAATGGTGTTAGTTACATCTATTTGTGATTGTAGAATCACCTAGAAGTAGTAGAATGAGAACTTGGTGAAGAAAAGACCAATTACTTAGGGCGATGAGGCTTTACACCCATAAGGTGTTTGATAAAATTCCTAAGTTACTAAAATAGGAGCATTAGGGCTAATATTAGTTCCTCTTGATATATATATATATATATATATATATATATATATATATATATATATATATATATTGACGTAGATTATCATTGAAAGAGGCGTCGAACATCATGATACTCTTAAAAATCGCCAGAGCTAAGGTATGTGAGGCTAACTCTCTTTACCCTTGGGAATATTTATGATTCTCCCTACGTCCCATTCTTTATGACTGCTACGAGTTTCCTCAGAATGTAATTATGCCTTAGTCCCATGAATAGTTGTAGAACTTCTATTCTCTTGATGGGATAGTTTCATATTCGTTCAATATCATATGAGCTTCAGTTATAACAAACTAATTTATTATGAATACATGTCTAAGTCTAGTTCTATTCAGCATTCCAGTATCATGTAACTCAGTATAGTTCAGTAGTTTAGTATCATATATTGCAGTATGATTCTCAATTACTAATTCTAAATTCCTGAATGTTGAACACCTGTAGTTTGGCATGAGGCATCAGTTTATGCTTTATGAATCTTCGGGCCTGAGGTCGCAGTTTATGCTTTATGCAATTTTGGGCATGAGGCCACCCTTATGTATACGTATTCTTGTGCCCGAGGCCACAGCTTGTGCACATATATGTTGGGCCTGATGCCGCAGTTTAATATTCAGATAAACATGTGGTTCATCATTCAGGAGAGGGAGTATTCATATCCTTACTTCCTTTGTTGAGTACTGTTATCAGTTATCTGTTATCATTTCAGTTTCGTTTTAGCAATTATCGTTTCAGTAATCAATTAACGGTCATTTCAGTATTTTGTTATCAGTTCTTAATTATCAGCTCAGTTTCAGTTTAATATTTATAGTTCTTTCTTTCAGTTATTTTACATACCAATGCAATTCCAATGTACTGACTTCCCTTTTTGTCCCGGGCCTGCATCTTGCAATGAAGGTAACAATTTACAGGTTGATGATTCTGCTTGCTAGGTCATCTCGTATCAGCTATTGGTGAGCCCGGTCTTTCGGGGCATTATCCCTTTTTTTTAGTCTTTTGTCTTTATAATATTTAAGTAGTAAGGTATGCCAGGGACCTTATCCCGGTAAGCAGTTAGCATTACAGTATTCTTAGAAGCTTCCTAGACTATAGTTCAATCAGTCAGATGCTAGCAGACTTTTTTGTGTTAGCCTTGTCGACTATTCATTTACACTAGCAAAGTTTTTAGTGTTTTCTACATCTATGATATTTCAGTCAGACTCTTTAATAGATCATCATGTTGTATATTTATATCCAGCTTACAGTTATATCACAGGTTGATCCAGCCATACAGTTCGTTTTCTCGGTCACATGCTGTCAGGCACCGAGTGTCGTGTTACGCCCAGGCCATGGCGTGACACAAGGCCAGGTAGAAAGAGGGGCTAAGTCATTTCTTTAAGCTAGGGCTTGCATATCAAGGAGAACCCGTCCTATACTTCCCTCCCATGAAACACGGTAATGTTTTTGGAGTAATTTTTAGTTGATTACTACTCCTAAACACTTATATTAAGTAGGATTAATCTTGAAGATCCATCGATTTCCATTCAAATCCCCAAATTTGTCAAGAACACTACAAGTTGGGATTTTCAAGAGTCTCACTACGAGAGCTATGTCTACCATCTATAACTACTCTATGGTGATTATTTGTGTATGAAATATATGTTAGGACTTTGGAATGGTGATTGGAAGTCATAAGTGCCTAACCTGGGTTGTGTTGGTGTTGTAGAGATTGTAAAATGGTTTAATTAATGAGATTGATGGTTTGGGTGTGAGTTGTTGGGCATGCATGTGCTAATAGAAGTTGTGGATGGCCTAGAGACAATGGTAAGGTGAATTATTGGTTTGGAAGGTGGTTTTTAGGTGAAGAAACTCCATTGAAGGAGGTTGCAGAAAGATATGCACGTTAGATGTTTGATAAAAAGTCTAAATGATTTAAAGTATAGAAATCTTACTAATATTGGTGCAAAAGTGTTGTTGTAGATTGAAGTTGTTTAGTGCGGTGGACCATCGTAGTACTATTGAAGGGCGAATTTCAAGTATGTTGGCTAAACTACTCTCTTAGAATTGAATTACATGATGTTTCAGCAAGTTTCAAGTATGGTTGGCTCAAGTTCCTAATAAATTCGACTATTCCAAATGAACCTTGTGTCAAAATATATTTATATATATGTATGTTCAAGATGTGTTCTGGATGCTCTTATCATATTATGTTATCCTTCTGGAACATGTTCAAAGTATGATGTGTATTAAAATGTTATTATTTTTAGTCGTGTTTCAAATGAATGTCCATTATGCTTAACTTGTACAGAATACTCCATGCGTCCAAAACTCTTGTTGCTCGTACATATACATAAGACCTTGATTTCGAAAGCTCGTATTATTGATAATCTATAAAGATGTTTGAAAATGAAAGAAGTGAGTTGAAATTATGTATTGCCCTTTTTGGGAAAAGTATTTTAAGAATAAATGGTGTGTTAGTCGTCTGTGATTTTAACTTGTGCTTCGATTGCCAATCATTTTACACAATTTCAAGGAAAGAAATCTATTGTGTTTAAAGTCTTCATTTCTAACGAACTTAAGGTTGTGATTTCCGGAATATTATATATGTTGATATTTATGATGATTATACTTGAGAGGGAAGAAATGGAAGTATGGAACTTGAAATACAGCCATAGTGCCATGAATAAAGAAACTTGTGAATGGCCAAAAGAGCCAAGGAAATACCATTGTTGTGAGTGGTTGAAAATACTAATGAAGATTTATACAATATGAAAGATGATGAGGTGAATATATTTGTATTTATGTTACCTTGTGTGAATAAACAAAAAAATATATTTTTGGGAGTATAATTAGCAAACCGAGGAAGGGTGGGTCATAAGGCCCACACCCGAAACTACATGAGCCGGTGTACTGGTGGATTGTGGTGGATTTTGAATTTGAAAGTCAACCCACACGGCATATGTAGGAAGGCGGCATAGCCGATCGGGTGGAGAGCGGACGCCATGTTGCGCACATGGTGGTACTACTCTTGGTAACCACATTTTTCGCATCACATGTTAAACCACATTGTGCATGGGGAGATGGCCTCCCCTATCGAGCGTGATAGGACTCCGTGCTAAAAACACGGTGGTATATCGGTGCTAATGTTCTTTCAACAAAAAATATATATTATTTTCGTATTATGAAAATTGTTATGTTTTAACTTGGCATTTGGATATCATTGATGGTTACTTGTTTCTTCCATGGTGTTTCCCCTTATTTCATTGGCATTCTATTTCGTAAGAGGATATTTAGATTTACATACTAGAACTAATCCATATGTACTAACTTACCTTATGCCAGGGGCGCTGCATCTTCAATGGATGCAGGTAGTTCATCAGCTGGCGGTCTTGATCCTCATTAGCATTTACTCTCCACTCAGCAGGTTTTGGTGAGCCCTACTCTGTTCAGGGCTTTATGTCATTTGACGTTGTAGTATGTGCTTTGAGGTGTAGCCGGGGACTTGTCGCCGACACTTCCATTCTACTCTTCTGTTGTACTTAGAGGATCCGTAGACATAGTTTGGGTGGTGTTTGATGTTGGGAATTGAACTAGAAGTGTTGGTATTTTTGCAAATATGTTTTTCATCATATCTATAAACTTGTAATATTTTTGAAATTATAAATGAATATCCTTTGAGTAATGGAAAAAGAATATGGAACATTTGACTATTCTTTTATCTCACTTGTACTGATTCTTATATTGTTAATGGGCAAGGTTGGGTAGAAGGCATCTCTCGGGCCTGCTTAACCAGGGTATCATGGTTGAGCGCCGGTCGTGCTCCTTGAGGTCGGTGAGTGACAGTTATCTACCCACCAATTTGAATATCTAGGATTCTAGTTTCCAATGCATTAACACGTTTGTCGATAAAATGTAGGAGTAGGGTGATATTCGCGTTTTCGAGAGACTGCGCAGGCAGCTCCATTTGGGAACCACGAGGTCGGTTGAAGTTTATCTGGATATAAAAAGTTGTAGACTTCGTCTTTGAGGCTCATATTAACCCAAATCAGACCTAAAAAGTGTCTATAGATATCCTAGAAGCATCCTTAGGGTTTTGAAGCAATTCCATCATCAAAAATTCGAAATCAAGATACGAACACATCAATGTGATTCTTACGACATAGGCAATACTTTGTCATCCCCCTTTGTCGTTATAACTCTTGTTTTGGTAAGAGCTTCATGGTTAGGGAATATTTTAACTACTGTATTTCAGTTATACAAGCGTAATTAAGGTTGTGGATCAAAGGGAACAAGGTTTGGAAGCAAGAACACAAGAGGTATGCAGGGTTTTCATTTCATTTTCGGTATGATTTCGTTTAGCTATGTTCTAGCCTTTTCTTGATCTTTTAGTGTTGTTCAAGGGAACTATCAACATGTATTGTATAATTGTATGTAATTAATTTACATATGTGAATTATAGAAGGAAATAGTTTAGGTTGGAACTTCAAAACATAGCAACAACAAAAGGGAAAATTGCCCATTTGGCCTATGCCATCTGGACTTTCGTTTGTTCCCTTCCTTTGATGTTTTATGTAAACCTAAACCCATATGATCCTAATGGATTCAATTAATATTACATAAGCCTAATTATCATGTGTTTATGCTTAGATTATTCCTAAATAAGAGTTAGACTTTCGTATCACAAGTTAGCCACTATGAGTCGACATTACATTCACAATTCCGTTTTGTCGATTGTTTGACACTATTGTGGATAACTGGATCTCCTTTAGTTTGATGTTATCATCTTGGCCCTGTATTAATTCCCATGTATATTGTGCTGCTTGCTGCTGTTTTGGGGGATCATCAAGTTTTAGGGGAAATTCTGCCGAATGTTTTGGAAATTTGAAGAGATGGACAAATCTTGAGTTCCTTGGTTCGAAATTAATTATTGAGGGTTCCAAATGAGTTAATTAATCTTTGTATCTCATGTACACACTTAGTTTCTCCCTAAAATGAGGATAGGCTCCTCCGTCCATCTTATAGATGACAAGCGTCAGATTACGTTTGTGAATCCGTTTATGGACTCCATCACGATCTCTTGAGTCCATATGATGTTGCCACATGTGTTATGTATTATACATGCTTACATTGATTATGCTGGGGGGATATAGCCCATAACACCAGCGAGTCCTATAGATTAAATGATAGGGGGAGATAGCCTGTAACGCCAACGAGGCCTATTGATTATATGCTGGGGGGTGTAGCCCATAACACCAGTTGGGCCTGTTGATTATATATTTATCTACTGCGGGGGAGGGGGGTATAGCCCATAATACTATTCAAGCATGTTATGTTCGCTTATATAGAAACAATTTGCATTGCATGACTATATATGAGGCTAGTTCAGTTTTACAGTTACCTTATTTGGGGGACATAGCCCATTTCACCAAATATGTACCTATTCATATTGTAGTTCAGTTTCAGCACCTTCAATTCAATTCCAGACCAGTTGCTAAATTGACTATTATTTAGCTTTCATCTTTTATTGATATTTCTAGCTTACAATAATACTTTAGTATGCTTTACATATGCGTTACACCCTACATATTTTGTACATATCGTACTCACATCCCTTTTAGGGCGCTGCATTTCATATTGAGCAGGTACCGATAGATAAGTATTTGAGCCACATCAGTAGGCAATCCACCAACTATTGGAGTCACTCCGCTTACTCTCGGAGTCACTTATCTTTTGGTATGTGTACAGTCAGCTAGTTTGGGTATGACGGGGCCATGTTCCATCCAGTGCTCTTTCAGTTCAACACTCCTATAGGCCTGTAGATACGCACCCGTGCAGTTAGTATGTTTCTATATGTCAGCTTGTGTTAGGCTTGTCAACTTTCCATATTGAACATTTCTTATCAGCAATGCTTATGCTTGTTCAGTTTATCTATTTATATTCATGATTAGTATATTATCACCAAGTTTAGTGATGATCGACACTTAGTGTCGGTTATCCGTCACGGCCCTAGGCTGGGTTGTGGCAATAACCTGGCAGATTATATAGTACTCTATTTCGAGGGTTTGGTTCATTTTAACATAGTTTGAGTCGCTGAGCTCGATTTTGGGCGATTTTGGAAGGGATTTTCACGGTTTGGACGGGGGTAAGTCTTCTCGACTTGGATTTGTCAATTATACATGATTCTATCATTGTTTTTATCATTAAATTAGTGATTTGTGTTGGGGAAATTGGAGGGGGGGGGTTGTATATGCTTTCCTAAATGATAAATTGAGAATTTGATGGTCGATTTGAGGTCGGAATTGAATAACTTTTGTATGGTTGGACTCGGATTGGAATAAGTTCTCAGAATTTGTAAGTTTGGTCGTGTTCTGAGGTGCGAGCCCAAGGTTAACCTTTTGAGTTGACTTTTTGATTTTCATTAAAGATTGAATCTTTATTATCCGAAATTGGTTTTCATGCATTTTATTTATGATATTAAGTTATTTTTGCTATATTCGAGTCGTCTGCAAGTTGTTTCAAACGGGAAGGGCTTTTTAGTGGATTGATTTAGCTTTTTCGAGGTAAGTATCTTACCTAATTTTGTGTGGAGGAACTACACCATAGTGATTGGTTGATTAAACTATTAGAATTACGTGGAATACTTGTGCACAAGGTGACGAGTTTGTACACGGCCTTATATGTGAATCTTTTACTGGTTAGACCCTTAGGTTTCATATGTACATTTAATTGAAGTTGCCCTATCACATTATATCCTCCATTGTTAAATTTACCCTTACATGCTTTACTTGAAGTTGTTAGTTCATGTTCTATCTTTTATTGCCAAATATACTCTTATATGCTTTAAACGAAGTTGTTACCTCTCTTATTTACACTTCATCTTTCTCATTGTTGAGTTATTCTTATTTGAAGTCATTGTTACATATTATCTCTTCCAATGTTGATTTATTCTTATTTGATGTCGTTGTTACATGTTATCTCGTCCATTGTTGATTTATTCTTATCTGAAGTTGTTGTTACATGTTATCTCTCTCATTGTTGAGTTATTCTTATTTGAAGAAATTATTACTTGCTATGTCTTTCATTATTGAGCTTATTCTTCAGTTTCATTATTTTTTTGTAACTCTTGTGTTGACTTACTTATTGTACTCTCGTGTTATTGTTGTTGTAGTTGTTGTACGCAGTGTTGTTGAGCCGTGGTCTATGTGTGGTTGTGGTATTGGGATTGTTGTTAAGGGAATGTTGTGGCATATGGGAACATGTGGTGCGAGTTGTTATATTGTGTTGTTATGTTTTTTGGCACATGTGGGATTGTTCGGAGGATTTGTCATGATGTTTGCACGTGAGTTGTCAGTGCTATTGTTATTAGTGATATTTGCACATGCGGCATAATAAGGCGGACTATATATGTTAGGTTTTCGAATATGGCGAGACAGTGTGGGATAATTATTATGTGTGTGTGGCGAGACAAGGCGGGAGTTTACTTTATTGTTGCGCACACGACGAGACACGTGGGGCTATGTGGGGGATGACTTGTGATGGCCTAGGGGCATTGTCATTGATAATATTTATGTGGTAGTGTAACTATCTTGTGTGAGTCATGCATATTAAGGGCTTTTGTTGTGTTGTTTCCAATGTGCTATTCGGTGTATCTGGTCTTACTTGTCTCTATTAATTAATCATGTACGTGTATTCTTGTATATCTTCTTTCTGTGTGAGGACTGGACTGTGGGCACATCAGTTGTCCGTGCAGATATAAGATATTGTTATTGTTGGCACGTGAGTTATCCGTGCAATTATGAGGTTATTATTAATTGTATTGGTGCGTGTTGTCTGCGCAGTGCGTGAATTGTCTGTGCAGTTGTGATTGACAAAGTAGGCACGAGATGCCATATGATTATGATTCGTGATTTGGGACCCGTGATTTGTGATTATCACAGGTTAGTCTTGATACTTACAAGTTACCATTGTGGTGTACTCATGCTATGCTTCTACACATTTTTGTGCAGATCTAGGTACATTCGCCCGTGCCGGATGCCAGTGACAAACCAACTATTTTAGAGACTTCAAGGCACACCTGCTTGATGCTCGCAGACCTCAAGGTCACCTTCTGCTTTTAGTCGTATTACTTCTTATCTCGTGTTCAAAACATTACTGTATTTAGAGATTATTAGAGCACTTACTGTAGAGCTTATGACTCGGTGCCACTAGCTTATGGGAAATTTTGAGAGTTGTACTGTTTGGATTTTATTATGAGAGATTAATTGTTTAATTTGATATCTAAGCTACAAATCTTGTTAACTCTCACTGTATTGTTGGCTTACCTAGTCTTAGAGACTAGGTGGCATCACTGCATCCTAAGGTGGGAATTCGGGGTCATGACAATTTTGTTGCTACCAGATTTTGGGAGACTATGAGGTAGATGTTATGCCATCCGCATCCTATGAATTTCTCTTTCATTATTTCTACTATTGTTGTTCTGCTATTCATATACTTTTATTCAGAATATGGCCTTGTATTTTGATGCTCAGTAGTGCTCATGTACTTGTCAACACCAAATCATTGGGATGGTTGTAGACGTATTGTTGTTGTTTTCATCAGTTATTTAGCATTTTTCAGCTATTGAATTTATTAAATCGTGTTTATTCAAACTCATTCTTATTATGTGATTGTTGGCTTGCCTAGCAAAAAGTGTTAGGCGCCGTAGTGGCTCCGGTGGGAGTTGGGTTGAGACAAGTTGGTATCAGAGCACTAGGTTGCTTAGTTCTCACGAGTCATGAGCAAGTTTAGAAGAGTCTTTCGGATTGGTACAGAGACGTCTGTATCTATCTTCAAGAGGCTATCAAACTATTAGAAAAATTCACTTTCTTGCATTCTTGTCATGTAGATTTCTTAATTCCGAAGTCTAAACCTCTACGCTTCTATTATCTCATAGATGATAAGGACACGTGCACCCGGATCTGGCAGATGGACACTATTACCACCAGTTAGAGTCGCGAGAGTCTTGGTCGCGGTAGGCCCGAGGTGTGGCTCATACTATAGCTAGGGCAACATATGTGGAGCAGGTTTCAGATATTGTTGAGGTAGTGGGACTAGCTCAGGCACCGGCATTGCCAATCGTTATTGTTGGCCTTCAGGATGACTTAGCCCAAATTCGGACTATGTGCACGAACCTGGCTCAGGCGGTATTTATTCAAGTTGCACCAGCTACCTCGCAGGCTGGGTGAGGTGCCCAGACTCCCACCACCCATACTCAAGAGAAGCTATCTCAAGGTCATCAGACACCGGGTTGCTACTACTCGGCCCGAGGTTGGTCCACCTTTGATCGATGTGGAGCAGAATAGGTTTGAGTGGTTTGGGAGGCTTAAAGTGCCAGATTTAGCTGAGGAGAGTCAGAGGATGCTCAGGATTTTCTAAATAGGTGTCAGTGGATTTTTTTCACATTGGGTATTTTGGAGACTAGTGGAGTTGCATTTACCACTATTCAGTTGACAGGGGCAGCCTACAGATGGTGGAAGTATTATGAGTTGAGTATGCCAGTTGGTGCAGCTCCACTTACATGACATGAGTTCTCAGTTCACTTTTTTAAAGAAGTTTTTCCCACAGACTCGCAGAGATTAGTTGCTTAGAGATTTTGAGCAGCTACGCCGGGGGATATGAATGTGACTCAGTATGAGATGAGATTTGTGGATCTAGATCGTCATGCTATATGGTTGGTTCCCACTGAGAGATAGAGAGAGAGAGGATCAGCAGGTTCGTTGATGGCCTCAACTATTGTCTACGTTACAGTTTGGCTCGAGAATCTGAGACTGATGCTAGGTTTGACAAAGTGGTCAAGATTTTCAGGCGCTTGGCAAAGGTTCGCATGCTTGAGCGCGAGGAGGGGAAATGCATGAACCCCGTGGTTTTGGTGGTTTTAGTGGTACCTCGTCCGGAAGTCATTCACATCATAGCATAGGTCATCCTTTTAGGCCCGCTCAAATGGCTCGTCAGGTTCCTCGTGTTTCACAAGCTAGCCATGGTTCATACAACACTCATCCAGCTCAATCTTCCTTCAGCTCCCTTCCTGCTCAAAGATAGTAGCATGCTCCATTAGTTCATGGTTTACTAGTACCGGATTCTTCTAGTGGTTATTCTCATTTCCGAGGTCCGATTCAGTCCCCACAATCATTCCCAGTTTGAGGTTTCCATGATTGTGGAGAGTTGGGAAATGTGATAAAGTGTTACCCCTGTTATTACATAGGTCTAGTGCAATAGGGAGGCCAGACTATGACTCTTGCACAAGTTGCTACACCACACGCCCAGCCAGCTCGGGGCAGAGGTCGTGTGGGTCGAGTTCGCCCCAGAGGGGGAGGTAAGTCAGGTGGTGCTTAGGATCGTTTCTATGCATTTCCTACCAGACCAGAGGTAGTTGCTTCTGATGCTATGATCACATGTATTGTTTTAGTGCGCAACAGGGATGCATCAGTATTATTTGATCCTGGTTCCACTTATTAATATATGTCATTATACTTTGCTCGTTATTTGGATATGCCTCGTGATTCTTTAACTATGTTTGTTCATGTATCTCCGCCGGTGGGTGATTCTATTATTGTGGACCGTGTATATCAGTCTTGTGTGGTGACTATTAGGGGATATGAAATGAGAGTTTATATTTTATTACTTAACATGGTTGATTTTGATATGATTTTTGGCATGGACTGGTTGTCACCATATCTTTATATCCTTGATCGTCACGCTAAGACCCTGACATTGGCGATGATGGGGGTGCTGAGGTTGGAGTGAAGAGGATCCCTGGATTACGTTCCTAGTAGGGTAATTTCATGTTTGACAGATTAACGAATGGTTGAGAAGGGATGTTTGGTGTATTGGCCTATGTGAGGGATTCTAATGCTGATACTCCTATCATCAATTTAGTTCCGGTAGGGATGGATTTTCTAGATGTGATTCTAGTAGTTCTGCGGTCATGTCACCCGACGGGGAAATTGATTTTGGTATTGACTTTGTACCGGGACTTAGCCCATCTCTATTTCACTATACCACATGGAACCTATAGAGTTGAATGAGTTGAAGGAAAAGTTGCAGGAACTACTAGATAAGGGCTTCATCAGGCCTAGTGTATCACCTTGGGGTTCACCAGTTCCATTTGTGAGGAAGAAAGATGGTACTATGAGTATGTGTATTGACTACAAGCACCTGAACAAGCTTACTATTAATAACAGGTAACCACAACAACGCATTGATGACTTATTTGATCAACTTTAGGGTGCTAGAGTGTTCTCGAAGATTGATTTGAGGTCGAGTTACCATCAGTTGAAGATCCGGGATTTAGATATTACGAAGACGACATTCAGGACTTTCTAAGGTCACTATGAGTTTCTAGTGATGTCTTGTACGTTGACCAATGCCTCATCGGCCTTTATGCACTTGACGAACATAGTGTTCTAGCCATGTCTTGATTCATTCATCATGGTATTCATTGATGATATATTGGTGTACTGACACAACTAGGAGGATCATGAGCAGCATTTAAGAATCGTACTCCAGACATTGAGGGAGAAGAAGCTATATGCTCAATTCTCTAAGTGTGAGTTTTTTCTCAATTCAATGGTGTTCTTGGGGAACATGGTGTCTAGTGGGGGGATTAACGTGGATCCGAAGAAGATTGAGTAGTTTAGAGTTGTTCTAGACCATCTTTAGGCCCAGAAATTTAGAGCTTCTTGGTTTTGGCAGGTTATTATCGCCATTTTGTGGAAGGTTTCTCATCCATTGCTACACCTTTGACTAGATTGACCTAGAAGGGTGCTCCTTTTAGTTGGTCCGATGACTATGAGGTGAGCTTTTAGAAGCTCAAGACTACATTAACTACATCCCCAGTATTGGTGCTGCCTACAGGTTCGGGATCTTACACTGTACATTGTGATGCGTCGCCTATTGGGCTTGGAACGGTGTTGATGCAGGACGGTAGGGTGATTACCTATGCGTCTCGATAGTTGAACGTTTATGAGAAGAAATACCATGTGCATAGAGTTAGCAACCATTGCTCATGCATTGATTATTAGAAGGCACTATCTATACGGTGTTCCATGTGAGGTCTATACCGACCATCGGACTCTCTAGCTCATGTTCAAGAAAAAGGATCTTAATTTGCCGCAACGAAGATGGTTACAGTTGCTGAAAGACTATGATATCACCATATTATATCATCTAGGAAGGTAAATGGGGTGGACGATGTATTGAGTAGGAAGGCTGACAGTATGGGCTGCATGACATATTTACCGATAGCAGAGAGGCCACTAACCACAGATGTTCAGGCTTTTGCCAATCCGTTTGTGAGATTTATTGTTTTAGAGCCTAGCCGCACTCTTGCTTGCATTGTGGCAGTCAGTCATTGGAGTGTATCAAGGCTCTCCAGTTGGATGATCCTCACTTATTGGTATAGAAAGACATAGTGCAATGAGGTAGTGCTACGGAGGTTGTGATAAGTGATGATGGTGTTATGCCACTTCAAGGCCGGATTTGTGTTCCAATTATTGATGGGTTGAGACATTTGATCCTTAAGAAGGCTCACAACTTGCGCTATTCCATTCAACCTGGTGTCACGAAGTTGTACCGTGACTTGAAACAATACTATTCATGAAGGAGAATGAAGAAAGATATTGTTAATTATATATCTCAGTGTTTGAATTGCTAACAGGTGAAGTATGAGCATCAGAAACCGGGATGGTTGACTCAAAGATTGGAGATACCAGAGTGGAAGTGGGAGCACATCGCTATGGATTTTTTGATAGGCTTACCACGGACCTTGAAGAAATATGAAATATTGACTAAGTCCATACACTTCATTCCGATGATGACTTCCTATTCTTCAGAGTGGTTGGCTCAGATTTACATTTGGAGAGCGGTGCAGCGAGAGTTGGGTACACGGGTAGAGCTGAGTACAACATTTCATCCCCAAATGGATGGGTAATCTAAGCGCACTATTCAGATATTGGAGGACCTGTTACGTGCCTCTGTTATCTATTTTGGAGCTTCATGGGATTTGTTTCTTCCATTAGCAGCATTCGCCTACAACAATAGCTTTTAATTGAGTATCCAAATGGCTCCTTATGAGTCCTTATATGGTTGGAGAAGTTGTTCTCCGATTGGTTGGCTTGAGCCTAGGGAGGCTAAACTGTTTGACACTGATTTGGTCTGAGAAGAGTTATGCAGACCAAAAGGTTCATGATGTTGCATATATGGTGGGTGAGAAGGTTCTGCTCAGAGTATTGCCCATGAAGGGTGTGATGAGATTCGAGAAGAAGGGGAAGTTGAGTCCAAGGTATATTGGCCCTTTTGAGGTTATTGAGAGAGTTGGAGAGGTGGCCTACAGACTTGCCTTTCCACCTAGTCTATCGGGTGTTCACCCTGTATATCTTGTTTCTATGTTCCAAACCATTATGGTGATCCGTCACATGTTTGGACTCTATCACGGTGCAGTTAGATGGGGATTTGACTTATGATGTTGAGCTGGTGACCATTTTGGATCGGTAGGTTTGGTAGTTGAGGGCAATGAATATAACGTCAGTGAAGGTGCAATGAAGAGGTCAGCCGATAGAGGAGGCTACATGGGAGACCAAGGAGTAGATGCTTATCAGATAACCTCACCTTTTTGAGACTCCGGGTATGTTTTGAGACCCGTTCGAGGATGAACGTTTGTTTAAGACAGAGAGAATGTAATGACCTGGCTGGTCATTTTGTGTATTGCAACCCCGTTGCCCTATCTATTTCCTCTTCTATGTTCATTTGTGGTTATGTGACTTTCGGGGGTGGTTGGCTTGGTTTCGGGAAGATCCTGGAGTGAATTGGGAAACATAGTCTCAAAGTTAGAAGCTTAAGTTGAAGGAGTTACCGGAGTTTGACTTTTGTGTAGACAACCCTAGAATGGTGTTTTGATAATTCCAACAACTTATATGGTTATTTTGGACATAGCTTTATGCCCGGATTTGGATTTGGAGATTTGTAGGTTGGTTTGGTTCTTTTTGGTGAAAGTTGGAAAGTTGAAGGTTTGGAAGGTTGATAGGTTTGACTGAGAATTGACTTTGTTGATATCGGGATTGGATTTTAGTTTCGGGAGTTGTAATAGGTCTTTTAGGTTATTTGGGACTTGCCTGCAAAAAATAGGGGTCATTCCGGGTTGGCTTTATCTGTTTCGGCATGAGTTTTGGAAGTTGGAAGTTTATTAGGCTGGAATTGGGTGCGATTCATGGTTTTGATGTTGTTTTGTGTGACTTGAGGCCTCGAGTAGGTTCATGATATGTTTTGGGATTGGTTTCAGTGATTGGATGGAGTCCCGGAGGCTTAGGATGTATTTCAGATGAGTTTCAGACCATTTATTCATGTTTGGCATAGTTGATATCTGATGTATGGTTTTCTCCTTCGTGATCGTGAGAAGTAAGCTGTGATATCATAGAGTGTTATGGATGGAAAGCAAAATGTATTTCACGTTCACGAAGTGGTGACAAATTCGCAAAGAATTGGATGGCACGGATCATCGTGATTGCAATTGGACGGTCGCGTTCTTGTAGAAGGGTCTGTTCAGTTGGGGTGTCAGGTGGTAAGCCTTCGCGACCGCGATGTTGTTTCCGTATTCACGTAGTTTAGGAGCGTGCTGTGATTTGCGTTCACGACCATGGTCTCGTATTCACGTAGAGTCTTTTGTAGGAGGTGGAAGTTTGTTCTTCGTGATCGTGAGGATGGGTCCGCGATCACGAAGGGTAAGCCTGGGCAGACTATTTAACATCTCTATTTTGAGGGTTTGGTCATTATATCACATTTTGAGTGAGAGAGATCGATTTTAGATGATTTTTGAGGTGATTTCCATGATTTGGATTGGGATAAGTAGGTTTCACTCGGATTTGTTTATATGGCATGATTCGATCCTTGTTTTTAGCATTTAATGGGTGAATTAAAATGAAAAAATTGGGGATTTTGGAAAAACCTTTCCTAAAGTGAAAATTTAGGATTTGAAGGTCGATTTGTGGTTGAAGTTAGATGAAATTTGTATGGTTGAAGTCGTTATTGAATTGGTGTTCAAGAATTGTGAGTTTGCCCGAGATCCGAGGTGCAAGCCTGGAGTTGACTTTTGATTTTGATAAAGATCGAAGCTTTATTGTTTGAAGTTGTTTCCTACGGCATTATTTGATGATATTAAGTTGTTTGTTACTAGATGTGATTATTCTTGATGGATCCACAATGATGTTGTTGATTTTACATGTATATTTGACATGTAGGCATAGAGATATACTTTTCTCATGCTAGGTTGCAAATGAAATGTGTTATCTGTGTTGGGTTTAAACAATTAAATATGGAAAGCATGCATGATATCATTGAGCTACATGCTTACATTGTTTTACTTTATATCTGAGAAGTTAAGGTTAGTTTTGTTACTTATTGAGTACATGGGGTCGGGTTTACTCATACTACACTGAGCATTTCACGTGCAGATCCAGGTACTTCCGGACGAAGTGAACTCTAGAGTTTGTTGCTACCAGCTTCCGAGAGACTACGAGGCAGCTGATATGTCATCAGCAGACCTTGAAGTTCTCATTCATTATTTCTACTATTACTGTTCTACTATTCAGACATTTGTATTGAGAATTTGGCCTTGTATTTGATGCTTAGTAGTGCTCGTGTACTCGTTGACACCCGATCTTTGGGAAGGTTGTAGCTGTATTGTTGTTGTTTTCATAAGTTATTTCAAAATATTTCAGCTTCTGAGTTTATTAAATCATGTTTATTCGAACTCGTTGTAATTGTGTGAGTTTTGGCTTGCCTAGAAAATAGTGTTAGACGCTGTTGCGGCTCCAGTGGGAGTTGGGTCCTGATATATATATATATATATATATATATATATATATATATATACACACACACACACATGCGCGCGCACACACACACACTCATTGCGCCATGCAACCCGATCTGCATATATACATGTATGCTACAAACATCTACGTCGTATCTCACAACGTACATAAAAAGGAACCAAAACATATAAATTCTCTAAGACAAACCAATAAAAATTAAAAGGGAAATATAATGCAAGTAAAAACAAATGAACAAGTAAAGGCATCTATCTAATAATATGTTGAACATAGAACACGTAATAATGGACGATAAATAAAGGCATGGATACATCGAACATGTAACAAAAAGAGGCAAGTAACAAGTAAAGGAACGTATTTTACAAGTAAAGACATGTAGCAATTAATGCATGAAACAAGTAATAACTTGGAATAAAAAATTGCATAATATAATTGAAAACATGTAATTAAATGGTCGTCTCTGCAAGCTTAAACCCATGCTAATAGATATACACTCGCCACCGTGCATATGCGTTGACCCCACACATAAATCAAGTAGAAAATGGACCAATCTAGTTTCATCAAGACAAGGTTAACACCTTTTTCCTGAGACAAGTCAACAATCCAACATGATTTTCCATTTGGAACAAGCTCCATACTAATAGAGTCTAGTCAAATATCTCAAATACTTCAAAACAAGCTTTAGAAACTACCCACGACTGAAAATGGTTCAATCTTTAACTTAATTGAAAACTTTAACAAAAAGTCACCCCAGGCCCACGTGGTCGAAATCCGAGATTTGGACCAAATCTTGATTACCCATTCACTTCCGAGCCCGGATATGTGATTTATTCAAAATTCGACATCAATCCGTGGTCTAAATCTCAATTTTATAATATTCCTATATACTACCCAAACATCTAATTTCTATGTTGAAATTCATAGATTTGATAATAAATTTCATGAAAAGGTAATTGATATTGATTGAAAACAAGTTAAAGTTGCTTATCAATGAATTTGGGAAGAAAGTCCTCTTTAACTATAGCCTCTATGGAGATTAGGGTTGAAAAAATGGTGTAAAATGAGCTAAGTCCCGAAATTCCCATCTTTTACACAACTTCAGATGTCGCAATTTCGAAATCTTGTTCTCAATTGGGACCATCGCAAAAGCGAACCACTGATTGCAAATGTGATCAGTGTCCCAGCCACACTCTTGTTGCAGATGCGAAATTTCCTTTGCATTTGCTATGACCCTCTAGCTCGCAAATGTGGACAAGGCTTCAAAAAAGCGAAGCAGCACCCAGTCCTCCCGTATTGTAAATGCGATGCCGAGATCGCAAATGCGACATTCCCCTAGTTTGCAAATGCGGTCTTTTCTACACAAAAGCAAAGTCTAAGCCCCCAATCTCCCTTCGTATTTATGATCCTGACATCACAAATTCAAGGTTTTCAATAGCGATCAGGTCCTCACAAATTCAAGACCAGTAGAACCTGTAGATCAACAACAGAAACTTCTTGCATCAACTATCCAAACCTTCCAAAACACATCTGAAGCTCACATGATCCCCTCGGGATCCGATCCGAACATTTACACAAGTGTAATAACATCATACAAACTCTCTAGCTATGTAAAATCATTAAAATAATATCAAATATCAAGAATCTATCATCAAATCACAAGATTTTCAACTTTGAAACTCAATTTTCTAATTTTTCGCACAATGCGTCGTAATAGCATCGGGTCACCCAGGACCCCAACAAACATGCATACAAGTCTACAAACATCATACAAACCTCTCGAAATCGTCAAAACACCTATCCGAGGTCGTTTACACAAAATATTTACCATGGTCAACTTTAGTTGTTTTTAAAGCCAAAAACTACTTTTCTTTAAATTTAACATATAAAATTCCCAAAAAATGACAAGGACCATGCATGCAAGTCATATATCAGCAAATAAAGCTACGAGAGGTCTCAAAACATAGAAAAGGGAGTTACTACTCAAAACAACCTATCTTGTCGTCACATTCTCCACTATTAAAAGAAACGTTCGTCCTGCAATGGACATAGAAATATAACTTGATCGGTAAAAAGGTGCGGGTATCTATTCCTCATATCGGACTCGCACTCCCACATAGCCTCCGCAATCTGCTGACCCCTAAAATTCACTGTCACGACCCAATTTCACCTATAGGTCGCGATGGCGCCCAACACTATAGCTAGGCAAGCCAACTAATAAGCCAAACATACATTGGTTAAACTTTTATTCTAAGAAGATAATAAAATACCAATTTCTACCAATGTGTGTGCCAAGACCCGGTGTCACAAGTGCATGAGCATCTAGTAGATTATACAAAACTTCAAATACTGTCTGAAATAAAATAGATAGAATATAAATATCAGAATAGACACCGGTAGCTGCAGAACGGCTCAGAAAGGCAGCTCACTACTATGCCTCGGGATAACGTGGGTATGGGATGATAGGTCCTCCACTAATACCTATCTCAGATCCTGCACAAAAAGTGCAGCAAGTGTAGTATGAGTACGTAAACAACGTGTACCCAGTAAGTATCAAGCCTAATCTCGAAGTGGCAGACACGAGATGACCGACTTTGACACTCACTATGGGTGAATAATAATAACTGAAATATCTAGAATATTTAAATCAGCATGATTTACAGAATTTACAATAATTTGTTTAATCAGCAGAGATAATCAAATTCCTTCAAATGTAACAATTCTCAATATATTAATTAAATTCCTTCAATTCAGAAAAAATCCCATTTATCAATTTAAATCTCATTTACAGGAGTAACAATTAATTCCATAAACAAGCAAGAATAATAATTCATTAAATTCCAAGGATTTTTCCAATTTATTAATTAGCTTCTCAAGCTGAAATAAATTATTAAAGTATCGTGTAATTATTATTATTAAGCACGATTTCTGTCGAGGACGTACGACCCGATCCAGAGTGTCGTGTACACTGCCGAGGGACGTGCGGCGCGATCCATAGATGCATCTATCCTGCCGAGGCGTTCGGCCCGCTCCACAAGAAAGGAGGACATTTTCTTATGTGCCTCCGGAAGGACAGTATGTTTATTATAAGATAAATTTGGGAGGAGAACAATTTCTTTTGACAATTAATTGATTTAAATAGAAATCAAGCCTATGAGATTTCCATCCTTTAATATCTTTATCAAACAATTCACAATATATTCATATATATCAATTAATATTAATTAAATCAAAGAATACAATTTACACAAGTAAGGCATGCTTTGTGTCCTAAACTACCCGGACTTTAGCATTAATAGTAGCTACGCACGGACTCTCGTCACCACGTGCGTACGTAGTGCGTACGTAGCCCCCCCACAATTAGCAACAATTATTTAATTTTAATCACCTATGAGGTAATTTCCCCCTCACAAGGTTAGACAAGAGACTTACCTCGTCTTGCTCCAATTTAATCCACAATTTTGCCTTTTCAACGATTATCCAACTCTGTCTGGCTCGAATCTAGCCAAAATAATTTGATACAATCACTACGCCCGCGGGGCCCACATCTCGGAATCCGGTGAAAGTTATGAAATCCAAAAACCCATTCAATTACGAGTCCAAACATACCAGTTTCACTCAAATCCGACTCCGTATCGATACCGAAATCTCAAAATTTCGTTTCTATGAGATTTCTAAACTTTTTCCAAATTTCAATCTCAAAACACTAATTAGATTGTGAAAACAATGATATACTTGTATATGTAGACCAAATCCGAGATAGAGCCACTTACCCCAATGTTTTTCCCTTGAAAATCTGCCAAAAGTCGCCTCTGCTCAAGCTCAAGTTCGCCAAAAATGGCAAATGGGACGAATGTCCTCAGTTTTTATAACTTACAGCTCTGCCCAGTTCGATCAAGGAGCTCGATCAGGGGAGCTCGATCTCGGGAGCTCGATCTCAGGGAGCTCGATTTCAAGGAGCTTGGTCTCAGGGAGCTCGATCTCAGGGAGCTCGATTTTAGGGAGCTCGATCTCAGGGAGCTCGATATCAGGGACATGGTCATGGCTTCGATCAAGTTCGATCTTGGGTCTTGACCCTGGCCCTCGAGCCTTGCCTACGATCATGGCCCTCGAGCCTTGGCTTCGATCGAGGCTTCGATACTGAGCCTCATCCCTGGCTTCGACTCAGGCCTCGATCGTGGGCTCGATATCTGGGTTCCATCTGGGGCTCGATCAGAGCCCAGAATATACAGCAGAAGGGAAAATTGCAGCAGCTTTTTAAGTCCAACTTTTGATCCGTTAACCATACGAAACTCACCCGAGGCCCTCGGGATCTCAACCAAATATACCAACAAGTCCTAAAACATTATACGAACTTAGTCAAACCTCTAAATCACATCAAACAATGCTAAAACCATGAATCATACCCCAATTCAAGCTTAATGAAACTAAGAGTTTTCAACTTCTACTTTCGATGTCGGAACCTATCAAATCAACTCCGATTGACCTCAAATTTTACACACAAGTCATAAATTACATAACGGAGCTATGAAAATTTTTGAAACTGGATTCCGACTCCGGTATCAAAAGGTCAACTCCCCGGTCAAACTTTCAAACTTTAAATTCCTATTTTAGCCATTTCAAGCCTAATTTCACTACGGACTTCCAAATAAAATTCTGATCACGCTCCTAAGTCCAAAATCACCATACGGAGCAATTGGAGTCATCAAAATTCTATTCCGGGGTCGTTTTCACAAAAATGTTGACCGAAGTCAAACTTAGCACTTTAAGGCCAACTTAAGGAACCAAGTGTTCTGGTTTTACACCAAACACTTCCAAATCCCGAACCAACCATCCCCGCAAGTCATAAATCATTACAAGCACCTATAGGAAGTTTTATTTTAGGGAACGAAGTTCTAAAAGTTAAAATGACCGGTTGGGTCATTACATTCTCCACCTCTTAAACAAACGTTCGTCCTCGAACGGGTTTAGAATTATACCTGAAGTGATGAATAAGTATGGATATCTGCTCCGCATGTTTTCCTCGGTCTCCCAAGTCGCTTCTTTGACTGGTTGGCCCCTCCACTGGACTTTTACTGTAGAAATCCTCTTGGATCTCAACTGGCGAACCTGTTTATCAACAATGGCAATTGGCTCCTCTTCATAACCCAAGCTATTATCTAGCTGAACTGTGCTGAAGTCTAACACATGTGATAGGTCGGCATGATACTTCCGGAGCATGTTCCTAAAGCATGTTCTCACCATCTGTGAGAGAATAAAGGAAGGATATTTAGTACTACATCAATTGCACGATGGAATATGAATAAAGGTAGTTTCCTAACACCATATAGCCTCTCGAAGATAAGTACAGACATCTCCGTACCGATCCGCAAGACTCTATTAGGTCTGCTCATAACTTGTGAGACCTACGTGAACCTAGTGCTCTGATACCATGTTGTCATGACCCAATTTCACCTATAGGTCGTGATGGCGCCCAACACTACAGCTAGGCAAGCCAACTAATAAGTCAAACATACATTGGTTAAACTTTTATTCCAAGAAGATAATAAAATACCAATTTCTACCAATGTGTGTGCCAAGACCCGGTGTCACAAGTGCATGAGCATCTAGTAGATTATACAAAACTCCAAATACTGTCTGAAATAAAATAGACAGAATATAAATATAAGAAGAGACACTGGTAGCTGCAGAACGGCTCAGAAAGGCAGCTCACCACTATGCCTCGGGATGACGTGGGTATGTGATGATAGGTCCTCCACTAGTACCTGTCTCAGATCCTGCACAAAAAGTGCAGCAAGTGTAGTATGAGTACGTAAACAACGTGTACCCAGTAAGTATCAAGCCTAATCTCGAAGTGGTAGAGACGAGATGGCCGACATTGACACTCACTATGGGTCAATAATAATAACTGAAATATCTAGAATATTTAAATCAGCATGATTTACAGAATTTACAATAATTTGTTTAATCAGCCGAGATAATCAAATTCCTTCAAATGTAACAATTCTCAATATATTAATTAAATTCCTTCAATTCAGAAAAATTCCCATTTATCAATTTAAATCTCATTTACAGGAGTAACAATTAATTCCATAAACAAGCAAGAATAATAATTCATTAAATTCCAAGGATTTTTCCAATTTATTAATTAGCTTCTCAAGCTGAAATAAATTATTAAAGTTTCGAGTAATTATTATTATTAAGCACGATTTCTGCCAAGGACGTACGGCCCGATCCAGAGTGTCGTGTTCACTGCCGAGGGACGTGCGGTGCGATCCATAGATGCATCTATCCTACCGAGGCATTCGGCCCGCTCCACAAGAAAGGAGGACATTTTCTTATGTGCCTCTGGAAGGAGAGTGTATTTATTATAAGATAAATTTGGGAGGAGAACAATTTCTTTTAACAATTAATTGATTAAAACAGACAATCAAGCCTATGATATTTCCATCCTTTAATATCTTTATCTAACAATTCATAATATATTCATATAGATATCAATTAATATAAATAAATCAAAGAATAAAATTTACACAAGTAAGGCATGTTTTGTGTCCTAAACTACCTGAACTTTAGCATTAATAGTAGCTACGCATGGACTCTCGTCACCACGTGCGTACGTAGCCCCCCATCCCCCCAATTAGCAACAATTATTTAATTTTAATCACCTATGAGGTAATTTCCCCTTCACAAGGTTAGGCAAGAGACTTACCTCGTCTTGGTCCAATTTAATCCACAATTTTGCCTTTTGCACGATTATCCAACTCTGTCTGGCTCGAATCTAGCCAAAATAATTCGATACAATCACTAAAATTTATAGGAAATAAATTCTATAAGGAAATACTACATTTTTAATAAAAATTCCGAAATTAATTAAAACTTCACCCGCGGGGCCCATATCTCGGAATCCGGCAAAAGTTATGAAATCCGACAACCCATTCAATTACGAATCCAACCATACCAGTTTCACTCAAATCCGACTCCGAATCGATACCGAAATCTCAAAATTTCGTTTCTATGAGATTTCTAAACTTTTTCCAAATTTCAATCTCAAAACACTAATTAGATTGTGAAAACAATGATATACTTGTATATGTAGACCAAATCCGAGTTAGAATCACTTCCCCCAATGTTTTTTCCTTGAAAATCTGCCAAAAGTCGCCTCTGCTCAAGCTCAAGTTCGCCAAAAATGGCAAATGGGACGACTGTCCTCTGTTTTTATAACTACAGCTCTGCCCAGTTCGATCAAGGAGCTCCATCAGGGGAGCTCGATCAAGGAGCTCGATCTCAAGGAGCTCGGTCTCAGGGAGCTCGATCTCAGGGAGCTCGATCTCAGGGAGCTCGATTTCAGGGAGCTCGATCTCAGGGAGCTCGATCAAGGAGCTCGATCTCAGGGACATGGTCATGGCTTCGATCAAGTTCGATCTTGGGTCTTGACCCTGGCCCTCGAGCCTTGCCTTCGATCATGGCCCTCGAGCCTTGCCTTTGATCGAGGCTTCAGTACTGAGCCTCATCCCTGGCTTCGAATCAGGCCTCGATCGTGGGCTCGATATCTGGGGACGATCTGGGGCTCGATCACAGCCGAGAATAGACAGCAGAAGGGAAAATTGCAGCAGCTTTTTAAGTCCAACTTTTGATCCGTTAACCATCCGAAACTCATCCGAGGCCCTCGGGACCTCAATCAAATATACCAACAAGTCCTAAAACATCATACGAACTTAGTCAAACCTCTAAATCACATCAAACAATGCTAAAACCATGTATCATACCCCAGTTCAAGCTTAATGAAACTAAGAGTTTTCAACTTCTACATTCGATGTCGGAACCTATCAAATCAACTCCGATTGACCTCAAATTTACACACAAGTCATAAATTACATAACGGAGCTATGAAAATTTTCGGAACTGGATTCTGACTCTGGTATCAAAAGGTAAACTCCCCGGTCAAACTTTCAAACTTTAAATTCCTATTTTAGCCATTTCAAGCCTAATTTCACTACCGACTTCCAAATAAAAATCCGATCACACTCCTAAGTCCAAAATCACCATACGGAGCAGTTGGAATCATCAAAATTCTATTCCGGGGTCATTTTCACAAAAATGTTGACCGAAGTCAAACTTAGCACTTTAAGGCCAACTTAAGGAACCAAGTGTTCTGGTTTCACCCCAAACACTTCCAAATCCCGAACCAACCATCCCTGCAAGTTATAAATCATTACAAGCACCTACATGAAGTTTTATTTTTGGAAACGGGGTTCTAAAAGTTAAAATGACCGGTTGGGTCATTACATTCACTTTCATAGAAGGAAAACTCTTATTTCTCAACATTCAAACCTGTCGGTCTAGAATAGCCACCGGCTCTTCCTCGTAGGTCAAGCTCTCATCAAGTTGCATTATGCTGAAGTCCAAAACATTTGACCTATCCTCATGGTCATTTTGAATAATAGAAAGTGAAATACCGGATGTATCCCTTCTAGGCTAGGAGGAAATTTGAGCCTAGAAGAAACTTTACCTACTCTCTCCAAGATCTCAAAAAGGCTGATAAACCTCGGGCTCAAATTTCCCTTATTCCCAAACTGCATCATGCCATTCATAGACGACACTCACATAAGAACCTTCTCACCCTCTATTTATGCCACATCTCGAACCTTCCGGTCTGCATAACTCTTTTTCTTGGACTGAGCCATACGAAGTCACTCCTGAATAACCTTAAGCTTTTCCAAGTATCACGAACAACATTTATGCCAAAAAATCTAGCCTCAACGGGCTCAAACCAACCTACCATAGAATAACATCGCCTCCCATAAAGGCATCGCACAGAGCCATCTAGATGCTTGATTGATAGCTATTGTTGCAGGCGAACTTTGCTAGAGGTAATAACTGGCTCCATTAACCCTCAAAATCCATTGGGCCTTCTCGCAATATGTCATCCAAAATCTGAATAGTACGCTCAAACTGTTTGTCTGTCTAAGGATGAAATACTGTATTCAGCTCGACTCGCATGCCCAACTAACGCAGCACATCTCTCCAAGAGTGTGATGTGAATTGTGTGATATAGTTAGAAATGATGGAATGGGCACACCATGCAGGCGAAAAATATCCTAAATGTAAATATGAGCCAATCGCTCTGAAGAATAGGATGTCATTATCAGAATGAAGCTTGCGGAATTAGTCAATCAGTCCATAATAACCCATAAATCGTCATATTTTCTCAAGGTCTGCGGTAAGCCTACTACAAAGTCCACAGTGAAGCGCTCCTACTTCTACTGTGGTACCTCTAATGTCTTAGTCAACCCACTCAGTTTCTGATATTCATACTTCACCTGTTGATAATTCAAACACCAAGAGACGTGACCAACAATATCTTTCTTCATCTTCCGCCACAAAAAGTGTTGCTTCAAGTCACGGTAAATCTTCATGAATCATAAGTGAATGGATTGTCGTGAACTGTGAGCCTCCTCAGTGATTAACTCTCTCAACCCATCAACATTCGGAACACAACCCCGGCCATTATGTCGCATAACAACTCACATCAAAAACCTACCAACAGGTCGTGATGGCACCTAACTCATTTGCTATGCAAGACAAACATAATAAGAGCGAAAAACGATAATAGAAAAAATGAGAATAATACAAGTCTAAAGCCAAAAATACAGAGTCATGAGCTCTAAAATAGATATACAAGTCTGGAATACAAAAATAACAGAACTATCTGAAAGAAAGACAACAGTACAAAAATGAAAAAAGATGCCAAGGTATGCGATTGAAATGCGGCTCTACCTCATCTCCGCAACAAAACACAACTACTCGCGGCTCGATTCAACACCTAAATCTGCACAATTAAGTGTATAGTGTAGTATGAGTACAACCGACCCCATGTACTCAGAAAGTATCATAACTAACATGTTAATGACTTTGATTTATGAGATGATAATATTATTGTTGTGCGCTTGTGAAATTTATGAACTGATCAGGTTATTAGCGAGTATCGTTAAAAATTATTGTCTCTATTACCTCGAACTGATCATCTCATAAATCATAATGATAAATCTCTATCATGCCCCAAACCGGGGAGAGGCATGGCTGACACCCAGTGCCATACTGGCCCAAGCAAACCACTCTATAACTTTTGTTTTTGTAACTATCATGGGCCAACATGGCCACATCTCGTAATGTATAACTATAAGTGGGCAAATGCTATATCAATGAACCATCGTTCTTAAAACATGAATACATATAGGCTGTCAAGGCCTCTGACATACTGTACAAAATGAACCTCTGTCTACAAAGCCTTTAAGATTATTTGACATCCAATGAGACATGGCCCCTACCTGACAATAAGTCTGTAGCAAAACTCTGACGTGATGACTTATAGACGCGGCTGTACTCCAAATGAAGTGGAGTCTTACCGATCCTTCACTGAATGCTAACCTCGTCTACTATGAGTGCTCGTCAAATTGATTAACTATACCTGCAGGCATGAATGCATCGTCTACATCAAAAGGACGTCAGTACGAATAATATACCGAGTATGTAAGGCAGAACTGAAACATAACAATAAGTCAACATTAATTAAAGAGATATAAGAATCAACCTGAGGATTTGTATATGCATACTTATTATACTTATATATATAGTGCTTCTCGTTGAGACTATTATCCATATCGGATGATGCATGACTACCCAACTGATCAGTGGTAACTACCCGACCGGTCATAGCACAGTGGTAAATACATGACTGCCCGACTGGCCGTAGCCCGGTGCTAAATGATGATGCGTATAATACCATTATGAACATTAACATCTTTATCAAATACCTCAATAAAGAATTAGGAACATACTTAGACATGCTTGAATATCACTTTACAGGAATGAATAACATAGACATCCTTAACTACTAAGAGCAGAACCATTTATGGAATGACATTACGTTTCCATGTCATTACTTGGATCATGCGAAAAGAAAGAAGGATTAGCCTTAACATACCTTTGTCGTTTACCTAACTACATGACGACAGTTCAGCCCGTTAGTACTTCAATCTGAAACTTGCGATTTTGAGAACATCAACATGTAATTATCTTTCAAAATCTGGACAACATAGGTTTCTTGGCCTCAATTTACCACTATGTTCTTTTATATACACTTCTTATAATAATATTACAACTTTCTCTATAAAATTTATAGTAGTTCCTCCCCTTCAGAACGATAGATACAAACCTGAACCGAAACATAGGCTCCTATAATTGCCAGTTTCATTTCGTTGCTAGTTGGTACTAATTGGGTGACTTACCAAATATTGAAGGAATCAGAGCAGAAATATATTTAGTGTGCTAAAACATATTTTGAGTGAAGGAATATTGTGTGGAGTGTTGTGATGGTAGTGTTTATGTGGATATTTTTGTGAAGAAGATTAAAATTATGCTTTTGCTATTCTTTCTAGGAACTAGGAATTAGGAGCCAACTATTTAACAGATGTTCAAAAGTGGATATTCTTCCATGCATGAACCCCACGTCTCCCTTTGTTGTAGAATATCCCATTACCCAATAATTAATCAATTTCTCACATAATTAAGAATTATCTCAAATTACCTAGAATACTAATCATAGTCATGTGGTATAGTAGTAGCTAGTCCATAAATACGGGGTATTATAGCTTGGATCGTATTTTATCCCAAAATGTAAAACTTCCGCGATACTCATTTATTTCGATTCGTTTACACTCTGACCTTTATAACACTTACTTATCACTTGTTTAACATATCACAAATACTTATAACCTCGAAAATAGTCTTGTCCTCAACCTAAAGTACTACTATTAAAATATTAAAGTATTAATAAAGCATGGTACCATATAAAATCAATACATACACTATTATTTCATTAAAACATCCATGTAAAATACATATATTTTCTCAACTTTCGAACCTACTAGTCTAAAATAGTCACTGGATCTTCCTCGTCTGTCATATTCTCATCACGATACACCTTGCTAAAGTCTAAAACATATGACCTATCCTCATGGTTCTTGCGAAGCATAGAAACGTGAAATACCGGATGAACCCCTAGTAGGCTAGGAGGCAATGAAAGCCTATAAACAACCTATCTAGCTCTATGCATGATTTCAAACGGGTCAATAAACCTCGGTATCAACTTTCCCTTCTTCACAAATCGCATCACCCCCTTTATAGGCGACATTCAAAGAAGACCCTTCTCACCTTCCATGTAAGCCACATCTCGAAACTTCCGGTCCGCATAACTCTTTTGCCGGGATTGGGTTGTATGTTGTCAGGACTAAGCTATACGAAGTCGCTCCTGAATCACCTTAACCTTTTCAAAAGCATCACAGACCAAATCTCTTTGAAACAATTAGCCTCACCGGGCTCAAACCAACAAATCGGAGAACGACATTGCCTCCCCATATAAGGCCTTGTATGGAGCCATCTGGATGCTAGACTGGTAACTGTTTTTGTAGGCAAACTCTGCTAGATGTAAGAACTGGTCCAACTGACCCTTGAAATCTATAGAGCATGCTCGCAATATATCCTGCGTGTGTCTAAGGATGAAACACGGTACTCAGTTCGACCTGCGTGCGTAACTCACGCTGCATATCTCTCCAAAAGTGTGATGTGAACTGCATGCGCCAGTCATAAATAATGAAAATGGGCACACCCTTCAGGCGGATAATCTCCCAGATGTAAATCTGTGCCAACCGCTCTGAAGAGTAGGATGTCATCACTAGAATAAAGTGTGTGGACTTAGTCAACCGGACCACAATAACCCATACAACATCATATTTCCTCAAGGTCTGTGGTAAGCCTAGCACAAGGTCCATAGTGATGCACTCCCACTTACACTCTGGTATCTCAAATCTCTGAGTCAACCCACCCGGTTTCTAATGCTCATACTTTACCTATTGACATATAAACACAGTAGTGATTCTTTAAATCATGGTACATCTTCGTGGCACCTAGGTGAATGTCATACCATGAACTGTGAGCCTTCTCAAGGATCAACTCTCTCAACCCATCAACATTCAGAACACCAAAATAGCCCTGAAGCCGCATAACAAGTCCCGATCCAAAACCACCAACCGGTTGTGATGGTGCCTAACTTACTTTCTAGAGAAGCCAAACATAATAAGAGTTGTACTAGATAATATAAATAACGAGAATAATATAGGTCTAAAGCCAATAACACAAAATAACTGTGCCTATACATAACAAATCTCCCAGAACTGGTAAACACTTAGTCATGAGCTATAAAATAGATATACAAGTCTGGAATACCAAAATAACAATACTATCTAAAAGAAAGACAACAGTACTAAAATGTAAAGAGTTTCCAAGGTCTGCGGTCGAAATGTAGCTCTGCGTAGTCTATTTGCAACTATTGGCAACAAAACACAACTACCCATAGTGCGGGCCAACACCTGTATTTGCACAATTAAGTGTAGAGTGTAGTATGAGTACAACCGATCCCATGTACTCAACAAGTAACATAACTAACATTGGCGACGTAATAAAGAGATGAATTATCAATAATACTTGCTAATAACCCGTACAGTTCATAAATCTCACAAGTATACAGCAATAACATCATCAAGTCATAAATCAGAGTGAGCCTCCTTGGTGCACAAAAAAGCGAACATGCTTTATTTCAGTTAAAGATCCAACATACAGAGAAGATATGCAAAAGTAAGGAATGTATACATTCCTGATATAGCATATAGAAAAGATATGTGAATAAAACATTTATACATCCAAGGAAATTGCAAGTCGAGAACTATTAAATAACCAAAAAACACAATGGCCAGTTTTCCTCTTATTGCATGTACACCATCAAGAGAGAAACATGAGAGGGTGACCCTAGGGGGATGGATCCTTATCCACGCACTGCACGGGCAACTCACCTGCTAACATAACTCAGGTCCGCACAGACAACTTACGTGCTATCAACCCAGTCCATATCACACATAAAGCACATAGAAAGATACATGTACATGAATAATGTAAATTAATATACATACTCATGGACTGATATAAGTGACATGCTATAGTATAGGAATGTGCGAAGTGTGCTACCACAGTTCTAATCAGGTGATTACGCCACAAGAATAGCAACTAACACGTTTGAATAGGTGATCAATCAACAAAAAATCTCTAACATGATTCCAAATTGCTCACGAAAGGAATAAAACATAAGAAGTATGATAACATGAAGCTTAACAATCTATTCAAGACATATAATAGCCTAAACACTACCCTCCCCCCCCCGAGCATGGATAATACCTTTGTATACGCAGATGGTCTCAATCCCCTAACATGTGCTCCACCCAAAGCATGTAGCTTTCACTAATAACTCAGGCAACTAGTGCCTCAACCAAGTTTAGGTAAGATAATTACCTCAAGCAAGCTAAATGAGTACTCTAGAAAGCCCTACCCGATTGAATCAACCTCCATATGGCTCGAATCTAGCCAAAACAACTTTATAATATCAATAGAAGCCATAGAAAGTGACCCTAATTAGTAAAGCTAAGATTTTGATGCAATTATACAAAGTCAGCCCTGGGCCCGCACCCTAGAACCTGACAAAACTCACAAATCCCGAACACCTATTCCAATACGAGTCCAAATATGCGTGTTTCATCCAAATCCGAACCTCAAGTCATCAATTTCCACTCTCCAAAACCATAGTCAGAATCCACCAAATCCCACCTTTAATTCACATAAACTGGGTGTAATAATCCATGGATAATTAATATCTAACACCAAAATCCATTAGTGTACTTACCCCTTCAATTATTGTGAAATCCCTCCAAAAATAGCATATAGCCAAGCTCCACAACTCTAAATAATGAAAAATGACAAACCCTCAAAATATAATAGACTGTCAAGCGATTCCGCATTTGCGGTCCAAAATGTCGCATTTGCAGAAAATCGATTGGAGATGCGGAAATGGCTTATTCCCCGACTAACAACGTCTGCTATCCTCCTACTGCTTCTGCAAAATCGCTTCTACATTCCAACTTCTGCATCTGCAGTCTTCCCCTTGCCTCTAGCCCAGTCCGCTTCTGTGTAACATCATCCATTTCTGCAGCTTCGTATATGCGACCACAATTCCGTAGATGCAAAAACACAAGACTCAACAATCTTCAGCAATGCCAGCATAACTCAAACTGATCTGAAATAAATCTGAAACACGCTCGAGGCCCGTGGGACCCTGTCCAAACACATCAACCAATCCCAAAACATAACATAGACCTACTCGAGGCCTCGAATCATACCAAACAATATCAAAATCACGAACCACACCTCAATTTGAACATAAGGAAGTAATCCAATTTTCCAAATTCAAAATTTACGACGAATATGCCTAAAAAATTTGGAATGACCTCAAATATTACATTCTAGTCCCAAATGACACGACAGAACTATTCCAACTCCCGGAACCACAATCCGAACCTCATATCATCAAAATCAACTCCACATCAAACCTATAAGTCTTATAAACCATCTACTTACTACTTTTTGCCAAATAGAACCAAATCAACCTAGAAAATCCCAAATCAAAATTCGGGCATACACCTAAGTCCAAAAGCATCTTACAAACCTATTGGAACCATCAAAGCACCATTCTTGGGTCATCTACACAAAACTTAAACTCCGGTCAACACTTACAACTTAAGCCTCCAGCCAACGGATTATGTTTCCCAATTCAATCAAAAACTCCCCCGAAACCAAATTAACCATCCCCCGCTAGTCAGATCATCACAAATACACATATGTAAAGCATCAAATGGGGGAAACAAGGCAATAATACATAAAATTACCGGTCGGGTCATTACATAACACCATTATCTCCAATCACAACCTTTATCACTACACCGCTAAGCGTGCCTTTCAACACTAACAAGTGAGGATCATCAAACTACCGAGCCTTGATATGCTCCAACAGCGATGACTGTGCCACAACACAAGAAAGAACCCTGTTAAGCTCCAAAATATCCAACCTGATGAACCGGTTGGCCAAAGCCTAAATATCCATGGCTTGTGGCCTCTCCACTGTCGGTAAAAATGCCACACTATTCATGCTCTCTGCTATTCTACTGAAGGCATCAACCACAATATTGGCCTTCCCCAAATGATATAATATGATGATATCATAGTCTTTTAATAACTTCAACCATCTCCACTGCCACAAATTATGGTCTTTCTGCGTGAACTGGTGTTGGAGACTCTGATGGTCGGTATAGACCTCACATGGAACCCCGTATGGATAGTGCCTCCAAATCATGAGAGAGTGAACAGGGGATGCAAACTCCAAATCATACACAGGGTAATTCCTCTCGTAAACCTTTAACTTACGAGACGCATAGACAATCACCCTACTATCCGACATCAATACTACGCCAAGTCCAATACACGATATATCACAATACACAGTGTAAGATCCCGAATTGGACTGTGTATTGTCAATGCAGTCTTGGGCTTCTAAAATCCTGCCTCACACTTATCGGACCATCTGAAAAGTGCACCCTTCTAGGTTAAATTGGTCAATAGGGCAGACATAGATGAAAACCCCTCCACGAACCGATGATAGTAAGCTACCAAGAACCATCGAATCTTTATAGCTGAAGTAGGATTAGGCCAGTTCTGAACTGCCTCAATCTTTTTATGATCCACCTTGATACCCTCGCATGACACCCCATGACCCAAAAAGCCAATAAAGTCTAACCAGAACTCACACTTTGAAAACATAGCATAAAATTGACAATCTTGCAAAGTCTGAAGCACTACCGTATGTGCTGCTCATGCTCCTCTCGACTACAGTTGTAAGCGAATATATCAGCAATGAAGACAATTACGAAGGAATCCAAATAAGGCTTTAACACTCAGTTCATTAAGTCCATAAAGGCTGTTGGGGCATTTGTCAAGCCAAATGACATCACCAAGAACTCGTTGTGACACAATTGAGTCCTAAAAGCTATATTAGGGACATATCATGCCCCAATCTTTGCCTAATGGTAGCTAGATCTTAAATCAATCTTTGAATACACCTCAGCACACTGAAACAGGTCAAATAAACCATCAATCCTCGACAATGGATACTTGTTCTTGATAGTGACCTAGTTCAACTTCCGATAATCTATGCACATCCTTATCAATCCGTACTTTTTCTTAACAAACAACATTGGCGCACCCCTAGGTGAAATACTCAATCTGATGAACCCCTTGTCAAGCAAATCCTGCAACTTATCCATTAAATCTTTCAACTTAGCTAGGATCCATATGGTACGGTCGAATAGAAATGGGTTGAGTGACCAAAACTAAGTAAATGAACAAGTCGATACCCCCTATCGGGTTGCATACTCGCCAAATCTATAGGAAACACCTCAGGAAACTTACTCAGGACCCGTACCAAATCCATAGAAGGAACCTCCGCCCTAAAATCATGGATATAAGTCAAATACGCCAAACACTCCTTCTCGACCATATGTCTAGCCTTCAAATATGAAACCACCCTACTAGTGGAGTGACCTAGAGTCCCTCTCCACTCCAATCTAGGCAACCCCAACATGGATAAAGTCATAGTCTTTGCATGGCAATCCCAGATAGCGTGATACAGGGACAACCATTCCATACCAAGAATAACCTCGAAATCCACCATATCAAAAAACATAAGATCAACTACAATATCGAAACCATTAATAGTAACAAAACAAGACATGTACACCCGATCACCTATTATGGAATCCCCAACTGTCATAGACATAGAAACAGGAACATAACGAGAACCACGATGCATACTCAAATGTGAAGCAAAATATGAAGGCACATAAGAATATGTAGAACTCGGATCAAACAACAAGGAAGCATCTCTATGATAGGCTGAGATTATACCCATAATAACTATATCTGGATGACTCTGCCTCAACTATAGATTGAAATGCATAACAACATGCACACCTAGTGTTTGATAGAATGCTCAAATGAGCTAGAACCATAATCTTCTTCCTAATTTTTGGTTTAATTGGTTACATTTATAAAATATATTGAAGTTGCTAAGATTTACGGAACATTTTAGAGTTTAAGGAAGCTCAATTGAGGTATGTTGGCTAAACTCTTCTCTTAGAATTGAATCCCACGATATTCATGTAATTTATGTAAAAGCCGAGTGGTTCATTATAAATTGGGTATTCCGAGTAAGTTTGTGTTGAAAGATATATGTTCAATAAGTATCCCAAATGCTATTATCATGTCATGTTATCATTTGAGAATGGGTACAAGTATGGGCTATGCATTAGTAATGTTTCGACTTCAAGTCAAGTTCAAACGAAGGCTATTATGCCAAATTCTGTGAAATATGTCTATGTGCCTTAGACTCCTAATTGCTCACATATGTACTACACACCTTGATTTGAATTGTTGTTGGTGGTGATGATGAGGATGATATTTGAAAGTGAAAAGATGATCATGAAATACTAAATACGGCCAACATTGCCAGGAATGATTTTATAATTATGGCCATTAGTACCAATGAAATGAAAAGATGTGAAATAAGTATGAAATGCGATGATTGATATAAAAAGGTTGTTGTCTCTAATGAGACGGCCTAGCCGATCGGGTCGTGATCGGACACCATGTGGCACACATGGTGGTGATTGTGCTAGAAATTGTATTTGAAATAGGGATTGTGGTTGATGTCTCTAATGAAATAGCCTAGCAGATCGGGTCATGATCGGACTCTGTGCTAAAAGTTCGGTGGTATTGGTATTGAGTGTGATTGTGGTAGATGTCTCTAATGAGATGACCTAGTCGATTGGGCCATGATCGGACTCTGTGTTAAAAGTACGATAGTATAGGTATTGTGAATAATGGTATTGTGAACGATGGTATATCGGTACTAAGGATCTTCAACTTAAAAATATGGAAATTTACTTGAAATCTTATGTGGTTCTTAACTTGATGTTTTGGTATTGCTCGAGGCTTCCATTAGTTATATGATTGTTCCTCGTAATATTATTCATTATATTGAGAGGGTGTTTAGTTATACATACTAGTGCTATTCGACGGTACTAACGTCCCTTTTGCCGGGGGCGCTACATATTTAATGGATGCATGTGGTTCCACAATAGGAGACATTGATCAGTGATAGCGGTACACTCTCTTCCCAGCTCACTTGGTGAGCCCCACTTCATTCTGGGATCATGTATCTTTTGTTCTTTGTGTATTGTGTTTGAGGTATAGCCGGGACTTTGTTGTCAGCAGTATCATAGTACTCTTCTTTATCTATAAAGGCTCCATATACATAGTGTGGGTTGTATATCGGTGCTGGGAAAGTCAAATTATATTGTGTTGTAGTTGTATTACTTATTTCATTTGAGACTTTAAAATGATGAAACTATCAGTAATTAATTTATATTGTATACATGATCACCTTATTGTCTAATTAATGAAAATATGTATTATCTCCATTCATGGATGAGTTTGGGTAGAAGGAAATTTAATAAGCTTGCTCGGCCGGGTTCACTCGGTTGAGTGTCGGTCGCACTCCCCGATTTTGTGGTGTGTCATCTTGCGCATGTTGTACTATTACCTCAGTTAAATTAGTTGATTCATCTACCTCAAGTGGTATTAGCACAAGTGTTTTAGTTGGTCGGCTTTCTCAAGTTATTTCTTGCTCCAAATCTAAATCTCTACCATTTCTCAGACTGTTAACCATCAGTTGCTTCGGGCCCTGCTCTCTTGGATTGACATGTGTGTCTGCAGGTAACGTACCTTGAGGAAGATTGTTAAGGGCCATGGATATCTGCCCTAATTGCACCTCAATGCCCTTGATAGTTGAGTCGTGTGATACTACCTTTTCTTGCATCTAGTGGACCTTTTATTCTATCTTCCCGTTGGACCCAATGAGTTGTTGCAACATTCGTTTAATTTTGAGCAACCCATCATCTTGTCTCACTATCTGTTGCTATTAAGGTTGTTGATAAGCTGGCTACTGATTCTTCTAATTGTATCCTTGTTGTCTTTGATAAGGCATAACTTGACCATGTGGTTATATAACTCCATGATTATTATTATTATTATTATTGTACTGCTGCTTTGTTGGTCTATATTGCTGATTCTCTTGTCCCCAATTCTGGCCACCTTATCTCTGGCCCCAAAAGTTGCCCACATATTTCATATTTTCTTAGTGGTTCTGGCCGTCACTTTCACCACTCCACGAGCATAAATCTGGTTGGTTAATGGATGGTGTGCATAATCCTCCACTAGCCGTATCAACTATATAAAAATGTTTTTGGCCTAATTCACCAATCTCCTTGGTATGAATACTCATTTGAGTCATCAAACTGGCCATATTCTCAGCTATGGAGTTGTTCAGGTCCAGAGCTATTTAGTGAACTATAGGGGTAATTGGAGTGTCTCAATTCCACATGCTGAAGCATCAAAGTTGGCCTTCAAGCTATCTGTCAATCCCATGTAAAACTTTTGTCCCAACATTTGATCTGGAATGCCATGATGTGGACACTTGACCCTTTGAACCTATCCCACGTTTATTGCAAAGTTTCTGCTAGTTTCTACTTGAAGCTCAATATTTCATCAACTTGCTTGGAAGTCTTATTGGGTGGATAAAACTTATTCAAAAACAGCTTGACTAATTCCTTCCAAGTGGTGATGGAGTTTATGGGTAGAAAATTAAGCTCCAATCACTGAGAATGAAAACAATAAAAATTTGATTGCTTCTGATGTCACATTCGATTTCCTTTGAGTGTCACAAATTGACAAAAGGTGTTTCAGGTGTTGCCATGAATCGTCAATGTAATACCTGGAGAACGGTACCTTATTCTACAACATATGTAGCATGTTGTTTGTGATTTAAAATTATTCTGCTTGTATCTGAAGGACTGCAATTGCGGTTACCAGATTTTTAGCGGTGGGTTATGCCCAATCATACAAGGCTTCCTCTGGCACCAGTGGTGCCACACCCTGATTGTTCAGGTTATCCCCATTATTTCGGTTATTTTAATTGTCCAAAACGTCACCCATATCTAATTAAATTTGTTCTCTTGGGTGTTGTTGTCATTTAACTTTCCTGTTTGCACGATTTAATGCCTTGAACGCTTTCTCAGGATCCGGTAATGCTTCGAACATTTTACCAGTTCTCGAGGAGTTTCTAAGCATATACCTGTAACACACAAACTACAAACGTTAGAATTTTAGTATAATGAAATTTAAAGTCAAGAAATTTGACTAAATTAAGAATCCTAGCAATTCTGCTCGTTGCAAATAATAACACCGTTAATTCTCCGACAACGATGACAAAATTTGATGACACCCAACTATGCCTCCTACGAGGTCTAGTGGTCATTGCAAATATAATTTGGTTTACATGTCTGATGTCGAATCCCACAGGAAATTAACTTAATACTCACAACCACTAGTTTTACAAGAATTCAAGTAATCAACCTTCAGAAACATTAAATAATGACTTGAGTGTTTACTAACTAAGGGCAAAGTAATTAAAATACTGTAATTTATAACTAACAGAGTAAATGTTGTAAAGGAGATTAGAAAAGTCTAGGGTTATAATTTTCCTTATTGTCGAAATCCTCCCTGCTAAATTTCGTATAAATTGGCCTAAGTATTCTCTACCGACCATGAGTACTTTGGGTGTCGAACTTTGGCACTAGTTTACCGCTCACTATGATCGCACCAAGATTTCGTTATTCCTAATCTCACCTTTAAACTCTCTGTATTGATTCCTCATATATGTTAGGAGTGATGTTGTTCAACAACTACCTAAATGTGTGCCCTTATTCAAGCAATATACACTAAATATGTACAAGTAATTGAGAGCTCTTCAATCAATCACAATGAAAACATAGTTGAATAAGTATAAAAATTCAAAGGAAAATTTATATTAAACACAGTGAAAAATCATCCTCCTGTATGTTCTATCAAACCCTAGATAATATAGTTTAGCTACTCATAATTGTATAAACAATCATAATAATATTCAAAAGAAATACACTACAGATTAAACAAGAACGGAGAGAAAACCACCTGTAATTCGTGCTTCCAAGTGTTGCGTAGCATTTTGCCTATCCAATAATGTCGAACACTCTAAAAACTAACTTTAAGAGGTGTTGCACCCTATTTTGTATGATTCAAAACAAAATTCACCTAGTGGTTTTCCCGTTGTTGATGAAAGAGAGTCGCCACCTAATATTTAAAGGTATACTAGGGTACCTATTCAATCATTAGATTATTATCCTATTAGTCTGCTAACCGGTAGATTAATAGGTAATGTTTCTTGTTTTTCTAAGGGGAAGGTTTTAGACACCCCCTAGAATCTACCTGAGGTATCTCCATAGGACTTAGACTAGGTTTAAGGAATTAGATGTCTATATTCCACTTAGTTAGTGCTTAAAAATGTGGCTTACTCTATGTTTTGTTTAAAGCCTAACATTTGAAAGAAAATAGTATATGTACCTTTAAAAGAGGATATAGGTTTGATTTGTAAAAGCCTTTAAAATGTTTACATCTACAAGATTGAAAAGATTTGAAAATATCTTTACAATGTTCACATCTACAAGATTTGAAAAGATGTAAGATGTGGCTATGTTTTGAATACTTTATTTTTGAAATAGTATGGTTATTTGTATAACTCTAGTAGAGTAAAGGCTACTAGAAAATGGGTCATAGGTATACCTTAAAAATTGATTTTAAATTTTGTATCCATGTTTAAAAGAAAACTTGTTGAAGTAATTCCTGAATGCGAATGTGTTTCATTTTTTTGTTTATAGGAAACTGACTTTGAAATCATCTTTCAATTCCGGCTTTTAGAAGAAGATTTGGTTTCTTTTCAAATCTGTTTTGAGCTTCAAAGAAACAGTTAGTGTGAAATAAAAATGAGATCTTATAGAGTGAAAATAAATGATCAAAGGGTTGAAGCTTTATAATTGATTGTAATGTAACAGTAATTCTTTTTTACTACCTATTGAGCTTGGCTTTCCTAGGTTCCTAAAGGATTAAGGAATAATAAGAGTATTCAATCAATATTGTTAGTGTCATAATATATATAGAAAACAAATAAAAAGTTCAATTTATCTAGTAGTGAGGAAGGTAAGGGAAACTGGACTCCGAATTTGGGCCTAAAGAAATGTTGGCACAACAGATTTCAAATAGCAGCGGCAGGCTTCATTGACTTGGGCGACATGCTAGAACTTGGGCCAGAGTTCTTGAGAACGCAATAGACCTAGTTCGATCACATATGCAAAATAAAAGAAAAATATTTGTGATGAGGCCCAATAAAATATAGCATTCAAATATGACAAAGGGTATGATAGAGCCAATATGAGGCCCAATATGACTGTAACAAATACTGTAATTAAGGATGTAGTAAAGACAATGTAAGGCCCAATAGCGTAAGCAGATTAATAATCAGAGTGAAGCTATTTTCATTAAGCATTAATCCTAAAGGGATTAATAAGTGCAAATGATTAAGGTATTAGGGCAAAATCCCATTCATGGACAAGATACCCTTTGGATCCTTGGCACTTTAGAGTTTACAAGGGTCTCAGGGACCCCGAGCAATGCTTTTGTCAGGTAGAGCAACTCAACCACAAACTAGATCCCACTCACAAATTCCCTTACCCATTCAAATCCACTCTTCCCTACAGGTTTAGTTGCAAATAAGGCATTCATTGTAGCAAACAATATAGTATCACACTGGCTCAAGTATTTCTTCTTAATGCAGAAGCCACACAGAATACCATTACCAAAGTATAACAGTCAAAAATTATATTATTGACTTTAAAATCACAATCCAAATAGGAGAGTGTAGGCTTCTGTCAACACTTTCAATACACAGGGATATTTATCATGTACCAGAATACTTTGAGAGGACTAATAACATATGTGAAACAAAGAGAGGTAAACACAAGTAGACTGTTTCAGGTTTAAGTGCTAAGTCTGATGATCCAAGGGGGTAGAGAGGATATGTATATTAATTCCATTAACCTTATTAGCTGATTAGAATTAACAAGAGTTTCTAATTGAATTTACAGTACTTCAACAACTATCAGACTATGTTTAGAACAATCGAAGATTCACACATAGGTTAAATCCTCACTAGATGTATAAATTGACAATCTTGTCTAGAATTTCTAAGCACGTCAACAAAAATACTTATGTAGGCAATCAAATCAACTTTTGATCCTGATCCAGGCTAGTAACTTGATCACTCACTCTTTCAAGTTCACCATCTCAAATTCATACTAAGCTTATTAAGAGTGAAGACATTCATATAAACACAGTGTAATAATCAAATAGGGCAGGCAAACATCAATAGGTTTCCCTCAAGTTCATAGGTGAATCACAATAAACTTATATAAGCTTAGCATGTTTCAGTTTCTTTTTATGTGAAAATACAACTCTAAATGAGAAGTATGAGAGCCTAGGCATAAGTATCCTTTACATGAAATCCTCACTAGATTTTCTTAAAGGATTGAAAGACCACAGAGCATAACAAAGGATCAGATGACATAGAATCAAATTAGTAGGTTCGTTACAGAAGTTTCAGAACATGAAAGTTTCACATATATTAAGTATGCATGGTTCTAGTAACAGAACAATCAATCCAGGTAAACAGGTTGACTGTGATAGTCCGGACATGATGATGAGGATCGGTTTAGATACGCTGACAGAATAGTTAATCTAAGAGGTGATATATCACAAAGACAACAAGTATTACCTCTTAAAGACAGTTAGGAATATAACCAGAATTAAGCTAGAAAACATGACAGGACATATGTGTAATTAACCACTGAAACTCCTAAATACTCAGGTCAACCACTTTAGGGAAACAACTATCTAGTGAAGCTCACATGTATAACTAAGCATAAACACGAGGATTAATAGAAGACTTGCATAATGTTTCAAGGAACCTTAGAATTGCAAAACATACTTGAATAGCAAGAAAACAAGCAACTAAACGGATAACTATAGTAGCAGACTTGTGTTAAATCTCTAAGTGTACACAACTACCCTAGTCCTAACTTTATCAAAACAAATAAATCATGTTCATGATATAGATCAACGGGTAGTAGTTTTAATCAATGTGAAACTGTGAAGCAGGCTTGAAGATATCAACAAGACATCAGAAAGGTTAAGATTAGAATATGCAGAGAATCATTAAGGTCTATAATTAGCTACAAAAATTCAACAAGGTTCAGATTATTCAATTTAGGGAAACATTTATTTGGTGAAGCTTATTCATATTGATAGTTTTTTAACATTAATAATTCCAAGTTATCTCAAGCAGTGAGGATAACATATAACACCAAGGTAACAATCATAAACAAATAAACATACATTATAAACGAAAGGCACTTTAATAGAAAAATTATGGTAATCATGGAACAACACAGGTAATCAAACAAAAAGAAGGGTCATCATACACTAACTTTCCTCGGAGCAGCAGACCAAACAAAATATTTCGCTTTGCCATTTAGGAACCAAAGTCACAAACTTCAAACAGTAAATGAACTCAGAGCTGGAAAAGAGAGGAAGAAAAGTGAGAACTCAGTTAAAAACCTATTCTTTCAATTGTGTGTTGTTGTATGTTCATGCTAGATCGTCTGTTAGGTAAGAGCATTGAAGACTTTATTTATATTGACATTAAATAACTAGGGTTAACAAATTTGAAATGGTGAGTGGAAGATGACGATTATCAGATGATGAAAATAAAGAGAGTAAAAATCAGAGAAGACAAAGGGAAAGTCATCGAAGGATTTTAACCGAGCGACTTGAATCTCAGAATTCATTGGCTAAGGCTCTAAAATATAGAGTTCACTGCGTTTGACCTCTAGGTATCGAATCCTCATGATGAAATTATGAAAGAACTTCATGCATGTTCCGATTTGTTGGAGCATAAGAAAATCGAATGATTTGAAGTTTCGTATTTTAGCTAGGGTTTTAGGTTTTAGACATTTTGAAGTTGAGTGATGAAATAGGGAAGGAACCAATGGGATTCGCGGTTGGAGGGGACAATAGGGATGATTTGAGGTTTATTTGTTGACCCTGCACAAATTTATGCAAGGTTTTGAGATTGATGGGGTGTCACGAGCTAAAATCCCAACCTGTCGTGACGACACCTAACTCATTTACTAGGCAAGCCGACAATCACATAACAACAAAGCATTTTAATTAAAATGTGATTTAATAAGCTCAACAACAGAAAATCTCATAAATATCTGATAAACTATAACTCTACTATAACCATCCCAAAACCTGGTATCAATGAGTACATAAGCACCACAATATCTCAACATAAAACAAACTCTCGTACAAGTGTCTGAATAGTAGAACAGTATTGAAGAAAATAAGAGGAAGGAGAATCAAGGTCTGCGGGTATCATAGCAGCTACCTCAAAGTCTCCGAGCAGGTACTAGCACCACTCTAGCAATCACCGCATCCAGATGTACCTTTATGTGCAGATGAATCGCAAAGTGTAGTATGAGTACAACCAACCCAATGTACTAAATAAGTAATAGAACTAACTGTGGGCTTAAAGCAGTGATGAGATTAAAAGGATACAATCAGAACCAAAATAATCACAACACATATATAACAATGAGAATGACAGTAATAACTCAGAGAATCTTCCATATTCAGCTCGTTCATAGTACAAAAATGTAGGCATGCTTTCAAGTTCACAATTTAAGGCCAGCCCTGATAAAAACATGTCAAGTATAGCTAGTATGAGGAATGGTACATCTCTATGACAATATGTCAGATATGCAAGTCAAAAGTAAGGTATCACAGTGACATTTCCAGGTACTCACACTCCTAGAGCACTCAATATGCCTATGTCAAATTCCCACCCATCACACACACAATCATAAGCATTGTGCGGGTGCCTGACATCAATGACCCTCACCAAAGCACATAAATATAAACCACTGTGCCTGCGCTCACTACTGGAATATCAGACTCCGGAGGGGCAGATCCTTCCCAAGCACTAATATAAATCCTATATGTCCTGCTGTGGCGTACATCCCAATCCACAATAACACTCTCAACTTGACTCTCTGGCCCAACTCAGTCATCAATCTCTCAAGTCTCAAGGGCTCATAATCTCATACTACTCAGCCCAAAAAATAAGACATGTAATGTATCAGTAAATGATAGCGGAGACTGAGATATGATATGCAAATGAAAGTTCATGATTGAGCACATAATTACAGTTAAAGCAGATAATTCAAAAGAGCCTTACTAGGCCTCAACAAAATAAGCACATAGCCTAAACATATTTTCTAACATGAATTACAGTTCATTTACTCTAACAAGTAAGGATTTCAGGAGCCAGATCTAGATATGAAAGTTATAAGTAGGATAATTTTGGCTTGGCTTATTTCTTATTGGGAAACAGTACTTCTGTGCAAATCCAGGTACTTTCGGGCATGAAGGTTGCTAGTGTTAGAGCTTATTCAGTTCAGAGACTATCGAGGTAGCTTCCTTGGTGTCCGTAGACCTTCACCCTCTTCTTTTTTCTTATAGTTTCATTTATATTGTTCTACCTTCCTAGACAGTGTTAAGCGGCTAGACCATGTAATTGTATAGATGCTCATGTACTCAATGACACCCAAATTTTGGAAAATTTTGTATTGAGTTGCGGTGTTTTCTTTTAATTATTATGAAATTTTATTTACTTAAGCTTATTTCAGTGTTTTAATTAAAGACTCATGTATTTGTGAGTTGTCGGCTTGTGTAGTATCGCGATAGGCGGTATCACGGCAGTTGTAATTTTGGGTCGTTACAAGTTGGTATCATAGCTTAGGTTACATAGGTCTCAAGAGTCACGAGCAGGTTTAGTAGAGTCTTGTGGATGGGTACGGAGATGTCTGTACTTATCTTTAAGAGGCTGCCGAACCATTAGAAAAACTTCACTTTCTTGTGTTCTTGTCGTGCGAATTTGTTGATTCTGGAAACTAAACTTCTGTAATTCTATTCTCTCACATATGGGGAGGACACGTGCTACCGGGTCGGGTGAAAGGCCACCTGTACCACCAGCTAGGGCCACGAGAGGCCAGGGCTGCGGTCGTACAACAGCTAGAGTAGCACCGGTAGACCCACCAGTTGCTCTATCTCAGGAGCAGATCCTAGATATGGTGGAGCTGGTAGGACTAGCTCAGGCACCAGTTGTGCCCATTGTGATTCCAGGCCTTCAGGAGGCTTTGGCCTAGATATTGACCGTTCGCACTAGCCTTGCTCTGGCGGTTTCAGTTCCAGCCGCGCTAGCCACTTCTCAGGCCGGGGGAGGTGCCTTAACTCCCACTGCCCGTTCTCGGATGTACTACCAGCCCAGCCGATTATAGTTGCTCAGGCCCATGTGGGTCCCATTATGAGTTACAAGGAGCAAAAAGAGACTAGAGAGATTTGGGTGGCTCTTGCCTCCATCATTCAGTGGGGCTGAGTCAGAGCATGCCCAGGACTTCTTGGATAGGTGCCAACGGATTGTTTGCACGGCGGGTATTATGGAGACTAGTGGGGTCTCATTCACTACTTTTTAGTCGACGGGGGAAGCCTATGAGCGAATCAAGATAGCAGATGTTGCACCATTTTCCTGGCACGAGTTCTCCGTTCTCTTTTTGGAGGTTTGTGCCACCGACCCATCGGGAGCGATTGCATAGGCAGTTTGAGCAGCAATGCTAGGTGGGTATGTCTGTGACCCAGTATAAGATGAGATATTCAGAGTTGGCTCATCACGTGGTCTGGTCGTTCCCACATTGAGGGAGAGTATCAGGAGATTCACTGATGTCCTCAACTATGGACTGCTCTTTGTTATGACTCGGGAGAATGTATTAGGTTCTAGGTTCAATGAGTTTGTTGATAATGCTAGGCGGCTAGAGATGGTCTATAGTCGGGAGTGTGAGGATAGGGAGGCCAAGAGGCCTCGTGGATCGGGTGGTTTCAGCGGTGTTTCTTTTAGGGGTCAAACCACCACAGTAGGGGTCGTCCTTATAGTCCCGTTCAGATGGCTCGTCCAATTCATCATGGCACAACAGCTAGCCATGGTTCATATAGTGCTTTTCCGGGTAAGTCATCTCTCAATGCTGTCGCAGCTCAGAGTTTATCTTGTACTCCACTAGCTCAGGGTTCATATATGTCGGGTTCTTCTAGCAGTTATTCTTGTTCTCGAGGTTTGATTCAGTCCCTACCCCCATTGACTGATCGAGGTTTCTATGAGTGTGGGGAGTTTGGACATAGGAGGAGGTATTGTCCCCTCCTTTTGGGAGGTCCAGTTCAGTAGAGGGGTCAGGCTATGACTTCTGCACCAGTTACTTCACCACCTGCTCATCCAGTTCGGGGTGGGGCTCAAGCAGCTAGAGGTCGCTCTAGAGGGGAAAGTCGATCAGGTGGCTGTCAGGCTCGATTCTATGCTATTCCTGCAAGGAAAGCGGCCGTTGATTCAGACAGAGTGATCACAGGTATTGTCTCAGTATGTCATAGGGATGCTTCTACATTATTTGACCGTCGTTCCACTTATTCGTATGTATCATCATATTTTGCTCGTTATTTGGATATGCCCTGTGAGTCCTTAGTTTCACCCCTTCATGTATCTACATCGGTGGGCAATACCATTGTTGTAGACTGTGTGTATAGGTCGTGTATGGTGACCATTGGGGGGTTGGAGATTAGAGTTGATCTCTTATTGCTTAGTATGGTTGATTTCGATGTGATTTTGGGTATGGATTGGTTATCTCCATGTCATGCTATTTTGGATTGTCACGTTAAGGCATTGACATTGACGATGCCGGGGTTGCCAAGGATTGAGTGGAGAGGTTTTCTAGATTACATTCCCAGCAGGGTGATTTCTTATCTGAAGGCCCAACAGATTGTTGGCAAGGGGTGTTTGTCATATTTGGTTTTTGTGAGGGATGTTGGTGTTGATACTCCTACTATTGATTCTTTTCCGGTAGTGCATGACTTTCTGGATGTGTTTCATGCAGACCCATCAGGCATGCCACATGACATTGATATTGATTTTGGTGTTGACTTGGTGCTGAGCACTCAGCCCATTTCTATTCCTTCGTATCGTATGGCACCAACGGAGTTGACAGAATTGAAAGAGTAAATTCAAGAGCTTCTTGATAAGGGGTGTAATAGGCCTACTGTGTCACCTTGGGGTGCTCAAGTTCTACTTGTAAAGAAGAAACATGGTACTATGCGGATGTGCATCGACTATAGGTAGTTGAACAAAGTTACAATGAAGAACAAGTATCCTTTGTCGCGCATTGATGATATATTTGACCATCTTCCGAGAGCGAGGGTATTCTCTAAGTTTGATTTGAGGTATGGGCATTAACAGTTGAAGATTAGACACTCGTATATTCTGAATATGGCATTCAGGACCCGCTATGGTCACTATGAGTTCCTTGTGATGTCATTTGGGCAAACCAACGCCCTAGCAACATTTATGCATCTGATGAACAGTGTATTCTATCCATATCTTGTTTCGTTTTTCATAGTATTTATTAATGATATCCCCATGTACTCACATAGCTAGGAGGAGCATGCATAATATTTGAGGATTGTATTACAGAGGTTGAGGGAGGAGAAGCTTTATGCCAAGTTCTCCAAGTGTGAGTTTTGGCTCAGTTCGGTGGCATTCTGGGGGCACGCGGTTTCCAGCGAAGGGATTAAGGTGGATCCAAAGAAGATAAATATGGTTCAGAGTTGGCCCAGACTGTTTTCAGCTACTGATATTTGGATTTTTCTCGGCTTGGTCGGATATTATCGCTGCTTCATGGAGGGTTTCTCGTCCATTGTAGCACCTTTGACCAGGCTAACAGAGAAGGGTACTCTATTCAGGTGGTCGTATGAGTGTGAGGAGAGCTTTCAGTAGCTCAAGGCTGCCTTGATTACAACTCCAGTCCTAGTTGTACCTTTAGCATCGGGTTCTTATACAATATACTGTGATGCTTCTCAAATTGGTATTGTGTTTGTCTTGATGCAGAAGGGTAGTAAGATTGCTTATACTTTGCGCCAGTTGAATCCCTATGAGATGAACTACCTTGTTCATGATTTGGAATTGGCAGCCATCATTCATGCATTGAAGATTTGGAGGTATTATCTCTACGATGTATCTTGTGAGGTGTTTACGGATCATTAGAGTCTCCAGCACTTGTTCGAACCAATGGATCTAAATTTGAGGCAGCGGAGATGGTTGGAGCTGCTAAAGGACTGTGATATTACCATTCTGTATCATCTTGGGAAGGAAAATATGGTGGCCGACACCTTGAGTAGAAAGACGGTGAGTATGGGTAGCCTTGTATTTATTCATGTTGGTGAGAGACCACTTGCATAAGATGTTTAGGCTTTGGCCAATCAGTTCGTTAGGTTAGATGTTTCGAAGTCCAGTAGGCTTCTAGCTTGTGTGGTTTATTAGTCTTCTTTATATGATCGCATCAGAGAGCGTCAGTATAATGACCCCCATTTTCTTGTCCTTAAGGACACTGTTCATCATAGTAATGTCAAGGAGGTTACTATTGGGGATGATGGGGTGTTACGGATGCAGGGTCAAAATTGTGTACCCAATATAGATGGGATACATGAGTTAATTCTTGAGGGGCCCCACAGTTCGTGGTATTCCATCCATACGGGTACCGCAAAGATATATCAGGATTTGAGACAGCACTACTGGTGGAGGAGGATGAAGAAGGATATAGTGGGGTTTGTAGCTCGATGCCTAAATTGTCAGCATGTGAAGTACGAACATCAGAGACCGGGTGGATTGTTTCAGAGGCTTGAGATTTTGGAGTATAAATGGGAGCATATCACCATGGACTTCTTAGTTGGGCTATCATGTACTTCGAGGAAGTTTGATGCTATTTGGGTAATTATGGATCGGTTGACCAAGTCCGCACATTTCATTCCAGTTGGGACTACTTATTCTTCAAAATGGTTGGTTGAGATCTACATTCGCGGGATTGTTCTTCTTCACGGAGTGCCAGTGTCCATCATTTCTGATCGAGGCACATAGTTTACATCGCAGTTTTGGAGAGTTGTGCAATGAGAGTTAGGCACACGGGTTGAGTTGAGTACAACATTCCACCCTCAAATGGACGGACAGTCCGAGTGCATTATTCAGATACTGGAGGATATGCTATGCACTTGTGTCATGGATTTTGGGAGTTCTTGGTATCAGTTTCTACCGCTTGCAGTGTTTGCCTACAACGACAGCTACCAATCGAGCATTCAGATGGCTCTATATGAGGCTTTGAATTGGAGACTTTTTCGGTCTTCGATGGATTGCTTTGAGCCGGGTGAGGTTCAGCTCTCCTATTGGGTACTAACTTGGTTCAGGATGTGTGGGACAAGGTTAAGTTGATTCAGTATCGGCTTCGCATGACGCAATCTAGATAGAAGAATTACGCCGATCGAAAGGTCCACGATGTTGCTTACATGGTGGGAGAGAAGCTATTACTTAGTGTTTCACTCCCGAAGGTTGTTATGAGGTTCGGGAAGAAGGGCAATTTGAATCGTCTGTATATTGGCTTGTTTGAGGTGTATGAGAGTATTGTGGAGATGGATTATAGGCTTGCATTGCCGCCTAGTCTATCGATTGTTCATCCAATATTTCATGTTTCCATGATCCGAAAATATGTCGGCAATCTGTCTCTTCCTATGGACTTCAGCACGGTTCAGTTGGATGGTGATTCCACTTATGATGTGGAGCCGATGGCCATTTTGGATCGGCAGGTTCGAAAGTTGAGGTCAAAGAATATAGCTTATGTGAAGGTGCAGTGGAGAGGTCATCCAGTCGAGGAGGATACTTGGGAGACAGCATGGGATACAGAGCATATATCCACACCTATTTGAGAGTCCAGGTATGATTCTAGACCCGTTCGAGGATGAACTTTTGTTTAAGAGGGGGAGGATGCAACGACTCGACCGGTCGTTTTGAGTATTACAGCCCTATTCGCCTATTAATTGCTTATTCTATGCTCACTTGTTGTCATATGTTGGTTTAGTTCCGGGGATTTTTCAGAATGAATTGGGACACTTAGTCCCAAGGTTGGAAGCTTAGATTGAACGAGTTGACCGGGTGTTGATTTATGTGTAAATGACTCCGGAATGGAGTTTTGATGGTTCCGATAGATCCGTATGGTGATTTTGGACTTAAGATTGTGTCAGAATATTGATTTGGAGGTTCGTATATGATTTGGAGATCCGTATGGTGATTTTGCATAGGTTACTAGTGTTGGAGCTTATTCAGTTCGGAGACTATCGAGGTAGCTGCCTTGGCGTCCGTAGACCTTGACTCTCCTCCTTTTTCTTTTAGTTTTATTTATATTGTTCTACCTTCCTAGACAATGTTCAGTAGTCAGACCATGTTATTGTATAGATTCTCATGTACTCAGTGATATCCGGATTTGCGGTGTTTTCTTCCAGTTATTATGAGATTTTATTTACTTAAGCCTATGTCAGTATGTTTTTATTATAGATGCCTGTATTTATGAGTTGTCAGCTTCCCTAGTATCCCGATAGGAGCCATCACGGTACATGTGATTATGGTTCGAGACATATATACGCCACTAATTCAATTTGAACTGAAATCTCATATGGAACAATATACCTGGTACTAAACCACCTTTCTGCCCGAATAGCCTAACTTTCTTCTTGAAAAAAAGGACCCTTTTCAACCTTCATGAACTCTATATTACAAACTTTCTTATCTACATTGGACTTTTGTCGATTTTGCGCTGGCGAAAGTCGTTCCTGTATTCAGTACAACCTCTCCAAGGTTTGCTAAACCTTATCTGAGCCCAACAATTATGACTCCCTAGGTTCGAACTGACCACCTTATGAATGAACCCACTGTACTAAAGCCTCAAACAACAGGATCTTCATAAAAGGCTAGTAACTATTATGAGAAAATCTCGGTCGATAGAAACTAAGTATGAACTACTCGCTATATAATATCTATCCGGCTAGTATAGAGACTGGATACTCATACTCGCTTATGCTACCATTGCGCTGGAACACATCCAATAGCCACTATCACAGTACAATACTAGAACACATCCGCTATTCTTACATATGAAAGCGATGGATCAAATCGAAACACCCCTATATATTGCTCACACATACGGCAATGATGGAACACATTCATATACCCCTATGTAAATATTCCATGCACTATTACTTTTATCTTGTACAACGATATGAGCATTTCGTGCCATTGCACTGTCCCTTGAACATATCATTGCGTAGGCTAGTATGCTATATACGCAATCCAATCAGATTCAGGCATGCAATCTCGCTCAGTCTGTCACAATCACCCAAACTAGGAACACAATTTCATCAATAAATGTGATAGACTAATCACATAGTCTACACTGATCTATTTCCACTTTCGTTTAGAGTCAACCATGTTTGCGAAAGTTTTGTGATTCTTTAACACTCATATTTAACATATGAATAATTCAAACACTGAAAGACACAGTTTTAATATCTCATATCACTCTCTTACATCGTGAGCTCTCTTTCTCCGATCCCAATGCATATTTATGAATATCGAAGGTACTAAATTTTATAAATATTGTATCTTGTCGAACACAAAACTCATCAAGTCTTCCACCATGGGTGCACGGAAATTCGAAGCTTAGCCATAATACTCCCTCTTTGTTCATTATATAGTAGACCTTTAAAAGCTGATCACTAACCATAAATAAGGTCAGGACTCTAGTACTGGTGAACTTTGCATGTTTAAACAAAGACTAATATAACGTCACACATATTTTTTGCACTTGTTACCTTCAATGTTAATTTAGATCTCAATATTCAAATGACCATCCTCAACTGATGCTTCTATGGACTATCATAATACTTTCATATGTCATTACATAACATAATAACAAGAATATTAAGAAAAGATTTGAATACTCGATTTATTTAGTCCATGACAATTACTAGCGCCTTTGGCCATACAAAAGATATTACAGAAGTTCACACTATGTAACATCTCTTGGAATAGGTCTTAAGAATATCTAACCCTTTGTTTCCAATTCTAGTGTTTCGTTCAAAAGTCTATCTAAGAATAGAAGATTACACCATGTAGACGAGGACACAAATTATCTAAGTGTGAAAATAGAAATTACTTGCCCTTTATGGAATCCTAAGTCATTTGTCTATTATTGATAAACATTTGTATAGCCCCGTCGTTTTCTCAGTGAACATAAATTAAGCACCTCAAGGAAATATACTAAGTCTAGTAATCTCTTAATTACTATGTCTTGCAACTTTTATTTTTCCAGTTCCTTTGACTCCATAAAGTCATTCTATATATTATAATAAAATCAACTAATCGTTGGGCAGTTTAATGATACCCAAGTCCATCTCCATATCAAGTGGTAGACTTATTAGGTTCTTTGAAAACACATTGGGAAACTCATTAACCTCTTAGACTAACACAAGAGCTGGTTTATTAACTCCGGTGCCCGAGTTATAGTAAGATATCATACATACCCTTCACTTGTTACACATGGAACTTTTACTAATGAGATAGCTTTGCCTATAGACATATGGAGTGAATCATTTATATTTAATACTAGGCTCAACTGAAATAGAAAATCCAATATATTTTTTCTTCATGGAAATCAAGGGTAGGGAAGCATTAACTCATTCAATCTAACACCAATACAACCTCAAGGTTCACCATGCCAAGTTATAACCAATCTTTACATGCATCTCAGCTATGAACTATCCACATATGTTTGACAAATTGGTAAAAAAAATGGTAAACTCCCCCACTTAGGTTGAAATAAAAAATGGTATTGTATGCGGTCAAAACAGAGTTTGCCCTTTGTATGACTGATAGAGACTGTAACATAATTGGACAAGGTTCGGACTCGTGTAATATCGAACCATGATGCGAAATTAAATTGCCAAGCTCGTGACCCATAGACCGATCGAGATCGGCTAAGATCAAGATCGAGATCGACCAAGATCGAGACCAGGCTAAAATGAGACCGATCAAGATCGAGATCGGCCAAGATTGAGATCGAACAAAATAGAGATCGAGCGAGACCGAGGAAGGTTTATCGAGCCAAAAGACAGAAAGTCATAACATCTGTAATGGGCGAGAATCACGGCGAAAATCTTGGCGTATATCAAGGAAAGGCCAATTAATTAATCTATCATGAAATTATTGATACCCAATTTTTTCCTCATATTTTCCATATATATATATATATATATATACCTTCAAAATTGCGCATATGCATCATCATTTGATTTGCAAGCATACACGAGTATTTTTCACAATTTTTCATAATTTTTAAAGACTTTAAATCAATTTATTTCTGCATTTTTATTATATAAATATCTAATAATTACCCTCCAAATTATTTTTATGATGATTTAATCATCTAAACTTATCATTTATACCAATATAAAATTTTAAATATTTTCAGGGCATTTCTTATAATTACATTTGCATTTTTCAGGGCTAAATTGCACATTTTGCAATAATTGCCCATATGCATGTATAATTATATTATTTATGCAGAAAATAAATTTTTACATTTTTATAATGTTAAATAATTGTTTTTAATCATTTTCATGCACAAATGATATTTTTGTTATTTATTTATTATTGTTAATAAATTATTTATTTGTAAAAATTGGGTATTTAAAATCTGCCCCTAATTTTATCCTAATTTCGGACCTAAACTACCACAGCCCCAGCCCAATAATACCTAAGCCCAAACCAAATGACTCCCTAGCCCAACCAAATAATTAACCCGACCCAACCCTTCTCAAATCCCAACTGTTGATCAAAACTGATCAACGGCTCACAATGCCTTCCCCCCTATCCTTATATCACTCGACCCCAAACCCTAACCCCATTCCCTCTAAACCCTCAGCCTCTCTACTCTCTCCCCTCTGAAGAACCCTAACCCGCCGCCTCTCGTAAACCCATCTACTAATCCCTCTTCTTATGGGATTTTCTTCCCATTCACTTACCATAACCGTATATTTCCATTACTGGGTGATTCTCTACGGTATTACCTAGTACTTTCCTAAACATGGCAAGTACTCTTACTTTGATTCTGTCTGATTAACTTCCACCTCTTGAATCTGGACGATATTCCGTCCACACACGTTTATTCTACACCGTGTGAGTCTGATTTGTTCATATTTTGTTGATTCGTATTTAATCCAAAAGCTAGGGTTTACAGATTTTCTTTGATTCAAACCAAAATTTGTTCAAGCCTTTGATTTTAAGTGTTATCCCGTCTATATTCGCCCTATTATGTGTAAATTTGATTGTCTCTGCCGATTTGTTTTTACTTACTCTAAAATTAGGGTTTCAGATTCTTTCAAATCGAACCAAATCTGGTTTGATTCTTGGATTTTGAATAGTATTCCTGACTATGTTCATCTTATTCTATGCAACATGTGATTTTATTTCTGCCGAGCTGTGTACTTTACCTAAAATTAGGGTTTTAAATTTTCTCCTTTCCTTACTGATTTTGAGTGCTTTCCTTTCTAGTGTTGGACTGAAAAGTTTCTATGTTTATGTGTCCAATTCCTACACTATATAAATCCATCTCATAAAACCCCTAAATGGAGGATTGGAACCTCTGAATCCTTACTTTGTTCTCCCTACTCCTTTCTCTTACTCACTCACTGGCACACTCAAACGCTCTCTAAATTATTGAACAACCTCCTCCAGTGCAAGCACTGCTCGGAGCCCAGTCTCTAGGCTCTTGTGAACTTTGAAGCATCGGGAATTTGGGGTTTTTGGTACTACACTCTACACTCTTTTAATTTTGCTACTGGTTAGTGTTTAAACCTCCATAATATTTTTCCTTCTTTCTGCACATATATCTGAACTTTGGTTCAATTGTGATGGTGTTCATCTTTTATATCATTTTGTGTTAATTGATGACAGAGAATAGTCTACTGTTCATGTCATACTTCACCATAATCTGCACACTGTTATCTCCTAGTATTAGTTCTATACCCATGTAGCATTTTGACATGTTAATTTAGACTTCAGTATTGTGGTTGTATGTTATTTCCCATGTAATGCTTAGATAATTCCCTAGCTCTAAGAGAACCCCTTTACTTGAATGAACTTTCAATGAATCCTGTGTATATTGGAGTGTTTTAATACTTGTTCAAATTCATTTCATGCTGTCCTAGATTTCCAACTCTATTTTTTTAAGACTCTTGTGATAACATATTTCCTAGTATGTCTTGATCTATCTGTTGTTCTCTCCTTTCTATGGTTATCAACATGTGCATCCCTCTATTGTGTTCAAGTGTTAATTAACGTGGCATTAGGTTATACTAAGTTTAATTTAGACCCTCATATGTCCACTAGTGCAACCTATGTATGCTTGCAAACCTGTCTCTTCTCTTAGTTCCTATGATGTTTTACTCTGTTATGTGCACCTTGCTGAACCTACTAGCTTGCTTGACTATTTGTGTTGTGTGTTCAGTTCAGTGATCTTTATCTACCCACTTACTTGTTACTTTGACATTCTAAATTCCTATTCTTAGCCGGCTGAAAACCAAGGCTATCTAGGCTCTGTTATTGGCCTTCCTAGTATGAGCACTGCTCGGGGTCCAATTGAGACCCTCGTGAACTCTGACACACTAGGGTTAGGCTCTAGTCATTCTTCATCTTCTAAAAAACTATCCCTAATACCCTACCTCCCTATCATGTATTGTGTTGAACTCTCCTATGGACCTGTGATCGTGTAGTATGCTAGGCCGTAAATGTTGAAGGCCCAGCAAGGCTGGGTATTTAGTTGTTTATTTGGGCCTGCTATAGGCCTGTTTATTGCCATGTAATATTATTATTTTACTTGATTATCTGGGCCTGTAATAATACTTTGTATAAACAATTGGGGTGTTAGTGAAAAGGGAATGGGTTGGATTCTATATCTACATGCCATGGGTAGATAACATGCCTATAGGACTTGACAATGTATTTGCTATATGTGTTGTTCGATTACATGAGCCCTATAGAAATTATGATATTAGGAGAAGCACACACACACACCTTACTTGTTTACTATTCAGATGCTATGTTTACTGCTGCGTGGTTATAGACAACATATCCATATGAAGTAGAGCACTTTGCATGGCTACTCAGTTATTCACTAGAAAGCATGCCTATAGGATGTATAATATCCGCTTTGTCGACTTAGAAACCATGCCTATAGAAAATCACACACTTCACTTAACTTGTCTAATATCTGCACATTATTCAAAAGCATGATCGTTTGACTAAATATTTTATCTGCTCTTATGTCTGTTTTTGTAAGATTATTAGATATCATCCCTATAAGGAATGAATGCTAATAACAGCCCTTTCAATCTGCACCACACCCAATAGATATCATGCCTGTAGGATTTTAATTACTTAATTTCGCTATTGCATCATACTGTCCATCTAGAAAGCATGCCTACAAGAGCTAAACAGGTATAAAATCAGCTCAAACTGTCAACCTTTGGAAAGCATGCCTATAGGAGCTAAACATATGAGAATCAGTCTCAATCGCCAGTTTCTAGAAATCATGCCTATAGGACATCACTACTCGCTCTTCAAACGCGGTTATCCATGCGATTATTAAGAAGCATAAGTAATTTTGAGCATTTCCAACAAGTTTCATTTTCCCTACTGCGTAAATCACCTAGAGATCATGTCTATTGGTTTAATAACTTATAACCTGTGTTCCCAGTGATCAGTGTGTAATACCAAATACTCCTAAACTGTATAGTCGCTTAGAAATCATGTCTATAGGTTCTATAACCCCCCCCCCCCCACATAATTTGCAAATCAGTTAACATGGGACAACAACACCACATATACGATATTGAATTCAACATCACCTAGAATCCATGCATACATGACTCTAAGTATCAAATTCTGAAACTATGTATTGCTTAAACTGCCCGCGTGTATTTGTTTGTTTGTGTGTGGAGGCGAACTTGAGCCCTTAATTGCCTTTACATGAAGTCCAACTTATTTTTTGTATGTCGCCTAGTTTTATCATTTTTGAGTAGCCTAAGTAAAGTTTAGAACTACCCAAATAGAGGTCCAAAGCCTCCTGGACCGTAGGCATGGGACGGGTAGTGCACGCATAGGGTACGAGTTATAACTGAACTAGTATGCTTTAGGTAACAACTTAAAGATAGTAATCGGGTAGCAGGAGATGATAGTCTGTGCCCGCTGAATAATACAAGTAACACCCCATCTGAAGGGAGTTATGAAGTATTATTTATGTTGCACGGGGTGATCCTTTAGGCTAAAAAACTTAGGACCACCCTATTTTCTTTCTTTTCCTACTAGAATCAAAAATAGTTGTACCCTCTGCTCAAAAATTTGTTTATATTAAACTTCTTAATTTTTGTGCTCTCTCTTCATTTATTTGATCACATAGCCTAATTCATATAGTTCGAGTTCGTCCGGGACCCACAGTTGTGGACCTCAAAGAGTGTCTAACACCTTCTCCTCGAGGTAATTTGAGCCCTTACCCGATCTTTGGTGACGCAACCGGTTAATCGAGAATTATCTGCAAATAGATGCCTTAACGCACCTTAATTCGTTAGGTGGCGACTCTCTCTTTTAACACCCTTCCTTTAAAAGAGTTGTCACGCGTCAAAGCCCGCTTTTGCGAGAAAACGGGGGGAGACAGCATGGGGACTCTGCTGGGGAATATATTTTAGGCTCTTACCATTGCGAACTTGGTATATATGAATTAGTCTCTTCTGATAAGCGTGTCTTTATTATTTTGCTGTTACTTGAATATCCCGCTCCCAGTTTTCCCTTTTATTGCTACATGCACAACCTCTTCCCTATTTTTCTATTATATGAACTCATATGCAACTCTTCGCTTAATTTGGTTACAATGTGTATTTCCCCTTTATTTCCTAATCATGTTCACTAGATCCAAACTTTTAAAATTTGCTGTATCATGTCTCCCCCAATCCTTACCCCTTTATTTGCTTTATTACAATTCTTTCACATTACGCGAACTAACTTCTTTCCTGTTTTTCTTTCTTTTATGTCTTTACGTTTATTTAATAATGCATTTACTGCTTTCATCATGCAAAATACTTGACAACGTGTTCTTTTATCTTTGCACAAAGCATGCTCCACATCATATTCCACTCGTGCGTACTTAATACCATAGCGACACTTGACGAGTGTCCGCTCTCTTCCTAAAATCATCCTTTTAAATTTGGAAAGGCTTAATTGTGGTAAAACAAGTCGATCAACGGTGCAATCGACGGTTCCGTGCCTTTCCCTCTCAAGTTGTCCACTTGAGGGTACCGGTCTAGACTCTTCTAGAAACCCTCATTCTGATATTAACTGTGCATGCATCATGTCTAAACCTAGTATGGGTTAGAACGCTATCTGTGTGATAACCCTCTAAGGCAAAACTTATCCAAAGCCCATCGGTATTTCCATAATCCCAATGGGCGCAATCATGATATGTGCATTATTTGGAGAAAACTTACTGATATGCTAATCATTAATGCGTAAATAGTCGGATCCGGAGGGGGAAAGGGCTAACTTTATCTGTTTTGCAGAAATGAGGCACGAAGTCCCCAGGTTCGGCATGGTTCGAAGTATCCCACCTTAGTTGCTAGATTGGTGGGAAAATCTCTCGCCAAGCGACAAAAATCATATGAAAAGAGTTCTCGGGAATTTACCTTCTTTGTTAGACATTCAACCAAACAATGTACTGATTGAGGCCGCTGCTATGTTCTAGGATGAGAAGAGGGCTGTTTTCCATTTCGGTGACATAGAAATGACTCCCCTTCTAGAGGAAATAAGAGGCTTTTCTGGGCTTCCTTGGGACAGCCCTGGTCTGTTGGTACCGGAAAATTGCACTTCTCGAGGTTTATGAAAATGATGGGTTTTAGAAGAAATGATGAGTTAGTATGCCTGAAGAAGTCTTACATACCATTCGAATTCATTTACGAGCGTTATGGGCATAACAAGTCCTACTGTCTTTATCATGATGAATTTGCTATCACCTCTTTGGGTTGGACTCATTGCCGGGTTTTTGTGTTCATTGTCTGTTTTATGGAGATGCTGGTATTCCCAATACAAGGAGAAAGGATTCATACTCGCTTAGCTATAGTTACTAAGACCCTAATGGAAGGAATTGAGGGACAGACTTACACTATTGTCCCAATAATCGTAGCGGAGATATACTGAGCCTTGGACCGTTGTAAGAAAGGATATAGGCATTTTAAGGGTTGCAATCTGTTACTGCAAATATGGTTGTTGGAACATCTTCAAAGGGGACAATACTGTCAAGAATTTCTGCAGCGACCATGGAATGACCACATAGCTTTTCACCATCCGAAAAGAATGACTTTTATCCCGGAGAGGTTTGCACAACCAGGAAACGTTTTGGGCTGGGTATACTTCTCTAGCAATTTGACTGATGACAAGGTCCATTGGATGTTCGAATGGTTCCCTACTTGCGAATTTATCATCAGGTCAAGAGATGTTCCTCATCTAGTGCTAATTGGATTAAGGCAAGCTAAGAGAAAATAGGTTATACCACGAGTTTCCAAAATGGTTCATTACAAAGCATATTTCCAAAGGAATGTCATTCCATTCAAGTTCGAGGCACAACACATGTGGCATCAAAATATTATTGTGGAGAAAGATACCATCGAGCCAGACAGGTATCATACCGGCCATGTGTATTTCTACACATCATGGTTGGTCGATGACATAGCATGAGAGGTCAAGCCAGGGGTTGATTTCAGGAATAAGGTCATAGACGACGATGCTGAAGCACAAGTCAAATACAGGAGGTTGCGCAAAAGGGTCTTTGAATCTAAGGCCATGCATTTGGAACAACATAAAGTGGACATGGAAGCAATCAATGAATGGAGGGGAATCGCTACTAAATCAATAGAAAGGTTAGAGTATTTGGAGTAGGGTTTGATGGAACTTGAGGGAAAGATGAGGAAAAGGGTCTCGGATTGTCAGAACGCAGAGGGAAATTAAAGAGGACATCTAGCAAGAGCGTATCTGCTATTGGACATGCGTGACCTGGGGAATCTGATTGACAAGGGCTAAGAAAGCCAAGCTTGGAGAAGGTCCCTCTAGGACCAAGTAGATTAGGGGTGATGTTTTCTAGATTCGTTTTAGAATTTGATTGTAGTAAGGAAAATGCCACTAGTGACTCCTTATAATTATTGTCGTTTTAGTAGAGATTTGGTCTATTTATCATATTAATGAAATGATACAGTTATCGGCATTGAGTTTTCTCCAAAGCTATATGTTGTTAGGCCTACCTTGGGCATGATGAGGTTCCCAAATTAGGACGCGAATTTTTCAATACGTGTTTAAATATCGTAAATATCCTTTTAATACTCTTTACTGACTTGTTTACCTTTTGTTTTTCTTCTTTTATTTGTTTATTCCCATCCTCTAAGGTTGGTTTGTGCATACTGGCATCATCGGCATATCATACCAGATCTAGAGGTCTTCCACCTCCTCCTCCTCCAAGCGATCCTAAGAATAAAAGAAGGCTAAGATGGATGATCTAAGCGGTAACATGAAAGACAATGCTACACATGCCGAGAATGTTGAGAGTACGGATGGTCGGAGTACTCTGACACATAACGACTTGGTTTTGCGACTAGAGCAAAAGATACTTAAGTTACAAGGGGAACTTGAGCAGGTCCGTAACTTGGCAAACCTTTCCCTTACCCTGAATGTTCCCGACATCAACCAACAAAATGCCCAAAACTCAACACCTCCTCAAAACACAAAAAACTAGCATCCGCAAAATCCTCCCGCACCTCATCAATACGCCACGCCTCCCCGAAATCCTAATCCTCCACCAGCACCAACTCCTCTACAGCATCATCATCATCCGACCCAGTACCCACAAACTACCACATACCACACTCCTCAGAATACACCACAACCTACTCCTGACCCGCAAAATTCAACCAATGACCACCATTACGCCTAGATTCTCGGAGTCCACCAAAGCAATCCCATATATGTGGAAACCTTACCCCACACCTCACAATAGATCCTATACATACCCGAATCCGCTGAGAAGGACCTGCTCATCAAGAACATGGCAGAGGAACTCAAGAAACTTACCGGCAGGGTTCAAAATGTCGAAGGGGGCAAAGGCGTTGAGGTTTTGAATTATGAAGATTTGTGTATTCAGCCAGATGTAGAACTGCCAGAGGGTTATAAACCTCCCACGTTCGAAATGTTCGACGGAACTGGTGAACCGAAGGTACACATGAGAACGTATTGTGACAAGCTTGTAGGAGTTGGCAGGGATGAAAGAATCCGCATGAAGTTGTTCATGAGAAGCCTCACTGGAGACGCCCTAACTTGGCACATCAGTCAGAACACAAGGAAGTGGGTCAATTGGGTAAGCATGGCATCATATTTCATGGATCGGTTCAGGTTTAACACAGAAAATGCACCAGATGTTTTCTAAATCCAAAATCTCAAGAAGAAGCCAACGGAAACTTTCCGCGAGTATGCTACTCGGTGGAGGTCTGAAGCTGCAAAAGTAAGGCCAGCGCTAGAATAAGAACAGATGAATAAGTTCTTTGTCAGAGCTCAGGATCCGCAATACTATGAAAGATTGATGGTTATTGAAAACCATAAATTTTTTGATATCATCAAGTTGGGAGAGAGAATAGAAGAACGGATCAAAAGCGGAATGGTGACAAATTTTGAAGTACTCCAAGCCACAAATAAGGCTCTACAATCAGGAGGTATCTCCAAGAAGAAAGAAGTAGGTGTAGTAATGGTAGCCCAAGGGCTGAAGTCTCCTCTCACAGACCAAACACCTCCACCCACATATCAGCCTTCACCTCCTAGATACCGACAACCTTCCACCACTTACCATACCTATAACACCCAACCGGCATACTACCACTCACCACCATCCTGCCAAAACTACCAAAAACCTAGACCAAATTTCAACCGCAGACCACCTAGACAATACACCCCAATTGATGAACCTATAGACCAACTGTACGAGAGACTAAAGGTTGCAAGTTATATCACTCTCATTCCCACTGTCGCCATGGAAAATTCCTCTTAATGGGTCAATCAAAATAAGACGTGTGCTTATCACTCAGGCATGAAAGGTCATACTATTGATGAGTGTCATACTTTGAAGGATAAGATTCAGACATTAATTGACACCAAAGTCACACAGGCAAAGGAGGCTGCACCCAATGTCCGTAACAATCCTATCCCGAATCACAAGGGCGGAGGGGTAAACATGATAGAGACCAATGAAGAATGGGAATTAGAGGGGTCAATTGGACTCATTCGAGAAGGGGATAATCCTGAGACATCTGCAGTCACTCTCACACCTATCATGGTACAAACTCAGGTACCAACTGAAGTTGAGGTAGCTGCACCAACTCCGTTTGAGGTTGAAGTAACAACACCCCTAACCATGATGGTAGCACCTACACCGCTTTATAAGTCTAATGCTATACCATGGGATTATGTTGCAGAAGCAAGAAGGAAAGGAAAAGGGAAAATGGAAGAAACTGGTGCAGCACAAGGTTTGACCAGAACTGGTAGGGTTTACACACCCGAGCATTTGGGGGGAACAATTAAAGAAGCCGCTTCCAGGCAGCCCATCATTGAAACCAGCCCGGATGATCTTTGGAGAAAGGTGCAAGCAGGGAGTATTCTATAGTTGATCATTTGAACAAAACCTCTGCTCAGATATCTATTCTATCAGTACTGCAGAATTCGGAGGCACACGGGAATGCGTTGAAGAAAGTGTTGAAAGAGGCTTATGTACCCAACAATATTACCAGTGGAGAGATGGCCAATATGATAGGACAAGTGTTGGAAAGTCACAAGATCACTTTTCATGAAGATGAGCTACCACCAGAAGGACTAGGTCACAACAGGGCACTGCATATCACTGTGCAGTTTGAGGATAAGTTCATTGCCAGAGCCAAGATAGATGGGGGTTTGAGTCTTAACATATGTCCACTAACTACTCTGAAAAGATTGGGTAAAGGCCTGCACGAGATACGAGCAGGAAGTATGAATGTGAAAGCATTTGATGGGTATCAAAGGGCTACGATTGGGGAAACCAACCTCAGCCTACAGATGGGCCCAACCTGGTATGATATTGAATTTCAAGTGTTGGACATATCTGTTACCTACAACCAATTGTTGGGACGACTTTGGATACATGCTGTTGGGGCCGTAGCTTCCACTCTACATCAGGTCTTGAAGTATGAGTGGAGCCATCAAGAAGTGATCATCCATGGGGATGCAAGTAATCCCATTTACACCAGTCAAACTGTTCCGGTCATCGAGTATAAAAGGAAATTGGGTGGAGAAACATACCATCGCATCGAGCGCGTCAACGCAATTGAAAAGGACAAGTGGTGGAGCAGTAAGATAAAAGGCATATTAGCATGGACATGGTATGAGCATGGCAAAGGTCTCGATAAGAATCAACAGGAGATCACTAAACCAATACAGCTAAAGCGTCACAGCACAACTTTAGGGCTTGAGTATGAATACACCTGGCACGAGTATCAAAATTGGTCGCCATGGCGTGGTCCTTATTACCCTCTAGAGCAACCAGTACCACATTTGAGCAAGTCATTTCATCAAGCTGACATGATGTGGGAGTCCGAAAGAAAAGATGAAGTTCTAGCCGGTATAAGGAATCTATTTCTGGATAATGAAGACATGGATTGCAGTGCGATAGTTGAGGAGGAGGAGGAGGAAGGCCTCGTTATTCAGACCATGAAGAAGGGAGTTGTTCTCAAGAACTGGACTGTTGCACCATCAAGGGCCCATCGAGTTCCTGGGTAGCCTGGCAATTAGCATCATTTATTTTAAAAGCAATTTTTATGAGCATTTAAGACGTTTTCAGCATTTTGTTTTAAGCATGTTTTGTTTTGAAATAACTGCTCGGGTCATCGAGCCGCACCTGTTTGACGTTTTCAAGATTTATCTAAATGCATTGCTATTTTTAGTATTTATTATTATTCTTTACGTTTTTTCTCTACAACATTATTATTACCTATCCCGATGAACTTACGGCTGTGACATGTAATGAGACAACACAACATAAGGATAATGATTCAGACGATCTGGAAGAGGATATAATACCCGAGGAAATTGTTAGAGAAGTGGAAAACTTTGAAAACAAGCCTAAGTCCAATTTGGATGAGACTAAAACAGTTAATCTAGGAGACTCCAAAACAGTCAAGGAAACACGTGTAAGGATTCACCTGTCACCATCAGAGAAAGAAGAATACACTCGTTTCTTAAAGGAATAAGAGGATATATTTACATGGTCCTATGATGATATGACCAGTTTGAGAAAGTCCATAGTGGCGCATAAACTACCTACCAACCCAATCTGTCCGCCGGTAAAGCAGAAGCTCAGAAAGTTCAAACGAGATATGGGTTTGAAAATCAAAGAAGAAGTCACAAAGCAGATCAAAGCTAAGGTTCTTAGAGTGGTTATAATATCCAACTTGGTTGGCTAACAACGTACCAGTTCCGAAAAAGGATGGGAAAGTCAGAGTATGCGTCGATTATCAGGAACTAAACAAAGTAAGACCCAAAGATGATTTCCCGTTACCCAACATACACATACTGACCGATAACTGTGCCAAGCATGAACTCCAATCCTTTGTGGATTGCTTCGCGGGATATCATCAGATCTGGATGGATGAAGAGGATGCCGAAAAGACAGCTTTTATCACACCATGGGGGATGTACTGCTATAAAATGATGTCGTTTGGCCTGAAGAATACTGGGGCCACTTATATGAGGTCCATGACAACTATTTTCCACGACATGATACACAAGGAGATAGAGGTATATGTGGATGACGTCATCATAAAATCCAAGAAAAGTACAGATCACATAGGAGACTTGAGGAAATTCTTTGATTGGCTTCGGAAGAACAATTTGAAATTGAATCCCACAAAATGTGCCTTCGGGGTCCCCATAGGAAAATTACTAAGATTCACCGTCAGCCACCGAGGAATTGAGCTAGACCCATCAAAGGTCAAGGCCATCCAGGATTGTCCACCTCCGAAGAACAAGAAGGACATGATGAGCTTCTTGGGACGTCTTAATTATATCAGCCGCTTCATAGCACAATCGACCGTGATCTGTGAGCCGATTTTCAAAATGTTAAAGAAGGATGCCGTAACCAATTGGACTAAAGACTGCCAGAATGCTTTTGACATAATCAAAGAATATTTGTCCACACCGCCAGTCCTGGTCCCGCCAGAACCTGGTAGACCACTGCTACTCTATCTCCCCGTATTAGATGGGGCTTTCGGTTGTGTCTTGGGACAACACGACGAGATGGGAAGGAAATAATAGGCCATATACTATATGAGTAAGAAGTTCACACCCTATGAAGCATGGTATTCTTTGCTGGAACGCACCTGCTATGCTTTGACCTAGATAGCCCAGAAACTGAGGCACTACTTCTGTGCCTATACCGCACTCCGCCAGTCCTGGTCCCGCCAGAACCTGGTAGACCACTGCTACTCTATCTCCCCGTATTAGATGGGGCTTTCGGTTGTGTCTTGGGATAACACGACGAGACGGGAAGGAAATAACATGCCATATACTATCTGAGTAAGAAGTTCACACCTTATGAAGCACGGTATTCTTTGCTGGAACGCACCTGCTGTGCTTTGACCTGGATAGCCCAGAAAATGAGGCACTACTTCTATGCCTATACCGCATATCTCATATCAAGGATGGATCCTCTTAAGTACATCTTTCAGAAACCTATGCCTACAGGGAAGCTGGCAAAATGGCAGATATTGTTGAGTGAATTCGACATTGTCTATGTGATTCAGATGGCGGTTAAGGGACAAGCATTAGCGGATCATCTTGCGGAAAATCTTGTATGAGGAGAATACAAACCACTAAAAACATATTTTCCTGATGAAGAAGTATCATTCGTAGGAGAAGATATCGCCGAAGCCTACGACGGGTGGACAATGTTTTTCGATGGAGCCGCAAACTTCAAAGGAGTGGGTATTGGAGACGTTTTGGTGTCAGAAACATGTCAACATGATCCGGTATCCGCAGAACTCAGATTTCCATGCACCAATAATATGGTAGAATATGAGGCTTGCATATTGGGGCTCAATTTGGCCGTTGACATGAATATCCAGGAATTACTAGTAATTGGTGATTCAGATATTCTGGTACTTCAGGTGCAGGGAGAATGGGCTACAAAGAATACTAAGATATTACCATATCTATATTATGTGCAAGAGATGATGATGAGGTTCACAAAGATAGAGTTTAGACATGTCCCGAGAATCCAGATTGAGTTCGCAAGTGCATTGGCTAATTTGTCCTCTACGATACAGCATCCGGACAAGAATTTCATCGACCCCATTCTGGTAAGGATTCATAATCAGCCAGCTTACTGCGCTCATGTTGAAGAAGAAGCAGACGAGAATTCATGGTTCCATGTTATTAAGGAATACTTGGCAAAAGGAGAGTACCCGGAGCATGCAAATCATATTCAAAGACGCACGCTCCGAAGATTGTCCAACCATTTCTTCTAAAGTGGAGGAATTATGTACAGAAGGACTCCAGACTTAGGATTATTACAGTATGTTGACGCCAAGGAAGCTTCCAAACTACTTCAAGAGATACATTCTGGAACTTGCGGACCACAAATGAATGGTTTCATTTTAGCCAAGAAGATACTGAGGGCAGGTTATTTTTGGATGACTATGGAAACAGACTGCATCAGGTATGTCCAGAAATGTCATCAGTGCCAAATACACACAGATATGATACTGGTGCCACCAAATGAACTCAATGCAACGAGTGCACCTTGGCCTTTTGCCGCTTGGGGAATGGACGTCATTGGACCAATCGAGCCCGCCACTTCAAACGGGCACAGGTTCATTTTAGTGGCCATAGACTACTACACAAAATGGGTCGAAGCTGTATCCTACAAAGCTGTAACCAAGAAAGTCGTCGCAGATTTTGTCAGAGATCATATTGTTTGAGATTCGGGGTTCCAGAGTCCATCATCACCGATAACGCTGACAATATCAACAATGACCTAATGAAAGCTATGTGCGAGACCTTTAAAATCAAGCAAAAGAATTCCATAGTATACAGGCCTCAAATGAATGGAGCCGTGGAGGCCGCAAACAAGAATAACAAGAAAATACTGAGGAAGATGGTAGACAACCACAAGCAATGGCACGAGAGGTTACCCTTTGCCTTATTGGGGTACCGGACCATAGTCCGCACATCAACTGGGGAAACTCCTTACCTATTGGTCTACGCTACGGAAGCCGTCATTCCCGCCGAGGTAGAAATTCCCTCCCTGAGAATTATACAAGAAGATGAACTCAGTGATGCAGAGTGGGTAAGAAGTCGCTATGAACAATTAGCTCTCATTGATGGGAAAAGAATGAATGCAGTATGTCATGGTCAACTTTATCAGAATAGAATGTCCAGAGCTTTCAACAAAAGGGTCAAACCTAGACAGTTCGCACCGGGGTAGTTGGTGCTGAATCGAATCTTTTCACATCAGGATGAAGCCAAAGGAAAATTATCACCCAACTGGCAAGGACCCTATATTGTTCACAGATTACTAACAGGAGGAGCACTCATACTCTTAGAAATGGATGGAGAGATTTAGCCAAAGCCTATCAACTCTGATGCAGTCATAAGATACTATGTTTAAAGTTGTTTACATTTATGCAATCGATGTAATTGAACTACGCTTGACCTGATTCCCATTTAAGAGGGGATACGTAGGCAGCCCTGTGTGTTCGTTCACAATTCAATAAAATTCTCATTTTTCCCACAATCAGAAACTGGGGCAGAATTTTAAGGAGGACCCTCAAAATTCCGGGGCAAGCTCAGCCTATGGCACCGTGTGCGGAATATCCAGAAAATCGTTTGAATAACTGGGGCAGAATTTTGAGGAGGACCCTCAAAATTCTATGGCAAGAAGGTCGCAATGTCTCTAATAATGTCACAGTTACTGGTTCATCTAATTTATTGAATATTACTGTGTTTTAAATAACTATGCACACATATTTTTTGGAAAGCTTTATTTTTAGCTAGATGCTACCCATGGTAACTCGAGCAGGATTTCAATGCAGAGCAAAGCAAAGCAAGCAGGCGGAGGCACAAACCAACCTCCCCGTAAAACTCACAATTTTCCTTTGGATACAGGAACAAGGAATAGCCGCGAGTATGTGCGCACCTTAGAATCACTATCTTTATAACAACAAAGCTACTGAACACAAACATATCTCCAGCTAAGATATACTCTGCTATCACTTATTATCTATTCATTACATGAGACTAAGCATTGTCTCCATCTTTGCATGAGGCTAAGCCCTACCTCCTCAACTGCATAAGGCTAAGCATTGCCTTTTATTGCATAAAACTAAGCCTTGTCTCCTCTTCTTACATGATGCTAAGCCCTGCCTCCTCAATTGTATGAGACTAAACATTGTCTCCTAATTCCATGAGACTAAGAATTGTCTCCCATTTGCATGAGGCTAAGCCCTGCCTCCTCAACTGCATAAGGCTAAGCATTGCCTTTCATTTCATGAGACTAAGCCCTGTCTCCTCTTCTTGCATGAGGCTAAGCATTTCCTCCTCGACTGCATAAGGCTAAGCATTGCCTTTCATTGCATAAGACTAAGCACTGTCTCCATTTTTCATGAGGCTAAGCCCTACCTCCTTAATTGCATAAGGATAAGCATTGACTTTCATTGCATGAGACTAAGCATTGTCTCCATTTTGCATGAGGCTAAGCCCTGCCTCTTTAATTGCATAAGGCTAAGCTCTGCCTTTCCTATTGCACGAGACTAAGCATTGTATCCTATTGCATGAGACTAAGCATTGTGTCCCATCTTGCATGAGGCTAAGCCCTGCCTCCTTAATTGCATAAGATTAAGCTCTGCGTTTCCTATTGCACGAGACTAAGCATTGTCTTCCATTTTGCATGAGGCTAAGCCCTGCCTCCTTGATGGCATAAGGCTAAGCTTTGCCTTCCCAATGCACGAGACTAAGCATTGTCACCAATTCTGCATGAGACTAAGCATTGTCTCCAACATTGCACAAGACTAAGCATTGTCCCCAATCTTGCACAAGACTAAGCATTGTCTCTCCTTGCATAACCACAAATGTTGCGCTGTTCAAAACCTGGCATTATTCTCTTCTATCGGGACTAAGCTCTGCCCCCGGTTCTACACAAGACTAAGCTATGTCTTGTTTCATCTCAAGCATCATGTCTTTGCATCTCATGGGCTGAAGCATAGCCAAAATTTTCCGAAGGCGTCATAGTTCGAAGGCATGATCCTCACAGCCGAAAGACACCATGCCATGGCCTGAGGATCTCTCAATATCGCACATCAGTATTCAAAGGCATCGTAGTTCAGAGGCACCATCTTCATAGCCCGAGAACATCATTTCATGGCCTGCGAATCCCCTATCTCACAATTCATGGCCCGGGACATCACAGTCTAAGGACATCATCCTCACCGTCCAAAGACGATCTCCATAGTCCAGAGGGAAATTGCATCATGATTAAATTTATGCAATAATCTATATGTATTTGTATGCATGTTATTTTGAGTTTGCAGGTGATCCAAGAAATAACCGTCCTCTTCACTGGAGCAATCTTCGCTCCGATTTCCATTCAATGTTCATGTCCAGCATTTATTTCAAACGTAACCAACCACCGTATATTTCCCATTTCCATCTGATAGCCATTAAAATATCTATAAACATTCCCAGATACATCCGTATATAATCCCGATATCGTCCTATCCAGAATATCTTGTCCGTTCTTACAATAACTCCATCGGTTTATTCCACCTTTGTATCCAGAACAACACATGGACTGATTCTTGTAAAACCAGGGATATGTAGGCATCTCAGAAACCAGGGTCCGGCCTATATTCTTTCAAAATCACCCCTTTCTGTCAAAATTGATCATCATTTCTTTACCCGACAACTCTTTCATCCTTCCTGGGTAAAGAGGGGCAGTTGTTGATACCCAATATTTCCCTCATATATTCCAAATATATATATACACACACACACACACACACACATATATATATATATATATATATATATATATATATATATATATATATATATATATATATATATATATATATATATATATATACACATATGCGTCATCATTTGATTTGCAAGCATACACGAGTATTTTTCATAATTTTTCATAATTTTTAAAGACTTTAAATCAATTTATTTTTGCATTTTTATTATATAAATATCTAATAATTACCCTCCAAATTATTTTTATGAACTTATCATTTATACCAATATGAGGTTTTATATATTTTCAGGGCATTTCTTATAATGACATTTGCATTTTTCAGGGCTAAATTGCACATTTTGCAATAATAGCCCATATGCATGTCTAATTACATTATTTATGCAGAAAATAACTTTTTATATTTTTTAATGTTAAATAATTATTTTTAATCATTTTCATGCATAAATAATATTTTTGTTATTTATTTATTTATTATTTTTTATAAATTATTTATTTGTTACAATTGGGTATTTAAAATCTGCACCTAATTTCATCCTCATTTCGGACCTAAACTACCCCAGCCCTAGCCCAATAATATGTGAGCCCAAACCAAATGACTCCCCAGCCCAACCAATTAATTAACCTGACCCAACCCTTCTCAAATCACAGCCGTTGATAAAAAATGATCAACAGCTCACAATGCCTTGCCCTCTGTCCTTATATCACTCGACCCCAAATCCTAACCCTATTCCGTTTAAACCCGCCGCCTCTCCACTCTCTCCCCTATGAATAAACCTGACCCGCCGCCTCTCGTAAACCCCTCTCCTAATCCCTTTTTTATGGGATTTTCTTCCCATTCACTTACCATATCCGTATATTTCCATTATTGGGTTATTCTCTACGGTATTTTCTAGTACTTGCCTAAACATGGCAAGTACTCTTACTTTGATTCTGTCTGATTGACTTCCACCTCTTGAATCTGGACGATATTCTGTCCACACACGTTTATTCTACACTGTGTGAGTCTGATTTGTTCATATTTTGCTGATTCATATTTCACCCTAAAGCTAGGGTTTACATATTTTCTTTGATTCAAACCAAAATTGGTTCAAGCCTTTGATTTTAAGTGTTATCTCGTCTATATTTGCCCTATTAAGTGTAAATTTGTTTGCCTCTGCCGATTTGTTTTTACTTACCAAACAATTAGGGTTTCAGATTCTTTTAAATCGAACCAAATCTGGTTCGATTCTTGGATTTTGAATAGTATTCCTATCTATGTTCATCTTATTCTATGAAGCATGTGATTTTATTTCTGCCGATTTGTGTACTTTACCTAGAATTAGGGATTTAAATTTTCTCCTTTCCTTACTGATTTTGAGTGCTTTCCTTTCTAGTGTTTGACTGAAGATTTTCCATGTTTATCTATTTAATTCCTACAATATATAAACCCCTCTCATAAAACCCCTCAACGGAGGATTGGAACCTCTGAATCCTTACTTTGTTCTCACTACTCCTTTCTCTTACTCACTCACTGGCACACTCAAACGCTCTCTAAATTGTTGAACAACCCCCTCTGGTGCAAGCCCTACTCAGATCCCATTCTCGAGGCTCTTGTGAACTCTGAAGCATCGGGGATTTGGGGTTCTTGCTACTACACTCTACACTTTTTTAATTCTGCTACTAGTTAGTGTTTAAACCTTCATAATGTTTTTCCTTCTTTCTGCACATATATCTGAACTTTGGTTCAATTGTGATGGTGTTCATCTTTGATATCATTCTATGTTAATTGATGCCTGAGAATAGTCTATTGTTCATGTCATGCTTCACCATAATCTGCACCCTGTGATCTCTTATCTCCTAGTATTAGTTCTATACCCATGTAGCATCTAGACATGTTAATTTAGACTTCGGTATTGTGGTTGTTTGCTGTTTCACATGTAATGCTTACATAATGTCCTAGCTCTATGAGAACCCCTTTACTTGAATGAACTTTCAATAAATCCTGTGTATATTAGAGTGTTTTAAGACGTGTTCAAATTCGTTTCATGCTCTCCTGGATTTCCAACTCTATTTTTTTAAGACTCTAGTGATAACATATTTTCTAGTATGTCTTGATCTTTGTATTGTTCTCTCCTTTTTGTGGTTATCAACATGTGCATCCATCTATTATGTTCAAGTGTTGATTAATGTGGCATTAGGTTAGACTAAGTTTAATTTAAACCCTCAGATGTCCACTAGTGCAACCTATGTATGCTTGCAAACCTGTTTCTTCTCCTAGTTCCTATGATGATTTACTCTGTTATATGCACCTTGCTGAACCTACTGGCTTGCTTGACTATTTGTGTTGTGTGTTAAGTTCAGTGATATCTATCTACCCTCCTTACTTGTTACTTTGACATTCCACATTCCAATTCTTAGCCGGCTAAAAGCCAAGGCTATCTAGGCTCTGTTGTTGGTCTTCCTAGTGTGAGCACTGCTCGGGGTCCAATTGAGACCCTCGTGAACTCTGACATACTAGGGTTAGGCTCTAGTCATTCTTCAACTTCTAAAAAACTATCCCTAATACCCTACCTACCTATCATGTATTGTGTTGATTCTAAGTAATGCAATATTTGGTGTTGTGGCTCACTAAAGGGGTCTGAACTCCCCTATGGACCTGTAATCATGTGGTATGCTAGGCTGTAAATGTTGAAGGCCCAGCAAGGCTGGGTATTTAGTTGTTTATTTGGGCCAGCTATAGGCCTGTCTATTGCCATGTAATGTTACTATTTTAATTGTTAATCTTGGCCTGTAATAATACTTTGTATAAACAATTAGGGTGTTAGTGAAAAGGGAATGGGTAGGATTCTATATCTACATGCCATGGGTAGATAACATGCCTATAGGACTTGACAATGTGTTTGCTATATGTGTTGTTCGATTACATGAGCCCTATAGAAATTATGATATTAGGAGAAGCACACACACACCCCTTACTTGTTTACTATTCAGACGCTATGTCTATTGTTGCGTGGTTATAGATAACATATCCATATAAAGTAGAGCACTTTGCATGACTACTCAGTTATTCACTAGAAAGCATGCTTATAAGATGTATAATATATGCTTTGTCGACTTAGAAACCATGCCTATAGGAAATCACACACTTCACTTAACTTGTCTAATATCTGCACATTATTCAAAAGCATGATCGTTTGACTAAATATTATACCTGCTCTTATATCTGTTTCTATCTGATTATTAGATATCATGCCTATAGGGAATGAATGCTAATAACAGCCCTTTCAATCTGCACCACGCCCAATAGATATCATGCCTGTAGGATTTTAATTACATAAGTTTACTATTGCATCATACTGTCCATCTAGAAAGCACGCCTATAGGAACTAACCATGCATAAAATCAGCTCAAACTGTGAACCTTTGGAAAGCATGCCTATAGAAGCTAAATTTATGAGAATCAGTCCCAATCGCCAGTCTCTAGCAATCATGCCTGTAGGACATCACTACTCGCTTTTCAAATGCGGTTATCTACACGATTATTAAGAAGCATAAGTAATTTTGAGCATTTCCAGTAAGTTTTATTGTCCCTACTGCGTAAATCACCTAGATATCATGTCTATGAGTTTAATAACTTATAACTTGTGGTCCCAGTGATCAGCATGTAATACCAAATACTCCTAAACTGTATAGTTGCTTAGAAATCATGTCTATAGGTTCCACACCCCCCCATAATCTGCAAATCAATTAACTTGGAACAGCAGTACCACATATACAATATTGAATTGAGTATCACTTAGAATCCATGCATATAGGACTCTAAGTATCAAATTCTGAAACTATGTATTGCTTAAACTGCCCGCGTGCATTTGTTTGTTTGTGTGTGGAGGCTAACTTGAGCCCTTAATTGCCTTTACATGAAGTGCAACTTGTTTTTTGTATGTCTCCTAGTTTTATCATTTTTTTGCAGCCTAAGTAAAGTCTAGAACTACCCAAATAGAATGTCCAAAGCCTCCTGGACCGTAGGCATGGGACGGGTAGTTCACGCATAGGGTACGAGTTATAACTGAACTAGTACGCTTTAGGTAAAAACTTAAAGATAGTAATCGGGTAGCAGAAGATGATAGTCCATGCCCGCTGAATAATACAAGTAGCACCTCATCTAAAGGGAGTTACGAAGTATTATTTATATTGCACGGGGCGATCCTTTGGCTAAAAAACTTAGGACCCCCATGTTTTCTTTCTTTTCCTACTAGAATCAAAAATAGTTGTACCCTTTGCTCAAAAATATGTTTATATTAAACTTCTTAATTTTTGTGCTCTCTCTTCATTTATTTGATCACATAGACTAATTCATATAGTTCGAGTTCGGACGGGACCCACAGTTATGGACCTCGAAGAGTGCCTAACACTTTCTCCTCGAGCTAATTTGAGACCTTACCTGATCTTTGGTGACACAACCGGTTAATCGGGAGTTATCTGCAAATAGGTGCCCTAACGCACCTTAATCCGTTAGGTGGCAACTCTCTCTTTTAACATCCTCCCTTTAAAAGAGTTGTCACGCGGCGAAGCCCATTTTCGCGAGAAAACGGGGGGCGACAGGAATTCCTTATTATATTTAAAATTATATTAATGAGAAGGACTTCCCTACTGTATAAAGGGGGTCTGATCATTTCTAAAACACATGACATTCACCTAATACAAAGCAATACACTACATTCTTTCAGCCTTCAATATCTTGTTACTCTATTCATACATCAATAGAATTTTCATTTGGTTCGAGGGTGATCGAACTCGAGGGCCAAGGCTAATTGATCCATTTGGTTTGCATTTATTTCTTTTACTGTTAACTTCAATATTCATTTGTATATTTTCTCAATTTGTACCAAGTTTTACTACTTATCCTTAGAACCACGTATAAATTCAATTGTTATCCGTTTTCTGGATAAACAGTTTGGCGCCCACCGTGGGGCTAAGGATTATAGTGGTTATTTGATATAAATCTCTATAAAATACACTATTTTACACTTGCTCTTGGAAGTATCTTTGATTTCAGGATAAAAATGACGAACTATCAATTACTGCCCCTATATATCGACAACGAATCTGGGCATCATGGTGAGAATAACAATGTGACGCCCGGGGATGAATGACCACCCACTGACCCCATTGCGACTCGGGCCGTGGATTTGGTTGACATTAATTCACATGTGGCCATCGAAGCAAACCAGCATTCCAGCCCCGAAAACAACATCCATGGTGGGACCCGATCTATAATTCGAAATACCCAAAATATTTGAGAAGACGGGATCAGCCTGCATATGATCTTCGAAATGATGCAAGCTCAACAGGTGGCGATAGCTCAGCTGTAGAGCCAAACCCGGGCACCAAGCAGGGCTGAGCCCGGTCCACCCCAAGAAATCACTCACAGAACGGGGCCAGCCATGGTAAAGTCAAATTAACAAGAATCGGGGACTAACCCCAAAATTAAAAAAATGCTCGAGGAACTGACAAGGCGGAAAGAGTCAGGAGAAAAGAAGATCGAAACAAACGATAAAAGAGTCGAAATCTATAATTCCAGAGTAGACCAAATCCCTGGAGCACCCCCGATACTAAAGGGACTGGATTCAAATAAGTTCGTGCAAAAGCCTTTTTCTCCAAGTGCGGTCCCAAAGCTGATCCCTAAAAAATTTCGTATGCCCGAAATATCAAAGTACAATGGGACGAGTGACCCAAACGAGCATGTAACCTCTTATACATGCGCTATCAAAGGGAACGACTTGGAAGACTACGAGATAGAGTTTGTTCTTCTAAAAAGATTTGGGGAGACCCTATCAAAGGGAGCAATGATATGGTACCATAATTTACCACCTAACTCTATCGATTCTTTTGCCATGCTTGCATATTCTTTTGTAAAAGAACACATCAGAGCCATAAAGGTCGAGACTAGGAAGTCGGACCTTTTCAAGGTAAAGCAGAAAGATAACAAGATGCTTAGAGAGTTTGTATCTCATTTCCAAATGTAACGAATAGACCTACCACCGGTCACCGACGATTCGGTCGTTCAAGCTTTCACCCAAGGACTAAATGAACGAAGATTAGTGGCTTCACAACAGTTGAAGCATAACTTAATTAAGTACCTGACTGTTACCTGGGCCGATATATATAATCGATATCAATCGAAGATTAGAGTCAAAGACGACCAGCTGGGGGCTCCTTCCGGATCCATTACCAAAAGGGATGTCGATCGAGAACCAAGGTTTAACAAGAATCAATACCTGCCGTATAATAGAGATCGTAGGAGCAACAGACCTGGGCACAACTCCGTACGAGGTGAAAGGAGAAGTTATCGAGGCCAGGGCTCTCGAGGGCTCATGAGCAAGAATAGTTTCGACAGGCATACCGGACCTAAGGAAGCACCGCGATTGTCGAAGTATAACTTCAATATTGATGCATCCGCTATCGTATCGGCTATCGGCCGCATCAAAGATACTCAATGGCCTTGACCTCTACAAACTAATCCAGCCTAGAAAAATCCCAATCATGGCACCCATGGCCACAGAACAGAAGATTGCAGGCAGTTGAGAGAAGAAGTATCCCGGTTATTCAATGAAGGGAACCTTCGGGGGTTTTTAAGTGTTCGGGCCAAGAGTAACTTAAAAATAGAGAGGTTAATAGATAAAACGAGCAAGAAGAACCGCAACACATTATTCACATGATTGTCGGAGGGATCGATGTTCCACAAGGACCAATATTAAAATGCACTAAGGTGTCGATCATAAGGGAGAAGCGATGTCGGGCTCAGGATTACATACCGAAAGGAACCTTGTCCTTCAACGACGAAGACGCAGAAGGAATCATGTAAACCCATAATGATGCCCTGGTCATATCAAGTTAAGCGTGTATTAATTGATCCAGGTAGTTCGGCCAACATCATTCGATCGAGGGTCGTAGAGCAACGCGGTCTACATGACCAGGTTGTGCCCGCAGCCCTAGTGCTAAACGGATTCAACATGGCATGTGAAACTACTAAGGGCGAGATAACTTTTCCAGTAAACGTGGCTCAGACCATCCAAGAGACGAAGTTCCATGTGATCGAGGGCGACATGAGGTATAACGCTCTCTTCGGGAGACCATGGATCCACAACATGAGAGCAGTGCCCTCGACCCTTCACCATGTTCTAAAATTCCCAACACCTGAGGGAATCAAAATAATCTACGGGGAGCAACCTGGCACAAAGGAAATATTTGTCGTTGATGAAGTGATTCCGATATCATCACTCTCATCGACAAAGGTGTCAAATTCGAAGGGAAAACATTAAGCCAAATAGAAATCACAAACACCGACCTCGACCCAACTTGAGAAGAAGGGGACTGACGAAGATGATGATTATGTGGTCCCTCGATCCTTCATAGTCCCCGATGATTCCGATGCAACAAAATCAACGGTCGAAGAGCTGGAGCAAATCATACTAATCAGACATCTGCCCGAACGAAAGGTGTACCTAGACACGGTGTTAAATCCTGAGCTGAGGAAAAAGCTTATTCAATTTCTTATAGCTAACATGGATTGTTTCGCTTGGTCCCATCTTGACATGACAGAGATCCCATTGAAAAACACCACCCATAAACTATGCTTAGACCCAATGTTCCACCCGGTGAAGCAAAAAAGAAGACCCCAGTCGGAGGTCAACCATATTTTCATTAAAGACGAGGTAACCAAGCTTCTTAAAAGAGGGTCCATCCGTGAAGTAAAATACCACAAATGATTAGCAAATGTAGTAGTAGTCCCTAAAATAGGAAACAAACTTAGAATGTGTGCAGATTACAAGGATTTAAATAAAGCATGCCCCAAGGATTCTTTTCCTTTGCCTAATATCGATCGCATGATCGATGCCAAAGCCGGCCACTAGATCCTCAGTTTTCTCGATGACTATTCCGGGTACAACCAAATACAGATGAACTCGGATGATCAGGAAAAGACCTCGTCCATCACTAAATATGGTACCTACTGCTACAATGTAATGCCATTTGGATTACAAAATGCTGGTGCCACTTATTAACGCCTAGTTAAGTACCTGCGAGCAGAGGACCATTTGAAGCATTTGTAGGAAACTCTCAGTATATTGAGGAAATACAACATGAAGCTGAACCTGAAAAAATGCGCATTCGGGGTCGGATCAGGCAAATTTCTCGGATTCATGGTATTTAACCGAGGAATCGAGATTTATGCCGACAAGATCAAAGATATCGATGGCATCACGGTGGTAGAAATCGTAAAAGTTGTGCAGAGCTTAACCAGGTGCATAGCCGCCCTGGGGCGATTCATATCGAGGTCCTCCGATAAGGGCCACCAATATTTCTCGTCGCTAAAGAAGAAAAATAATTTCACATGGACCTCAGATTTCCAGCATGCCTTGGAAGAGCTTAAACGGTACTTGTCGAGCCCGTTATTCCTTCACATGCTGAGGGCAGACGAACAACTTTACTTGTATTTGGCGGTATCATAGGTAGCGGTATGTGGAGTCCTAGTACGGGAAGAACGAGGTACAAAATTCCCAGTCGGACCTTAGGTGAGGCCGAAACTAGATATCCCCACCTAGAAAAGTTAGCCCTCGCTTTGATAAGCGCCTCTAGGAAACTAAAACCATACTTTCAATGTCACCCTATATGTGTTGTAACAACTTAACCACTTCGAAATATTTTGCATAAACCCGAGCTTTCTGATATGAAATATTGACCCTGAACAACAATTAAGTCTCATATTTTGGCAGACTTCGTAGTTGACTTCACGCCGGCCCTAGTACCCGAAGTCGAGAGAGATATTTTGATACATTCGGGTACGACCTCAGGAGTCTGGACCCTCTTCATGGATGGTGATTCGAACGCAAAAGAGTTCAGACTCAGCATCGTACTAAAACCACCCACAGGCAACGTGGTTAGACAATCTATTAGAATTGTAAAATTGACCAACAATGAGGCTGAATATGAAGCCATGATTACAGGTCTCGAACTAGCTAAAGGCTTAGGAGCGGAGGTGATCGAAGCCAAATGCGTCTCCCTCATCGTGGTAAATCAAGTTAATGGAACCTTTGAGTTTAGGGAAGAACGAATGCAAAGATACGTAGATAAGTTTCAAGTAACTTTATACGGATTTAAGGAGTGAACTTTGCAACACGTGCCTCAAGATCAGAATAGCGAGGTCGATGCCCTTGATAATGTAGGGTCATCGGTCGAGGAGAACGAGCTCAATTCAGGGGCCGTCGTGCAATTTACGAGGTCAGTAGTCGAAGAAAGCCACGCCGATATAAAGTCCACAAGCTTGACTTGGGATTGGAGAAATAAATACATAGAGTATTTGAAAATCAAAAAGCTTCCCTCGGATCCGAAAGAATCGAGGGCCCTGCGCACAAAAGCAGCACGATTCACCTTGTCCGAAGATAGAACCTTGATCAAAAGAATGTTTGATTGTCCATTAGTGATATGACTGGGACCGGGAGACACCGAGTATGTTCTGAGGGAAGTTTACGAGGGAACTTGCGAAAATCATTCCGGTGCCAAATCATTGGTTCAAAAGGTAATCAGAGCCAGCTGTTACTTGATCTAGAGGGGAAAAGATGTGAAAGAGTTTGTTCGAAAATGTGACAAATGCCAAAGGCCTGCACCAATGATTCACCAACCCGGGGAAGCGCTCCATTCGTTCATGTCACCATGGCCATTCATGAAGTGGGAATGGACATCGTTGGCCCTCTCCCACGGGCACCAGGTAAAGCTCAATTTATTTTATTTATGAGTGACTATTTTTCTAAATGGTTGAAGCACAGGCCTTCGAGAAAGTTAGGGAGAAGGAATTCATCGACTTCATTTAGGATCACATCATATGTCAATTTGGGATACTATCCAAAATTGTGTGTGATAACGGGAAACAGTTCTTCGGTAGCAAAGTGACCAAATTCCTCGAAGATCATAAGATTAAAAGAATCCTATCAACACCTTATCATCCTAGCGGAAACGGACAAACCGAATCAACCAACAAAACCATCATCCAAACTCTTAATAAGAGCCTAACTGACCCCAAAGGCAAATGGAAGGAAATTCGTCCCGAAGTTCTTAGGGCATACCGCACAACTTCAAAGTCCAGTACCGGGGCTACCCCATTCTCATTAGTTTATGGAGCTAAAGCCCTAATATATGTCGAAGTCGGGGAACCAAGTATCCGGTTCTGATATGCAACAAAGGAATCAAATAATGAGGCTATGAATACGAGCCTAGAACTATTGGACGAAAGGCGTGAAGCCACCCTCATTCGATTGGCCGCCCAAAAGCAACGGATCAAGAGATACTACAATCGAAGAGCCAATCTTCGATATTTTAACACCGGGCACATAGTGTTATGGAAAGTCACCCTCAACACCCAAAACCCCAATGAAAGAAAATTGAGTACGAATTGGGAGGGACCGTACCAAATCCTCAAAATCACCGGAAAAGGGTCATAAAAGCTCAGAACAATGAATGGGGAAAAACCGTCGAGCAATTGGAACATATCTCACCTAAAACGGTACCACTGTTAAGGTACGCCCCTTTATTTATTCCTTTTTCTATTTTAACACTTGTAGGTGGTTGACTCGAAACGTCGATGGATTTTTCAGTGAATGGGATGAAGTCTTTTAGGTCTGAAAGCACGCGTTGCACTCTTTTCCCTCAGACCGATTTTGTCACAAATGGGTTTTTTCGGTGAGGTTTATAACGAGGCAACAATGAAAACGTGCTAACTTAGAATCAAACCCGATTATGAATCGGCACCGAAGATCAATTCCGCAATATCCGAGGTTCCTTTGCAATCAACCTCAAATACTGGGGGCTACCCTCGAATATGCACTATAATCAAAACATTATCTCGATTTAGAAAAATACGTTATAAAGGGAGGGTCTCGATAGACAAGATTTTTTATAAGGGACAAATAGTCAAAACAAATCGTGCCCACGTAGATCGTTCGAACCCTGACATAAAACATGTACGCATGTATGATTGTCTCGATCGAGAATAAAGAGAAGTACTTTATTGCAAACATCTTATGTGTAAAAAAGTTTCTCTTTACACCTCAAAGAGTTTCATACTTCTGAAGATAACAATCCCAAGGGAAAATACATAAGTATAATATGAATGACCATCCCCTCACTCAAGGACTGCCGATCAACTCAAACGGCCCAAGTCATCAGGCCTCGGGAGCCAAAGACCTAATAGGCAATTCCCCGATTTCTAAAAGCCCAATGGGTAACTCCCGAACCAAAAGGCTACGGCTAATCTAACACGGCTCGAAGACATCCGAAATCCGTAACAAAAATAGGCCTTCAAAAAATATTCTTTCCTAACCGGTTCTAAAGGCTACCCTCGGCAAAATCTCAAACTTAAGATATTTTCCAGGAAAAACTTTTATAACATCGAACCGTAATAACGCCTTAACCCAGAAAGGAAATAAAGGTAAGGTTTGTTTGAACCCTCGAACACAACCTTATTGTTTCATGCCAAGGCATTTTCAACCTTTGTATATACAAATAAAGCAAAGGACAAATATGAGAGCCGAACGGGAAAGGAAAGCCTTATATTTATACACAATAGTGTTTTACAAAGGCCAAATCGGCTAATACAAAAATTTACAACAACCAAAAAACGGCCTTGGAAAAAATACAAAAGAAAAAACAAAAAGTCCTAAGAGGCTTGGTCTTCATCATAGGTCGCATATCCATCGTCAGGATCTTCTCCATCTTCGAATTCACTCAAACTCTCGGAGTCTTCCTCAGGGAAGGCCAGCTTTCGGGCTTTGGCTTCCTCTACTCTGGCATTTTCGATCTCAGACATAATATCAAAGCCCTAGGCCTGAACTCCCTCGAGGGCTTCCCTTAGAGCCTGCCATTTCACATGTTCAACCATGCCCTTGTCCTTAGCCTGGTTGACTTCGACATCAACCATAAACTAGGCCACTTTACCATCAGCCTTTTTGTTGGCCACGGCCACCTCAGATCTGGCTACGTCAACCTCGGATCTGGCCACTTTGAGTTCATTGGCCAATCTTGCCTTATTAGAAATGGCCAAATCCAACCGAGACTGAATCTCATTGATCTTCTCAACCTGCACCAAGGCCTTCTCTTTTGCAGCTTGGAGCTGGGCCTCGGCCGACTCCAATTAAGCTTGGACGGTCTCCTTTTTCGAGGCTAGGATGTCCATATTCTTTTTAAACTCTTCCTCCTCGACTTGTATCGCATCCATCTGTGTTAGGAGACGCCCGATTTATTCGAGCCTCTGTCGGACCTGTAGAATCGGATCGTTAATCATTATCTTCAATTCATTTTCACTATCGTGAAGCACTCGAAATACCTGCTCAGCCATCTCGGCATTCGCATATCGAGCCGTTACCAAATCTACCTGAAGCTTCTCACTAAGAAGCTTGTAAGTGTCACTATTCTCAGTGAGGTCCCGAACCTCAGCCTCGTGCTCCTCCCAGACTCGGAAGAAACCCTCGCGATGCAACACTGAAGCCTGCAAACAAGGAAGAATATGTTAGAATTATCCACAACTCTAAGTATAAGAGAAACAATAGAGGTACCCTCGAAGTTACCCGATTCAGAGCATGTTGGGCCTCATTGAAAAGGCAAATGGCTCCTACCGCATTCATCACAGCTTGGTCCTCCTCGGTCACCAAGGATCTAAGGTAGCTAGAAATCCCCACGGGGAGAGAGAAGACTAGGGCATCCTCAGGTACTGAAAGCACTATCTTCCGCCTAGGGTCGGGGTTAAACTCAGGGCCAGGAATTGTTCCACCAGTTTTGGGCTTGATGAAGATCCGATAGTGCCCGATGATGGTACTTTCTTTGGTGCCAATAATCCACCAAACCCACTAACATACTCTGAGGCAGCGGACTAGAGCCCATCCAAAAATCCATGGATATCAGTCTCACCCCTGAACAACATGCTGGCCTCACGGATCATAGCATCCGAAATCTGAGGCGATCCAGAAATATCGACCATCTCGAGCTCGTCCCTCGAGACCTATTCCTCTGCCTGAGGAGCGTCGCCCCCGGTATCTCCTTCAACCATCTCTGCTTGGGATGGAGTAGCCTCAACCCTTCTTGGTTCAAGAACTTTAGCCAGAGCTCCCTCACCAACCTCCTCCGGTTTAGAGGACTTTTGTATCAAAACATTAGTCTGAACACAGGCCACAAGTGAAGAATTATTTCCCTCTTCTTTTTATTCTTCGGATCGGTGGATTAAGTTCAAAGGAACAACATCGGTTTCCCGCTTTGGCTTGCGAGACCTCCTAACCGGTTTTTTCTTTTCCGAGCCTGGGGAACTCGGAGCCCTTTTCCTCTTTTTATCCTTGTCCTGCTTCAGAGTAGGTTGTTGGGGAAGGACTTCTTCGTCACCAGATGGGGGCCTCATCACAACGTCCTTCGCGACACCTACGAAAGGGTAAAGGATGATCAAGTTTGAGAAAGAAACCTAAACGATAAATCGATCTAAGAGAGAAATGTACCGTAATTATGGGCCTCCCATCAACCCTTTTGATAGCTCCATCCAAGCACGCTTGGAGTATGGTTTCTGCGACACTAGGCCCTCGACCCATTACTTGAATTCAGGAATCGGTTCGGGCACCTGGGCCACAGCTGTAATATCGGAAACATTAATAAGGAAAGAAGACAGGAAGTAAAACATCAAATAGAAACAACCAAGATAGAGTGATAGTTATGATGCATCTTTCATTCCTGAAGAAATGGCATGCCTTCAGCAGGGATCTAGTCCGAAGTCCTTATTCGGACAAATCGGCCCATCCAACCTTGGTCACTATTTTCATCTATGCTCGAGAATGGGGCTTTGTTGTCTCGGCAAGCAAGCTTGATCATCCCCCCTCGATAGAGTCGGGGACTGTAAAGACACATAAGATGATCGAGGGTGAAAAGGCACCCCTCGATTTTGCATGTGACGAATCGGAGGAGAATCACTATCCTCCAAAAGGAATAATGGATCTGGCAGAGGGTCACATCGTATCTCTTGCAGAAGGCGACGATCACAGGATCTAAGGGACCTAACATGAAGGGGTAAGTGTAAACACTTAGGAACCCCTTCACGTGGGTAGTAATTGCTTCATCGGGCGATGGGAATACCACTTGCTTTTTGTCCCAGTTGCATTCCTCTTTAAAATTTTTAAGGTTTTTCTTAGTGATTGAGCATCTGTACCTTTTTGACCTTAAAATCAGAGACGGTTGGACACCCTACCGGAATGAATTCCTTAGGGAGGGGCTCCGCCGCAGCCTCACCACCGGCGGGTCGTGATGAAGAAGCGGACTCCTTTTACGGCACTGTTTTGGAGTTTTTGCCATTGATGAACAAAGAAAAAAGAACTAAGATGATATGCGGTTTGGTTATGAGAAATTTGGATGTAGAAATTATGAAGCAAAGAGAGTTTTTGAAGAAGAAGCAAGAGTAAAGAAATCTTTGAGCGTAAAAGATTAAATGGAAAAGCTAGGGTTCTTATAGGTTGATGGCGAAGTTTCAGAATCGGTAGTGGCCTACCAGCAACTGATGGGCATTAAATGCCTTGGTAACTGGACCGACGGGATGTTTCTTCATATACATCATAATCGGGCTCGTCGATGACATCATTACCCATCGAGTCGGAGTTTCGGAAATGCATATCGTTCTTGTCATCTTCCTTTAGAGAAACGAGGGGACTATCTATATACGATCAAAACGGAGTTTGCCCTTCGTATGACTGATCGATAATGGAACATAATTGGACAAGTTTCGGACTCATGTAATATCGAACCATGATGCAAAGTTAGATTACCAAGCTAGTGACCCATAGACCGATCGAGAACAGCCAAGATCGAGATCAGCTAAGATCAAGAGCGAGATCAAGCTAAAAAGAGAACGATCGAGATCGAGATCGGCCAAGATCGAGACAAAACAAAATAGAGATCGAGCAAGACCGAGGAAGGTTTATCGAGCCAAAATACAGAAAACCAGAATATCCGTAATGGGGCGAGAATCCCGACGTATATCAATGAAAGGCCAATTAATTAATCTATCATGAGATTCCTTACTATATTTAGAATTATATTAAGAGAAGGACATCCCTACTATATAAAGGGGGTATGATCATTTGTAAAGCACATGACATTCACATAATATAAAGCAATACACTGCCTTTTTTCAACCTTCAATATCTTGTTACTCTCTTCATACATCAGTAGAATTTTCATTTGGTTTGAGGGTGATCGAACTTGAGGGCCAAGGCTAATTGATCCGTTTGGTTTGCATTTATTTCTTTTACAGTTAACTTCGATATTCATTTGTATATTTTCTCAATTTGTACCAAGTTATACTACGTATCCTTAGAACCACGTATAAATTCAATTGTTATCCGTTTTTTCGAGTAAACATGTACATCTACGCATTTCGAGTGAGAATGGTTAGTTTATATTAGCAATTGTTATGCTAATTCATGTTTAGTTTATCTTGTTCACCAATCCATACTGATTTTTATTACTCTGGGTCTAAATTTTCCTTCTAGTAATCACGTTAGATTCACAAACTTATTTCTCGAAATGAGGATATGACTTTATGACCTACACTCTTTTGTTGCCTCAAGGCCTATCACCTCTCGTCTCTTCCTTTACTTGACTATAGACTCTATAATACTGTCATTTTTTTTTATCTACCGTTGTCATCCAGGTATCACATCTTACTCCTAATACTTCATTAGCTCTCTTCTTATTTCCCTGCTAACATTTCTTTCTATCACTTTATTCTGAAAACTTTAACAAGACGTTCTTTTGCTTTTAGCTCCCCTTGCTCCATCCACTGACTCTTTGGGTTGCTTAACGTTCTCGCTCTACTAAGGACGGGAGCCACACTTAGGTAATATTTATCCCTTCAAGGCTTCCAGTGCCTATATTTGTAGTGCTGATATCTAGCTGTACTATTTTAGAGTGCACCATCTGGGTGTCTCACAACGATATCTATTAGCACATTTGCAACATCCATCCATCAGTTTGGGTTTCTCTAACCCAGCTGGATCCTGATATCTGTCCTTCTCTTATACTGCTTTTGTTATCCCTCATGGGGCATAACTGAAATGGGTGTGCTCCATTGTATATATCCCCGTTACTGTTGAAAGTAACTTAGAATGCTTATATTTCTCTGCCTGAATTGTAAATACTATTAACCTTCATTAACTGGGTACCTCGTACCCTTCTTCACCTTGCTTCTTTTACTTGCTGGAACTTGTGTCTATCTTCCAATTCTCTTATTCCTTTTTACCATATGGGTGGATAGATATTCTTTCCTTAAGGCTCCTTATCAAGAAGCTTACACACCTTAGTACACACATTGTTTGTTGAAGACCTCACATTTACTCATCATACGCATGATGCAAAAATCGAGTTCCTCTAACTCAACTCTTCCACAGCCGTATTCGTTCCCTTACCAATAGGTCTTTTGGATGTAGGTATCGTCTTATTATGAATAAAATAGAATTTAGGAATTTGAATTCCTACGACTAAGCTCTACCATACGATCTAGAGTAAGAAAAAGAGTGTCAGTCTTAAATGCCCTCCTGCTTATAAGTGTGGTGCACAACACACCCATAAACAAGACTCTACTAGACAAGCTTGTAGATTCCTTAGGATAGAACTGCTCTGATACCACTTTTGTCATGCCCCGAACCTGGGGGGCGAGACCGGCACCCGGTGCCTCACCTATCCTTGCGCACCAACTTGCGACTAAGGGAATCTGAACATATAATGTCATACTTTGGTTATCGGCCACATTGCAAGACAATTTGCGAAGCAAAATATAAAACTGAATGGATTCCAAAACTGACTAAACATCAATATAAAGCTTTGCCGGCAAGGCCGTCATAACTACTACAGCTGACAAACCAACAAAATATACATACAAGGCCTACAAGCCCAACATACTGCACTAACTGACATGATATGTCTACAAGACTCTACTGATAGAGGTACCATGATCGGAACAGGACCTCGACCAACTCATAACCTATATATATATATATACACACAAGATGTACACAAAACTCCTAGACCCGGCAACTCCGAAGGACGTGGAGCTTACGAATAAAGCTGAACTCGGGCAACACCTACTGAGGAGGTCTACCCGCCTGTCTGTCTGAATCTGCACGCATATAATGCAGCATCCCCAGAGAAAGGGATGTCACTATGAAATAATGTACCGAGTATGCAAGGCAACAGAATAACTGAAAGCTGAAACTGAAGTGATAATATAATAACTGAAAGTAACTGGGAGTCAAAGATAATCTGAAGATATACTTACTTGCTGATACTGACTCAACTCTCTCATTATAGTAAGTAAAATAACTGCCCGGCCCTATAAGGATCGGTATATATACAACTGCTCTGCCATAGTAGGCTCGCTCATAGGCGCTCGACCATACTAGGCTCTGTATCTCGGCCAACTGGGCTCGCTCATAGGCACTCGACCACAGTAGGCTCGGTATATAACTTATCATCTTATCATAAGTTGCCCAATAGCGGCCTGCCCATCGATTATAGCTCGATGGTGGTTAAAATACTGTAATATTGCATATATAGGCTCTCTGCTCTCTTAACTGGAAGAAGACAATACTCAATTAAATATGAAGTCCCGATAAGGAGAATACTCTAATTTATAAGACTGATAATGTATATAAATTGGGGAGTATGAACTTCTCTTTATGCCTCATTATCAAACACATTTAATTACGAGATCATGCCAAAATGGAGGAAGGTATTAGCCTTAACATACCTGGAGTAGGAAAAATCAGTATGATATTCTTGGGAAAGGTTGCACTGTACTCCCTTAGAATCGCAAAACCTCACGTTGCTTAGGATGCTATGAAATCAAGTGCTCTATCGTGGGTTATTTTGGTGTTGTAGTAGGAAAATGTTATTTCTTCGTAATACATTCTAACGTGTGTTGTAAGAGCAAGAACATTATAATTAATCACTTGAACATCTGAAGGCCAAATGAAGCAAAAGTGCAAATCTTCTAAGTATGTCTTTACCCGAAATGAAGAATGTAGTGTCTTGTTTTTAACACCTTAGTTTGCCACCTTTCAACTAGATTTATGAGACACTTAATTTCAGGGGGGGGGGTGCCACGTAGTTGAATTAATCCCTATCTAATATAACCATAATTAATTAGGTAATATCCCATTACCTAATAATTAACTAATTACCCACATAATTAAGAATTATCTCAACTTACATAAAATACGACTAACTTTAAACATACCTTGTACACCTTACTATCATGGTCATGTAGTACCTTGTATGATACTAGTCCATAAATATGGGGTATTATAGCCCGGACCGTATTTTATTCCAAATTGCCAAACTTCGACGAAACTCTTTTTTTCTATTTGCTCATCCTCTCTCCTTCACAAATTTACTCATCACGTGTTTGAAATAGCATAATGCTTATAATCCCAAAATAACATCATTCCCGATCTTACGTCGATTGATTTATGACGAAACTTTAACGTACAAAAATACGAGATGTAACATAGGATTTGCTCCTGAGCTGGAGCAACTGGTGGGTCTACAGGTGCTGCTCTAGCCGTTGTACGAGCTGTACCTCGGCCTCTACCACGGCCCCGGCCTCTCGTGGCCCTAGCTGGTGGTATTGGTGGCCATTCGCCTAATCCGATAGAACATGTCCTCATCATCTGCGAGAAAATAGAATAACATAAGTTTAGCTTCCGGAATCAACAAATTTGCACGACAAGAATACAAGAAAGTGATGTTTTCCAAATGGTTCGGCAGCCTCTCGATGATAAGTACACACGTCTCTGTACCGATCCCCAAGACTCTACTAAACCTGCTCATGACTCGTGAGACCTATGTAACCTAGGCTCTGATACCAACTTGTCATGACCAAAAGCACGCATCTTTAAATTTAAAAACAAAGTAAAATAAGCTCAAGAGTAAAATCTCATAAATACTGATAAGAAAATGCCGCTACTCAATACAATATCCCCCAAAATTCGGGTGTCACTGAGTACATGAGCATCTAGCTGACAAATACTCATTTCCATAGCCTGACTGATAAACACTGTCTAGAAATATAGAACAATACAAATAACTGAAAAGAAGGAGAATTTGGTCTGCGGATGCCAAGGCAGCTACCTAAATTATGTCCGAACAGCTAAATCTCCCAAGTTAGTAACTGTCGTGCCCCGAAGTGTCTGGATTTGTAAAGGATGTGCATAGTGTAGTATGAATACAACCGACCCAATATACTCAATAAGTAACAAGGCTAACCTTGGGCTGAAAGTAGTGACGAGCTCAACAAATACAGTCCAAATATAAATTTTTATATAATACAGATATGACAGGAAATAAGACCGTAATATCTCAAAGAAACTCAAATCTATTAGTACCCAGTACAGGAATGTAGACATGCTTTCAGTTTAACATTTAAGCTTAATATAGATAAAATATGCCAAGTATGACTGATATGAATAATGTTACACCTCTATATCTACATGTCAATGTGCATGTCACATGTGATGCATCACAATGTAAACCTCACGTACTCGCACTCTCAAAATACTCAATTTGACTGTCTCGATTCTCGCTTATCACTCTCAGTCACTCAGCACTGTATGATATATGCGCTCACTGCTTATATGTCAGACTCCTGAGGGGCAGGTCCTGCCCAAGCACTAATATAGAGAAAACCTAGCCTGTTGCGGTATGCAGCCCGATCCCATAATAATAAAGCCTAAAAGGCCCGCTATGGCATGCTGCCCGATCCACAAATGTCACTGACAATACGGCTCTCAGGCACCAAATTAGTCATCAATCTCTCCAGTCTCTCGTGCTCACAAATCTCATGTCAATCAGCCCTAACAATGATCTGAAAAAATTAATGAAATCCGAACACCCATTCAACCATGAGTCTAACCATACCAAATTTACTCAATTCCGATCACAGCTCGACCTTCAAATCCTCATATTAAAGCCTATGAAGTTTCTACAATTTTCCCAATATTTCCAACCCAAAACACTAATTAAACGTTACAAACAATGATAGATTCATGTATATTAACAAAATCCAATTTAGAATCACTTACCCCAATCAATTCCTTGACAATCGCTCCAAGAATCGCCTTAATTCGAGCTCCCAAAGTCCAATTATATTCTGCCCAGGTGTTCCTCTTCGTGATCGTGGAAAGTCCATCACGATTTCGAAGAACAAAAATCAGGCTACCCTCAAAGTACTCTTGGCGAACCCGAACCAACAGTCGCAAACACGATACACAGACTCCCAGACTTATGCGATCGTGAACCTCTTCACGTGATCGTGAAGAACAATCGCGTTAACTCCAGCCCCTTCCACTCTTCTTTGCGAGCGCGACCTAACACACGCTTTCACGTAGCATTGCCTTCCCATGCTTTGCGATTGAAAACACATTATCTCGAGACCATAGCACAATTTCTGCAGCAACGTACAATACTCTTTGCGATAGCAATTCGCGATCATGTATAAGGAAACCAGCAACAAAAAAATCAGCCGTTCCTCCAAGTTCAGAATGCTCCGAACATGATCCGAATCATACACGAGGCCCACAGAACCTCAACCAAACATACCAACAAGTCTTAAAATATGATACGAACATACAACAACACACACAATTGAAAGCTTAGTTTTTCACTGAGTTCTCATATTTCTTCCTCTCGTTTCCATCTCCGAGTTGATTTATTGTTTGAAGTTTGTGACTTTGGTTTCTAAATGGCAAAGCAAAATATTATTTTTGGTTTAATGCTCTGAGGAAGGTTAGTGTATGATGACCCTCCCTTTTCTTTGATTACCTGTGTTGTTCCATGCTTTCCATAATTCTTCTATTGAAGTGCCTTTCGTTTATAATGTATGTTTATTTGTTTATCATTGTTAAATGCTGTTACCTAACATACGACCTAACACGAACATACAAAAACACACACAATTGAAAGATTAGGTTTTGTCATGCCCCAAAATCGAGGAGCGCGACCGGCGCTCAATCGAGTGAACCCGACCGAGCAAGCTTGTTAGATTCCTTCTACCCAAACTCATTCATGAATAAAGAGAATATATGTTTTCCTTAAATAAACAATAAAGTGGTCATGTCTGCAATTACCAATTTCTTACCATAAGTTTCACCATTTTTAAAGTCTCAAATGGACAAGTAATACAACCACAACATAGCATAGTTTGTCTTTCCCAGCACCAATACACAACCGACACTAAGTCTACGGAGCCTCTATAGATAAAGAAGAGTACAATGATAATGCCGGCAACAAGGCCCCGGCTATACCTCAAACAGAATACACAAAGTACAAAAGATTCATGACCCCGGAATAAAGTGTGGCTCACCAAGTCAGATGGGAAGAAGGTGCACTGCTATCACTGACCAGTATCTCCTGCTGTGGAACCACCTGCATCCATTGAAAGATGCAGCTCCCCCGGCAAAAGGGACGTTAGTACTTTCGAATAGCACTAGTATGTATAACTAAACACCCTCTCAATAGAATGACAAATAATACAAATAAGATTATCATAATATTAATGAAAGCCTTAATTAACATCAAACCTCAATTTAGGATAAAGATAATGTTCAAATTAATTTCCATATCTCACATTGGGAGATTATTCGTATCGATATACCATTGTCCACAATACCAGTATCATTATTCACCATACCAATACGACTATTCACAATACCATTATTCACAAGACTAGTACCACCGCATTCTTAGCACGGAGTCTGATCACGACCCGATCGGCTAGGCTATCTCAGTAGAGACATCAACCACAATTTCTCTCAATATCAATACCACCGTCTTTAACACGGAGTCCGATCACGACCCGATCGGCTAGGCTATCCATTAGGGACATCAACCACAATCATAATTTTAATTACAATTTCCAGCACAATCACCACCATGTACGATCGGCTAGGCTGTCTTATTTGAGACATCAACCTTTTTAAATCAATCATCGCTTTTCATAATACTTTCACATCCTTTCATTTCATTGGCACTAGTGGCCATAATTATAAGATCATTCTTGGCACGTTGGCCATATTCAGTATCTCATGCTCACATTATCAATTTAAAATATCCTCCTCGTCATCAACAACAAACACAATTTAAATCAAAGTATGTAGTACACATGTGAGCAATTTAGAGTCTAATGCACATAGAGATATTTCACAAAATTTGGCATAATAGCTTTCATTTGAACTTGACTTAAAGTCGAAACATTATTAATGCACAGCCCATATTTTAACACATCCTCAATTGGTAACATAACATGAATAGAGCATTTGGGATGCTTGTTGAACATATATCTTTCAACCCAATCTTACTCGGAATAGCCAATTTCATAATGAATTACTCGGGACTTACATAATTTACATGAATATCGTGGGATTCAATTCTATGAAAAGAGTTTTGCCAAGATACCTCACTTGAGCTTCCTTACACTCTAAATGTTCCGAAATTCTTAGCAACTTCAATCTATTGTAGAAATATAACAAATTGAATCAAAATTAGGAAGATGATCATGGTTCTAGCTCACTTGAGCATTTTATCAAACACTAGGTGTGCATACGGTTTCAATGTCCTTATTATGAAGGATTTCATCATCCCACAACCCAATCATTACCATTTTTAGCTCAACAATCTTCCTACACCCTTTGATAACACATGTATGTAAAATAAACAACTCTCATGCCCTGACATTTATCTTGCTAGTTACCCATTTTCAGAAAATTTCAAAATTAGGGTTTAGGGTGTAGAATTTTACCTCTAGGATGAAGACCTAGTAAGCTTCCCTTCTTAATCTTCCAAAACTAGAGCAAGAATTGAAGAATACCTTCTCACTCTAGGGCAATCTCTCTCACTCTAAAATATCAGATTATGTCTCAAAAATGGCCCAAAGAGTGTATTTAACAAAATAGGGTCGGATTTTAAAAACCCAAAAATGGAGATCGAGAACAAGGTATGCGATCGCATAACCGATATGCGGACCGCATATCGGTCGCATAATTGGTTACAAAATAGCCAAAAGAACTGTCTGTGTATGCAGTCTCTATGTGATCCGCATAACTGTTATGCGATCGCATAATGCACCGAATAACAGTTATGCGGTCGCATAGTCGACTGCATAGTTGCTTCCAACTGACCCAATTAACTGCCTCACTCTGCGGCCATTATGCGGTCCGCAAAGTGGCTCTGCGGTCGTATAATGGACCGTAGAAATGCACTTTTCTGCCAAAAATTTTCCTTTACTTTTCGGTCCATTGTTCAGCCCAAAAAGTTCGAGATTTCTACAATCCTCAAACACGTAAGCCTAGTCCGGCACCATGAAACGTTATTTTCTTTGCAAACTTTACCAGGCTTTACACTTAAGTACTTCAAAATTTTCCGAGGTGTTACATTCTACCCCGCTTAGGATCATTCGTCCTCGAATGAGGGTAAAAATCCGTCATTAGCATCTTATGCAACTCAGTTTGTTTCGTACCACATTTGAGCAGCCCCAAATTTGACTAACTCCCAGAATCTCCAAATATTTCGCTAGAGTTTCCCTTGTAACTAGGCCTATCCACCTGTCAGAGAGCCCCAGAAACACATCCTAATAACATATACGTATTCCAATGACGTAACATAATACAAAACAACACCAAATGTGGTCTCATATGCAATATATATCCAGAAAGGAACACCCTTAATGCCAATTGTTCACATGATATAAAATTCATAAAACGTAAGTCTTATAATTCTTTTCCTAGATCACAATTTTAAATACCTGGTCATTCAAACAAATACGGATACTTTTTCTTCATTTCTTCCTCGGCCTCCCAAGTAGCCTCTTCAACCTGTTGGTTTCGCCACAACACTTTCACGGAGGAAATTTCTTTATTTCTCAATATTTTGACTTGCCGATCAATAATAGAAACCGAAATCTCTTCGTAAGTCAATTTCTCATTTACCTCAATGGTCTCAACCGGAACAATGAGTGTCGGATATCCAACTACTTTCTTCAACATAGATACATATAACACCGGGTGTACTAATGACATCTCATGTGGTAGCTCAACCTTGTACACCACCTAACCGATCCTCTGAATGATTTTGTACGGTCCGACATACCTCGGACTCAATTTCCCTTTCTTACCAAATCGCATTACCCCTTTCATGGGGGAAACTTTCAAGAATACCCAATCATCTTTTTTGAACTCCAAATCCCTACGACGGACATCCGAATAGGATTTCTGATGACTCTGAGCAGTCTTCAACAGCTCCTTAATGATTTTAACTTTTTCCATGGCCTGATGCACGAGGTCTGGCCCTATCAACATTGCTTCCCCAATTTCGAACCACCCAATGGGAGATCTACATCTCCTACCATATAAAGCCTCTAACGGTACCATTTGAATACTAGCGTGATTGCTATTATTGTAGGCAAATTCTATGAGTGGTAAATGATCATCCCAACTAACTTTGAAGTCTAGAACGCAAGCACGCAACATATCCTCAAGCATCTGAATAGTCCGCTCTACCTGCCCGTCAGTCTGCGGGTAAAAGGATGTACTAAGATTCACCTGAGTACCCAAACCTTGCCGAAATTTCTTCCAAAAATTAGCAGTGAATTGTGCCCCCGATTAGAAATGATGGAAACTGGGGTGCCATGCAACCTGACTATTTCTTTGATATACAGCTGAGCATACTGCTCCGCTGTGTCGGTAGACTTAACCGGCAAAAAGTGTGATGACTTAACCGGCATAAGTACTTCGAAAGTTTTCGGGGTGTTACAGGTTTTTAACTGAGTTCTCACCTTTCTTCCTCTCTTTTCCGGCTCCGAGTTCATTTGCTGTTTGAAGTTTGTGACTTTGGTTCCTAAACGGCAAAGCGAAATATTGTTTTTTGGTTTGCTGCTCCGAGGAAGTTAGTATGTGATGACCCTCCCTTTTCTTTGATTACCTGTGTTGTTCCATGCTTACCATAATTCTTCTATTGAAGTGCATTTCGTTTATAATGTATGTTTATTTGTTTATGATTGTTATCTTGGTGTTATATGTTATCCTCACTGGTTGAGATAACTTGGAATTAATAATGTTAATCAACTATCCTTGTGAATATGAATAATCTTCACTAGGTAAATGTTTCCCAAAATTGAATAATCTGAACCTTGTTGAATTTTTGTAGCTAATTATAGATTTTAATGATTCTCTGCATGTTTTTATTTTAACCTTTCTGATGTCTTGTTGAGCTCTTCATGCCTACTTCACCAGTTTCACATTGATTAGAACTACTACATGTTGACCTATATCATGAAATTGATTTATTTGTTTTGATAAAGTTAGGACTAGGGAAGTTGTGTACACTTAGAGGTTTAACACAGGTCTGCTACTATAGTTATCAGTTTAGTAGCTTTTTTTTTCTGCTATTCAAGTGTGTTTTGCAATTCTAAGGTTCCTTGAAACATTATGAAAGTTTTCTATTAATCCTCATGTTTATGCTTAGTTATACATGTGAGCTTCACTGGATAGTTGTTTCCCTAAAGTGGTTGACCTGAGTATTAAGGTGTTTTGGTGGTTAATTCCACATATGTCCTTGTCACGCCCCAACCTCGGGGAGCGCGATCGGGGCTCAACCGAGTGGACCCGGTCGAGCAAGCCCGTTAGACACTATCTACCTGACTCCCCTATGATACAGAGAAGGCATGCTCTCATTAGTTAGGCAGTAGAAAGTTCATACATATATACATTACTAAGTCATGTCATTTTGTTACATCATTGTTATGTTTCAAAATACATACATCCTTATGACTGAGCGGAACAATAGCCCAAAACACAACATGATCTGTTGACCTTTCTAACACCCATATACAACCCACATAGTGTCTACGGAGACTCTAAAGATACAAAAGAGAGTAAAGATGCTTCCACCAACAAGGCCCCGACTATACCTCAAAAAGTGACCTTAATATAAACAAAAGGTACAATACATGACCCCGGAATGAAATGGGGCTCACCGAGTACGCTGAGAAGAGGATGCATCACTATCAGTGATCGACACTGTCTGCTATGGAACCACCTGCATCCATTTAAAGATGCAGCGACCCGGCAAAAGGAACATTAGTACTGTCGAATAGTACTAGTATGTAAAACGAAAACACTATCTCAATAGAATGAACAATAATACGGGGGGAAACAGTCAAGAATGCAATATGAGATTTAAATAACACTAAAACATCAAGTTAAGGATCACATAGATTTTTAATTCAATTCCTGCATTATTAGGTTGGATGGTTTTTAGTGCCAATATGCCACAATCCACAATACCACTGTGTTCTTACACGGAGTCTGATCTCGGCCCGATCGGCTGGGCCATCTCATTTGAGACATCAACCATATTCACAATTTCATCCACAATACCATCGTGTTCTTACACAAAGTCCAATCTCGGCCCGATCGGCTAAGCCATCTCATTTGAGACATCACCCCTTTTCAATCAGTCATCTCACTTCATATTTCTTTCCCATCTTTTCAATACAATGGCACGAGTAGCCCCAATTATAAAGTTATTCTTGGCTCTTGGCCGTATTTCATGATTCAAGTTCTTTTCCACATTCCAACATTATTATTATCATCAACAACAACACGGTTTTTCATTCAAGACTTTTGATTTCACATGTAAGCAATTTAGAATCTAAGGCACATAGAGGCTTTTCACACAATTTGGCATAACAGTCTTTAGTCGAATTTGACAATATGGCTAGGCATTGTTTTAGCACATATGTTAAGTCTGAACATTTCCTTAGACGACAATATAACATGATGGAAGCATGGGAATACATATTACACATATATTTTTAAAAAAAGCACGTTCGGAATAGCAATTTCTAGGACGTTCATTTTGGGACTTGCATCGATTTCATGAATACCATGGGATTCAATTCTAAGAAGAGGTGGTTTAGCCAACATACCTCAATTGAGCTTCTTAAGACTCTAAGATGTTCCGGAATATTAGCTACTTCAATCTATTTTAGCAATATAGCAAAAATTGAACCAAAAATTAGGAAAACGATCATGATTCTAGATCACTTGAGAATGTTATCAAACACTATATGTTTATTAAGGTTCCATGGCCCTTTTATGAAAGACTTCACCATCCCACACCCCATTCTTTTCTATTTTTAACTCACAACCTCCCCACGTACCTTAAGAATACAAGCATGCAAGGCAAGCACTCCCATCCCCATGAACTACCTTACTAATTGCCCATTCTAGTTATATTTTGAAATTAAGAGCTTGGTGATAGAATCTTACCTCTTAGGATGAAGACCTAGGGTGCTTCCCTTGACAATCTTCAAAGGTTTAAGCAAGAATTGAAGAGAAACTTTTTGATGAAGCTCATTTCTCCCTCTAGGACTCTCTCTCAAACCCTAAAGATATCATAAATAAGCTCAAAATAGTCTATGTGATGTGTTTTAACGGAATAGGGTCGGGTTTAAATTCCTCAAAAATGAAGACCCAAAACAGATTATGTGGTCACATATGCGACCGCAGAACGGTTATGCGGTCCGCATATCAGCCACATAATTTGGATACCAAAACTAGAAAGGAACTGACCAGGTTTGCGGTCACTTTGCGGTCCCGCAGACCTGTTCTGCGGTCCCATAATGTACCGCAGAACAATTCTGCGGTCGCATAGTGAACTGCAAAACCTCCCTCCCAAAATTCGGGTGTCACTGAGTACATGAGGATCTAGCTGACAAATACGCAATTCCATAGCCTGGCTAATAAACACTGTCTAGAAATATATAACAATACAAATAACTGAAAAGAAGGAGACTCAGGTCTGCGGATGCCAAGGCAGCTACCTAAATTATCTCTGAACAGCAAAATCTCCCAAGTTAGTAACCGACGTGCCCCGAAGTACCTGGATTTGCATACGATGTGCATAGTGTAGTATGAGTATAACCGACCCAATGTACTCAATAAGTAACAAGGCAAACCTTGGGCTGAAAGTAGTGACGAGCTCAACCAATACAGTCCAAATACAGATTTTTATATAATACAGATATGACAGGAAATAAGACAATAATATCTCAAAGAAACTCAAATATTTTATTACCCAGTACAGGAATGTAGGCATGCTTTCGGTTTAATATTTAAGCTTAATACAGATAAAATATGCCAAGTATGACTGATATGAATAATGTTACATCTCTATATCTGCATGTTAATGTGCATGTAACATATGATGCATCACAATGTAAACCTCACATACTCGCACTCTCAAAATATTCAATCTGACTGTCTCGATTATCGCTCATCACTCTCAGTCACTCAGCACTATACGATACCTGCACTTGCTGCTTGTATGTCAGACTCGGGAGGGGCAGGTCCTGCCCAAGCACTAATATAGAGAAAACCTAGCCTGTTGTGGTATGCAGCCCGATCCCATAATAATAAAGCCTAAAAGGCCCGCTGTGGCATGCTGCCCGATCGACAAATGTCACTCACAATACGGCTCTCAGGCACCTAATTAGTCATCAATCTCTCCAGTCTCTCATGCTCACAAATCTTATGTCAATCAGCGCAAACAATGATATATAACACAACAATAAATAGTAACAGAGACTGATATATGATATGCAAATAATGGATGTGAGTGAGTACAAAATTGCAATCTAAGCAAATAATTCAACAACAGAAATGACCCAGTGACTTTCAACCGGATAAGAATATAGCTTAACATGATTTATAACGTGGAATGCAGCTCAATTACCCTAACACATAGGGATTACATAAATAGAAACAAGGTTTGATGACTACACAGTACCGTGAAACCAACCGGGTCACAATTACCATGGTGCACGCCCACATACCCATCATCTAACATGTGCGTCACCTCAACACCGACCACATAACAGGTTATTAAGGGATTCATACCCTCAGAACTAAGTTTAGAAGTGTTACCTACCTCAAAACCATGTAAATCTCTACTCCAATAAGCCATTGCCTCATGAATCGGCCTCCGAACACTTCGATTCTAGCCACAAACAACTTGATATGATCAACACAAGCAATATGAATCAATTCCATATGAGAAAGCCAAGTTCTTTAACAAAAGTCAAAAAGTAAACCCTGTACCCACTTCTCGGAATCCGACAAAATTAATGAAATCCGAACACACATTCAACCACGTGTCCAACCATACCAAAATTACTCAATTCTGATCAAAACTCGACCTTCATATTAAAGACTATGAAGTTTTTATAATTTTCCCTATATTTCCAACCCAAAATACTAATTAAATGTTAAAAACAATGATAGATTCATGTATATTAACAAAATCCAAGTTAGAATCACTTACCCCAATCAATTCTTTGAATTCGAGCTCCCAAAGTCCAATTATGAAATTTTACTCTAACCCTTATTTTTGAAAACTTATATTCTGCCCAGGTGTTCCTCTTCGCGATCATGGAAAGTCCCTCATGATTTCGAAGAACAAAAATTAGGCTGCCCTCAAAGTACTCTTCGCGAACTCAAACCAACAGTCACGAACACGATAAACAGACTCCCAGACCTACGCGATCGCAAACCAATAGTCACGAACACGATACACAGACTCCAAGACCCACGTGATCGCGAAGACAATCGCGTGAACTACAGCCTCCTCCACTCTTCTTTGCGAGCGTGACCTAACACATGCTTTCGCGTAGCATTGCCTTCACATGCTTCGTGATCGAAAACACCTTATCGCGAGCCCATAGCAAAATTTCCGCAGCAATGTACAGTACTCTTTGTGATCACGATTCGCGATCGTGTATAAGGAAACCAGCAATAAACAAATCAGCAGTTCCTCTAAGTTCAGAATGCTCCAAACTTGATCTGAATCACACACGAGGCCCATAGAACTTCAACCAAACATACCAACAAGTCTTAAAATATGATACGAACATACAACAACACACACAATTGAAAACTTAGGTTTTTAACTTAGTTCTCACATTTCTTCCTCTCTTTTCCGGCTCCGAGTTGATTTATTATTTGAAGTTTGTGACTTTGGTTCCTAATCGGCAAAGAAAAATATTTTTTTTGGTTTAATGCTCCGAGAAAGGTTAGTGTATGATGACCCTCCCTTTTCTTTGGCTACATGTGTTGTTCCATGCTTACCATAATTTTTCTATTGAAGTGCCTTTCATTTATAATGTATGTTTATTTGTTTATGATTGTTAAATGCTCTTACCTAACAGAGAACCTAACACGAACATACAACAACACACACAATTGAAAGATTAGGTTTTTAACTGAGTTCTCACCTTTCTTCCTCGCTTTTCCGGCTCCGAATTCATTTACTGTTTGAAGTTTGTGACTTTGGTTCCTAAACGGCAAAGCGATATATTTGTTTTGGTTTGCTGCTCCGAGGAAGTTAGTGTATGATGACCCTCCCTTTTCTTTGATTACCTGTGTTGTTCCATGCTTACTATAATTCTTCTATTGAAGTGCATTTCGTTTATAATGTATGTTTATTTGTTTATGATTGTTACCTTGGTGTTATATGTTATCCTCACTGCTTGAAATAACTTGGAATTAATAATGTTAATCAACTATCCTTGTGAATATGAATAAGCTTCACTAGATAAATGTTTCCCTAAATTGAATAATCGGAACCTTGTTAAAATTTTATAGCTAATTATAGACCTTAATGATTCTCTGCATATTCTGATCTTAAAATTTCTGATGTCTTGTTGAGCTATTCATGCCTGTTTCACCAGTTTCACACTGATTAGAACTACTACCCATTGATAAAGTTAGGACTAGGTTAGTTGTGTACACTTAGAGGTTTAACACAGTTCTGCTACTATAGTTATCAGTTTAGTTGCTTGTTTCTTTTCTATACAAGTATGTTTTGCAATTCTAAGGCTCCTTGAAACATTATGAAAGTCTTCTATTAATCCTCATATTTATGCTTAGTTATACATGTGAGCTTAACTGGATAGTTGTTTCCCTAAAGTGGTTGACCTGAGAATTAGGGAGTTTCTGTGGTTAATTCCACATATGACCTTGTCACACCCCAACCTCGGGGAGCGCGACCGGGGCTCAACCGAGTGGACCCGGTCGAGCAAACCCGTTAGACACTATCTACCCGACTCACCTATGCTCCAGAGAAGTCATGCTCTCATTAGTTAGGCAGTAGAAAGTTCATACATATATACATTACTAAGTCATATCATTTTGTTACATCATTGTTAAGTTTCAAAATACATACATCCTTATGACTGTGCGGAACAAGAGCCCAAAACACAACATGATCCGTTGACCTTTCTAACACCCATATACAATCCACATAGTCTCTACGGAGACTCTAAAGATACAAAAGAGAGTAAAGATGGTGCCGGTAACAAGGCCCTGACTATACCTCAAAAAGTGACCATAATATAAACAAAAGGTACAATACATAACCCCGGTATTTATGGAATAGTACCATGCAAGGTACCACATGATCGTGATAGTAAGGTATATAAAGTGTATTAAAAGTGAGTAGTATTATAAGTATTTTGAGATAATTCTTAATTATATGGGTAATTGGTTAATTATTAGATTAGTGGGGGATTAACAAATTAATTAAGATATTTGGTGGATAATATTAAGGGGGACATCACCCCTCAACGTGGCAGCCACAAAGCTTGATCAAATAAAAAATGATGAGTCTTATTTCATGAAGCAAGATGGCACTCTTAGGGTGGCTTAGTCATCACTTATGTAAGGCCCACACAAATTAAGGTTTTAAAACCTCTCTAAATAACATAAGCATGGGGGTTGCATCTCTACAATGAGATGAAGGGTGTTTCGGTAAATTGAGGCTTATGGCTACATATAGTACGGATGGAATTCATTAAGGGGATGGAAATTCTCAAAGTAATTCTTTATGAAAAGTTTGCTAGTATAGATGGAATTCATTATGGGGATGGAAATTCTCAAAGGAATTCTTTATGAAAAGCTTGCTAGAACGGATGGATTCTCAAAGGAATTCTTCTGAACTCCTACAAGGTTCAATGTGAATTGCGAATTTTAAGGGAGTACGGTATAATCTTTCTCAAGAAAATTATACGGATTTTCCTATACTTCGATCCGCCGTTACGTGTTTCATCACAATCAAGTATATGAAAAAGTTCATCATAATTAAGTTTATGATCCACCGTAAGGTGAAAAAGTTTACTTCATGATATTATTCAAAGGCATAATGGTCTTATGACATTCCAAGAGATTTTGTTGACGTACTTCTCATGCATTGCATTCATTTATACATGTACATTGACCCATGACCACATGGTGTTATATACGCGTATATATGTATATTATATGTATATGGGATATGGAAAAAGATTACGACATTATATATGCACCACCACCTGATCAGCTAGTATACATTGATGATTTGCCCACAGTGACCGAGATGATATGATGGGATGCCCTCAGAGGCTTGATGATGTTATGAACGCACATACCCATGCATGGTATGATATTTATACGCATATGCATGACATTATAATATTAAATGATTCATAGAGATATTTAGATATACATGTTGAGTCTTTTACTCCATGTTTCTCTCATGTCTATTGTTTACTGAGTTTCATTCCTTATATACTCGGTACATTATTTGTACTGACGTCCCTTTTGCTTAAGGATGCTGCGTTTCATACCCGCAGATCCCGATAGACAGGTTGAGAGTCCTCCAAGTAGGCTATCAGCTCAGCGGAATATGTTGGTGCACTCCATTTGCTCCGGAGTTACTTATTTGGTTAGTATGATTTAGACATGTATTGATTAGTATGTCGGGGCCCTGTCCCGGCCTTATGACGTTTATATACTCTAAGAGGGTTGAAGACATATGTCATGTATATGAAAGATTGTATGGCCTTATCGGCCTATATTTAGTGTATGAGTGATTATTTTGGCCTTATAGGCCCGTACGTCGTATGTATAAGTCAGTATATCAGGTTGGGTTGTTTTATGTCGGGCATTCCCTCATGTTTACTATAGTTATTTCATGACGCCCCTTCTGGCCCACTTACCCATGATGATGTAATAAGAAAGATACGTTACGTTGGTACTCGGTTGATTAAGGTACTGGGTGCCCGTCGCGGCCCATCGGTTTGGGTCGTGACAAAAGTTGTATCAGAGTAGTTCTGTCCTAGGGAGTCTACACACCGTGTCTAGTAGAGTCTTGTTTATGGGTGTGTTGTGCACCACACTTATAAGCAGAAGGCTACAGGACATTTAGGACTGTCACTCTTTCTTCTTAGTCTAGATCATGTGGTAGAGCTCAGTCGTAGAAATTCAAATTCCTAAATTCTATTATATTCATAATACAATGATACCGACATCTAGAAAGACGGTTGGTAAGGGATTGAATTTGGATGTGGAAGAATTGTGTCAGAGGTACTCGATTTTGCATCATGCTTATGATGAGTACATGTAAGGTCTCCAGCAGAATATGTGGATACTAAGACGTGCAAGCTTCTTGATAAGGAGACTTTAGGCAAGAATATCTATCCACACCTATGGTGAAAGGTAATTAGATATTTAGAAGATAGATACAAATTTCAACAAGTAAAAGAAGCAAGGTGAAGAAGGGTACGAGGTACCCAGTTAGTAGAGATGAACATTATCTACAATTCAGGAAGAGAGATATAAGCATTTTGAGTTACCTTCAACAGTAACAGAGGTATGTACAATTGGCCACACCCATCTCATTTATTCATTATGAGGCTAACAAAAGTAGTATAAGAGAAGGACGGATACCAGGATCCGGCTGGGGCAAGAGTAACTCAAAATGGTGAATGGATTATTTGTGTTAGTTGACATTTCAGAAGGATATTACAAAGGTGCTAATAGATCTCCTTGTAAGGCACCCAGATGGTGCACTTTTGAATATTACAATTAGATGTGAATACTAGCATGGAAAAAAATATTTCAGAAGATAGGCACTGAAAGCCTGGAAGGGATAAATATTACCTTAGTGTAGCTCCCGTCCCCAGTGGAGAAAGAATGTTAGGCAACCCAAAGAGCCAATGGATGGAGCAAGGGGAGCTAAAAGCAAAAGAATGTCTTGTTCGAGTTTTCAGAATAAAGTGATAGACATAAATGTTAGCGGAAAATAAGAAGAGAGTTAATGAAGCATTATGAGTAAGATGTGATACATGGATGACAATGGTAGACCAAAAGGATGACAGGCCTTGAGACAACAAAAGAGTATAGTTCATAAAGTCATATCCTTATTTTGAGAAATAAGTTCGTGACTCCAACGCGACTACCAAAAGGAAAAGTTAGACCCAGAGTAACAGAAATCAGCATGGACTGATGAACAAGATAAGCTAAACATGAATTAGGGACTGCATGATTTGATAATAGTCGGCATTATGAGAATTTCAGATTTGCGTCTCGGCGATAATGGAATGGACGACAGAAGAATGCCCTTTAAAGGTCATTTAGGAAGACGCTTCCCTAAAGCAAGCAATGTGAGTAAAGTTAAGCTTAAGGGACTGTATGTGCCAGTTACACTAAGTGTCAACCTCGCGAGTGAGGAATTTTGTTATCCTTGGTACAGAAGGATTACCACGAGGCAAGTAAGGATCATCGATAATGTGAAAAGATGCCAAAGATAAGAAGGTAAAACATCTATACGTAGATCATCGTAGCACTAAATCATAGTTCTCCCCTAAAGGGGGGAATATGGAGTGATGTGGCATTAAGTTGGAATTAAGTGGTTTTAGTAACTACGGAATGGTAAAGGGAGAATGCAATAAAAATGAGAAAGGGATAAGATTGCACTCATTCAAATCCTACAGACATACAATGATTACATGACATTATGCAAACACGACGTCAAGGAGAGGAAGTAAGGATTCCCGCCCGAGATGTTATTAATAGATAAGGAGCCAGTGCGAGACGTAAGTTAAGACAAAAGAAATAACCCGAGAAAGATTACACAAAATATTGATATGAGAATGAAAATAGGATACAGAAAAATCAACAGATCATGCAAGACAAACATAGTGAACCCCAACATGGGGAATTCAGTCTCGCAGGTATGACATTGTGATTCTTGAGAAATATTCAGATAGGAGTTGGGATAGTAAAGGTACCGTATGAGTGCTACGGAAATAAAAGAGAGTGCCACTTGGAAGACAGTCACAATATCAGTTCAGAAGCAACCTTACAAGAACAAAATTCCGACATGCATGGGAAGTAAGATAAGCTAAGAATGCATGCTACAAGTGGAAAAACAACCAGGAAAAGTAATTGCTTACATTGAAAGAAATTTGAGAAGGAAAAAAATGAATTATTCGATCAATGATTCAGAGTTAGTTGCATTATGAACGCACTTAAGATTTTGGAGTATTATTCATGCAGCATATATGTTGACAATCATACAGCTGTAAAAGACTCCGGTATTAGTTCAAAGAAAGAATTGAGTCCAAGTAATATACAAAGGTTTGAATTTTTAGAAGATTGTATCCTGGATATTCCATAGCGTCCATGAAAGGCTAAAGTAATAGTTAATACCAAAAGCCGCAGATCGGGAGATAGCTTAAGCCTACATAAAGGCTGATCAAAAGGAAGAGGAAACTAAAACGTTACATCAACTATGTAAATTAAGAGTCTGATTATTGGACCGGGAAAGTTATAGACATCATGATTAAGAACAGTGCAGAATCACTTTTAAAATCAGAGGTACAAGAGAGATAGCACAGTAGCTATATTCTATAATGGCTCTACGATAAAGACAGTTAGAAGAGTACCAGCCTTATAAGAAGTCAGTATGAAGCTTCCACCGGATTGTGCATGCACCAAAGGTGCAAGTGCTATAATAAAAGGTTCAAGTTATGGATGTGAATTGTACCTATATGGAAGGGAGGTCATGAAAGAGAGAGAACATATGATGCAAGATTTTAAGGCAAAGGTGAACAACGTACGAGATACTCAGGTGCGGATGGTTATGAATACTCTATACATCAGATAGAAGGCTAGAAGCACTAGGATTCAGTATTCAAGAATGATAGCAGCGTTGTCAGTGGCATATCTTCCAACCTATGTTTTGTTTTTAATATCGAGAGGTCTAGCTAAAAGAGTAAATAAGAGTTTTAGACGATGTGACATCTCGCTTGATGTTCCAGAATAACATAAAAAAATCTACGGTGCAAACAAGTTGACGGAAGGTGGTGAAATATATAAATAGATATGTGTAGGTCACAAGCTAAAGTATGGTAAAGAGACAAGGTTTTAAGAAGCCAAGAGTAAGGAAATGAAAGGGCGAGTGAGAAGGTAACGAGAATGGATAAGTCCTCAAGATTAAGCCCAGGAAAACAAGAAGAGCTGAGGGTTTCTCTAAGTTATACAAAGCTCAGTATAGCCTGAATGAACTCAAAGGAGTCTAAGACTAAAGGAATTTAGAAGAAATGGAATGCCGCCCTAATAATACAATGAGGATGTAATTGTGATAGATAAAGGATGACGTTTGGGGGGCCCTCAATTGAGTAATGATTTGAAGAGGATTTCATGAATTGCACAGGATTAAAATACCCACATAAGTGAATCACATTGGGATGCTACAAAATACCATTATTGAAGTATAGTATCGCCACTAAGTGGATCAAGAAAATCGCTTCAAATATTCCTCGATGCAACGTAAGCCCTAGTGGCAAGGTATTACACAAGAAGTTTCAAGTCATCAGTGGTATATTGTAGATCAATATTGAGGTGAATCAACAATGGATGGACAAAAGTCACAAAGTATGAGATGAGATTAGGTCGTCATTCTTAAGATGAACAGTAATGAGAAAGCATTAAAGGACTTAGATTTATACATATGGGATAAGCAACGAAAGTAACCTGGAGTTCAATAACAGACATCAGTACCGATAAATCGAGGTAAGAGTTATGGTATAGTATAACCTACTTGGATGCAGTAAAGTCATGCGGATAGATAACCGGCCCTATAAAATAAGATATAGCAATATCAGTAAGTTTAACAAAGTATCGAGCAAAGAACTTTAGTATTCCTATAGATGCCGATAGAGACATCTTATCAAGCTCTGTATATGCTTACAAAGTGAGGCCTAGAGATTGGCTAAAAACTGAAGGAAAAAGGAGATAAGAGTCGTATAGGCGCACATACAAGGAAAACGTCGTACCGACTGCATGACAGAAGGTAGCAAGAGTTACGAGATTGGAAGAATTCCGACTATAGACCGTGGTGTGAGAAAGAGCCCTAAAGGGGGGAATGCCCTGGCCTTTGGATTTATACATAGAACAGTTGCCTGAATGGCAAAAAGAGTATTAAAGTATTCGCAAGAGCTATGGTTATGAGAATGATAAGTACATCAGTCAACATTCGGGGATGAATGTTCCAAAGGGGGAATGATTTTACATCCCGTATTTTCGTATGTTAAAGTTTTGTCGTAAGTTAATCGACATAAAATTCGGGAATGAAGTTATTTTGAAATTCTAAGCATTATGCTATTTCAAACAAGTGATGAGTACATTCGTGAAGATGAGAGGGTAAGTAAATCGAAGAAAATGAATTTCGTCGAAGTTTGAGATTTTGGGATAAAATACGGCCCAAGCTAAAATACCCGATATTTATGGACTAGTACCATACAAGGTACCACATGACCATGATAGTAAGGTATATAAAGTGTGTTAAAATGAGTAGTATTATAAGTATTTTGAGATAATTCTTAATTATGTGGGTAATTGGTTATTTATTGGATTAGTGGGGGATTAACAAATTAATTAAGATATTTGGTGGATAATATTAAGGGGGACATCACCCCTGAATGTGGCAGCCACAAAGCTTGATCAAATCAAAAATGCTGAGTCTTATTTCATGAATCAAGATTGCACTATTATGGTGGCTTAGTCATCACTTATGTAAGGCCCATACAAATTAAGGTTTAAAAACCTCTCTAAATAACTTAAGCATGAGGCTTGCATCTCTACAATGAGATGAAGGGTGTTTCGGCAAATTGAGGCTTATGCCTACATACAGTACGGATGGAATTCATTAAGGAGATGGAAATTCTCAAAGGAATTCTTTATGAAAAGTTTGCTAGTAAGGATGGAATTTATTAAGGGGATGGAAATTCTCAAAGGAATACTTTATGAAAATCTTGCTAGAAAAGATGGATTCTCAACGGAATTCTTATGAACTCCTACAAGGTGCAATGTGAATTGCGAATTTTAAGGAAGTACAGTGCAATCTTTCTCAAGAATATCATACGGATTTTCCCCTACTTCGATCTGCTGTTACGTGTTTCATCACAATCAGAGGTGTTAAAGGGACTGTCAGGTGAATCCGTTCAGGTATGTTAAGGCTATCCCTTCTTTATTTTGGCATGATTAATATGATACAAACGAAACGAGTAAATGCTATTTTCATAAATGACTCTATTCATAGAAGTATTAGAGAAGCCTACATTCTTGATTCCCCATGTGAATTATTATTATATCAGCTGTTTATGGGTCTCAGAAAATACGTAATTTGAAAAAGTTTACTTCATGATATTATTCAAAGGCATAATGGTCTTATGACATTTCGAGAGATTTTATTGACGTACTTCTCATGAATTGCATTCATTTATACATGTACATTATTTTTACTGACGTCCCTTTTGCCTGGGGACGCTGCGTTTCATTACCGGACTATCGGTATTCAAATGACACCGTTCGAGGCTTTATATTATAGGAGATGTAGATCTCCTAATGGGTGGTTCGAAATTAATGAAGCAGACCTCGTGCATCAGGCCATGGAAAAAGTTAAAATCATTAAGGAGCGGTTAAAGACTGCTCAGAGTCGTCAGAAGTCCTATCTGGATGTTTGTCATAAGGATCTGGAGTTCAAAGAAGATGATTGGGTATTCTTGAAGTTTTCCCCCATGAAGGGTGTAATGCGATTTGGTAAAAAAGAGAAATTGAGTCCGAGGTATATCGGACCATATAGAATCATCCAGATGATCGGTGATATGGCGTACAAGCTTGATCTACCACCTAGGATGTTAGTAGTGCACCCGGTGTTTCATGTGTCTATGTTGAAGAAAGTAGTTGGAGACCCGATAATCATTGTTCTGGTTGAGACTATTGAGGTTAATGAGAAATTGACTTATGAAGAGATTCCAGTTTCTATTATTGATCGGCAAGTCCGAAAGTTGAGAAATAAAGAAATTTCCTCCGTGAAAGTGTTATGGAGAAACCAGCAGATTGAAGAGGCTATTTGGGAGGTCGAGGCAGGGATGAAGAAGAAGTATCCTTATTTGTTTGAATAACCATGTACTTATAAGTTGTACTCTATGAAAATGCTAAGAGTTACTTTCAATGAATTATGTATCATTTTTACCATTGATGTTAAGGGTGTTCCTTTTATGGTAATATAATTGCTTGTGAGGCCACAGTTGGTGTTATTTTTTGTTATGTTACATTGTTGGATTATGTATATGTTGTTAGGATGTGTTTCTGGTGTTCTTTGATAGGTGGATAAGCCCAGTTACCGGTAAAACTCTAGCGAAAGCTTTTGAAATTTAGGGAGTTAGCCAAATTTTGAAACTGCTGGTGTCTGTGAATTAATAGTTAGGCCACATACGATGCTAATGAGAGATTTTGACCCTTATTCAAGGACGAATGATCCTAAGTGGGAGAGAATATAAGGCCCGTAAAATTTCGCAAAGGAAAAATAATATTTCGTGGTGCCAAATTGGTTCTCGCAAGCTCACCGCGGCTCGGACGTTTTGGGTTGAACAATGCACTGGAAAGTAAAGGAAAGTTTTTGGCAGAGAAATGCATTTCTGCGATCTATTATGCGACCGCAGAATTACTCTGATGACCGCATAATGGTCGTAGAGTGAGGTAGGTATGGGGAGGTTTTGACACCATTTTGCGGTCGTCTATGCGACCGCAGAGCAGGTCTACCGGCCGTATAGTGATCGTAAACCTAGACAGATTTTCCCAGTTCTGAAGGACAACTATGCGACCTGTTCTGTGGTCCGCATATCGATTATGCGAACGCATATGCGATCACAGACCTTGTTCCGGAGATTCATTAAATAGAAGCAATCGACCATTTTTCACTAAAATTCTGACATGTTGGAGTGAGAGAGGGTGCCCTAGAGTGAGAAGGTGTTCCTCAACAATTGTTCTTCAATTCTTGCTCAAATCTTGGAAGATTAAGAAGGGAAACTCACTAGGTCTTAACCATAGAGGTAAGATTTTACACCCTAACCCCTAATTTCGAGATTTATCTAAAGATGGGTAATTAGCAAGATAATTCTTGGGCATGGGAGTTGGTTATTTTTCATGTATATGTTATCAAAGGGGTGTAGGAAGATTGTTGAAGTAAAAATAGTAAGGAATGTGTTGTGGGATGATGGAATCCTCCATAAAAGGACCTTAAAAACTTAATGCACACTTAGTGTTTGATAAAATGCTCAAATGAGCTAGAAGCATGATCATCTTCCTAAATTTGGTTCAACTTGTTATATTTCTAAAATAGATTGAAGTTGCCAAGATTTACGGAACATTTTAGAGTTTAAGGAAGCTCAATTGAGGTATGTTGGCTAAACTCTTATTTAAGAATTGGAATCCCCATTATCCTTGTAAGCTTCAGGATGTTGATTACAAATCGAGTATTCTGATAAGTTTTGTGATAAAGATATATGTTCAATTCGTGTTTCAAATGCTCTTATCATATTGCATTATAAATTGAGGAGGTGTTCCAAAATATGGATTGTGTATCTACATGCTATAATTTCAAGTGATTTATGTAGAAGTTATTATGCAAAGTTGTGGAGAGATTGTGATTGTGATACACCTCCACCCGCATATATTGGGGTGAGGCGGCATGACCTCTTTGTATAGGGATTATGGTATTGTGGGATTACACCTCCACCCGCATACATTGGGGTGAGGCAGTACGACCGCTTTGTGTATAGTTTTGGTATTGTTGTTGGACCACCACCCATATATATATATATATAGATTGGGGTGAGGCAGCATAGCCGCTTTGTGTAGGTATTGGTATCATTGATGCATTTTAACCCGCATACATTGGGCAGAGGTAGTATAGCCATTTTTTGTAGGTTCTTGGAACTGTGGTTACACCTCCACCAGCATACATTGGGGTGAGGCGGCAGGGCCGCTTCAGTAGAGTTGTGGTATTGCGCTTACACCTCCACCTGCATACATTGGGGTGAGTCGGCGGGGCCGCTTTGTGTAAAGATGGTTACAGAGGATCTCATCTTAAATCCTATAAATGTTATTGATAGATCTTAATAAGATTACTCTGTTTTAAACGGTTATCTATATTATTCTATTGCTGCCCTGATTCATCATATGCATATTGTACTTCTGATTTCTTAAATTGGTGTTTTGTTTTCATTCTAGTGCTATTCGACGGTACTAACGTTCCTTTTGCCGGGGGCGCTGCATCTTTAATGGATGCAGGTGGTTCCATAATAGGAGACATTGATCAGTGATAGCAGTACATCCTTTTCCCAGCTAAGTTGGTGAGCCCCACTTCATTCCGTGGTCATGTATCTTCTGTTCTTTATGTATTGTGTTTGAGGTATAGTCGGGGCCTTGTTGCCGGCATTATCATGGTACTCTTCTTTATCTATAGACACTCCGTAGACATAGTGTGGGTTGTATATTCGTGCTGGGAAAGTCAAACTCGTTATGTTGTGTTTGAATTACTATTTCCACTTCAGATTATGAAAAATGTGTGTGAAATCGAGACTTTAAAATAATAAAGTAACTAATGGTAAGAAATTGGTATTGCGGACATGATCACCTTATTATTTGATTAACAAAAATATATATTCTCTTTATTCATGAATGAGTTTGGGTAGAAGGAAATATAATAGGCTTGCTCTGTCGGGATCACTCGGTTGAGTGCCGGTCGCGCTCCACGTTTTTGGGGCGTGACAAACATGGTATCAGAGCCTAAGGTTTTAAAGCATCCTAGGATGTCTCGGAGTCGTGTCTAGTAGAGTCCTTCTTATCGGTGTGTTGTTGACCACATCTATAATTAGGATGCTACATGGGCATTTAGGAATAATACCATTCTTTCATGTTCTTGATCGTGCGATAAATCTGGTTGTAAGATTGTTCCTCTTTTAACTCCTGAGCTGCTCTAATTTTCAGTATATGGCACCTAAGAAGAAGGCAAGAACTGGCCAAAGAGACAATGTCACCCCAGGAGTGGCAGTTGATCCTATATTTGATGATGCGAGTGAGTACTTGAGGGGTGAGGATATTCCCCTAGTTACTACGCTGTCTGATTCTACCACAACTAATCAGACCGCACCTGTCCCTACCCCTACTCAGGGATCAACGGTTCTTCCCACTGATATACCAGTTCCACCTCCAGTTCCAATTTATGATTCTGGTGTTTTTGATGTTGATCTTAGGGGATCCATACAGATGTTGACACAGATAGTGGCTTCTCAGGCTAAGAGATCGAGTGTTGGGCCTATTTCTTCCAGTCAACTAGGGGAATCTGCTAGTTCCAGGGTGAACAAGTTTCTTCAGTTAGATCCTCCAGTGTTTACAGGTACTGATCCCGAGGAGGACCCCCAGGACTTCATTGATTAGATGCACAAGACTCTTCAGGTTATGCATGCTACAGAGACGGAGGGAATGGAGTTGGGCTCCTACCGCGTGAAAGGGGTGACCTATTCTTGGTTGGAGTTGTGGGAGGAATCCCATGATGAGGGAAGCCCTCCTGCAAGGTGGGGTAAGTACACAGATGCCTTTATGAATTATTTCTTGCCTACCGAAACTAAGGCAGCCCATGCCACTGAGTTTGAAAGCCTGAAGATGGGTAGTAAGAATGTGTGGGAGTACCATATAGAGTTTGCGTGACTGTCCAAGTCTGCTATTCACATGTTGCCCACTATGGAGGCTAGAGTGCACCGGTTTGCACAGGGCCTTAGCCCCGTGGTTATTAATGAGGACGCTACAACTGCCTTGAATACAAATATGAACTATCGTAAGATGGTGGCATTTGCTCAAGCCATAGAGACCCGTAAATTGAAGAATAGAATGGAGTGTCAGAGTAGCAGCAAGGTCTGGTCTACGGGAAACTTTGGTGTTTCTTCCGGTGGTGGGAGTGGTAGGTGCCGATTCAGGGGAGGGTCATCAGAACCATCCTAATCATTCACCCAATCTTCCATGGATGCATAGTCATCTGGACCCATTAAAGGCAACCGGGGACCCCACTAGCAAGGTCGTCCCGGTAGAACATTTCAGCAGCGGAGGCTCCCATGCCCAAAGTGTGGGAGGATGCATTTTGGGGCCTGAATCATGGACCTACCTATATGCTATGGGTACGGTGTGAGGGGTCACATTTTGAGGTATTGTCGCTCGTCCCACTGAAACATGGGCAGAGGTGCGGTGCAGCCAGCTAATTCTGCAGCTACTACATCCACAACACCTCCAGCTCAAGGCACCCTAGCACCCGCAGGGCGTGGTGCAACTAGGGGTGGTGCACATAATTCGGGAGGACCCAGCAGATTTTATGTTATGCGGAGGCATCGGGATTCAGAGGCTTCTCCAGATGTTGTCACAGTATATTGTCTGTCCAATCCCATGATTTATATGCTCTTATTGATCCCGGTTCTACTTTGTCATATGTCACTCCTTATGTTGCTATGGAATTTGGGATAGAACCAGAACAGCTTCATCAGTCGTTCTCTGTATCTACTCCGGTTGGTGAGTCTATTTTGGCCGTGCGGGTTTATAGGGTTTGTGTTGTCACGTTACATGGTCGGGACATCGTGGCCGATCTTATTGAATTGAGAATGGTCAATTTTGATGTGATAATGTGGATAGACAGGATTTATTCTTGTTTTGCCAAACTGGATTTCCGAACCAGGACTGTTAGGTTCGAATTTCCAAATGAGCCAGTTATTGAGTGGAAGGGTGATGATGTAGTGCCAAAGGGTAGGATTATTTCCTACCTTAAGGCCACAAAGATGATCAACAAGGGGTGTATTTACCATTTGGTCCGAGTTATGGATACCACTACTGAGACACCTATACTTGAGTCTATGCCTATCGTGAATTAATTTCCGGGAGCCTTTCCAGAAGAGCTCCCTAGGATCCCACCGGACAGGGAGATTTATTTTGGGATTGATGTGATTCCAGACACGCATCGTATCTCTATTTCACCCTACAGAATGGCACCAACAGAATTGAAAGAGCTAAAGGAACAATTGAGAGATTTATTAGAAAAGGGTTTCATCCGGCCGAGTGTGTCGCCTTGGGGCACACCGGAACTTTTTGTAAGGAAGAAAGATGGGTCACTTAGCATGTGTATTGACTATCGGCAGCTTAACAAGGTCACAATCAAAAATAAGTACCCACTACCAAGGATAGATGACTTGTTTGATCAATTGCAAGGTGCCAGGTACTTCTCCAAGATTGATTTAAGATCCGAGTATCACCAATTGAAGATCAGGGAGTGGGATATTCCGAAGACAGCTTTTAGGACCTGGTATGTGCATTTTGAATTTCTGGTGATGTCTTTTGGGCTAACAAATGCCCCAGCAGCTTTCATGGATCTTATGAACTGTGTTTTCAAGCCATTCCTGGACTCATTTGTGATAGTGTTCATTAACGATATTCTTGTATAGTAATGAAGTAGAGAGGACCATGCTTATCATCTTAGGGTAGGTCTGCCAACCCTGTATCAGCACAAGTTATATGCAAAGTTTTTGAAGTGTGAATTTTGGCTTGAATCTGTCACCTTCTTGGGTCACGTAGTCTCTAGTGAAGGAATTAAGGTTGATCCTTAGAAAATTATAGCTGTGAAGAATTGGCCGAGGCCTACAACTCCGACAGAGATTCGCAGTTTCTTAGGCTTAGCTGAGTATTATAGAAAGTTTGTGGGGGGGGGGGTTTCTACTCTTGCCTCTCCATTGACTAAATTGACATAGAAGGCTATTATGTTCCAATGGTCATATGCTTGTGAAAAGAGTTTCTAGGAGTTGAAAGCAAGATTGACTACGGCACCGGTGTTGACTCTACCAGAGGGTATAGATGGATTCGTTGTATATTGTGATGCTTCAAGAATCAGGCTTGGATGTGTATTAATGCAACATGGAAAGGTTATAGCGTATGCTTCTAGGCAACTCAAGCATCATGAAAAGAACTATCCAACACATGACTTAGAACTCGCATCGGTGGTATTTGCATTGAATATTTGGAGCCATTATTTGTATGGGGTCCATGTGGATATATTCACGGACCATAAGAGCCTTCAATATATTTTCAAATAGAAGGAATTGAATCTGAGGCATAGAAGAGGGCTTGAGTTACTCAAGGACTACGACATTGATATTCTATATCATCCGGGAAAGGCTAATGTTGTGGCGGACGCCCTTATCAGGAAGTCTATGGTAGTTTAATACACTTGGAAGCATATCAAAGGCCATTGGCCAAAGAAGTTCGTCGATTAGCTAGTTTGGGAGTTCGTCTTGCGGACTCTAGTGAAGGAGGGGTGATTGTACAAAATAGGGCTGAATCATCACTTGTTGTGGAAGTTAAGGAGAAACAGTACAACGATCCATTGTTGGCACAACTAAAAGAGGGGATTCATAAACATAAGACCATGGACTTTTCTCTTGGCATGGATGATGGTACACTATGGTACCAAGGGCGTCTATGTGCTCCAAATGTGGATGGCCTCCGGGAAAGAATTATGACTGAAGCACACACTTCTAGGTATTCCGTGCACCTAGGTTCTACGAAAATGTATCATGATCTTAAGAAATCTACTGGTGGAATGATATGAAGAGGAATGCAGCAGAGTTTGCGGTGAAGTGTCCAAATTGTCAGCAAGTGAAGGCCGAACACCAAAATCCCGGTGGGTTGGCGTAGAACATAGAAATTCCAATGTGGAAGTGGGAAATGATTAATATGAACTTTGTGGTAGAATTAACTCGTACTCCTCGTAAGTGTGACTCGATTTGGGTGATTGTGGATTGACTCACGAAATCAACACACTTTTTGCCGGTTAAGGCTACCGATACGGCGGAATAGTATGCTCAGTTATATATCAAAGAAATAGCCAGGTTGCATGGCATTCCAGCTTCTATCATTTCTGATCAGGGGGCACAATTCACTGCTAATATTTGGAAGACATTTCAGCAAGGATTTGGTACACAGGTGAATCTTAGTACAACCTTTCACTCGCAGACTGATGGGCAGGCAGAGCGGACTATTCGGATGCTTGAGGATATGTTGCGCGCTTGTGTTCTAGACTTCAAAGGTAGTTAGGATGATCATTTACCACTTATAGAATTTGCCTACAATAATAGCTATCACGCTAGCATTCAAATGGCACCGTTTGAGGCTGTATATGGTAAGAGATGTATATTTCCCATTGGGTGGTTCGAAATTAGTGAAGCAGAGTTGATAGGGCTAGAACTCGTACATCAGGCCATGGAAAAAGTTAAAATCATTAAGGAGCGGTTGAAGACTGCTCAGAGTCGTCAGAAGTCCTATTCAGATGTCCGTCGTAGGGATCTGGAGTTCAAAGAAGATGATTGGGTATTATTGAAGGTTTCCCCCATGAAGGGTGTAATGCGATTTGATAAGAAAGGGAAATTGAGTCCGAGGTATATCGGACCGTACAGAATCATCCAGAGGATCGGTGATGTGGCGTACAAGCTTGAGCTATCACCTGGGATGTCATTAATGCACCCGGTGTTTCAAGTGTCTATGTTGAAGAAAGTAGTTGGAGACCCAACAATCATTATTCTGGTTGAGACTATTGAGGTTAATGAGAAATTGACTTATGAAGATATTCGAGTTTCTATTATTGATCGGCAACTCCGAAGGTTGAGAAATAAAGAAATCGCCTCCGTGAAAGTGTTATGGCGAAACCAGCAGATTGAAGAGGCTATTTGGGAGGCCGAGGAAGGAATGAAGAAGAAGATTCCTTATTTGTCTGAATAACCATGTAATTATAAGTTGTACTCTATGGAAATGCTAAGAGTTACTTTCTATTAATTATGTGTCATTTTTACCGTTGTTGTTAAGGGTGTTCCTTTTATGGTAATATAATTGCTTGTGAGGCTACAATTAGTGTCGTTTTGTGTTATGTTACGCCGTTGGATTATGTATATGTTGTTAGGAAGTGTTTTTAGGGTTCTCGGACAGGTGGATAGGCCCAGTTACAGGTGAGACTCTAGTGAAACTTTTGGAAATTTAGGGAGTTAAACAAATTTTGAAACTGCTGGTGTGTGTGAATTAATAGTTGGGCCACATACGATGCTAATAAGAGTTTTGACCCTCATGCGAGGATGAATGATACTAAGTGGGGGAGAATGTAAGACCCCGAAATATTAGCAATGGAAAAATAATGTTTCGTGGTGTCGAATTGGTTCTCGCAAGCTCGCCGCGGCTCGGACCTTTTGGATTGAACAATGCACTGGAAAGTAAAGGAAAGTTTTTGTCAGGGAAATGCGTTTCTGTGGTCCATTATGCGACCGCAGAATCACTCTGCGGACCGCATAATGGCCGCAGAGTGAGGTAGGTATGGGAAGGCTTGGACGCCATTTTTCGGTCGACTATGCGACCGTAAAACTATTCTGCGGTTCATTATACGACCACAGAACAGGTCTGTGGGCCGCATAGTGATTGCAAACCCAAGCAGATTTTCCCAGTTTTGAAGGCCAATTATGCAGCCTGTACTGCTGTCCACATATCGATTATGCGATCGCAGACCTTGTTCCGGAGGTTCATTTTTGGGTTTTCACAAATCGACCCTACTTCGTTAAATAGATGCAGTGGGCCATTTTTACTAATAATTTGACATTTTAGAGTGAGAGAGAGTGCCCTAGAGTGAGAAGGAGCTCCGCAACAATTGTTCTTCAATTCTTGCTCAAATCGTGGAAGATTAAGAAGGGAAACTCACTAGGTCTTCACCGTAGAGGTAAGACTCTACACCCTAACACCTAATTTCGAGATTTATCTAAAGATAGGTAATTAGCAAGCCAATTCTTGGGTATGGGAGTTTGTTATTTTTCATGTATGTGTTATCAAAGGGGTGTAGGAAGATTGTTGAACTTAAAATGGTAAGGAATGGGTTGTGGGATGATGGAATCCTCCATAAAAGGACCTTGAAACCTTAATGCGCACTTAGTGTTTGATAAAATACTCAAATGAGCTAGAAGCATGATCATCTTCTAATTTTAGTTCAACTTGTTATATTGCTAAAATTAATTGAAGTTACTAACATTTCCTGTACATTTTAGAGTTTAAGGAAGCTCAATTGAGTTATGTTGGCTAAACTCTTCTTTAAGAATTAGAATCCCCATTATCCTTGTAAGTTCCAAGAGGTTGATTACAAATCGAGTATTCTGATACGTTTTGGAATAAAGGTATATGTTCAATTCGTGTTTAAACTTTTCTTATCATATTGCATTATAAATTGAGGAGGTGTTCCAAACTATGGATTGTGTATCTACAAGTTATAATCTCAAGTTGTGATTTATGTGGAAGTTATTATGCAAAGTTGTGGAGAGATTATGACTGTGATACACCTCCACCCGCTTATATTGGTGTGAGGCGGCATGACTGCTTTGTATAGGAATTATGGTATTGTGGGATTACACCTCCACCCGCATATATTGGGGAAAGGTGACATGGCCGCTTTGTGTAGGGATTATGGTATTGTGGGATTATACCTCCACCTGCATACATTGGGGTGAGGCAATATGACCTCTTTGTGTATAATTTTGGTATTGTTATTGCACCACCATCCATATATATATATATATATATATATATACACACACACATACACACACACACACACACACATATATACCCGCATATATTGGGGTAAGGCAGTACGACCGCTTTGTGTATAGTTTTGGTATTGTTGTTGCACCACTACCCATATATATATAGAGTGAGGCGGCATAGCCGCTTTAGGTGGGTATTGGTATCATTGATGTATTTCCACCTGCATACATTGGGGTGAGGTGGCATACCCGCTTTGTGTAGGCTATTGGTACTGGGGATATACCTCCACCCGTATACATTAGGGTGAGGCGGATGGGTCGCTTGTGTAGAGTTGTGGTATTGCGCTTACACCTCCACCTACATACATTGGGGTGAGGCGGCGCGGCCGCTTTGTGTAAAGATAGTTACAAAGGATCTCATCTTAAATACTATAAATGTTATTGATAGCTCTTAATAAGCTTGCTCTGGTTTAAACAGTTATCTATATTATTCTATTGCCGCCCTGATTCATCATATGCATATTGTACTTTCAATTTCTTAAATTGGTGTTTGGTTTTACTACTAGTGCTATTCGACGGTACTAATGTCCCTTTTGCCGGGGGCGCTGCATCTTTAATGGATGCAGGTGGTTCCACAATAGGAGACATTGATCAGTGATAGTAGTACACCCTCTTCCCAGCTGACTTGGTGAGCCCCACTTCATTCTGGGGTGATGTATCTTCTGTTCTTTATGTATTGTGTTTGAGGTATAGCTGAGGCCTTGTTGCCGGTATTATCATAGTACTCTTCTTTATCTATAAAGGTACCGTAGACATTGTGTGGGTTGTATATTGGTTCTGGGAAAATCAAACTCGTTATGTTGTGTTTGAATTATTATTTCCACTTCAGATTATGAAATATTTGTGCGAATTTGAGACTTTAAAATGAAGTAACTAATGGTAAGAAATTGGTATTGTAGACATGATCACATTATTGTTCGATTAATGAAAATATATATTCTCTTTATTCATGAATGAGTTTGGATAGTAGGAAATCTAATAGGCTTGCTTGACGGGGTTTACTCGGTTGAGCGCCGGTTGCGCTCCTCGGTTTTGGGGCGTGACAGGTAGGCTTTTGGATTGTTTACTTATGATTGTTGTAAACATTTGGGTGATAAGAAATGGTGTTAGTTAAATCTATTTGGAATTGTAGGATCACTTAGAAGTAGTAGAATGAGAACTTGGTGAAGAAAAGACCAATTACTAAGGGCTATGAGGCTTTACGCCCAAAGGGTGTTTGATAGAATTCCTAAGGGACTAAAACATGAGAATTAGTGCTAATATTGGTTCATCTTGATATGTATTGATGTAGATTATCGTTGAAGGAGGCGACGAACATTGTGATATGCTTAAAAGGGCCAACGTCAAGGTATGTGAGGCTAACTCTTAATGTTTGGGAATGTTAATAATTCTCCCTACAATACGTTTCCTTTATGACGTTACTAATTGCCTCAGAAATATAGTTAAGCCTAGTTCCTCGAATAGTTTCAGAACTTCTATTCTCTAGATTCATAACTCGTTCATGACTCTCATTCTGAATGTTTGTGAGCTCTGTGCGTCTTCAATATAGACTTGGGTTTGATGTACCCGAGTCTTAGTATAGGCTTTTACTTTTATCTTTACAAGTTTTTTTTCCTTCTCTTTTTGTAAATATTTTATTTTTATAACTATTTGATTTTTCTCTTAGTGTGTTTCTAGTTCTTTCACCATGACATCTGTGGATAAAATATGTGGAGGTAAGGTTATTGATGAAGACTCTTGGTTGACGGAAAACTTATATGGCCCGTCATTTTGGGCTTGTCATGACCTGAACTCTTGGAAATCTAAATTTGAATATGGGAGTAAGGGTTGGTATTGGGACGAATATTCTCGATTAAGGGAATATGCGGAACGACGTTGTCTTCTGACAACGTTGGTGAATGATTGGTCTAAGGAGGGAGATGATCTTGCACATAAAATTGATAATTTTGGCTTGGCTGTGCATAACTTGGATGCAAATTTGAATGAAAAGGTTGATACGTGTAATGGCCAACAATTTAATGATGAGTTGTGTGAAGCTGAAAAAAATCTTCTAGACCAAATTGAGCAGCAAAAACGAGAATACCAATCATTAGACCATGTTTTTCTTGAGGAGCATAGCTGCAGACTGGATGCCATGTTAGGAGCTCAATTCATAAGTTTGAGGTGGGGGCAAAAAGCGGTTCATGTCGTGCCGCTACATTAAATTAGGCACTTGTTGGGAGGCAACCCAGCTTTACTGCTTTATTTATTTTTGTTTATTTTATTATTTTTGTAGTGTTGTTTTGTTTTGTAGGATTATGGGCATAGGAAGAAAAGTCACTGGAAGCGTGCAAAAGCGAGCCAGATGGTTGGAACTAGTGTGAGGTACCCGCACAAAGGACCATCCATGGGAGAAGTCTGAGTACCCCATGAGCTGCTATTGCTTCGGCCTTTGGTATTTCAGGGAGTTTCTTGTCCACCCTAGTTATTTTTACTTTATTTGTGCATTGAGGACTCTGTCTTTTAAGTGTGGGGTGGAAGATTCTCTATTCTTTCTATAGTATTATATTAGTATATTGTTAGTTTTTTATCTTTTTATTGTTAGCTAGCTTCTTATTTTTAATAGCGTAGTTAGTAGAATTAATGGTGTAGTATAATGGTAGTATTAATTAAAAAAGATTAAAAAAAATAGAAAAAAATTGAGAAAAAAATGAAATTTTGTTTTTGGACTTTTCCCGACAATGGATCTGTTGGACAATTTTCTAGAGGGATTAAAGTCCAATTAAAAATACCAAAAAGATTTCCTTTTATTTTTTTTAGGTAGTTAGGTAGTATCCCTTGGTTTTTCTTTCGACATAGGTTCTTTTCCAAGGGTGTAGCTCGAACCGGAAATTTTTTTTTAGTTTTTTTTTTAGGAGTAGGATAAGGGAGAAAACCAAGATTGCTCTGAGGTACCTGTTGACATGTTTGGTGTTGGCAAGTTAAGTTAGGGCATGCGCTCTGCTTCCTGCATATATGATTTGAATTGTAATGCCCAAGTAAATTAAGTAGCCTACTCTTTGATGCCTTTTTCTCAGTTGATTGACTTGTATGCCACCTAGTGCAGTGTTGCTTAAAACATTCTCAACTGGATATGCTTGCTTAATCTGAGAGTCACACAGAACCGTCTTGAGTGAGTCAAGTGCCATGTGTGTGTAAGGATTGTTGATATTTTGTGCTATCTTGTGTAGTCTAGAACTTTCCCTGTGTGTTAATCAACGCGAAATCATTAAGTTGTGCTAGTCTAGGAGATGACGTAGGTATTTATTGCTTAACCATAAAGGTGTTTGTCACTGACAAATAGAATTTTTCCATTGCTATCCCCTTTGAGCCTATAGACCGTTTCCTTGGCACCCACATTACAAGCCGTATTCCTACTTTGTTCTTAATGTGAGATTGTTGAACCTTTACCTCCTAAGGCACTTAGTCGCTAGAAGAAGTAAGGTGAGAGATTGGGAAGTGGCTTTCGAGTGGAACCATGGAAGGGCCCTTAAGGTGCACTAAAATTGTGAATAAAGGTCACTAGCTTATGAACTTCAATGTATGGAGTGTGTGCAAAAAAAAAAAAAAAAAAAAGGAAATTTTTTGCAAGAAAGAGCAAACAAAATTTGAAATAATGTAGAAAGACACACCTTCTAATCCTTCTCACTCGTGCTAGTGAAACCATAGAGGTGCTTGATGGAAAAGAGGGCTATGTTAGTTATGGTGTATGACAAGTGAATGGGTTGCGAAGCAATTGCGCTTACATTGTGAGTGTAGTGTATTAAAGTGCTTAGGAGGGTTAGTCAATATTCCTAAATGTATCCTACCCATCCCTTAGCCTACATTATAACCTTAAAGTCCTAATTGATCCTAGATTTAGCTAGCTTAGATTAGTAGAGATGTACACTACGGGCAAGCTTATGGTACGACCACGGGTTGCACATGAATTCTTGGTGAGAGTGAGTGAATGTTGTTCAATTGTGTGACGTCCTTAATTTATGTTCAATGACATATTTAAATTTGTGGACTACTTTGATATTCACTCTTTTGCTTGTGGTGAGGGCACTTGATCTCATGACGGATTGGTGATATTGTACACTTTCTTGTGTTGGGTGAGTGCGTGAGTTGAGGATGCTTAGTGGTAACGAGTCGTCTCTTGAGGTAAGGTGGTTGTGGAGAGGTTGCTTGAGTTGATTGAGTTGGTTAAAAAACATTGAGTATACTTGGGCTAATTAAAAACGGGAAGAATATGAAATTTGTGTGTTCATGCTTAATTGCCGACATCGATCATAGTCAAAAGGTAGGGTGTTTGATTGAGTTAATTGTGAGGTCCTCTTTCATAGTGCTAAGTATATTTAGGGGGTGCTAATATAGTTCCATTGCTCGAGGACGAGCAAGAGTCTAAGTGTGGGGTGTTGATAATCGGCTTAATGTATGCATATTTTGATATATACCGCCTCACATTTTGCTCATGTCTCGACGATTTGAGATGTTTAATATGATTATTTGTGCTAAATTTGGTATTTCTATGTATAGGGATCATTCGGATGCAATTTGGGATGAAAGGGTGCGAATTGGAGCGAAATCGGGACAAAAAGGCAAAAAGTGAAATTTGAGGGCCACAGCCAGCGTGGGGCGCTGGCTGTGGTGCAATTTACAGCAGCTAAAATATTTGAGCGCCAGGGCCAGCACTCAACGCTGCCCTGGACGCTCAAAAATGTGAACATGTTCTATTTTGACCGGGACTCGGTTATTTAGACCCCAAGACACCCCCAACTCATATAAAAGCCAACCTAAACCTATTTTAAAAGCGGGAGGACGTTTTTGAGAGGAAAACACAACCACAGAGCCGCCGTGGAGGCCAAAATTCATCAAGTTCCATCTTTCTCTCACCAAACATAGTAATATTTATGTTTCTTTGTATGATTTGTTGTTTGGCTACCATGTCTATGTGGAGCTAAACTTCACATTTTAGGGTTGTGGTTCTTTCATGACTATTGTTATTCAGATATTGATGTTGCCTTCTTGATTCATCATATTGGTTTATTTATTCAATCTTGCGCTTAATTATTTAATTGCTTGATCACTAATTGAATATTATCTACAAATCTAGAATTGAACTCGAAAGTGGGAATTATATATTGCATATAGGATTGAGTAGAGCAAGTTCTTGAACTCGGGCATCGGGGAATGGATTCGTGGTTAGGATAGACATATACCTAATTGCCTTGCTTGGTTGATTTACAGGAATTATAAATGCGTTCTTGTTGATTCTAACTCCATAGACATATAGGCGTTAGGTTAGCTTGAATAGGCGAGCAAGAACTCGACAGATTCTTATGAGCAATATTAACCCTGTCAACCAATAAGCTAGATAAATTTGTTGGGCAATTCAATTTAAGAATACAATAGGATTGTTAGTTAGCCCATAACTCTAGATCGTTTTCATTACACTGATATCATAAATAATCTGCTCTTTCTCTGTTCAAAGTTCATTGTTTATATTTTTTTATTTAATTAGTTTAGAATAAAAAAGTTTTAGGTTTAATTCATGTTTAGATAATTAGGATAGTCTAATTTAGTTAATAGTTAATCACAAGTCCTCGTGGGTTCGACATCCGACTTTTAGTCACTTTATTACTTGATGACCGCATATACTTGTGTGTGCGTTTGGCCGCAACAAGTTTTTGGCGCCGTTGCCGGGGACTTAGAAATTAACTATTTTTCTAAATTAGGCTTTTACTTTTATCTTTACAAGTTTTTTTTTCCTTCTCTTTTTGTAAATATTTTATTTTTATAACTATTTGATTTTTCTCTTAGTGTGTTTCTAGTTCTTTCACCATGATATCTGGGGATGAAATATGTGGAGGTAAGGTTATTGATAAAGACTCTTGGTTGACGGAAGACTTATATGGCCCGTCATTTTGGGTTTCTCATGACCTGAACTCTTGAAATCTGAATTTGAATATGGGAGTAAGGGTTGGTATTGGGACGAATATTCTCGATTAAGGGAATATGCGGAATGACGTTTTCTTCTGACAATGTTGGTGAATGATTACTTGTTGCGGCCAAACGCACACGCAAGTATACGCGGTCATCAAGTAATAAAGTGACTAAAAGTCGGATGTCGAAGCCACGAGGGCTTGTGATTAAATATTAACTAAATTAGGCTATCCTAATTATCTAAACAAGAATTAAACCTAAAATTTTTTTATTCTAAACTAATTAAATAAAAAAATATAAACAATGAACTTTGAACAAAGAAAGAGCAGATTATTTATGATATCAATGTAATGAAAACGATCTAGGGTTATGGGCTATCTAACAATCCTATTGTATTCTTAAATTGAATTGACCGACTAATTTATCTAGCTTATTGGTTTACAGGGTTAATATTGCTCATAAGATTTTGTCGAGTTCTTGCTCGCCTATTCAAGCTAACCTAACGCCTATATGTCTATGGAGTTAGAATCAACAAGAACACATTTATAATTCCTGTAAATCAACCAAGCAAGGCAATTAGGTACATGTCTATCCTAACCACAAATCCGTTCCCCGATGCCCGAGTTCAAAAACTTGCTCTACTAAATCCTATATGCAATATAGAATTCCCACTTTCGAGTTCAATTCTAGATTCGTAGATAGTATTCAATTGGTGATCAAGCAATTAAATAATTAAGCACAAGATTGAATAAATAAACCAGTATGATAAATCATGAAGGCAAAATCAATATCCGAATAACAATAGTCATGAAAGAACCACAACACTAGAACGTGAAGTTTAGCTCCACATAGTAATGGTATCCAAACAACAAATCATACAATGAAACATAAAAATTACTAAGTTTGGTGAGAGAAAGATGGAACTTGATTAATTTCGGCCTCCACGGCGGCTCTGTGCTTGTGTTTTCCTCTCAAAAACGTCCTCCCTCTTTTAAAATAGGTTTAGGTTGGATTTTATATGAGTTGGGGGTGTCTTGGGGTCGAAATAACCGAGTCCCGATCGAAATAAGACATGTTCACATTTTTTAGCGTCCAGGGCAGCGTGGGGCGCTGGCCCTGGCTCTCAAATATTTTAGCTGCTGTAAATTGCGCCACAGCCAGCGCCCCACGCTGGCTGTGGCCCTCAAATTTCACTTATTGCCTTTTTGTCCCGATTTCGCTCCAATTCGCGCCCTTTCATCCCAAATTGCATCCGAATGATCCCTACACATAGAAACACCAAAATTTAGCACAAATAATCATATTAAACATCTCAAATCGTCGAGACATGAGCAAAATGTGAGGCGGTATATATCAAAATATGCATACATTAAGCCGATTATCAATAGCTTACTCAGCATGTCATAAATAGTTGAAGTTTCGGTGTTCATAATCAGTTCAAGAATACATGTCCTAGTCTAGTCCTATTCAGCATTTCAGTATTATGTAACTCAGTGTGATTTAGTATTTCAGTATCATGTATTGCAGTGTGATTCTCATTTCATGATTTTAATTCCCTGAATGTTGAACACTTGTATTTGGGCTTGAGGCCGCAATTAATGCTTTATGTATCTTTGGGCCTAAGGACGCAGTTTATGCTTTATGAATTTTTGGGCCCGAGGCCGAAGTTATGTATACGTATACTTCGGCCCGAGGCCGAAGTTATGTATACGTATACTTGGGCCCGAGGCCACTGTTTGTGCATATATATATATATATATATATATATATATATATATATATATATATATATATATATATATATATATATATATATATATATTGGGCCTGAGGCCACAGTTTAATATTCAGATAAACAGGTTATTAATCATTCAGAAGAGGGAGTATTTATATCCTTACTTCCTTTCTTCATTTCAATTATCAGTTACCATTTCAGTTATCAGTTATCATTTCAGTTATTGGTTATAAGTTATCATTTTAGCTTCAGTTTCAATAGTTATCATTTCAATTATCAATTATCAATTCTCAGTTATCAGCTTAGTTTCAGTTTCAGCATTTATATTCTTTCTTTCAGTTGCTTTACATACCAGTGCAATTCAAATGTACTGACCTCCTTTTTGCCCGGGGTCTGCATCTCATGATGCAGGTAATGATTTACAGATTGATGATTCAGAGCACTAGGATTCTCGTACCAGCTATTTGGTGATCCCTAGTTCTTTCGGGGCATTATCATTGCCTTACCGTCTTCAATATTTTCCGACAATCAGTGTATTCAGTACTTCATTAGAGGCTTCGTAGACTAGAGTAACAATTAGACAGAGTCACAAGTTTTTCATGTTAAACAATATTGACTACAGATATGTTCAAACTTGCATTATTGTTTCCACACTTTGATTTATATCATTCAGAGCTTCAGTATATCAGCATGTGTTAGTTTATCTTTTGCATTCAGTGTGTTATGATATCACATGTTGATTCATTCAGCTGGTAGGTTCGCTCGGTCAAGTGAAGTCAGGCACCGAGTGTCATGTTACGTCCAGGCCCAGGTTCGCGACATGACAAATCTTGGTATTAGAGCACTATGTTCAAGTATCCTAGGGAGTCTATGAAGCTGTGTCCAGTGGAGTTTCCTTTATATGTGTGTGCCGGTCACATAGATAAATGGTTAACTACCAAGACATTTAGGATTGTCTCATTTCTTTCTACTCTAGATCGTGCCATAAAACATAGAGCAATAGATAATCATGATATTCCGAGTCCTAAAACTTGAGATACACTATTTATTTAAATTGCCCACAAACCAAGTTTTTGTTTCAAGATCTTGATTCTAGTCGGTTGGTTCTTTCTTAACTCAAAGAATCACATGACTGCTCCAAACGTGTAATAACACATAAATCCGAATTAGTTGTGGATGTGTTAAATGAGTATTAATGTGGCCTTCTAGACATGTGAAGTCCTATCGAGATGAGTATGGGTAGGAACAATTATTTTAAGATCAAGACCGAGAGTGAGGTGTGTAAAAGTAAATAGAATTGACTAAGTTTATAGGAGGTGTGTCTTATAGACTTAGTCAGTGCAAGGACATGAAAACTCATGGCCATAGATAGTGCAAGGCCATAAACACTCAGTGCCATAGACGGTGCAAGGAACTGTCCAGGGCATCATCCTCAGCGCCCCAGACAATTCAAGACACTATAATTTTGGTTCCTCTGATAGTGCCTTGCACAGTTATTTTGGAGCTCCGGACAATGCCTTGCGCAGACGAGGTTTACGAGAGCTATTTTTATTTTCCTCCTCCATTTTGGGACGTGTTCACTTATTTAAAAGCCCTACCTCGTTCCCCCACACCCTAAACAAAAAAACTAACTCTAGAAAGGGAAGCTCTCAAGAACCTAACTTCCTCAAGGTCCCTCCATCATCCAAGATATTCGATCGAAGCACCATTGTTGAAAAAGGAAACCCTGGAACTCGAATTCAAGAGAATTGAACTTCAAAAAGGTGATGCTTCTACTCCCAAATCATTTATAGCAATGAATTGATGAGTTTTCAGGGAATAGTAATTGGGTTTGATAAAGAGAACCATAAAAACTATGGTAGGCTTTTGGATTGTTAACTAATGATTGTTGTAAATATTTGGGTGATGAGAAATGGTGTTAGTTATATCTATTTGGGATTGTAGGATAACTTAGAAGTAGTAGAATGAGAACTTGGTGAAGAAAAAGACCAATTACTAATGGCTATGAGGCTTTACGCCCAAATGGTGTTTGATAGAATTCCCAAGTGACTAAAATATGAGAATTAGTGTTAATATTGGTTCATCTTGATATATATTGACGTACATTATCGTTGAAGGAGGCGACAAATATTGTGATACGCTTAAAAGGGCCAGCGTCAAGGTATGTGAGGCTAACTCTCTATGTTTGAGAATGTTAATAATCCTCCCTACAATATGTTTCCTTTACGACATTACTAATTGCCTAAGAAATATAGTTAATCCTAGTTCCTTGAATAGTTGCAAAACTTATATTCTCTAGATTTATAACTCGTTCATGACTTTCATTCTGAATGTTTGTGAGATCAGTGCGTATTCAATATAGACTTGGGTATGTACCCGAGTCTCAATATAGCTTACTCAGCATGTCATAAGTAGTTGAAGTTTCAGTGTTCATAATCAATTCAAGAATACATGTCTCACTCTAGTACTATTCAGTATTTCAATATTATGTAACTTAGTGTGATTCAGTATTTCAGTATCATGTATTGCAGTGTGATTATCATTTCATGATTTTAAATCCCTGAATATTGAATACCTTTATTTGGGCGTGAGGCCGCAATTAATGCTTTATGCATCTTTGGGCCTGAGGCCGCAGTTTATGCTTTATGAATTTTTGGGCCTCAGGCCACAGTTATGTATACGTATACTTGGGCCCGAGGCCGCAATTTGTGCATATATATATTGGGCCTGAGGCCGCAGTTTAATATTCAGATAAACAAGTTGTTCATCATTCAGAATAGTGAGTATTCATATCCTTACTTCCTTTGTTCAGTTCAGTTATCAGTTAGCATTTCAGATATAAGTTATCATTTCAGTTATCAGTTATCAGTTATCATTTCAGTTATCATTTCAGCTTCAGTTTCAATAGTTATCATTTCAATTATTTATTATCAATTCTCAGTTATCAGCTTAGTTTCATTTTCAACGTTTATAATTCTTTCTTTCAATTGCTTTACATACCACTGCAATTCAAATGTACTGACGTCCTTTTTGCCTAGGGCCTGCATCTCACGATGTAGGTAATGATTTACAGATTGACGATTCAGAGCATTAGGATTCTCGTACCAGCTATTTGGTGATCCACAATTCTTTCGGGGCATTAACATTACCTTACAGTCTTCAGTATTTTCAGATAGTCAGTGTTTTCAGTACTTCATTAGAGGCTTCATAGACTAAAGTAATAGTTAGACAGAGTCAAAAGTTTTTCATGTTAAACAATGTTGAATACAAATATGTTCAGACTTCTTTTCGTGTTTCCACACTTTGATTTATATCATTCAGAGTTTCAGTATATCAACATGTGTTAGTTTATCTACCGCATTCAGTATGTTATGATATCACATGTTAATTCAGCCAGCCAGTTGGTTCGCACGATCACAGGTAGTCAGGAACCGAATGTCGTGTTACGTCTAGGCCCAAGTTCGGGGCGTGACAAAGCTTGGTATCAGAGCACTAGTTTCAAGTATCATAGGGAGTCTATGAAGTTGTGTCCATTGGAGTTTCCTTTATATGTGTGTGACAGTCACACATATAAATGGTTAACTACCAAGACATTTAGGATTGTCTCATTTCTTTCTACTCTAGATCGTGCCATGAAACTTAGAGAAATAGGTAACCATCTCTTATTATCAAATTCCAGACGTATCGAATATATAAATGACATGTAGGGAAATCCCAAGTCCTTGAGAAGTTGTTGAAGGTGGGATGCAATGGATAATAGTATATTTTAGAGCGTGACTTTATCAAAAAGTACAAAAGAAGTTATCTTGTTTTATGGTTATCAATTTACCTCATTTACCAGTTATACAGTCGTTCAGTTAGCAGGTTTGTGGTTATTCAGTATGCCCGTTATCAGTTATTCAGTTACCAGATCTCCAATTTTCAGTGTATCCAAATCTTGGTTACTTGTGAGTATACAGTGATGCATATGGGTGCTAATAGAAAATGCAAGTAATAGTGATTATAGCAAAATCTTTGAATCTTTTAGGTCCGGATTAAGACCCAAGACTCACTGGATGGTGCATAATGTGATTTATTAGATGATGGTATACTCTGATAGATATGTTTGTGCATGGTAATTTATTCGTATGTGTTTTACCTCCTAGAACAACTTCATTTAATTCTTGGAAATGGAGCCACATGTTGGAGGATGATATAGTTCAGATGTCAGGCCTCATAGTGTAACAGGTTAAGAATTTAATCGCAGCGGGTATATAATTGATCAATATAGTTTTGGACATACTAGAGCATAAGGGCAAAGTAAATAGGAGTCAGAAACATTTGTTATTACCAAAGACTAATAAATATGATGTACGAAATAAGAACCACGAGCCGCCAATATTGAATTTCAGGGAATGATTTAAGTTGTTCAGATTTATTCATATTAGAACTAGACAGTACCATGTTAGTAAGTTACTATAAGAAGCATCTATTATTGGGAGATAAAAGAGATGACAGTACTCTCTTAGGTTATGTGACTAAGTATATACCACAAATGTTTAATGTTCGGTATGATTTTTGAAGTGTATAGAAAGTTTGGGGTTAGATATTCCAATTTCGTTTAAGAGATATGAAATTTCTCTAAGTGTGATCCATGTACATAATTTTGTTTTTTTAAAAAGGATAGTATGTGACCGCATAATAGGGTCGAATGGTAAGGAAAGTAAGGAATAACCTTATGCTTCACTTTAGTTATTCAAAGAAAAACAATAAAACATGATTATAGTAGGTGGTTATTAAAACAATAGTAAGTATCTTGAGTAGATACACTGAATTAGCAATTCCAGCTGAGCTATTAGAGGTGCGATTTGATTTACTTAGTTAGGTTAACACTAGTGAGTGGGTAACAGTTTGAAACACCGAACGCGTGTTAGAACCCGAAGAGTTTAAGTTAAACCCGAAGTACAGTGACAGTGGGGGAAAATCATATAGAAGTAAGGGAGCAAACTATAGAAGAATAGCCTTTAAGAATTATCGAAAAAGGGTCCCCCCAGGATTGACAGTGTGAGTAGAGTTAAATCATTTACGATTGTGTATGATAGTTGTGAATACAATAGCTGTCCGTTTATGTAAATAATTTAGTTTCTCCTAGTAAGAAACATTTATCAAAAGTAATTCAAAAGATAAGTCGTGTCAAGAATTGCAGAAGATAGGGAAAGTTATTTGGATCCTAACAAAATAGAAGGATCCACAAGTATAAGACCTTTGGTCTAGGGGGGGATGTGAAAATCGTCAGTAAGTACAGTTGGAGATTTGAAACCCACATAGTGATTCTGGGATATAAAAACTATAAAATCCTGCCCAGTTAAGTGTCACGAGGGTAGTGCCATTGCACGAGACTCTAATATTCCGAGTAATGGTCAGAGACATAACTCAGAACAATACTATAAGTATTTTCGGGAAGTACCTTAAATCAAGTATGGGTAGTATAGCTCATGATTGAGGAAGACAAGATAACTCTGGCGAAAGACATTCACCGCTTAGCACCAAGCCATTAGAACCGATGAAATCTACTACCATGCCAACACGAATCACTACCAAGTTGACCCCATTCTTTTAATTCTCCTCGACTTGCCTTCAAGTTAACACTTGTTGTTGCTAATACACTAAGATCCTTAACCAAAGCTCATCACAAGAGATCCTATCATGAATCCACGTCATCCTAAAGCCCATAAGACATCGTATTCGCTCTTAAGATTCCAATAATACCATAACCAAAATGCCAACACCAGAGAGACCTTTTGTGAATCTGAAGTTGTTTCTTTAACTTCTAAAGTGCTTAAATGTAGAATCATTAATGATACATAAATCTTAAACTGATTAGAACACTTTTGAAAGTCATCCACTCTGCTGTAATATCAAATGTACTGCCAATACGAGCCAAACGACTTGTGCTCAATTAGCACCCAAATACCTCATAAAGAAACCCCATCTTACAAAACCGTGTGAATCCCTTCTCTATGCATACTACATCAACCATGGATATCAAACACGAATCATTCCAAGATTTCCAATATGCCCACAAAGTATAGCACATCATGCATCCAGCAATTTCCTCATTCGAGTCATCCTCGAAATCAACCTCTTCAAGTCATAACCGATCCATAAGTATGCCTCAGACCAAAACTAACATAACACATGACCATGCAATCTGATCATCGACAATAGACTCCCCCACTTGGCTCGAATCCACAGAACTTAACAGTCGATAACCCATAATGCCCTTACTCCGTAACTACCATAATATCTCATTGTAATTCAAGTAAGTCATTTATACGCTCATGTAGCTCTAACAGTAAAAATAGGTCAAATCATCTGTTAAGTGCATATCCATCCTCGCGATACCCGTGCGAACTTCTCCAAGTGATACAAGCTCAAATTACAGCCCATAATCTACTAATAGGAAGGAACATCTCCTCATAACATCATAAGGATAACACAACTGAGAACATCCCGCAGATGATAATCCATCTGCTTTGCCTCAAACTGACATCTCTCTATGCCCTTTCATGGCCAAAACAACTATACAGTCACTAAATCCTCCCGAATCTAAACTCATCAACAAGACATAACAATCCACTTCATTCCATAAATGAACAACATGAAATACCCCTCAACATGCCCATATCTTGAGACTATACCACGCATCAAGATAGAAATCAAGCATCCATCGTCTTTTCGCATCCCAAGAAACATTCTTCTTATCACATCCCAACCATCTAAGCACACCCCACAATCACATAATACTTATCATATTGCTACTCAATTACTCTCTGAGCCATCAATCCCAGCCTAGGGACACTACCAGACATATAAGTTCAAAAGCATATACTCACACAATATGAAACTACCGACCGGCCCAATCAATTGAACACAAAGAACACATCTCGCACCTCATTCATGAAATCATAAGTCATTGATGCACATATGAGTGGATGGAAACAATTCAAAGAGATACACTTCAAACTGAATCAATGTCGCACGACAAGAAAAGAAAGATGTGAAGTTTCCTAGATGCCTTGTAGTCTCTCGAAGATAGGTATGGATGTCATCATACCGATTCACAAGACTCTACTAGACACTTGCTCATGACTCGTAGAACCTATGAACATAGAGCTCTGATACCAACATATCACGACCCAAATCCACCGAGTCATGATGGTACCTAACCCAACCCACTAGGTAAGCCAAACAATAGTCAGCACACTTCTAATGAAAATAATAAGAAATCAATAAATGAAATAACTGAATTCCCATACAATAATCCAAGGAGTCGTAGTACAAGTCGTGAGCATCTAAGACTGGGATTTATAAAGCTGGTATAAAAATACCTATAACATCTGTTTGAAATATACATGAATAGATAACAAATCTAAAACTACCAACGATAAGTGGTAGCTATATCTAGAAAAGCAAGTACACCTTCATACCAGATCCTGTCATCCACAACATCTCAGCTCCATGATCTACACGTAAGGTGTAGAAGTGTAATATGAGTACTTTAACCCCATGTACTCACCAAGTATCATAACTAACCTCGATGAGGTAACATAAGTAAGATTTATAAATGATACTCGCTAATCAGATGTGTAGTACATAATTGCAACAAGTTCATAACAATAATATGATCAAATCTTAAAATCATGGATTAAACCACCTTGTGCACTCAATTTTCTTAACATATATAATGATGATATGCAAATAAATCAGGAAACCAGCCAAGGAAATTATAAGTAAAGAAGAAATGCAATAACCTAACATAAATCTATTGTAGCGCCCAATCCGATATAAATAGAAATCACAACACGTCTCTAAGGCCCACATCAAAATCTCAATAATCGAACCGAACCACCGATCAACCTTCCGAAGGCACACATCAACCAGAAACTCGTCGGTTTCTCACAATCCATGTGTACACCGTCAAGAAGGAACATGAGAGTGTAACCCTAGGGGGAAGGATCCATATCCATACGCTGCATGGACAACTCACGTTCTAATAATATAAACCGCACGGACAACTCACATGCCAATAACAACAATATTCGAATCCGCATGGACTACTCACGTGCTAACAATATCAACCGAATAGACAACTCACGTATTGCACAGAAAACTCACATGCCAAAATCATAATCTCTCTGACATGGTCACAAGCTCAATATCATAATCCGCCCAATATGGTCACATGCTCAATATCACAATCCGTCCGACGTGGTCACATGCTCAATATCATAATTTGCACGGCATAGTCATGGGCTACTAGTCAAATCATATCATATGGAAAGAAAATATAGAAGAATACATGTACATGATCAATGGGCATCAAATTTCATACTCTAGGACTATTATAAGTTACATGCTAAGGTGTATGCATGTGAAAAGTGTACTATCATAGCTCAAATAAGACAATTACATCACGAAAGTAGCAATTATCAGGTTCGATCAGGAGATTAACCTCTATGTAACCTCAAACATGGCTGAAAATAGCTCATAACGGGGTACAAGTGTAAGAAATATCATAGCATAATGCGTAGAAATAAATTCAAGATATATCATAGCCTGAGCACTACCCCGAGCATGAATAAAAACCCCAATGCACACACATGGGCTCAATCCCGCACATTCTTGAAGCAAGTTGTCTCAACCAAGTTTAGGTAAGATACTTACCTCAAGTGAGGCAAACTAATATTCTTGAAGCACCATCCCGAAACAATCGACCTCCGAACGGCTCGAACCTATCCAAAAACAACTCAAAAACATCAAATAATGTCATAGGAAACAAACCCAAACAATAAAGGTCGAATCTCTAATCAAATACCCAAAGTCAAAAAAAATGTCAACCTTTGACCGCATCTCAGAACCCGACAAAACTTACAAATTCTGGTAACCCATTTGAATACGAGTCCAACCATACTAATTTTATTGAAATCCGACTCCGAATTGATATTCAAATCCCAAATATTCACTTTAGAAAAGTTTTGAGAAAAACATCCAATTTCTCTTTTAAATTCATCAAGTAAATGCAAAAATCAAATATGGAATCATGTAATATAATCAAATATGAGTAAAACAAATTCACGACCCAAATCAGAGGGCCACGACGGGCACCTGGTGCCTTACGCAACCGAGTACCAACATAACGTATCTTTATTATCACACCATCACGGTTAAATGGGCCAGAAAGGCGTCATGAGATAACTAAAATAAAACATAAGGGAATACTAGACATAGGATGACCCAACATGATATGGAAACTTATCCATGTGACATATAGGCCTATAAGGCCGACATGATCACTTGTACACTTAATATATAGGACGACAAGGCCATACAAGTATCAATACAGGTGACATCTGTCTACAAGCCTCTAAGAGTACATAAATGTCATGAATGTCAGGACAAGGTCCCGTCATACCAATCAATACATGTTCAAATCATACTGACCAAATAGGTAACTCCGGAGCAAGTGGAGTGCACCAACACATTCCGCTGAATTGATAGCCTATTAGGACGACTGTCAACCTGACTATCAGGACCTGAAGGTATGAAACGTAGCATCCCTAGGCAAAAGGTACGTTAGTACAAATAAAGTACCGAGTATGTAAGGCATGAAAGCGATATGTAAAAGACATGAAATAAACATGGAGTAAAAACTCAACCTCAAAGTCTGAATAGCTCTGTGAATCATGACATTTATAATTTCACGCATATGCACATAAATGTCATATTATGCATAGGTATATACGTACATAACATCATCAAGCCTCTGAGGGCATCCCATCATATCTTCTCGGCCTCTATGGGCAAAATAATCAACGTATACCAGCTGATCAGGTGGTGGTGTGTATATAACTCCATAACCTTTCCCCATACCCCATATAAAAACTCAACCTGTAAGTCTGAATAGCTCCGTGAATCATGACATTTATAATGTCATGCATATGCACACAAATGTCATATCATGCATTGGTATATGCGTATATAACATAAGATCATTGTGCCTTCGGATAAACTTTATCAACATACGTATTTTTTGAGACCCATGAACAAACGATATAATAATAAGACACATGGGGAATCAAGAACATTGGCACCCCTAGTACTTATATGAATAAGTCATTTATGAATGTTGCGCGTTTGCTCGTTTCATTTGTATCATATGGATAATGCCAAAATGAAAGAAGATATAGCCTTACCATACCTCAAGTCGTCAATGCAACTCAACAACAAGCTTACGACAACTATCGCGCCAAAGCTATAAAAATGAAATATATGTACAACTTAGACAGCATTTCCCCTGATTTTACTGTTCCCTCAAGCTAACTATAGGCGAGCTACAAACACAATACAATCGGCAACTCAAAAACAACCCAACTACCTGACGTTCAATACAACAAAAACCCCAAATATACCCTAACACACTCGATCAACAAGTTATCAATTAGCCTGAAATTGCAATGACGAGTGACTAGCCTACTACCCTACCACATGTAGCATTTCTAAACACCGTTCTATCCTTCCAAACTCCATAAATCAGAAGCACAATAGGCCAACACGAGTGGACTACAAAATAGTCCACTAAAAGTAAAATCAATCGAACTCACGGCTTCCGATAATCATACCTTGAGTTCTAACTATTAGGAAACGAATGTATCAACCTTCCTTGATATTTAAAGCTTAAATACAGAAATTAGACATTTTCTTAACTATGAAGTACCTTCCAAAACTCAAACTACAATGAAAAAGAGAGTCGATATAGCGATACTTACGTCGTAGGGATCGTTCTAATGTTATCGCTTCTTGATTTCGTACCCGGGATGTTAATCTTCTTTGAATCCCTAGAAGAGATCTTATGGATATGTTTATGGATGTTCTCTTGTAGTGTTATATGAAGAAATGAAGATACAGATGGCCTAAGACCTATGTATATAAACTTTGGAAATGTCAAAGAGGTGCTAGCTTGGCACCCTAGCACTGGCCTATCTTCTGACGCTTTTTTTTTATCTGGATGTCGTATGAATGAATAGTTAAGTGCGTTAATAAATAAATTCCAAGGCCTTCAATTTTTTATATAATATGTCCCAAAAGACCTCATATAATACATGAAATGTATTCCTTAAGACCCTTCAGTGACACACCTACCTGTCACCTATGCAGACTGCGCGGTCTTGCGAAACTGCAAATATCTCTCTACTTTGTTGTCGTATCGACATACGGTTTAATGATTTAGAAACTAGACTTGTAGATATTAAATTTTATATGTATATAATACCGTAATCCCAGGTATATTGCAAGAAAAGCTCCGCTACATTTGACCTAATATTTAGCACATTTATGAATGTAACTTGTGATAGCCTTTGAAAACATTTGTTCCACAACTCGCTTGACTTTAAAAGGTAATACACGACTATCACATGAATAAAATAAATCATAACATAACCTCCTTATCATGTTAAGAACCCTAGTCTCACCCCAAAGTACATGTTATAACATTCCAAACTTGTCGACTTTCGACGAAACTTATTTTCTTTAATTGGTTTAGCTTCTAATCTTTCCAACCCTCTTGGTACTTGTTAATCATGATCTTAAATATTTGTAACCTCCAAGGCAACATGATTAACTTAATTTATGTACTCTCAAAGATGATATCATTTCTGAGCTTACATCACTTGACTTACAAATACTCTCATGTACGAAGATATGGGGTGTAACATCATTCCCCCTTTGGAATATTCGTCCTCGAATGTTGACTCATGCACTTATCCGTCTCATAACTCATAGATCTTATGAATATTGTAATACTGTCCTTGCCATCTAGGCAATTGTTTTGTGAATAAATCCCAAGGCCAGGGCATTCCCCCTTTAGGCCTCTTTCTCACACCACGACTTGTTGTCCGAATTCTTCCAATCTTGTAATTGTTGGTACCTTCTATCATGCAACCTGTATGACTCTGACCATGGAAGTGACTATACGAATCGTTTCTCCTTTTTTCTCAAGCTTTTAGCCAATATCTAGGCCTCACCTTATGAATATATATATTGAACTATGACAAGCTATCCCTCTGGGCATCTATAGGTACACTGAAGTTCTTTGCTCGGTACTTTGTCAATCTTACGACTATTTATATAACTTATTTTACAGTGTCGGTTATCTATGCTTATGGGTTTACTACAGCTAGATAGGTCACACTATACAATAGCTCTTACTTCGTTTTATTATTACCGAGGTCGTCTACCCAACTCCATGTTACTCTCTCGCTACTTATCTTATATGTATAAATCTAAGTCCTTTAGTTCTTCCTCATTACTGTTCATCTTAAGAATGACGACCTAATCTCATCTCATATTTTGTAACTTTTATCCATCCATTGTTGATTCACATTAATATTGATCCATAATCTACCAATGATAACTTGAAACCTCTTACATAATACATTGTCACTAGGGCTCACGTTGCATCGGGGGACATTTGAAATAATTTGCTTGATCCACCTTGGGACGATACTATACTTCATTAACCATATTTCATAGCATCCCAACGTGATTCATCTTATGGGGTTATTCTAATCCCGTGCAATCCATGAAATCCCTTTTTCTTAAATCATTACTCAATCAAAGGCCTAAACGTCATCCTCTTATCATCACCATTACACCCTTATATTACTACTAGTTCAACATCTCATATTTTATAATTGCTCCTAGTCTTAGACTCCTCTGAGTTAATTCAGGTTGTACCAAGCTTTCTGTTACTTACGGAAACCATCAGCTCCATTGTTTTGATGGGTTTAATCCCGAGGACTTACATATTCGCGTCACCTTCTCACTCACCTTTTCATATCCTTACTCCTATCAACCTAAAACCTTGTCACTCTATGATACTTTACCTTGTGACTTACACCTATCTATTTATACAACTCGCAACCTTCCTTTAACTTGCTAGCACCATAGATTTCCTTTTGTGGCTTCTTAGTTGCCTTTAAATGTAAGCAATTACTTTTCCTGACCGTTCTACCACTTGTATAATGAGTACGTGGCATATATTATTTCCCATGAATGCTGGAATCTCCTGTAACTCATATGATCTCAAATATCACTTTTGACTTCCCGTTCATTAGTCACGATAGGTGCCACTTCTTATGGAGTGCATAGAATATTGTAGTGAGATTGTTGTTACAAGATCATTTCTTCTTCAAGTTACTATGCTTAGGTTGAAGCCTTCTCCCTTATTTCCTCAGATCCTCTGACTCCTGTAATGCTTCAAGCTTATTACATTGTATACCCGAAGAAATTTTTGATGTTCTCACTCGCCTATAATTATCCTTAGTTACTTACCTCCACGCCCTTGTGCTGTTAGGGTCGGTTCTTAACTGCAATTTTGACTATCTCCCCAGTGGAACTTTCTTTTATTTACATAACACTTATACGGTACCTTTAACTACTACAACTCCTATCTTAATATTTCTCAAGAATCACAACATCATATCTGCGAGACTGAATTCCCTATGTTGGGTTCACTACGTTTATCTTGCACAATCTGATGATTTGTCTATAACCTCTTGTCTAGCCATAACTAGGCTCTTCCTGAATGAACTATTAACTACTCGTTAGTCCATTCCCATATCTATATTTTGCGTAATATTTCTTGGGTTATGTCCTTTGTCTTAACTTACCCCTCGCACTGGCTACATATATATCAAGTGTTCATTTGCACTTATATATCAATAACATCTTGTGCTGGAACCCTTACCGCCTCTCCCCAGCATGCTTGCATAATGTTCTGGAGTCGTAACATATCTGTAGGGTATGAATAAATGAAACCTCATCCCTTTCACCTTTTTACCACTTTCTTCCTTTACCATTCCATAGTTACCTGAACCACTTAACTTGGACTTAATACCACATCACACCATCTTCCCCCTCTCTTCATCTTTGGCATCTTTTCACATCTTTACTGATTCTTACTCGCCTTATGGTAACCCTTCTATACCAACGATAACTGAATTTCTTACGCACGAGGGTGACACCTATTGTAACTGGCACACTTAGTCCCTTAAGCTTAACTCTGCTCATAGTGCTTGCTTTAGGGAAACGTCTTCTTGAATGACCTTTAAGGGTTATTCTTCTGTTGTCTATTCTATTATTGCTTGAATGTAATCTCTAAAATTCTCATAATGTTGACTATTATCAAACTATTTGGTCCCTAATTCATGTTCAGTTTATCTTGTTCACTAGCCCGTACTAGTTTCTATTACTCAAGGGGTCTAACCGTTCCTTTCGGTAATCACGTTCGAGTCACCAACTCATTTCTCGAAGTGAGTGTATGACTTTATGGCTTATACAATATTATTGTGTCAAGGCATGTCACCTCTTGCCTTTTTCTGCACTTGACTATAGACTCTATCATGTCATATTTTGATTTACCGTTTTCACCCATTTATCATATCTTACTCATAATGCTTCATTTACCCACTTCTTATTCTCCGATTAATATTTATGTCTATCACTTTATTCTTAAAAATTCAACAAAACATTCTTTCGCTTTTAGATCTCCTTGCACCATCTCACTTGCTCTTCGGCTCGCCTAACAATCTCTCTTTACTAGGGGCAGGAATCATACTAAGGTAAATATTCATCCCTTCTAGGATTCCAGTGCCTATCTTCTGAACTTTCTAGTATTCATATCCGACTGTACTAATATATAGTGCACCACCTGGGTGTCTCACAAGGAGAACTATTACCACATTTGCAATATCCTTTGGAAATCTTAGCTAATGATAACAATCCATCCACCATTTTGGGTTACTCTAACCATAGCTGGATCCTGATATCCCCTTTTTCTCTTAAACTATATCTGTTATCTCCCATAGGGCATAACTGAGATGGGTGTGGCCAGTTTTATGTATCTATGTTACTATTGAATGTAACTCAAAATGCTTATATTTCTCTGTCTGAGTTGTAAATACTAATAATCTTCATTAACTGGGTACACCGTACCCTTCTTCGCCTTGCTTCTTTTACTTGTTGAAACTTGTATCTACCTTCTGATTCTCTCGTTGCTTTTTCCCATATGGGTGAATTAGAATTCATGCCTTAGGGCTCCTTATCAAGAAGCTTACACATCTTAGTACACACATGATCTATTGAAGACTTTACATTTACTTATCATAACCATGATGCAAAATCGAGTTTCTCTGGCTCACTCTTCCACAACCACATTCAATCTCTTACCAACTTTTTTTCTGGGTATAGGTATCGCTATATTATGAATAAAATCGAATTTAGGAGTTTGAATTATTACAACTGAGCTCTACCACACGATCTAGAGTAAGAAGAAAGGGTGACAATCCTAAATGCCTTGTAGCCTCGTGCTTGTAAGTGTGGCGCACAACACACCCATAAAGAAGACTCTACTCACGACTTGTAGACTACCTAGGACAGAACTGCTCTGATACCAATTTTTTCACGACACAAATCGGAGGGCTACGACGGGCACCCGGTGCCTTACTCAACCAGGTATCAATATATTTTATCTTTCTTATCACACCATCATGGGCAAATGGGCAAGAAGGGCCCTCATGAGATAACTAGAATAAAACATAAGGGAATACTAGACATAGGAAGACCCAATATGATATAGAAACTTATACATGGGACATACGTGCCTATAAGGCCGACATGATCATTTGTACACTAACAACATAGGCCGACAATGCCATATAAGTATCCATACACATGACATCTGTCTACAAGCCTCTAAGAGTACATAAACACCATAAAGGTTGGGACAGGACCCCGCCATACCATTCAATACATTTCCAAATCATACTTATCAAATAGGCAACTCCGGAGTAAGTGGAGTGCACCAACACCTTCCGTTGAGCTGATAGCCTACAAGGACGGCCGTCAAGCTGTCTATGGGGTACTGTAGGTATTAAACATAGAGTCCCCGGGAAAAAGGGACATTAATACAAATAAAGTGCCGAGTGTGTAAGGCATGAAAGCTGTATATAAAGGACATGAAAGAAATATGGAGTAAAGAACTCAACCTGTAAGTCTGAATAGCTCTGTGAATCACGACATTTATGATGTCATGCATATGCATATAAATTTCATATCATGCATAAGTATATGCATACATAACATCATCAAGCCTCTGAGGGCGTCCCATCATATCATCTCAGCTTCTATGGGCAAAATCAACAGCGTACACCAGCTGATCAGGTGGTGGTGCATATATAACGCCATAACCTTTCCCCATATCCCATATACATATAATATACGTGTATATAATGCCATCTGGTCATGGGTCAATATACATGTATAAATGAATGCAATGCATAATGAAGTAAGATAATAAGATCTCTCAAAATGTCATAAGATCATTATGCCTTCGGATAAACTTTATCAACTTATGTATTTTCTGAGACCCATGAACAAACGATATAATAATAGGACACATGGGGACTCAAGAACATAGGCACCCCTAGTACTTCTATGAATAGAGTGATTTATGAAAGTTGCGCATTTGCTCGTTTCATTTGCATCATATAGATCATTCCAAAAGGAAATAAGGGATAGCTTTAACATACCTCAAGTCGTCAATACAACTCAACAACAAGCTTACAACAACTAGCCCACCAACCATATAACAAAGAATTACATGTACAACCTAGATGGCGCTAGTATATCACGTATTTCAAACGATAACTCGATTCTAAAATAAAACGGGCAGCATTTCCCCTAATTGTACTTCTCCCTCAAGCCTACTATAGGAGATATAGAAATACAATACAATCAGCAACTCAAAAACTACCCAACTACAATTCAGGACCTTCAATAAAACAAAACCCCCAAATATACCATAACACACTCAATCAACAAGTTATCAATTAACCTGAAATTGGAACGATGAGCGACCAGCCTACTAACCTACCACATGTAGCATTTCTCCATGCCCTTTTATCCTTCCAAACACCATAAATTAGCAGCATAATAGGCCAACACGAGTGGACAACAAAACAGTCCACTAAAAGTAAAATAAATCGAACTCACTGCTTTCGATCACTGTCCCGTGAGTTCTAACTATTAGGAAATGAATCTATCAACCTTCCTTGATATTTAAAGCTTGAATACAGAAAGTAGATGCTTTCTTAACTATGAAGTACCTTCAAAAACTCAAACTACAAAGAAATAAAGAGGCGATATAGCGATGCTTACATCGCAGGGATCGTTCTAATGTTATCGCTTCTTGATTTCATACCCGGGATGTTAATCTTCTTTGAAACCCTAGAATAGATCTTATGGATATGTTTATGGATGTTCTATGGTCGTGTTCTATGGAAAAAATGAAGATAAAGACGGCCTAAGACTTATGTATATCAACTTTGGAAAAGTCAAAGAGGTGCTAGCTTGACACCCTAGCATTGGCCCATCTTCCAATGCTTATATCTTTTTATCCGGATTTCGTATGAATGAACGATTAAGTGTGTTGGAAACTACATTACAAGACCGTCAATTTGGCTAGTATGTCCCAAAAAGACCTCACATAACACACGATGTGTATTGCTCAAAATGCTTCAGTGACACACCTACTAGTCACCCATGTAGTCTTCACAGTGTTGCGAAACTGCAAATATCACTCTACTCCGATATCGTATCAATGTACAGTTTTATGAGTTAGAAACCAGACTCGTAGATTTTCAATTCAATATGTGTATCACCCTGTAATTCAAATTATATTGGGAGAAAAGCTCCGCTATATTTTACCTAATGTTTAGCACATTTATGAATGTAACTTGTGATGATCTTTGCCATCTTTTGTTCCACAACTTGTTTGATTTTAAAACATAATACACGACTATCATACGAATAAAATAACTCATAACATAATCTCCTTATCATGTTAAGAGATAAAGTCTCACCCCAAAGTACATGCTATAACATTCCAAACTTGTCGACTTTCGATGAAACTTATTTTCTTCAATTGGTTTAGCTTCTAAGCTTCCAACCCTCTTAGTACTTGTTATTCATGATCTTAAATATTTGTAACCTCCAAGGTAACATGATTAACTTACTTTATGTACTCTCAAAGATGATCTCATTTCTGAGCTTACATTAATTGACTTACGAATACTCTCATGTATGAAAATATGGGGTGTAACAAAAAACATACTCCATTCCAAATTGTGAATATCGTGTCAAGAATCACCTAAATCCAAGCTCCATAACGCAAAATGTGATAAAATAACCAAAACCTATGAAATAAAGTACTTATAAGCAGTGCCCAGATAAATTCATCGTGATCGCGGCATAGCCCTCGTGATCGCGTAGAAGAAAAAATAGAACTACCATCGAAAACACATCTCGAACGTGATACCTAATCCGCAAATGCATATCTCCACACTGCCAGACCTTCGCGAATTCTCTTCTACCCATGCGAACGCGATAACATAAACCCTCAGCTCCCTTGCTGAAACGACAATCACGAACCTCATATGTGAACGTGAAGAACAAGTCTATCCAGCCTAAATTCCTTTATCAGCGAATGTGATGGCTCCCTCGGGAATGTGATGAACAATGAACCCAACTGAAAAAATACCCATCACTATCGCATATGTGCTCCCGCAATCGTGAAGGTCAACCGAAGCATAAGAAAAATAAGATAAACCAGCAGCTCATGCCACCTCTGAAATGGTCCGAACTCAATTTGAAACACACCCCAACCCCTCGGGACCCCATCCGAACATACCAACAAGTCTCAAAATATTACACGAACCTACTCAAGGCCTCTCATCACACGAAATAACATAAAAATTACGAATCATCGATCAAGATCAATTTCTTAAGTTCATAAACTTCAAACTTCGAACCAAGCATCCGATTCAAACCTAACCAATCCAGAATCTGACCGAATGTTTCACACCAGTCCCAAATGACATAACAAACATATGCCAACTATTAGAGCAACAATTTGAATCCCATAAAATCGAAGTCAACTCCCGGTCAAACTTGTGAACTTCTAAACATTCAAGTTGCAAACCTTCGCCAATTAGAGCCAAAACCTTCTAGAAACATCCAAATGCAAACCCAGGCATACGTCTAAGTCCAAATCACCATCCGGACCTAATGGAACTATAAAAACTCCGATCCAAGGTCAAATATACAAATGCCAAACTTGGTCAACTCTTCTAACTTAAAGCTTCCTAGTTGAGAATCATTCTTCCAAATCATTCTCGAACCACCCAAAAAGCAAAACTGACGATAGACGTAACTCATAATACAGTATATGAAGCCACTTATAACCTCAAACCATCGAATTGAATACAAATAATCAAAACGACCGATCGGATCGTTATACAGAGATGTCAAGCATCTAAAAGGCTGTATTGAATTTATCGAAGTAAAAAGCAATGGAGCATAGATTCTCCCTTGGAAGAATTTCTGCCCGGACTTATTGGTTCTACTTTCTTTGCTTAACCCTTTCATGTTAGCTTGAATATATGATATAGGTCCATATAAGGGAACACTGCCATAAATTGTCATAAGCTTACATGATCTAAATGAAAAGACTCCTTTGTCTTACCATTAAAAAGTTGTACATAAATATATATGGTTTGATACGAATTATCTTTGAGAATTCAAGGGAAACCAGTGGTTTGAGAAATTGAACAAACATACAAAGTACATGAGAACAACATATATGTTTTGTGTCACGATCCAAATCCTACTATATACCGTTATGGTGCCTACTGTCGTCGTTAGTTAAGCCAACAATTAAATCATCACATTGATAGTTAATCCAAAATGCTATTCGGAACAATTAAAGAAATAAGGAGTGGATAATGTTCGTTTTAAAGATAATATAAATATTATTATTTTCAATGTTCGAATAAGGTTAAAATATAAACCAAAAAATCATAGCGGAATACAATTAAGAGAAAAAATTTAAATCTCCAAAACCCGGTGTCACAAGTGCATGAGCATCTAGTAGACTATACAATACTACTACAATAACTATCTGGAATTGGAAGTAGACAATACAATAAATGGATAGATCAGGGACTTTGTGTGCTGCGGATCGTACATAGTAAGCATCTCACCACAAACTCTCCTCAGCAATTGCACCTATGCGCCCAAATGACCATCAAAAGTACATATCTCAATACCTGCATAATTAGTGCAGAAGTGTGGCATGCGTACGTAAATCAACACGTACCTAGTAAGTAACTAGTCTAACCCTGAAGAAGTAGTGATGAGGGGTCGATATTTGACATTTAGTAGTGGTCCAATAAATCATGTATAATGAAAGTAGACATGCATGAAGCATACGAAATAAAATTGTTAGAGCAGATACCTATATACGTAATACGATCACTAACTGGATGGTAAATACGAAGTTCACAAATATGGGATACTTCATGTAACGACCAACCGGTCGTTTTGAATATTTTAGCCCTATTCCCCTGTTTATTGCTCTGCTATGTTCAATTGTGGCTATGTGACTTATCAAGGTTATTGATTTGGTTTCGGGTGTATTTCAGAGTGAATTGGGACACATAGTCCTAAAGATGGAAGAGTTGATTGAAGTTTGACTTTTGTGTAGATGACTCGGAACAGAGTGTTGATGGTTTCGATAGTTTCGTATGGTAATTTTTTATTTAGGCATATGTCCTAATGTTGACCTGAAGTTTTGTAGGTTGATTTGTTGCTTTTTGGCAAAAGTTGACAAGTTGAAGGTTCGTTTTGTAGTTTAACCAAGGGTTGATTTTATTGATATCGGGCTCGGATTGCAAAATATGAGCTCATTCAAAGTAGGTTAGATAAGATTCGACATTAGTTTCAGAAGTTGAATGTTCATTGGTTTAATAGACTTTAATTGGTGTTTGATTCGTACATTTTATGTTGTTTGATGTGATTTAAGGCCTCGAGTAGGTTCGTGTTTTATATTGGGACTTGATGGTATGTTCGGACGGGCTCCTAGGGCCCCCAGGTGTGTATCGGGTTGATTTCCGACCGATTGGCACTTAGAAGGAATGGCTGAAGAATGCTGGAGTCTGGTGCAACCGCACCTGCAATAATTGGGCCGTAGGTGCGACACCATAGTAGCGACCCACTGGCCGCATATGCGAGATGAGGCTGGATGAGCTAGGGTCATAGGTGCACTGGATCTTGCGCAGGTGCACAACCGTTGATAAGAATTTCTTCTATAGTAGCAGAGTCTCAAACACACACACACACACACCTCTTCATGGTTGAAAGTGGAACAAGTGATCTAATCACAACATAACTTGTTAATCATTCCCAACACCCATATACAACCCACACTGAGTCTACAGAGCCTCTATTAATACTAAAGTGTACAATGATAGTGCTGGTAACAAGGCACCGACTATACCTCAAAATAGGAAAACACATACGAAACAAAGATGTAAAACCCCGGAATGAGATGGGACTCACCAAGTCAGTTGGGAAGAATGAGCACCGCTATCACTAGTCAATATTTTCTTCTGTGGAAGCACATGCATCCATTAAAGATGCAGCGCCCCCGACAAAAGGGACGTTAGTACATGTAGAATAGTACTAGTATGAAAACCAAACACTAATTTAAGAACTCAGAAATACAATATGAATATGATGAACCAGGGCGACAATAGAATATCATAGATAGTCATTTAAACCAAAGCAAGCTTATCAAGAGCTTTTATAAATATTTATAGAATTTTAGATGAGATCCTCTGTAATCATTTTCACACAAAGCGGCCCCGCTGCCTCACCCTAATATATGCAGGTGGAGGTGTAAGAACAATACCAAAGCTCTACTCAAGTGTCCCTGTCGCCTCACCCCAATGAATGCGGGTGGAGGTATAACCAGAGTACCAAAAACCTACACAAAGCAGTCATGCCACCTCACCCCAATATATGCAGGTGGAAATGCATCAACGATACCAATACCTACACAAAGCGGTCATGCCGCCTCATCCCAATATATATATATATATATGTGGGTAGTGGTGCAACAACAATTCAAAAATCATACACATAGCGGCATTGCCGCCTAACCCCAATATATGCGGGTAGAGGAGTAATCCCAATCACAATCTCTAAACAATTTGGCATAATAATTTCCACATAAATTGCGACTTGGAATTATAACATGTAGATACATAATCCATAGTTTGTAACACATCCTCAATTGATAATACAATATGATAAGAGCATTTGAAACACAAATTGAACATATATCTTTGTCACAAAACTTATTCGGAATACTCGATTTGTAATAAATATGTTGCAACTTACAAGGATATTGGGGGTTCCAATTCTTAAAGAAGAGTTTAGACAACATACCTCAATTGAGCTTCCTTAAACTCTAAAATGTTCCGGAAGTCTTAGCAACTTCAATCTATTTTAGAAATATATTAAGTTGAACCAAAATTAGGTAGATGATCATGGTTCTAGCTCGTTTGGGCATTTTATCAAACACTAGGTGTGCAATAAGGTTTCAAGGTCCTTTTATGGAGGATTCCATCATCCCACAACCCACTCTTTACCATTTTTAGCTCACAATCTCCCTACACCCTTTGATAACACATGCATGCAAACTAAATAACTCACATACCCAAGAATTGTCTTGCTAATTACCCATTCTTAGATAAATTTTGAAATTAAGGGCTAGGGTATAGAATCTTACCTCTAGGATGAATACCTAGTGAGTTTCCTTATTAATCTTCAAATATTTGAGCAAGAATCGAAGGAAAATTTGTTGAAGATCACTCTCCCACTCTAGGGCACACTCTCACTCTCAAAATATTAGGTTATAGCTCAAAAATGGCCCATTTCGCCTATTTAATCGAAGTAGGGTCGGGTTTTTAAAACCCAAAAATGAAGCTCCGGAATAGGATCTGCGGTCGCATATGCGACCGCATAATGCTTCTAGGGTCGGCAGAATAGGCCGTATAATTGCCCTCCGAAACTAGGCAAAACTGACTCGGTCTGCGGTCATTATGCGGCCCGCAGACATGTTCTGCGGTCGCATACTACACCGCAGAACTGGTCCGCGGTCCTGAAATGTGCCACAAACTTGATCTCTAAACTCGCCTCACCTGCTTCACTCTGCGGCCAAAAATGTATTTTTCTGCCCAAAATTTTCCATTACATGCTAGTGCATTGTTCAACCCAAAAAGTCCGAGCCGCGGTGAGCAAGCTCTCCGCGAATAATTTTTACAATCCCCAAACATGTAAGCCTACTTTGGCACCATGAAACCTCAGTTTTTCGGAAAGGTTTTACGGGGCCTTATAGTACTTTATTAGTAATGAAGTCCCTTTTGCCTGGGGTCATTGTGTTTCATGCTCGTAGGTCCCGATAGACAGGTTGACAGTCCTCCAAGTAGGCTATCTGCTCAGTGGAAGATGTTGGTGCACTACACTTGCTCCGGGGTTGCCTATTTGGTCAGTATGATCTAGACATGTATTGATTGGTCTGACGGGACCCTGTCCCGACCATTATGATTTTTATGTACTCTTAGAGGCTTGTAGATAGATGTCATGTATAAGGGTACTTGTATGGCCTTGTCGGCCTATGTTTTAAGTGTACAAATGATCATGTCGGCCTTATAGGCCCTTATGTCATATGTACAAGTTTCTATATCATGCTCGATCGTCCTATGTTGAGTATTCCTTTACGTTTTATTCTGGTTATCTCATGACGGCCCTTCTATCCCATTTACCCATGATGGTGTGATAAGAAAGATATGTTACGTTGGTACTCGGTTTAGTAAGGCACAAGGTGCCCTTCGCGGCCCTCCGATTTGGCTTGTGATAATAAGGCCTTCTAATGAGCCATCAAAATACTCAATCGGTAGTTGTTGTTGTAAGCGAACTCTGCAAGCAGTAGAAACTGATACCATGAACCCCCAAAATCCATAACACAGGCACAAATCATATCCTCCAAGATCAGAATGGTGCGCTCGGACTGCCCGTATGTCTGGGGCTTGAAATGTTCTACTCAACTCAACTTGTGTTCCTAACTCACGCTACACAGCTCTCCAGAAATATAATGTGACGAACAATCTCGCTACACAACTCTCCAGAAATATAATGTGACGAACAATCTCACTGATATAGATCTGAGCCAGCTGCTCTAAAGAATAGGTAGTAACAACTGGAATAAAGTGTGCAGACTTGGTCAGTCTATCCACAATAACCCACACTACGTCAAATTTCTTAAAAGTCTGTGGGAGCCCAACAACTAAATCCATGGTAATACGATCCCACTTCCATTGTTGAATCTGAAGTCTCTGAAGCAAATCGCCCGACTCTGATGCTAGTACTTCACCTACTGACAACTCAAAGACCGAGCCACATAATATACTACATATTTCTTCATTCTTCTCCACCAATAGTGTTACATCCCATGTTCTTGTAAGTAAGAGTACGTCGTAAGTTAATTGATGTAAGCTCAGAAATGAAATCATCTTCTGAAAAGTTTACAAAGTTCGTTCTAGTGAAGAACAACACCTCTCTGAGGTTGTGTTGTCATTGAGGATAGTTGTGGGCTGTGTTTGGCTGAAATTTCAAGTTTTTGCTACTATCTAAGGTGAGTATAAAAGCCTACTAATTCTCCTTAAGATTTCTTATATGTTGGTTAAGTTGTTAGGATGATAAACTACAAGATAATACTTGGATTAGCTTGAGATGTTGTTGTTCTTGGTAGATTGATTTTAAAGTTGCTCTTATGAACTTTAGGTGGATGGAAATTATGGAAACTAAGTTGGCTATGATATTGTTAGTATGATTATGTTGGTTTACATGTCAATCTTGTAGAGGAAATTGGTAACAATAAAAGGAAATGACTATAAAGCACTTGGAAGTTGTCGACAGTGATATTATCTTACGTTGGGTTATTTCGGGTAACATTAAAATTGAGTACAAGGTTGGAAATCCTTTAAAAGGTATTGGTTATTATACTGAATATATTACTAAGTTCAAGAATGAATGATAGTGGGGTTGAAGGGTGCTAAAGGAATTCAATCTGAGCATGCCCCTCGTCGTGATATGTTGATGACTTGTTAATGAAATAATTTGCATCCTATTGTTGATGTTGTTCTTGTTGTATTGCTCTGGTTGTTGTTGTTGGTATATGGTATTGGAGAAGGCCCTTGTTACAGGGAGATTCTGCCCAAATTTACATAAAACGAGGTACTAGCTTAAGTTACAGACTTAGCCTTTATTCAATACTGATTTTGAATCTCCTTATGCTATGGTAGACTGAGTTGAGTTGTTTGAAGAGTTGCTTTGAAGCTATTAAGACTCAACGAGGTTAAGGTATGTTAAGGCTAAACCTTTTCTTCATTTTGTCATGATCTGGCAAATACACGTGTTTGATAATGAGACATAAAGAGAAGTTCATATTCCTAAATATATGTACATTGTCCTAGTCTCTTAAGTTACAGTATTTTCCCTTATCGAGACTTTCTATTCAGTTAAGTATTGTCTTCTTCTAGTCTAGAGAGCATAGGGTCTATATATATACAATATTGCAGTATTGTAACCACCATTGAGCTAAAATCGATGGGCAGGACCCTATTGGGCAACCTCTAACAGATAGTACGTTATATACTGAGCCTACTGCGGTCGACCGCCTATGAGAGAGCCCAGAATGGTCGAGATACAAAGCATAGTATGGCAGAGCGTCTATGAGCGAGCCTACTATGGTAGAGAAATTACACATACCCAGCCTTATAGGGCCGGACAACTATTTTACTTATTATATTGAGAGAGTTTAGTCAATATCAACAGGTAAGCATATCTTCAGATTATCTTTGATTCCTAGTTACTTTTAGTTATTGTATTATCAGTTCAATTACAGGTTTCAGTTATTCTATTTTTCTTTCATACTCGGTACATTATTTTTTACTTATGTCCTTTTTGCCGGGGACACTACATTTCATGCCTGCAGGTCCTGATAGACAGTTGGATAGACCTTCCCAGCTATTAAGACTTGGTATAAGAGCAGTTATGTCCTAGGGAGATAACAGTAGAATTACACTTACGCTTCAGGTTCCACTCCTCTGAAAAAGGCATCTTTTCGTCGGAATCAGGTCCGAAGTCTTTACTTGAACGAACCTGCCCATCCAGCCTCGATCTCTGTTCTCGTATATGGTCGAGAATGGAACCTTGGTAGCTCGACGCTGAAGTTTTATTAACCTGCCTCGAAAGAGGCGAGGGCAGTACAATCAGATGAGATGGTCGAGATACACACTTAAAAACCCTTTCATGTAAGTGGTGATATCTTCTTCAGGTGACGAGATTACTATTTCTTTATTCTCCTAATTATAATCTTTCTTGAGCTATTCGAGGTGCCCCTTGGTTATCGAACATATATACCTTGATACTGGCTCTTATCGACCGGGAACTGACGAGCCTTTATCGACCTTAAAATCAGACATAAGAACACACGCCCCAGGAACACACTTCTCAGGCTGTGGCTCCACCGGTCTTTTATCGGCGGCGGGCTGTGAAGCAGAATCTTTCTCTTTTTGAGGAATGGTTTTTGATGTTTTCACCATTTTTTGATTTAAGATCAAAAAAAGAAGGGGGTAACAGAGATTTGGTGTTTTGAAGAGAGATTTTGCAGTAGAAAATGTAGAAGGAAAATTTTACAGACTTACAGATGAATTCAGAAGGTGCGAGAAATAAGTTAGAAAATTTAGAGTTCGGAGATGTAAAAGTGATTAAAAGTGAAAAAGGGTTTATTTATAGGTAGAGCAATGGCGTTTCAATTTCGACAATGGCCGACCATCATCTGACATGCATTAAATGCCTCGGCAAACTAAACCTACGGGACAGCTATCACGCACGTCATGATCGGACTCGATGCAAACGTCAATATATATCTAATCGTACCGTTGAAAAATCATGTCGTTTCTCGCTACATCGTTCCCAAGAAACTAGGGGGCTATCTGTATACTGTCAAAATCGGTTAGCCCTTCGTACAAACTGGGTGAAATGTCAATGCATTGGATCGAAAATCAAGTTAAGGTCCGAAGTCAGGTCATCAACCTTTGAGCCCTAGGGACCGATCAACGTCGAGCTCGATATCATAATCGAGCTCAAATCCAAATCGAACTATGATGAAGTTATCGAGCTTGTGAGGTAGAGATCGATCAACATTGTCCCCGAGTCAATACAAGGCTCCGAATCAGAATCGAGATCGAGTCAAGATCGAGAGCTCGAGTCGATATCGAGCTCAAGTCAATATCGAGCTCATAGACAAGAGCCGTTGCAGCCGCAATAGAGGAGAGAATCCTGGCAGGAATTATGGAAAAGTTGATTTATAATGGGTCTCCCACTATATATTTTTAATTATATCTAAAGTAGGATTCCTCCACTATAAAGGGGAGGGTTATTATTTCATTAGAGGACCAAGTTTTTCACATACATTGTAGCTGAGAGGATTTTTCGGAGCCTAGTCGGGTTCTTGTTGTTAGGCCCCATAAAAAGTTTCCTAAAAAAACTCGAGGTTTCGTGGTTCCGAGGTAGGCGTATGTGTTAATGATAGTTGGAGGAAAATATTTGGCAAAATTGGGCATTTCTGCGGCCCATTATGCGGCCGCCGAATCACTCTATGGGCCGCAGAGTGAGGCAGTCATTTGGGCCATTTTTGGATGTAATTTGGCGGCCCATTATGCAACCGCAAAACGTTTTCGTGGGCCGCACACTGATCGCAGAGCCAACTTGGAAATTTTGCGGAGGGAGGTTTTGCGGCGCATTATGCGATCGCAGAACAGGTCTGCAGATCGCATAACGGCCGCAGAGTGGGGAAGACCAGCCCAGTTCCGGAGGGCCATTTTGCAGCCTATTTCGCGGGCCACAGAAGAATTATATGGTTGCATATGTGACCGCAGATTCCATTTCATAGCTTCATTTTTGTTTTTTTATAACCCGACCCCATTTCATTATTTAGACCCTATAGACCTTTTTCTGAAGGGAGAACTTGATATTTAGAGAGAGAGAAAAGCCTCTAGAAAGGGAGAGAGTAACTCAATCAATTATTCCCTAATTCTTACTCAAAATCTTGGAAGAATTAACAACGGAAGCACACTAGGTCTTCATCCTAGAGGTAAGATTCTACATCCTATCTCTTAATTTCGAAATTTAACTATAAATTGGCAAGTAGTATGATAATTCATGGGTATGGGAGTGGCTTATTTTGCATGAATGATTGATCATGGGATGTAGGGAGATTTTCGATCTAAAATAGTAAAGAATGGGTTGTCGGATGAAGGAATCCGCCATAAAAGGACCTTGAAACCTTAATGTACACCTAGTGCTTGATAAAATGCTCAAATGAGCTAGAACTATGATCATCTTCCTAATTTTGGTTCAATTTGCTACTTTTCTAAAATAGTTTGAAGTTTGTAAGATTTACGGAATATTTAGAGTTAAGGAAGCTCAAGTAAGGTATGTTGGCTAAACTCTTCTGTTAAAATTTAACCCCACAATATCCATGTAAGTCCAGAGTTGCTTATTGTGAATCAATTACCCGGAAAAGCTGGTGTCAAAAGACATCTGTGATCAATATGTAATTCAAATGATCATGTTATGTTGTAATACTATTTGAGAATGTGTTCAAAGCAGGGCTTGCATATATAAATTCCTTGACCTCAAGTTGTGTTTCAAAGGAAAGCTAATGAAAGCTTGTGTAAGAAATCATAATGTGCCTAAAACTCCGATTTGCTCAAATGTGTGCTTAAATGTCTTGAATAGAAAGGCCTTGTTGTTGGAAAGTCCATGATGATGGTTGAAAGTAAAAAAGTTTTCATGAAATACGAAACATGAAATATGAATCACGTAATGCGAAATGTGAAATATGAAACACGGCAAAAGTACCGAGAGAAATAATACAATTGTGACCATTAGTGCTAATGAAATGAAGAGATGTGCAACAAATATGAAACGGGATGATTGATAGAAAAGGGTGATATCTCACATGAGACGACCTAGCCAATCGGGTCATGATCGGACGCCATGCCACACACATGGCGGTGACTATGTTAAAAATTGTTATTGAAATTGTGATTTGGTTGATGTCTTGCATGAGACGGCTTAGCTGATTGGGTCGTTATCGGACGCCATGCCGCACACATGGCGGTGACTGTGTTAGAATTGTAATTGAAATTGTGATTTGGTTGATGTCTTGCATGAGACGTCCTAGCCTATAGTGTCGTGATCGGATGCCATGCCGCACACACGGTGGTGACTCTGTTCGAAATCGTAATCGAAATTGTGAATAGTGGTATACCGGTACCAAATATTTCCCAACTTAAAATTTGGAAATTTATTTAAAACTTAACTTATCTTTAATTTGATATTTGGTAATTTTTTGAGGCTTTAACTGATATTATGACTGTCCTTACTTGCATTACTGCTCGTTTCTTTGAGAGAGTGTTTAGTCATATATACTAGGTCTATTCGACAGTACTAATGTCCCTTTTTTCGGCGGCGCTGCAGCTTTAATAGATGCAGGTGGTTCCACAGCAGGAGACACTGATCAGCGATAGCACTACACTCTTTTCCCAATTGATCTGGTGAGCCCCACTTCACTCGGAGTCATGTATCTTTTATTCATTTTATCACCATGTTTTGAGGTATAGCCGAAGCCTTGTTGCCGGCACTATCATTGTACTCTTTTGTATCTAATAGAGGCTCCATAGACATAGCGTGGGTGGTATGTTGGTATGGGGAAAGTCAAATTGGTAATATTGAAATTGTATCACACGTTCCACATCAAACTATGAAAGAGTATGTATTTTGAAACTTATAAATGATGTAAATACTGATAACGAGTTTGAGTTGTTATTTACTTGATCCTCCTCACCGCTTAATTAATGAATTGGATTCTACTATTATTCTTGAATAGATTTGGGTAGAAGGTAATGTACAGGCTTTCTTGGCCGGGTTATCTCGGTTGAGCACCAATCACGCTCCCCGAGTTTGGGACGTGACACTTCCTTGTGTGGTTTCTTAATCTTCTTTGTATGAGCGCATTAAAGCGCGTCAGTATGGCGACCCCTATTTGCTTGCCCTTAAGGACACAATGTAGCACGGCGATGCCAAGGAGGTTTCTATTAGAGATGATGGGGTGATGCAGATGTAGGGCCGGATATGTGTGCCCAATGTGGATGGTTTTCATGACTCTATCCTTGAGGAGGCCCACACTTCAAGGTATTCCATTTATCCAGGTTCCACCAAGATGTATCAGGATTTGAGTCGGCACTAATTGTCATGCCCCAAACCTGAATAGGCGTGGCTGACACCCGGTGCCATACTCGGCCCGAGCGTACCACTCTGTAAATGTGAACTCCGGAGGGGTAACCCTCAACTTAGGCCGATGAGGCCATATTCTGAATCGTTCGAAAATAACGCCTTTATCATCTGTGGGGTAAACATACCCAAAAGCTGATATATATAACTGTGTAGGCCGATGAATCCGCCATGAACATCTAATGATATACAAATTATATAGGACTCATCTACAAGCATCTAGAGATAGTTGAACTATATCATGTTCGGTATAAGGCCTCGACCTACCCATCAAACATGTATATATAAAATGGACTCCAAGGGCTAGACCTGGTAACTTTGAGGAAGTAGATCTTACCAACCAAGCTGATGTTTGACTCTGTCTGCTGGGAAGGTCTATCCAACTGTCTATCAGGACATGCATGCATGAAATGCAGTGTCCCCGGCAAAAGGGACATCAGTACGAAATAATGTACCGAGTATGTAAAAAAAATAGAATAACTGAAAGTTGCAACTGAACTAATAATACAATAACTAAAAGTAACCGGGAGTCAAAGATAATCTGAAGATATGCTTACCCATTGATACCGACTCAACTCTCTCAATATAATAAGTAAAATAGTTGTACGGCCCTATAGGCTCGATATATGTAACTGCTCTATCATAGTAGGCTCGCTCGTAGGCGCTCTATCATAGTAGGCTCTATATCTCAGCCATTCTAGGCTCGCTCATAGGCGCTCAACCACAGTAGGCTCGGTATATAACGTACCATCTGATCAGAGGTTGCCCAATAGGGGCTTGCCCATCGATTATAGCTCAATGGTGGTGAAAATACTGTAATACTGTATATATATATATATATATATATATATATATATATATATACCCTACGCTATCTGGACTGGAAGAAGACAATACTTAACTGAATAGAAAGTCTCGATAAGGGAGAATACTGTAACTTAAGAGACTAGGACAATGTACATATATTTAGGAATATGAACTTCTCTTTATGTCTCATTATCAAACACATGTAGTTACCAGATCATGCAAAAATGAAGAAAAGGTTTAGACTTAACATAACCTCGTTGTGTCTTAATAGCTTCCAATAAACTCTTCAAACAACTCAACTCAGTCTACCATAGCATAAGGAGATTCAAAATCAGTGTTGAATAAAGGCTAAGTTTGTAACTTAAGCTAGTACCTCATTTTATGTAAATTTGGGCAGCATCTCCCTGTAACAAGGGCCTTCTCCAATACCATATACCAACAACAACAACCAGAGCAATACAACAAGAACAACATCAACAATAGGTTACAAAATATTTTATTAACAAGTCATCAACATATCACGACGAGCGGCAAGCTCAGATTGAATCCCTTTAGCACCCTTCAACCCCATTATCACTCATTCTTGAACAAAGTAATATATTCAGTATAATAACTAATACCTTTTAAAGGATTTCCAACCTTTTACTCAATTTTAAAGTTACCCGAAATAGCCCAACGCAAGATAATATCATTGTCGATAACTTCCAAGTGCTTTATAGCCATTTCCTTTTCTAGTTACCGATTTCCTCAACAAGATTGACATGTAAACCAACATAATCATACTACCAATATCATATAAAACTTAGTTTCCATAATTTCCAGCCACTTAAAGTTCATAAGAGTAACTTTCAAATCAATCCATCCAGAACAACAACATCTCAAGCTAATCCAAGTATTATCTTGTAGTTTATCATCCTAACAACTTAACCAACATATAAGAAAGCTTAATCACAATTAGTTGGCTGTTATACTCACCTTATATAGTAGCAAAAACTTGAAATTTCAGCCAAACACAGCCCACAACTATCCTCAATGACTAGAACTAATTTTGTAAACTTTGCAAAGATGATTTCATTTCTGAGCTTACATCAATTCACTTACAAATTACTCTTACGTACGAAAACATGGGGTGTAACATCATTCCCCCTTTGAAACATTCGTCCTCGATTGTTGACTGATGTGCTTGTCAGTCTTATAACCTATAGCTCTTACAAATACTTTACTGTTGTCCTTTCTGTCTAAGCACATGTTCTGTGAATAAATCCAAAGGCCAGGGAATTCCCCTTTAAGGCCTCTTTCTCATACCACGAATTGTGGTCGGAATTCTTCCAATCTCATAACTGTTGCTACCTTATGTCATGCAGCATGTACGACTCTGTCCTTATATGTGCACCTATGTGATTCTTCTATCCTTTGTCCTCAAGCTTTTACCCAATCTCTAGGTCTCACTTTGTGAACATATACATAACTATGACAAGCTGTCCTTCTAGGCATCCATAGGTGTACTGAAGTTCTTCGCTTGGTACTTGTCGAACTTATGACTATTGCTATATCTTGTTTCATAGCCTCGATTAGCTATGCTTATGGCTTTACTATATCTAGGTAGCTTATACTATACCACAACACTTGCTTTGATTTATTATTACCAAGGTCTACTACCCAACTCCATGTTACTCCCTCGCTGCTTATTCTATATGTATAAATCTAAGTACTTTAGTTCATCCTCATTATTGTTCATCTTAAGAATGCTGGCCTAATCTCATCTCATACTTTGAAACCTTTATCCGTCTGTTGTTGATTCACCTTAATTTTGATCTATAATCTACCACTAATAACTTGAAACCTCTTACGTAATACATTATCGTTAGGGCTCACGTATCATCAGGGAACATCTGAAGTCATTTGCCTGATCCACCTAGGGACGATACAATACTTCATTGATTGTATTTCATAGCATCCTAACGTGGTTCATCTTATAGGGGTATTCTAATCCTGTGCAATTCATGAAATCTGTTTTTCTCTAAATCATTACTCAATGGAAGACCTAAATGTCATCCACTTATCAATTATCACAATTACACCCTTATTCTACTACCAGGTCATCATTCCCTCTTTTCTAAATGCTCTTAGTCTTAAACTCCTCCGAGTTCATTCAGGTTATACCGAGCTTTTTATAACTTATGGAAACCATCAACTCTCTTGTTGTGATGGGTTTAATCCCGAGGACTTACCTATTCTCGTCACCTTATCAGTCATATTTTCTTATCCTTACTCATGTCTACCTAAAACCTTGTCTCTCTACCATACTTTAGCTTGCGACCTATATATATCTATTTATACTACTCGTAACCTTCCTTTAACTTGCTAGCACCATAGATTTCTTTATGTTATTCTGGAACCTCAAGAGAGACATCATATTATCTCTAACTCTTCATTACTCTCTTAGCTAGACCTCTATGCACGTGGAAACCATAGGCTAGAGGATATGCCACTTAAGACACAACTATCATTTCTTGATACATAATTACGACGCTTCCAGCCCTCTATCTGATATCTGGATTATTCGTAACCTTCTGTACTTGGGCATATCGTACCTTCTTCATCTGTACATTACTTACCTTTAAATCTTGTACCGTATCTTCTATCTCTTTCATAACCTCCCTTACATATAGGTGGAATTCACATCCACACCTCAAAGATCTACTATAATAAATGCACCTCATGTGCATACACAATCTGGCGGAAGCTTCATACTGACTTCTTATGAGGTTGGTACTCTTCTAACTAGATTTATTATAGAGCCATTATAGAATATGACCGTTGTACTATCTCTTTTGTACCTCTGATATTTAGAGTGATTCTATAATGTTCTGAATCATGATTTCTATACTCATCGGGGTCTAATAATCAGACTCCTAATTCACTTAGTTGATGTTAGTTTTTAGTTTCCTCTTTTATCTCAGCCTTTAAGTAGGCTTACGCTATCTTCTGATCTGCGGCTCAGGGTATTAGTTATTACTTTAGCCCCTCGTGGACGCTACGGAACATCTATGATATAACCTTCTAGCAATTCAAGCTTTTGTCTGTGACGTGGACTCAATGTTTTCTTTTAACTTATACTGGAGTCTCCTATAGCTGTATCATTGTCAACATATATGCTGCATGGATAACACTCTGAAATCTTAAGTGTGTTCATAACGTAACTAACTCTGGGTTATAGATCGAATAATTCGTTTTGTTCCTTTTCAGCTTTCGTTAAAAGTAAGCAATTACTTTTCTTGGTTGTTCTGCCACTTGTTGCATGAATACTTGGCTTATCTTAGTACCCACATATATTGGAATTTTGTGCAACTCATATGATATTGAATATTACGTTGGATTTTTCTTCCCGTTCCTTAGTCACAATAGGTACCACTTTCTTATATAGTGCATACGATCTTGTAGTGAGACAGTTGTTACAAGACCATTATTTATTTAGGTCACTATGCTTAGTTTGAAGCCTTCTTCCTTATTTCCTCAGCTAGTCTTTCGTTATAGCATTTAGGGAAGACTCTCTGACTCTTGTAAAGATGGGAGCTTATTACATTGTATACTTGACGGAATTTTTGATGTTCTTACGCACCTATAAATATCCTAAGTTACATACCTCCGATCCCTTATTCTCGTAGGGTTACTTATGAACTCAATTTTTTTGTCTCTCCCGTGGCACTCTCTTTTATTTTCGTAACACCTTTATGGCAACTATAACTACCTCAACTCCTATCTGAATATTTCTCAAGGATTACGATGTCGTATCTGCAAGACTGAATTCTCTATGCTAGGGTTCACTAGGTTTATCTTGCATGATCTGCTGATTTGTCTGTATCCTCTTGTCTAGCCATAACTAGGCTCTTCTTGAATCAACTACTAACTACTTGTTGGTCCATTCTCATATTTATATTCCGTGTAATCTCTCTTAGGATTTTTTCTTTGTCTTAACTTACCTCTCATACTGGCTCCTTATGTATCAAGTGTTCATTCGCACTTATTAATCAATAACATCCTGGGAGAGAACCCTTACTGCATCTTCCCACCATCGTGCTTGTATAATGTTCTGGAGTCATAACATATCTGTAGGATCTAAATAAATGTAATCTCATTCCTTTTGCCTTTTTACCGCATTCTTTCTTTACTATTCCATAGCTACTTAAACTACATAACTCGGACTTAATACCATATCACACTTTCTTCCCCCCTTTGGGGGAGTACTAGCATTTAATTCTACAAAGATTTACCTATATATGTTTTACCTCTTCATCTTTGGCATCTTTTCACGTCATTACACACTCTTACTCGCTGTATACGGTCAAAACCGGTTAGCCCTTCATACGAAATGGTCGAAATAGTAATGCATTGGATCAAAGATCAGGTTGAGGTCTGAAGTCAGGTCATCAAGCTTCAAGCCCTAGGGACCGATCAACGTCGAGCTCGATATCATTATCGAGCTCGAATCCAAATCGAACTATGATGGAGTTATCGAGCTTATGAGGCAGAGACCGACCAACGTTGTCTCCGAATCAATACAAGGCTCCGAATCAGAATCGAGCTCGAGTCAAGATCAAGAGCTCGAGTCATTATTGAGCTCGAGTCAATATCGAGCTCGTAGACAAGAGCCGTTGCAACCGCACTAGAGGAGAGATTCCTGGCAGGAATTATAGAAAAGATGATATATCATGGGTCTCCCACTATGTAGTTTTAATTATACCTAAAGTAGGATTCCTCCACTATAAAGGGGATGGTTATTATTTCTGTAGAGGACCAAGTTTTTCACATACATTGTAACTGAGATATCATACACTCCCATATTGAAGAGTTATCCTTTATTAGCTTCATAGATTGATTCATCTTGCTTAATCCATAAATCATCTTCTTTCCAACTTTGCTTATTTTTCATTTTATACAATCAATACTCGATATCTCTATTCATTCATACGATTTGTGTCAAGTTATACCACATACCCTTAGAACTACGTACAAATTTAACTCTATCCATTTTTTGGGTAAACAGTTTGGCACTCACCGTGAGGCTAAGGATAATAGTGATTATTTGATACGAATCTGCAAAAACACACCATTTTACGCTTATTTTATGAAGTGCCTTTGATTTAGAATTAGCAACGACGAGCTCTCTAAATTAAATGGCCTTACCTATCGACAACGAAGCTGGCCTTCAAGGTGAGAACAACAACTTGACGGCCAAGACCGGAATGCCGCTCGTCGACGCAGTTAGAGATCGAGTCGAAGTGCCATTAGACATTAATTCGCATGTGGCCATTGAGGATAACCTACATTCTGAACCTCAAAATAGCATTCATGGTGGCACTTAATCTGCAGGTCGAGAAACCCATAACTTTGAGGAAAACAGAATCAGCTTGAGTATGATTTTCGAAATGTTGCAAGCTCAATAGGTAGTGATAGCTCATTTGTAGAGTCAGACCCGGATACCGAGCAGGCCGGAGCCCCGTCCACCTTGAGAAGTCACCCACAGAACGGAACCGACTATAGTAAATTCAAATGATCAACAATCGGGGACTAATCCCGAAATTGCTAAGATGTTCGAAGAACTGACCAAAGGAATAGAATCAGGAGAAAGGAGGATCGAATCAGGAGAAAGGAGGATCGAGGCAAACGACAAAAATGTGGAGACATATAACTCCAGGGTTGATCAGATCCCTGGGGCACCACCGATCCCAAATAAATTCCGCATGCCCGAGATTCCTAAATATAACAGAACTACTGACCCCAACGAACATGTCACCTCTTACACGTGTGCCATCAAAGGGAACGACCTAGAGGACGATGAAATCGAATTCGTATTATTGAAGCAATTCGGTGAAATCCTATCAAAGGGAGCAATGATATGGTATCATAATTTACCATCTAATTATATCGATTCATTTTCTATGCTTGCAGATTCCTTCATAAAAGCACACGCCGGGGCCATAAAAGTCGAGACCAGGAAGTCGGACCTGTTCAAGGTAAGACAAATGGACAACAAGATGCTAAGGGAGTTCGTATCTTATTTTCAAATAGAACGAATGGATCTGCCACCAGTCAGAGACGATTGGGCTATTCAGGCTTTCACTCAAGGTTTGAATGAACGAAGTTCGACGGTTTCATGGCGGTTGAAGCATAAACTAATCGATTACCCAGCTATTACTTGGGCCGATATGCATAATCAGTACCAATCAAAAATTAGAGTTGAAGACGATCAGTTGGGGTCTGAACCCACTGCTAGAAGGGATATCAATCGAGAACAAGGTCCGATCAGGGACTGATACCGACCGTATAGTGGAAACCACATAATCAATAAATCAAGACATAACCCTAGAAAAGGCAACAAAAGAAGCGATCGAGGTCAAGGGTCTCAGGGGCTGATGAACAGAAATGGATTCGACAGGCCTACCGGACCTAAGGAAGCACCACGGTAATCGGAGTATAACTTCAACATTAACGCATCCGCCATCGTGTCGGCTATCAGACGCATCAAAGACACTAAATGGCCTTGACCCATGCAGACCGATTCTGCCCATAGGAATCCCAATCAAATGTGCGAATATCATGTCACCCATGTCCACAGAACGGAAGATTGCAGGCAACTAAGGGAGGAGGTAGCCTAGTTATTCAATAAAGGGCATCTTCGAGAATTTTTAAGCGACATGGCCAGAAACCATTTCAAAAACAGGAATTTCAGCTTACAAAACGAACAAGAAGAACCACAACACATCATCCACATGATCATCAGCAGCGTTGATACCCCTTAAGGGCCGATGCTTAAATGCATTAAGACATCGATTATGATAGAAAAGCGACCTCTGACTCAGGATTACGCACCCATAGGAACCTTGTCCTTTAATGATAAAGATGCAGAAGGAGTCATGCAACCTCATAACGATGCACTGGTAATATCCGTACTTATGAACAAAACTAAAGTTAAGCGTGTGTTAATTGATCCATGTAGCTCGCCCAACATTATTAGATCGAAGGTTGTAGAACAGCTCGGTCTATAAGACTAGGTCATACCCGCAACCCTGGTTCTAAACGGATATAATATAGCACGTGAAACCACCAAAGGCGTTGATAATTCTACCGATAAACTTGGCCGGGACAATCCAGGAAACAAAGTTCCACGTAATCGAAGGTTACATGAGGTACAACACCCTTTTTGGAAGGCCATGGATCCACAACATGAGAGTTGTACCTTCGACCCTACACCAGGTTCTTAAATTCCTAACATCGGATGGTGTCAAAACAGTGTACGGAGAACAACCGGCCGCGAGGGAAATGTTTGTCGTCGAAGAAGCAATTATGATATCCTCACCTTAGTCAACAAAGGGGTCGGACTCAAAAGGAGAACGAGATGCCAAATAGCAATCATACACGTCAGCTTCAACCCAACCAAAAAATTAGAAGATCGAGGAAGATGATGATCAAAGGATCCCTCGATCCTTTATAGTTCCTGATGATTCCAATGCTATCCAATCAACGGTTGAAGAATTGGAGCAAGTCATACTAATCGAATATTTTCCCGAATGAAAGGTATACCTGGGAACGAGATTAACCCCCGAACTCAAGAAAAGGCTTATCCAATTCCTTATCGATAACATAGATTATTTTGCTCGGTCCCATTTAGATATAATAGGGATCCCACCGGATATAACGACACATCGGCTAAGCTTTGACCTTAGGCTCAAACCGGTGAAGCAAAAGAGAAAACCTCAGTCCGAGGTCAAGCACGCATTCATAAAGGACGAGGTAACTAAACTTCTTAAAATAGGGTCCATTCGGGAGGTGAAATATCCCGAATGGTTAGCCAATGTAGTTGTAGTCCCTAAAAAGGGGAACAAACTTAGAATGTGTGTAGATTATAAGGATTTAAACAAGGTGTGCCCCAAAGATTCTTTTTCGCTGCCCAACATCGATCTCATGATCGATGCCACGGCCGGCCACGAGGTCCTTACTTTTCTCGATGCCTATTCCGGGTATAATTAAATCCAAATGAACCCGGAAGACCATGAAAAGACTTCATTTGTCACCAAGTATGGAACATATTGTTATAATGTGATGCCCTTCGGGCTAAAAAATACAGGAGCTACTTACCAACGCCTAGTAAATAAAATGTTCGAGGAACAAATAGGTAAATCAATGGAAGTTTATATTGATGACATGCTAGTTAAGTCTCTGCGTGTAGAGGACCATTTGGCTCATTTTCAGGAAACATTCAAGATTTTAAGGAAATACAACATGAAGCTCAACCCTGAGAAATGTGCTTTCAGGGTTGGTTCGGGTATGTTCCTCGGATTCATGGTATCGAATCGGGGGATCGAGATCAACCCCGATTAAATCAAGGCTATCGAAGACATCGCCATCATGGACAGTGTAAAAGTCGTGCAGAGGCTAACATGATGGATTGTTGCCTTAGGCCAATTCATTTCAAGGTCGTCAGATCGAAGTCGCAGATTTTTCTCTCTACTCAAAAAGAAGAACGATTTCTCTTGGACACCGAAACACCAACAGGCATTAGAGGAATTGAAGCGAACCACTGCTACATACTCCAAAGGCAGACGAGAAACTTTGCTTGTACTTGGCAGTATCGGAAATCGTGGTAAGTGGTGTCCTAGTTCGAGAATAGCAAGGTACGCAATTTCCTGTTTATTATGTAAGTCGAACCTTAGGAGAAGCAGAAACCAGATACCCACACTTAGAGAAATTGGCACTTATACTGATAAGAACCTCTACAAAGTTAAGACCATACTTTTAATGGCACCCCATATGCGTATTAACCACTTACCCACTTTGTAATATTTTACACAAGCCCGAACTATCAGGACGATTGGCCAAATGGGTCGTCGAACTCAGTGGGTACGATATCAAATATCAACCCTGGACGACCATCAAGTCTCAAACTTTAGTGAACTTCGTGGACGATTTCATGCCAACCCTCGTACCTAAAGTCGAAATGGAACTCTTGTTTAAATCGGGTACATCATCGGGGGTATAAAGCCTTTTCACAGATGGGGCTCCGAACGTGAAGGGGTCTGGGCTAGGCATCATTTTAAAGCTGACTACGGGTAGCACTATTAGGCAATCTATCAAAACTACTAGGTTGACTAACAACGAGGCCGAGTATGAGGCCATGATTGCAGGTCTCGAGTTAGCTAAAACCATGGGAGCAGTAGTCATTGAAGCCAAGTGTGACTCTTTACTGGTGGTAAATCAAGTAAACAAAACCTTCGATGTTCGAGAGGATAGAATGCAAAGGTATTTGGACAAACTACAGGTAACTTTGCACCGTTTCAAAGAATGGACTTTACAAAATATACCTCGAGAACAAAACAGTGAGGCCGATGCACTTGAAAATTTGGGATCATCGGTCGTGGAGGATGAGATAAGCTCGGGGACTATCGTTCAACTATCAAGGTCCGTGATCGAAGAAGGTCATGCCGAGATAAATTCTACAAGCTTAACCTGGGATTGGAGGAATAAGTATATTGAATACATGGAGAACGGAAAACTCCCATCGGACCCTAAATATTCGAGGGCCCTGCAAACAAAAGCTGCTTGGTTCACATTGACTACAGATGGAACATTATACCGAAGGACATTCGATGGACCATTGGCAGTATATTTAGGTCCAGGAGACACCGACTACATCCTGCGTGAGATTCACGAGGGTACTTATGGAAATCATTCTAGTGCCGATTCATTAGTCCGAAAAATAATCAGAGCATGATATTATTGGATCGATATGGACAAAGATACAAAGGAGTTTGTTCGAAAATGTGACAAATGTTAAAGATTTGCACCGATGATCCATCGGCCCGGAGAGCAACTTTACTCTGTCCTATCCCCATGGCCATTCATGAAATGGGGAATGGATATCGTCGGCCCTCTGCCATCGGCCCTAGGTAAAGGGAAGTTCATTTTATTTATGACTGACATTTTCTCTAAATGGGTTAAAGCACAAGCATTCGAGAAAGTAAGAGAGAAAAAGGTTATAGACTTCATTTGGATCATATCGTATGTCGATTAGGGATACCTGCCGAAATATTGTGTGACCATGGGAAACAATTTATCGGCAGCAAAGTGACGAAATTCGTCGAAGACCACAAAATAAAAAGGATACTATCGACACCGTATCACCCTAGTGGGAACGGACAGGCCGAATCGACGAACAAGACTATCATTCAAAACCTAAAGAAAAGGTTGAACGACGCTAAGGGAAAATGGAGAGAAATCCTACCCGAAGTTCTTTGGGCATATCAAACAACATCAAAATCCAGTACGGGGGCAACCCCGTTCGCCTTAGTATATGGCTCTGAAGCCTTGATTCCAGTCGAAGTCGGGGAACCCAGTGTCAGGTTTCGATATACATAAGAAGAATCAAATCACGAGGCTATGGATACTAGCCTCGAATTATTGGATGAAAAATGAGAAGCTGCTCTTGTCCAATTGGCCGCCCGAAAGCAGTGGATCAAAAGATACTATAACCGAAGAACCAATCTACGCCATTTTAAAATTGGGGACTTAGTGCTAAGGAAAGTCACCCTCAGCACCTTAAATCCAAACGAAGGAAAATTGGGTCCGAACTGGGAAGGACCGTATCAAGTACTCGAAAACATCGGTAAAGTATCCTACAAACATGGTATTATAAACGACAAACAACTACCAAGCAATTAGAATGTGTCACACCTAAAACGATACTACTACTAAGGTACGACACTCCCATTTTTGTTTATATTTCGAAACTAACCCTTGCAGGAGTTCAATCAAGAACAAGGATGGATCATTCAACATGAAGCCTTAGGTCTGAAAGCACGCGTTGCACACTTTTTCCCATAGACCGGATTTATCCCAAATGGGTTTTTCGGCAAGGTTTTTAATGAGCCAACCATCGATCGTGCTAACTTAGAATAATTCAAAAGTATCCGAGGCCTCTTTACAATCGACCTCGAATACTGGGGGGGCATTACCCCTCAAATATATGAAGTTCGATGCAGAAAAGTTACTTCATAACAACAAGGTTCCGATAGGAAACATTGTAAGAGCCAAATGGTCAAAACGAACCAAGCTCATATAGTTGGCCCAAGCCCTGAAACAAAACTTGAACACATGTATAATGACTTACAAGAAAAATTTCCTCTTTACCGATATCTTATATCCAAGAAACATTCCTCTATTTCGAGATTTATTATGCAAACACGATTAAGGGCCGACCATTACCCCATAAATAGGGGAATGCCCACCGAAAAGTCAACGAATTCGAGCAGCACTCACTCGACTACTAAGCCTGCATGCTACTCTTATTTTGTGTTCGAGAATTCACTCACTAAACCGTTAAGCCTACGGGCTACGTTACTTCGCATTCGAATCACTCACTCGAATTTTAAGCCTACGGGCTACTCTTATTTCGAGTTCGAGCAAACACTCACTCTACCATTAAGCCTATGGGCTACTCTTATTTCGAGTTCGAGCAAACACTCACTCGACCATTAAGTCTACGGGCTACCTTTATTTCAAGTTCGAGCAAGCACTCACTCGATAACTAAGCCTACGGGCTACTCTTATTTCGAGTTCGAGCAAACACTCACTCGACCATTAAGCCTACGGGCTACTCTTCTTTCGATTTCGAGCAAGCACTCACTCGACCACTAAGCCTATGGGCTACTCTTATTTTGAGTTCGAGCAAATACTCACACGACCATTAAGCCTACGGGCTACATTACTTCGAGTTCGAATCACTCACTCAACTAATAGGCCTACGGGCTATGTCACTTCGATTTCAAGCAAGCACTCACTCGACTACTAAGCCTACGGGCTACTCTTATTTTGAGTTCGAGCAAATACTCACTAGACAATTAATCCTACGGGCTACATCACTTCGAGTTCGAATCACTCGCTCGACTACTAAGCCTACGGGCTACTCTTATTTAGAGTTCGAGCAGACACTCACTCGACCATTAAGCCTACGGGCTACTCTTATTTCGAGCTCGAGCAAGCACTCACTCGACCACTAAGCCTATGGGCTACTCTTATTTTGAGTTCGAGCAAACACTCACACGACCATTAAGGCTATGGGCTACTCTTATTTCGAGTTCGAGAAAGCACTCACTCGACCACTAAGCCTGCAGGCTACTCTTATTTCGACTTCGAGCAAACACTCACTCAACCAGTAAGCCTATGGGCTACATTTCTTCGAGTTTGAATCACTCGCTCAACTAATAAGCCTACGGGCTACGTCACTTCAAGTTCGAGCAAGCACTCACTCGATTACTAAGCCTACGGGCTACTCTTATTTCGAGTTCGAGCAAACACTCACTCGACCATTAAGCCTACGGACTACAGCACTTCGAGTTCGAATCACTCACTCGACTACTAAGCGTACGAGCTACTCTTATTTCGAGTTTGAGCAAACACTCACTCGACCATTAAGCCTATGGGCTACTCTTTTTTTGAGTTCAAGTAAGCACTCACTCGACCACTAAGCCTGCGGGCTACTCTTATTTCGAGTTCGAGCAAACAGTCACTCGACCATTAGGCCTACGGGCTACTCTTATTTCGAGTTTGAGCAAGCACTCAATCGATCTATAAGCCTACGGGCTACTCTTATTTCGAGTTCGAGCAAACACTCACATAACCATTAAGCCTACGGGCTATATTACTTTGAGTTCGAATCACTCACTCGACCACTACGCCTATGGGCTACTCTTATTTCGAGTTCGAGCAAGCACTCACTCGACCACTAAGCCTACGGGCTACTCTTATTTCGAGTTCGAGAAAACACTCACTCGATCATTAAGCCTACGGGCTAGATTACTTCATGTTCAAGCAATCACTCAACTCGACTGCTAAGCCTATGGGCTACCTTATTTCAAGTTTGAGCAAGCACTCACTCGGTTATAAAGGCTACAAGATCCAAATTCGATAAAATTGCCTAAACCCTTATAAAACCTTCATAAGGCATGAATGAAACAAAATCTTTTCAAGGCAGAGAATAAAATAGAGGCGAGTCAGGAAAAGAAAAGATCTTTATATATACAAGAATATTTACAATGTCCGAACAAGACGCTACATAAAAAACCAAAATGAAAACTAAGGGCCAAGTTTCTCAATTATCTACGGGGGTAGTCTCTTCTCCATCAGGCTCTGCCCCACTCTCGGACCCACTCTTGCTCCCATCATCATGATCATCATCATCATCATCATCACCATTATCATCATCGAAAGCCAAGGCTTCAGCATCAACTTTAAGCTCTTTAGCTCTTTTTATCTCTTCAGTGAGATCGAAACCTCAAGCATGGATCTCTTCGAGGGTCTCCCTCCGAGATTGGCACTTAGCAAGTTCAACAACCCAATGTGCTCGAGTGTTGGCAGTCTCGGTTGCCTCTCTTGCTTGTACCTGAGTAGCTTCAGCATCCGCCCGATAGACGGCCAATAATGCATCCGCATATTACTTTGCATTTTTAGCATCGGATTTGTCCTTGGCAAGTTCGGAGACCAACCGAGCCTCGAGTTCCTCTATTCTTGACGCTTGAACCAAGATCTTCTACTTCATGCCTTGGAGTTGGCTTGTAGTCAATGACAATTGGGCCCGAACAGCTTCCTTTTCTGCAGCAAGACGGTCCATGCCATCTTTCCATCCCATGGTCTCCACTCTTATTATATCAGCTTCCTTACGAAGCTGCCCGATCGTCTCGAGTTTCTGCTGCAGCTGTGAGATCGAAATATTAACCTCCAATACCGAATCAAGCCCATGAGTTCTTAATATTATCATTACCTGCTCGGTCAGGTCGGTCTGGTCTTTAAGAGCGTTTGCCAACTCAGCTCGAAGGATTTTGATTTCTTCTTCCTTTTGTCCGGAAAGGAGTTTAAGGGCGTTCCTCTCCCCATAACCCGTTGGAGGTCAACCTCGAACCGACGCAGCTCAGCTTGAGACCGAGAACATGCTTCTTGATGAACCGCCATGCCCTGCAAAAAAAGAAAAAAAGAAGTAGCAAATATAAATGTAATATCAAGAGAGTTAAAGCATACCCGATTCAGAGCTTGCTGCACATCGCAGAAAAGGCCTGATATGTCACTAGGGCCAGCAGTGTCCTCGACCCCAGTAAATCATAGAAGGGGTCCTCCCCTTCATGAGACCGGCTCATCTAGAGGGCTTGGCAAAGCCTGAACATCCATGGCTAGTGGCCTCTTGGCTGCCGCAAAATATGCCAAATTACCCATACTCTAAGCCTTTGTTCTCAAAACATGGACCACCACATTGGCCTTCCCGCGATGATACAAAATGGTGATCTTATAGTCTTTCAGCAACTTTAACCATCTTCACTGCTTCAAATTAAGGTTCTTCCGCTTGAACAGATACTAGAGACTCTGATGGTCGGTATAGACCTCACATGGAACACCATATAGATATTGCCTCCAAATCTTCAATGTGTGAACAATAGATACGTATTCTAAGTCATGCACAGGGTAACTGTCGAGACGCGTGGGCAATCACCCTACCGTCTTGCATCAACACCGCGCCAAGCCTAATACGTGATGTACCAAAATACAAAGTCTAATACCCGAAACTTGTAGGCAACACAAGCACTGGGGTCGTAGTCAATAAAGTCTTGAGCTTCTGAAAATTCACCTCACACTTGTCGGACCATTTGAAAGGAGCACCGTTCTAGGTCAATCTGGTCAAAGGTGCAGCAATGGATGAGAAACCATATACAAAACGATGATAATATCCGGTCAAACCAAGGAAACTCTGGATCTTAGTAACTGAAGACGGTCTAGGCCAACTATGAACTGCCTTAATCTTCTTCGGATCTACCTTGATCCCCTCATTAGACACCATGTGACCAAAATATGCAACCGAATAAATCGAAAACTCACACTTGGAGAATTTTGCATATACCTTCTTCTCTCTCATTGTTTGGAGCACGATCCTCAAGTTCTACTCATGGTCCTCCCGACTGCGAGAATACACCAAAATATCGTCAATGAACAGATGATGAAAGAATCAAGACATGGCTGGAACACATTGTTCATTATGTGCATAAATGTTGTTGGAGCATTAGTTAGCTCAAATGACGTCACTAGAAACTCGTACCGACCATACTGGGTCCTGGAAGCAGTCATCGAGAATTCAAATTCACGAATCTTCAACTGATCATACCCTGACCTCAAATCATTCTTCGAAAACACTCTAGCACCCTGAAGCTGGTCAAATAAGTCATGAATGAGTTGTAGTGGGTCCCTTTTCTTTATTGTAAATTTGTTCAGCCTCCTATAGTCAATACACATCCTCATAGAGACGTCTTTCATCTTCACAAATAGAACTGGAGAACCCCAAGGCGAGACACTGAGACGGATGAAACACTTATCAACCTACTCCTGAAGCTGTTCCTTTTACTCCTTTAATTATGTTGGTGTCATGTGATATGGTGGAATAGAAATGGGCTGAGTGCCCTACACCAAGTCAATACCAAAATCAATATCCATATCAAGCATCATGCCCGATAGGTCTACTAGAACACATATGGGAAATATCTTACCACCGGAACTGACTCAACGGGAGGAGTATTAGAACTGACATCCTGCACAAAGTCTAGATATGCTCCACGAATAACTCACGTACCAATAATTACAATCCACCAGAAGTAGTCACAAGCTCAATATCTCAATCCCCATAGTGTGATCGCGGGCTATCAGTCCAGATCATATCACACAGAAAAACATATATGCAGGATTACATGTACATGACCAATGAATATCAAATATCATACTCCTGGAGTGATATAAATGACATGGTACGGTGTATGTAGGTGCAAAGTGTGCTATGATAACTCAAATGAGGAATTCCATCACAAAAACAACAATTATCAAGTTAAATCATAAGACTGACCTCTATGTAACATCAAATATGGCTTAATTAGGTCACAACGTGGTACAAATATGAGAAACATCACAACATATATCTTGACAATCTATTCAAGGAATTTCATAACCTAAGCACTACCCCGAGCATGGATAAACACCCGGTGCATGCATATGGGCTCAGCCCTGCACATGTGCACCACCCATAGCACGTAGATATCACAAATAACTCAGGCAACTAGTGCCTCAACCATGTTTTGGTAAGATACTTACCTAAATCAAGCAAAATCACTCCTCTAACAAGCCCATCCCACGTGAATCAACCTCCGTATGACCCGAATCTAGCCAAATTAACTTAATATAATCAATAAAAGCCATAGGAATTTATTCCAAATAATAAAGCTAGGATCTTTAACCAAAATCAAAAAGTCAACCTCAGGCTCGTGCCTCAGAACCCAAACAAACTCACAAATTCCAAATACCCATTCGCTTAATATTCCAACAATACCAAATCAATCAAATTCCAACCACAAATCGTCCCTCAAATCATCAAATCTCAATCTCAAATAACACGGTCCAAAACCCCCAAATCCCAACTTAAATTCATGAATATTAGGTGTATTAATCAATGGGAAATCAATATCTATCGTCAAAAGTGATTCAATTTCAATTACCTCTTCAATTAGTAAAATCACTCTAGAGATCGCCTTGGACCGAGCTCCGCAAAAAAAATGAGAAAAACACTCAAACCCTCTATATTATAGAGTCTACCAGCAAAATTGCATCTATGATCTATAACAACGCACCTGCGATATCGTATTTGCGGCCAAAATCACGCACATGTGAACTCCACATATATCTAAACCTACCGATTCTGCGGACATACTCCCGCAACTGTGGAGCCCTTCCGCATCTACGTTCCATGCTACTTCAGCCAAACTCCGCTTCTGTCGACCCCTCCTCGTAGAAGTGCATCCGCTTCTGCGGAATTCTACAAACCTCCCATGGCAAAGAAAACCCTGAACTTATGCAACAAAAGTTGAACCTGTGTCTCTGCATCTGCGGCCAATCCCATCACAGGTACGAAAGCGCCAGAAGTCAAAAGTTTCAGCAATAACACTAAGTCCCAAAAAGGCCCGAGCTCTATCTAAAACACCCCTTGAGGCCCCTGGGAACCTGTGCAAACTTACAAATCAATCCTAAAAGATAACAAAAACCTTCTCGAGGCCTCAAATAAAATAGAACAACACCAAAACCTCAAATCACATCTCAATTTAAGCCTAATGTACCAATGAACTTTCATCTTTTAAAACTCATGCCAAACCATATCAAATCAACTCTGAAGGACCTCAAATTTTACATACAGGTCCCAAATGACACAACAGGCCTATCCCAAATCTTGGAACTAAGATACGAACCTGATATCATCAAATTCAACTCTCGATCAAACCTATTAACCTTCCAAACATTCCATTTTCCATCTTTCACCAAATGACACCAAATCAACCTACAGACCTCCAAATCAACATCCGGACATAGGATTGAGTCCAAAATTACCATACGAAGCTATTGGAACCATCAAAACCCCATTCTGGAGTTATCTACGCAAAGTTCAAACTTTGATAAACTCTTTCAGCTTTAGCTTCCAACCTTGGGACTAAGTGTTCCAATTCACTACAAAACATCACCGAAGCCAAACCAACCACCTAGCATGTCACGAAACCTAAAATACACAGACGTAAAGCACCAAATAGTGGAACCTGTGCTAAAGTACTCAAAATGATAGGCCAGGTCATTATATTCTTCCCCTCTTAAACAAGTGTTCATCCTCGAACGAGTTTAGCATCATACTTGGAGTCTAAAAAAGGTGAGGATATCTGCTATGCCTCTCTTGCTCAGTCTCCTAAGAAGCCTCTTACACTAGCTGACCTCTCTAATACACCTTCACTGACACTATATTCTTTGACCACAACTTCCAAACCTGCCAATCCAGAATAGCCACCAACTCCAAATCGTAAGTCAAATCCCTTTCGAACTGCACAGTAGTGAATTCCAAAATATGAGACGCATCACCATAATACTTTCGGAGCATCGAAACATGAAATATTGAGTGAATCCCTTAGAGATTAGGTGTCAAGGCAAGTCTGTAGGCCATCTCTCCCACTTTTTCAAGAACCTCCAAAGGACCGATATACCTAGGGCTCAACTTGTCCTTATTCCCGGACCTCATCACACCCTTCATGGGTGAAAACTAAGCAGAACATTCTCCCCCACCATATATGCAACATTACGAGCCTTTATCTCATCATAACTCTTCTTCCTGTATTTAGCTATACGAAGCCAATCCTAAATCAACTTCACCTTCTCTGAAGCATCATGGATCAGGTCAATTCCTTACAACCTAGCCTCTCCAGGCTCAAACCAACCAACCGGAGAACGACATAGCCTCCTTTATTAGGCCTCATAAGGAGCCATCTGGATACTTGACTGATAGTTGTTGTGGTAGGTGAACTTTATTAACGAAAGAAACTTATCCCATGAACTTCCAAAGTTAATGACACAGGCACGTAACATTTCCTCGAAGATCTGAATAGCGTGCTCGGACTACCCGTCTGTCTAGGGATAAATGTTATGATCAACTCTACCTATGTGCCCAACTCTCACTGTTCTACTCTACTAAATTTTGATGTGAACTGAGTGCCCCAATCCGAGATAATAGATTCAGGCACACCATGAAGGCGAGCAATCTCACGAATATAAATCTGAGCCAACTGCTCAGAAGAGTATATATCACGACTGGAATGAAGTGTAAAGAATTGGTCAATTTATCTACAATGACCCATACTATATCAAATTTCCTCAAGGTCCGTGGAAGTGTAACTACAAAATCCATGGTGATACGCTTCCACTTCCACTCTGGAATGTCAAGCCTGTGAAGCAAACCACCCAGTTTTTGATGCTCGTACTTCCCTTGCTGGCATTTCAACATCATGCAACATAATCAGCAATATCATTCTCCATCTTCCGCCACCAATAGTGCTGCCTTAAATCTAGTACATCTTTGTGGCACCTGGATGAATGGAATACTGTGAACTGTGAGCTTCCACAAGTATCAAATCTCACATCCCATCCACATTCGGCATACAAAACCGACCCTGCATCATCTCCAATAGTAACTTCCTTGGCATCACCATGTTGCACCATGACCTTTAGGACAAACAAGTAGGGATCATCACACTGACATACTCAAACAATAAAGACAGTGAAATCACGCAAGCAAGAACCTGGCTGGGCTCCAAAATATCCAACCGATTGGTCAAAGCTTGAATATCCAATGCTAACGTTCTCTCCCCTACTAGAATAAGCAAGACTCCCCATGCTCTCAACCTTCCTACTCAAAGTATCGGCCCCCACATTGGCCTTCCCCGGATGATAAATAATTGGTGATATCATAGTCCTTTAACAGTTCTAACCACCTCAATTGCCTTAAGTTCATATCCTTTTGCTTGAACAAGTGATGTAGACTCCTGTGATATGTGAACATCTTATAAGACATGCCATAGAGATAGTGCCTCAAAATATTTAATGCGTGAACAATGGATGCTAACTCCAAATCATGTATAGGGTAGTTCTACTCATGGGGCTTCAACTAACATTACGCATATGCAATAACTCTACCATCCTACATTAATACACATCCAATGCAAATCCTTAAGGCATCACAATAAACTATACAAGAACCAGATGTTGAAGGCAAAACCAGAACTGGAGCTATGGTAAAGATAGTCTTGAGCTTCTGAAAGCTCTCCTCACACTCATCGGGCCACCTGAATTGGGCACCCTTTCGGGTCAATCTAGTTAGAGGTGCATCAATGGACGAGAAACCCTCCACAAAATGACGGTAATACCCGAAGAAACTAAGGAAACTACCGAGCTCAATAGCAAAACACGGTCTAGGCCAACTCTGAAGTGCCTCCACCTTCTTTGGATGCAGCTTAATCCCCTCACTAAACAACAAATGGCCCAAAAATCCACTAAATCAAGCCAATAATCACACTTGGAAAATTAAGTCTAGAGCATGATCCTTCGATGCTGCTCATGATCCTTCTAGCTACGTGAATACACCAATATGTCATCAATGAGAACTATGATTAAGGAATCAAGATAGGGTTGAAATACACTGTTCATCAAGTGCATAAAGGTTGTTGGGGCATTGGTCATCCCAAAAGACATCACGAGAAACTCATAGTGACCATAGCGGGTCCTGAAAGCTATCTTCAAAATAGCTGAAGGCTGAATCGTCAACCGATGATACCCCGATCTCAAATCAATCTTCAAGAACACCCTCACACCCTCAAGTTGATCAAACAAATCATCCATATACGGTAGTGGGTACTTGTTATTGACAATAACTTTGTTCAGCTGCCTATAATCAATCCACATCCTTATAGAGTTATCCTTCTTCTTCATAAATAGAATCAGTGCACCCGAAGGGGACACATTGGTCCTGATGAAACCCTTAGAAATAAATTCCTAAAGTTGTCCTTTCAACTCAATAGGTACCATGTGGTATAGTGAAATAGAGATTACCCTCTGCTAGTAATTATTTCATCTTAAATAAGGGGTATAATCTCATCCCAATTAAGGAAAATAATTTCATCATATGAATATGGGGATTTACCCCTCAATAACTCCTACACCGACACGTGTAGTTTTAGGGTTAGGTTATTTCAACCTACCCTTCCTCGGTGACTAACGATACTCCTAAAAATATTTTTGTTTTGCATAGAAAGAAAACGAAAATTCAGATACATGAACCTCATAACATTTCACACCATATATAGATTCATTAGTACTTTCAACCATTCAAAACATCATTATTTCATTGCCTATCTTGGCCACACATATGATTCTTCATTTATGGCACGGTGGTCGTATCTCATATTCCTGATTTTCATTTCTTTACTTTCAAGGATCATCATCATAAACATCAACATATGGAATATTCCGGAAATCACAACTTTAGGTTCATTAGTAATGAAGGCTTTAAACACAATAGATTCATTTCCAAATAATGGAGCAAAATCACTAGCAGTTGAAGCACGAGTTAAAATCATAAACGAATGATACACCACTTATTCTTGAAATAATTTTTCCCAAAAGGGCAACACCCAATTTCAACTTATGAGTATGTAAGAACTCAAATCACATTGGAGATGTTTATAAAAGAGAGGATGGTGACTTACGACTAAAACATTGGTTCAAATCATAGGTATTAGTTGAAACAACCATATTTTAACACGACTTGAGTACATAAGCCTTTAGGCAATTCTATTTTCAGAGTAAATTTGGAACAGTTGATTCAAGGCTCATTTCAAAATATTTCACACATCATTCATCTCATTGGCCATAAGTATAACTTTCATTATTGGCACGGTGGCCACACTTTATATCCCCAACTCACTTCTTTCTCTTTCAAGCATCTTTATATATTATTAAAAATGAGAGAATTTGAAATCAAGGCCTTAAGTATAAATATGAGCATTAGTGGTATTAGGCGCATTTATTATTCTTTCCAAGTTAAGCATAATGGACTTTCATTGGAAACATAAATTGAAGTTATAACGCTTTAACACATAAACCATACTTGAACACATTCCCTAAGGAGATCATGATGAGATAGGAGTAATTCGAACATGTTTTGAGTACATACATCTTTCGACACATTGATTACTTGGGATAATCGAATTTATTAGGAACACCTAGAAACATATGAATGAGGAACCTGGGCTAACCATACTTGAAACTTATGGAAACATCATGGAATTAAATTCTAAGAGAGAAGTTTTAGCCAACATACATATCTCGAGCTTTCCTTAAGTTACTACAACGTCCCAACACCTCTAGAAATATAAATCTATAGGAAGATAGGTAAAATTGGATAATAATTAGAAGGATTCTCATGACATAAGTCTCTTGGGAATTTGTTCAAACACCTATTATGAAAAATTGACTACAAATCTCTACAATGGTAATCCCCTCCCCCCTCAACAAATTTCAACAAGAAACTACCCAAAATAGTTCAATAACCCCACATACTACCACCTAATGTTACATGCATCGCCTATCTCCAAATCCATAACCTAATTAAACCCATAACAATTTCATGAAGGTTTTAGGACAAGGTCTTACCCGGGTAGATGATGGTCTAGTGAGTGGCTTCCCTTGAATCTTCAAGATTGGGGCAAGGATTGATGATTAGAATGACTAGGTCTTCTCCCTCTCTCTCCAAGATACTATCACTTATCTCTAAAACAATATATATTTTCTTCAAAATGAGCCCTAAAGGCTACTAATCAAAATGGGGCCGAGTAAGAAAACTTTCAAAAATAACCCCCGATGTTAATTATGTGGTGCAATTTAGTGGTAGCAGAACAGATACGTGGCCAGCAGAATGGCCACAAAATGGTATGTCAATTCCGCGATGCCATTTTGGTGTAGCAGAATGGTTTTGCGGCTAGCAGAATGGTTATGCGGCTAGCAGAATGGCCACAAAAGGGTTTTCAAATTCCTGGTTGGGTCTGGTCAACGCCGGCATGCAATTTCACGGTAGCATAATGGTAATGCGGCTAGTAGAATGGCCACAAAATGGTTTTAAAATTTGAATTGCTTCTGATGCATTCCGTGGTGATTATATGGTTAGCGAAACAGATATGCTATAGTATAATGGACCACATTATTGTTGTTTTTACAAATTCTTCTACCAACTCCATTATGCATTGTACAATAAAAAAATCCAATTTGTGGCACATTATCTTACCTTGGCAACATAAAAACTTAAATTCTTGGTGAACTTTTATGGGGCCTTACAGTTTTGTACTTTGGCTTAGGCGGGGTTGATCCCAATTGCACCAGCTACTTCTCAGGATAGGGGAGGAGCTCAAATTCCCACCCTCACACTACAAAATTATGGGCTCATGTTGATCTGACTTCTAGTGTTATAACGATCAATCTGTGGTTGTAGTTCAGCCCAAGATCAGGCCAGTTGTGTCAGAGGAGGCGCAGAAGAGGTTAAAGATGCTCTAGAAGTATCATCCTCCTCATTGCAGCAATGGGCCTTCTGAGGATACATAAGGTTTCTTAGACTAGTGTCACTGTTTTCAACACACTACGGCATAGTAGAGTTGATCGGGGTCGACCTTACTACTTTTCTAGCTGACGGGGCCGTCGTATTAATGGTGGCAAACTTATGAGGAGAGACTACCATTTGGTGCCGCACCAATCACTTCGGCTCAGTTAATTTATCTCGTTTTGAGGAACTTCATTCTATAAACCCTCAGGTATGCATTGCGCACTGAGTTCGAGCAGTTTCACCAGGGGACTATGACTGTAATCGAGTATGCTATGAGTTTTACCGAGTTATCTCGTCATGCACATGCTTTGGTTTCCATTGTTAGAGAGAGAGTCTGCAAATTTAATGAGGGATTCGGTTATAGCCTCAGATTTGGGATGGAATGGGAGCTAGAGACTAGGACTCTATTCCACCAGGTTCTGGAAATTGGTAGGAGATTGAAGCATATCAATGGGTAGAAGAGCACAGATAGAGAGGCCAAAAGGCCTCGGAGTTTTGGAGGATTTAGCAGTTCCCATTGTTAAGCTACAAATTGTCATTGAAGAGGCTTTATCAATCGACCAATTCAGTCTGCACTTCAGGTTACATGTAGTGCTCCAACTAGTAACAGAACTCAATGTACTCATTTTGGAAAGCCATCCTCTAGTACACCTTCTCCACTGGGTTCCTACAACGGTTATTTTATTTATTCGAAGTAGACTCAATTCCTGCAGCCATGCCCGCAAAGGAGTTGTTTCGAGTATTGTTATACAAGGCATATGGTGAGGGATTGTCTGAGACATTGAAGGGGTGGACCTCGCAGGCAATTCAGGCCATGGCTACTACTCTAGTTGCTACTTCACCTGCACAACCGGGTAGAGGTAGAGAACATGCGGATAGGACTGAGGTTGTTGCATTAGATGCTGTAAACCATCAGTTTTATTTGATCCGAGTTCCATTTATTTGTATGTGTCATCCTATTTTGATTCATATTTTGAGTGTCTCGTGATTATTTGAGTACCCTTATTTATATGTCTATTCCTGTTGGGGTTTCTATTGTGGTAGACCGTACATATCACGCTTGTCTGGTCACTATCGGGCTGTAAGACTAGGGTTGACCTTCTGTTACTTAATATGGTAGATTTTGATGTAATTTTTGGGTATGGATAGATGTCACAAAAATCAAACTATTCTTTATTGTCACGCTAATATCGTGACGTTAGCTATGCCAGGGTTGCTGAGGATGGAGTAGAGAGGTGCATTGGGTCATGTATCTAGTAGTGTAGTATCTTTTTCTAAAGGCACATCGGATGGTTGAAAAGGGGTGCTTGGACTACTTAGCCTTTGTGAGGGATGTTAGTGCTGATACTCCTACCGTTGAGTCAGTTCTGGTAGTGAGCGAGTATCCAGATGTATTTCTAGTAGACCTACCGATCATGTCACCCGATAGGGATATTGATTATTGTATTGACCTTGTGTTGGGCACTCAGCCCATCTCTATTCCACCTTATCGCATGGCACCAGTGGAGTTGAAGGAGTAGAAGGAACATCTTCAAGAGAAAAAACTCGATAAGGATTTCGTCAATCCGAGTGTATCACCTTGGGGTGCCCCAGTTCTATTTGTGAAGAAGAAAGACGGCTCTATGAGGATATGTATTAACTATAGGCGGCTGAATAAGGTTATGGTTAAGAACAAGTACTTACCCCCACGTGTTGATGATTATTTTATCAACTTCATAGTGCTAGGGTATTCTTAAAGATTGATTTGAGATCAGGGTACCATCAGTTGAGGATCCGGGCGTCGGATATATCAAATACGACTTTCAAGACCTGCTAAGGTCACTACGAGTTCTTTGTGATGTCTTTCGGGCTGACCAATGCCCTAGCAGCTTTTATGCACTCGATGAAAATAGTGTTTATGCACCCGCAGCCGAGAGGAGCATGAGTAGTGCTTAAGGATCATGCTCCAGACTTTGAGGGAGAAGAAGTTATATTCCAAATTCTACAAGTGCGAGTTTTGGCTAGATTGGGTGGCGTTCTTGTGTTACGTAGTGTCTAGTGAGGGGATTAAGGTGGATATGAAGAAGATTAAGGCAGTTCAGAGTTGGCCCCGACTTTCAACTGCTTCGGATTTTTCTAGGTTTTGCTAGGTATTATCGTTGTTTCGTGGAAGGGTTTTCATCCATTACAGCTCCTTTGCCCAGATTGACTCAGAATGGGGCCCCATTCAGGCTATGAGACGAGAGTGAGGAGAGCTTTCAGAAGATCAAGACTACTGTGACTACAACTCCAGTTCTAGTTTTACCTTCAGCATAAGGTTCTTATGCAATATATTGTGAGTTCAAGCCTTACGAGAATAGTTATTCGATGCACGATCTTTAGTTAGCATCCATTGTTCATGCACTTATGATTTGGAGGCACTATCTTTACGGTGTGTCATTTGAGGTGTTCACGAATCACAGGAGACTATGAAACTTATCCAAACAAAAAGGATCTGAACCTGAAGCAACAAAGGTGGTTGTAGCTACTAAAGGACTATGATATAACCATTCTTTATCATCCCTAAAAGTCCAATTTTGTGGCCGATGCTTTGAGTAGGAAGGCTGAGAGAATGGGGAGTCTTGTTTTTATTCCTGTTGGGGAGCGATCGTTAGCTTTGGATGTTCATGCTTCGGCAAATAGATTTGTTAGGTTGGATATTTCAGAGCCTAGACGGGTTCTTTCTTGTGTTGTGTCATGATCATCTTTGTTTAAGTGTATCAAGGCACGTCAGTATGTTGATCCCTAGTTGTTTGCCCTTAAGGACACGGTGCAACATGATAATGCTAAGGAGGTGACTATTAGTGATGATTTGGTATTGAGACTTTAAGGCCGAATTTGTATGCCCAGTGTGAATGGGTTGCTGGAGCGGATTATTGTAGAGGCCCATAGTTCGTGGTATTCAATTCATCCAGGTGCGACGAAGATTTACCATGATTTGAAGCAGCACTACTAGTGTAGAAGAATGAAGGAAGATATTGTGGAGTATGTGGCTTGCTTTTTGAACAGTCAGCAGGTTAAGTACTAGCATCAGAGACCGGGTAGTTTACTTCATAGGATATTCTGGAGTGGAAGTAGGAGCGTATCACAATAGATTTTTTGGTTTGGCTTCCATGTACCTTGAGGATATTTGTTAAGGTGAGTATGACATTTCATCCCTAGACGGATCGGTGGCTCATGGGGCCTATACATACTGCTAGTAGAGTTTGCCTACAACAACAACTATCAATTGAGCATCTAGATGGATCTGTACGAGGCCTAATATGGGAGGCAATGTCATTCTCCGGTATGTTTGTTTGAGCCTGGGGAGGTTAGGTTGATGGGCACTGATATGGTCCGCGATGCTTTGGAGAAGGTGAAGTTGGTTCAAAAGAAGCATCATACATCGCAGTCCAAGCAAAAACGTTATGTTGATATGAGGGCTCGTGATGTAGCATTCATGGTGGGTGAGAAGTTTCTACTCAGAGTATCTCCCATAAAGGTTTTGATGAGGTTCGGTAAGAAAGGGAAGTTGAGCCTTCAGTATATTGATCTTTTTGAGATACTTGACAGAGTGGGTGAGATGGCCTACAGACTTGCATTGCCACCAAGTTTATCGGGAGTTCACCTAGTTTTCCGTGTTTCCATGCTCTAGAAGTACTATGGAGATCCGTCACATTTGTTAAATTTCAGCTCAGTCCAATTGGTCAAGGATTTAACCTATGTTGAGGAGCCGGTGGCTATTTTTGACACATAGGTCCGGAAGTTGAGGTCGAAGAACATTGCATCGGTGAAGATTCAATAGAGAGGTCAACCGGTCGAGGAGGCAACTTAGGAGACCGAGCATGATATCTTTTGTCGTTATCCTTATTTTTTTTGCGTTTCAAGTATGTCTCTATACTTGTTAGAGGATGAATGTTTGTTTACGAGGTGGAGAATGTAACGACTCGACCAGTTGTTTTGTGTATTTGGTCCTGTTTTTCCTTTTTCAAGCTTCCCGTATATGTATTTGTGGTATCGTGACTTGCGGGGATAGTTGGTTGGGTTTCGGGAAAGTTTTGGGTTGATTTCGAATTCTTGGTTCTTAGCTTGGAACCTTAGGTTAAGAGTGTTGATCAAGGTTTGGCTGTTGTTAAAATGACCACGTAACGGTATTCCAATGGTTCCAATAGGTTCTTATGGTGTTTTTGGACTTAGGCATATGCTCGGAATTGGATTTGGAGGTTCCTATGTTGAATTGGCTCTTCTTGCCGAAAGTTGGTAATTTGGAAGCTTAGAAATTTCATAGGTTTGACCATAGATTGACTTTATGGCTATCGGGTTTGGATTTTGGTTTCGATGCTTGGATTACATCCGTCTTGGCATTTGAAATTTGTGTGCAATGTTTAGTGTCATTCAGAGTTGGTTTGATAGGAATCAGACGCTTGGTTGTGATTTTAGCGGTTCTTGAGTTTTATCGTGAATTCTATGTGTTTTGGTGTCTGACCCGTAGTTCTAGATGTTTTTTGGTGTTTTGAGTTTGCGATAAGATCGCGATCAAGATCGTATGATGTTCTAGACTTGTGTGAATGTTTGGTGTGGAGCCCCGGGGGCTCGGGTAAGTTTCAAACGTGTTTCAGATTGGTTTGGACTTGATTCATAGTTGCTTGTGTGTTGGTGCTGTAGTTATAGTAAATGCAAGAACCGGTTTGCATTTTCATATACCCCATTTGCAAAGTAACAATCGCATTTGCGAAGGGGCAGTGGATGGAAGGCTTTGGATTTGCGAAGCAAGCCTCACAAATGTGAAGTGGGTTGGGCTGGGAGCAGGTCGCTTTTGCGAAGGTGTATTTCATCGCATATGCTAAGTGAGTGTCACTTTTGGAAAATTCTCTGGAATTTTGGGGATTGTTTATTATGTTTTGAAAAATAAAGATTTTAGATTTGAGGGTCGAATTGGACTCGGATTTAAAAACCAAACACATATATGGACTTATGGTGTTTTGGGTAGTCGAGATAATGTTAATGTGCATTCCGTTGTTAATGGAATTCCATTATGACTAGATTTGGCATTCCATTGTTAATGTGCATCCGGCGACATAAAAGTAGCTTGTGGGGGATAGTTATGAGATATTTCGGGGGTGATTCTTGTTGTTTATATGTTGGAACTGAGGGCTGATGTTTTTATTAAATGACTTTCCCTTGTGTTTTATAAGTCATTGGTGGAATCCAATATGTTATCACATGCTCTGGTCCCATTGATATGTTGTTGGCAAAGGCGTATTTTCTTACATTGACTTGTTGTTAAACATTCTTCGAGGTGGTTAATATTTGTTTTGTTATATTTTCCGTTGTCAGTTTTATTTTGATATCTTGCACGTGTTATTTTTACTAGTGAATGTCTTTACTATAACCGAGGTTAGTCTTGACACTTACTGGGTATACGTTGTGGTGTACTCATACTACGCTTCTGCATATTTTTGTGCAGATCCAGGTATATCGGATCGTGCTGGACGTTAGAGAGTCGAGCCAGAGCTGCAGAAACTTCAAGGTATACATGATGTTCCACTCACAGGCATCGAAGTCACCTTCTGTTGATTCCTTACTACTGCATATTGTATCCCAAACAATATTGTATTTTGAGACTTTTTGTACACTCTATGTAGAGCTTATGACTCAGTATTAGCGTGTTTTGGAATTTGACTATTGTATTTCTGTTTTGGGTTATGTTATGGTACTTTTTCAACTTTTATTAATATTTGAGTTGTTATTTATCTGTTGATCTTGTTATGTGATAGGCTTACCTAGTCTTAGGAACTAGGTGACATCACGACCCTTAAGGTAGGATTTTTGGGTCGTGACAGAGCCAAACTAAAACATGAATCCTATATTGTAGTAAATATGATGACATTACTATCTGTGATAAAGGGTGAAAAGAGTAACTTTGGGTAGGGGTCTCATGAAACAAAGTTATGAATTTATACAGGGAAAAATAGATGAATACCATAAGGTATGTTACTTTTTAAATTTAATATTTGGGGGTTATGAATATGAAATACATATGAGTTATGAATATTATAAATAGTAGAAGTTGAGGTGGTATGTGTTATGAAAGTATAATTTAAATCTTAAAGCAAATAAAAGAGAACAAAGATAAATGGAAATGGTATTCAAGTGTTAAAGCTATGTGGGCTATGCTCTAAAAAAACTGCTACATTGGGTTCTTGATTACTCCATTGTGTTAAACAACTTAAATGAGAGAAATGAAGGGAAAATAGTATTAAAAAAAAAAGAAAATTTACCATAAAGTTACACATTAAACATTTGGGAGTTATGGATATGAAATGGATGGGAGTGCTTGATATTATTTAAAGTATAGGTTATGAAGATAAAAAAGTGTGAGTTATAAAAAAATATTAATGTAAACTAAATTGAAAGAATGATGAAAAATTCAAAAAAACAAATCAGAGAAAAAAGATGAATATGCCTTTTTTGATTAAGAGAGGTGCCACCTCACTTTCCTGTTGCTCTCTTACATATATATATATATATATATATATATATATATATATATATATATTTATATAGACAAATTAGCATAGAAACTATCATATAGGCTACGCTTAAACGCACTTTTCCACCAAATATTTTCCTTTACTTCCCGTGCATTGTTCAACCAAACTCAACACGTAAGCCTAGTCCGGCACCATGAAATATTATTTTCTTTGCAAATTTAACCGGGCTTTACACTTAATTACTTCGAAATTTTTCGGGGTGTTACAAGAATAGTCTACAGTAAAACTCTAACGATTAAATATAGAAGAGAAGAACATTTGGGAATAATGACTGACTTTATTCTTTATATTGATAGGAAGATGTTGGATTGTTTGTGTGATGACCCGATAGGTTATTTTGTGTACTAGCTTCATTTTCTATGTTTCAGGACCTCTCGCAGCATAATCTGATGATGTATGACTTGCGTGCATGATCTGTATTATTTTTTCTTTAAACACAACTAAAGGTGACAGCGGTCAGCTTATTTGGTAAACGACATCCGATTAGTTTTTTAATGATTCTGATAGGTTAGTATGATGTTTGTGGACTTGTACGCATATTTTGTTGGGGTCCTGGATGACCAGAGGCCGTTTCGGCGCATTATGTGAACAATTAGAAAATTGAATTTCTAAGATGAATATCTTGAGTTTTGATGATCGATTCTTGATATTTGGTGTTATTTTAATGATTTGAGGTAGCGCGCAAGTTTGTGTGATGTTATTGCACTTTTATGAATATTCTGATTGGAGCCCGAGGGGCTCAGGTGAGTTATAGATATATTTTGGAAGGTTTGGACAGCTGATGCAGACATCTGCTAGAATTAATCTGCAAGTCTTGCTTTTGCAAGGACCTGATCGCAATTGTGAGCCTCGCATTTGCGATGTCAGACTCAAAAATACAACCGGGGACTGAGGGCTAGGATATCGCTTTTGCTATGAAAAGACCACATTTGCAAAATCTAGGCATCGCATTTGCGACACTGGAGGACTGGGTGCTGCTTCGCTTTTGTAAAGCCTTGTCCGCATTTTCAAGCTGGAGGGTCTTCACAAAACCAAAGGACATGTCGCATTTGCAACAATATTATGGCTGGGACACTTATCGCTTTTGCGATATCTGTATCTGTGCAAAAGTTTGAAATATCGGGACTTAACTCATTTTACACCATTTTTCAACCCTAAACTTTATAGACTCGAATATCGAAGAAGAATGTCTTCCCTAATTCATTGGTAAGTTGAATATCAATCAATTTCAATTTTTATTTCATGAATTTTATCATCAAATTTATGAATTTCAATTCAAAAATTGGGGGTTTTGGGTAGAATTTAGGAATTTTATAAAATTGAGATTTAGATTTGACATAAATCACATAGCAGGGCTCGGGGGTGACTGGGTAATCATGTTATTGGTCCAAATCTCGAATTTTTACCACGTGGGTCAGGGTTAACTTTTTATTGACTTTTTCAATTTAGTTAAATATTTAACCTTTTTTATTTTTAGGTAGTTTCTACCGCTTGTTTTGATGTGTTTGAGCAGTATTTGACTATATTTGATTGGTCCAGAGGATTGGTCCAAAGGGAAAGCCATGTTAGATTTTGTTTTGTTTTCGGAAAGAGGCAAGTGTTGTGGTTAACCTTGACCTGAGGGAATTAGGACTTGATTGGTCTATCTGCTACTTGCTTTATGTGCGAGAACAAGTTATATGCAAGGTGACGAGTGTATATGCATTTTTATGGGTTTAAGAATGCGTGGTGGACTAATTAATTGCATATTTTCAATTATATTATGCCTTCTTTTACTCCAAGTTATTACTTGTTTCGTGCTTTAATTGATGCATGTCTTTACTTGTCAAACGTGCCTTTACTTGTTACACGCATCTATTTGCTATATGTTCCAAGTATCCATGCCTTTATTTATTGTCTGCTCTTACTCATTCTATGACCTAAATGTTAATAGATAGATGCTATTATTTGTCTCTTGCCTTTACTTGTGCATTTGTCTTTACTTGATTTCTATTTCACTTTAAATTGTTATATTGGATTTGTCTTAGAGAAGTTATACGTTTTGGTTCCTTTTTTGAGATACGCCATAGTTGTTTGAGGAATGTGTGTGTGTGTGTGTATATATATATATATATATATATATATATATATATATATGTTGATCGGGTTGCACATCCTAATGGTGTTATATATATGTGGATTGGGGTTCACGCTGCAATGGTATTATATACATATATATGGATTGGGTTGCATGTTGCAACGGTATTATATATATGTAGATCGATTTGCATGCCACAACACTATTATATAGATACATGGATCGGGTTGCACGCTGAAATGGTATTAGTATTATATAAGTCGATGGGGGTTGCGCGCCGCAATGGGGAAGTTGTATTATGGTTATTCTTTGTTGTTGGTTTCCCGTATTGTGTTATGAAACTGTGTAGTGAAGATATTATGAGGCCCTTCATTATGTATTTCATAATTCGGTTATCATATTAATTAGTTGTTCCCTATTTCATTGTTTTTTTCTACTCATTTCCATACAGGTTCATAGTGATAATCTTGTCATAGCCTCGTAACTACTTCGTCGAGGTTAGGGTCGGCACTTACAGAGTACATGGGATTGGTTGTACTTGTACTACATTTCTGCACTTCTTGTGCAGATCTCGGAGTTAGCCCCTATGGTTAGTAGCGGAGATTTATCGGACCCGTTTTATTAGGAGACTAGAGGTAGAATTGCACAGCGTTCACAGACTTCATGTACTTGTTACACTAGTTTTTGGGATTAGACTAGACCTTGTTTCTTTTAGATTATTATATTACAAAGTGTTTAGTCTTAATTTCTTAATGTTTTTCTTTTGTATTGTTAAATTGAATAACTTATTAGCTAATGTTGGCTTGCCTAGCAAGCGGATGTTAGTTGCCATCACGGACCCATGGTTTGGATCCTGGGTCGTTAAAAGTTGGTATCGGAGCACTAGGTTGCCTAAGTCTCACGAGCCATGAGCAAGCTTAGTAGAGACTTGAGGATCGGTCTGGAGACGTATGTACTTATCTTCTAGATGTTATAAGGCTTTAGGAAATTTCACTTTATTTCTTTAACTTTTAGCGACTATGTTCTATCACTGAGTTTGAATAATTATTCACTTATTCTCTCATAGAGGGTGAGGACACATACGGCATCAACAGCTGCTTAGGAGCCGGAGCCACAGGTTGCATCCACTACCAGGGGTAGAGGCCGTGGCTGAGGTAGAACCTGAGGAAGAGGTAGAGCTCAGCCTAGAGCACGTGCAGCAACAACTGTTGTTGATCTCAGATAGTGCAGGATGTTTAGATTCCTGTTCCGACAAAACTAGTAGGACCACCTAAGGTCCTAGAGAAGGTAATTGCTACCCTAGTGCTTCAGTACCCCTTAGTCCGCATGGTTGGTTTTACGAAGAGTATGGCACATGACGGTTTGTTTCCTATGGCAAAACCGTTTCTCATATTGGGAGGAAGCCAGACTCCCACTACACACATTCTAGAGTAGATGGCTCACGGGTATCAGACCCCAACAATACTACAAGTTTGGATAGTTCTACTTGTTGTTGCTATATAGCCGAGGGAGAGACCCACAATGTCAGCTGAGGGGTTGCAGAGGTTAGAAAAGTTCATCAAGTTGTTTTCCCTCACTCTAGTGGTTCACCTTCTGAGGACTCCTAGGATGTCTTGGACCATTGTCATAAGTTATTGTGCAACATGGGTATAGCGGAGTCCAATAGAGTTCATTTCTTTGTGATTCAGATACATGGTTCTGCCAAGAGGTGGTGGCTCAAGTGTATGTTCAGGCAAGCCATCAGGTTCACCTCCTCTCACTTGGGCTCAGCTCTCATATTTGTTTTTGGAGAACTTCATCCCTTTCTCTAAGAGAGAGGAGTTCTGTAGTTAGTTTGAGCACCATCAGCAAGGTAGCATGACCGTTACACACTATTGGACCAAATTTGTAGGTTTATCACGCCATGTAGCTATCTTGATCCCTATTGAGAGGTAGAAGGTGCGGCGGTTCATAAATGGCCTTACATATGGCATTAGGCTATAGATGGCCAGAGAGACCGAGGATGATATTTCTTTTACCCGGGTACTAGAGATCGCCATGAGGATCAAGCGCATCAGGGGCCAAGTTATGGAGATGACCTCTGATAAGAGGCCCCATCATTTTGGAGGATACAGTGGTGCCTCGCCCAAAGGGAGGTTTATTTATGTGGAGGCCATCCTATCTGGCCAGTTTAGTCGTCTCTACAAGTCACACATAGTACTTCACGCAGTCATGGTACTTATGGAGCTCGTTCTGAGCAGCTAGAATTTAGTGCACCTTTACCTCCCATTTGTGCACAACCAAGTCAAAGCTATCATTATGGTTATTCGATTCATTAGGGTTAGTCTCTCATTCTGCAGCCACTCCAGTCAAGAGAATGCTTTGAGTGTGGAGGTGCGGGTTTTATCAAGAGGTATTGTCCCAAACTTCATAGCAGTATATAACAGCAAAGTACTTGTGCCATGATTCCGGCATCGGTTGCTCCACCACCCGCATAACCAGCTAGAGGCGGGGGTAAGGTAGTCGGAGCTAGAAGTCAGATAGTTAGAGATGGAGGCCAGTCAGTGAGATGTCTTCTGAGAGTAAGAGGTCAGGTTGGTGGAGCCCAACCTCGTTGTTATGCATTTCTAGCTAGACTTGAGGCGGTATCATCCGGATATAGTTATTATGGGTATAATCTCAGCCTATCATAGAGATGTTTTGTTGTTGTTTGATCTGAGTTCTACATATTCTTATGTGTCTTCATATTTAGCTTCGCATTTGAGTATGCATTGTGATTCTCTTTATGTTCCTATTTCTATGACGGTTGGGGATTCCATAATAGGTGATCGGGTGTACAGGTCTTGTGTTGTTACTATTAATGGTTTCGATATTGTAGTTGATCTTATGTTGTTTGATATGGTGGATTTTGAGGTTATTCTTGGAATGGAATGGTTGTCCCTGTATCACGCTCTCTTGGATTACCATGCAAAGACTATGACTTTATCCATGTTGGGGTTGCCTAGATTGGAGTGGAGAAGGACTCTTGGTCACTCTACTAGTAGGGTGGTTTCAAATTTGAAGGCTCAACATATGGTCGAGAAGGAGTGTTTGGCGTATTTGTCTTATATCCATGATTTTAGTGTGGAGGTTCCTTCTATGGATTCGATACGGGTCCTGAGTGAGTTTCCTGAGGTGTTTCCTACATATTTGGCGAGTATGCAACCCGGCAAGGATATCGACTTGTTCATTTATTTGGTTTCGGGCACTCAACCCATTTATATTCCACCGTACCATATGGCTCCAACTGAGTTGAAAGATTTAATAGATAAGTTGCATGATTTGCTTGACAAGGGGTTCATCAGATTGAGTGTTTCACCTAGGGGTGCGCAAATGTTGTTTGTTAAGAAAAAGTACGGATTGATGAGGATGTGCATAGATTATCGGAAGTTGAACTAGGTCACTGTCAAGAACAAGTATCCATTGTCAAGGATTGATGGTTTATTTCACCAGCTTCAGGGTGCCAAGGTGTTTTCCAAGATTGTTTTGAGATCTGGCTACCATTAGGTGAAGATTGGGGCATCATATGTCCCTAAGATAACTTTTAGGACTCAATTTTGTCATAACGAGTTCTCGATGATGTCATTTGGCTTGACTAATGCCCATACAACCTTTATGGACTTGATGAACTGAGTGTTCAAGCCTTATCTGGGTTCTTTTGTGATTGTCTTCATTGATGATATTTTTGCTTACTTCTACAGTCGAGAGGAGCATGAGCAACACCTATGGTAGTGCTTCAGACTTTGAAGGATCGTCAATTGTATGCCATGTTTTCAAAGTGTGAGTTCTGGTTAGACTCGATTGCCTTTTTAGGTCATGGGGTGTCGTACGAGGGTATCAAGGTGGGTCATAAGAAGACTGAGGAAGTTCAGAACTGGCCTAATCCTACTTCATCTATAGAGATTCGAAGCTTCATGGTAGCTTACTATCATCGGTTCGTGGAGGGGTTTTCATCTATGTCTGCCCTATTGACCAAGTTGACCTAGAAGGTTGCTCTTTTTAGATGGTCCGACAAATGTGAGGTGAGATTTTAGAAGCTCAAGACTGCATCTAACACCCCGAAAAATTTTGAAGTTCTTAAGCGCTAATAATAAAGTTGATGTGCACTAGTTATATTATTTTGTGTGTGGATGAGAACTATTAATATGATGTATATAAATTGGATATGATAATAAGTGTATGAGGCATATTATAAGTGATGTGGGGTCTAAGGAGTGCCCTAAGTCCAAGTCGAGTTAAAAATTACATAATAGGATAAAAGTTTCAAATGAGTACTCACAAGACAAAGCGTTGGACGAGCATATATACATATATATAAGGAGTTATGTGACGGATGACCTATAAAATTAAAGCTCTTCGAGTCTAGTTTCTAACGCTTCAAACAGTTAGTCATTTGGACACTCCTACAAGACGTTATGACCAAATTACTAAAGGCTGGCAGAATGCAATTCTACGGCCAATTCTGCGACCGCGGAATCATTCTGCGAGCCGCATAAGTGGTTATGCGACCGTAAAATGGTCGCAGACCTGTCCAGTAAAGCCCATTTCTGGGCATCAGTTTTTCAATGCATTGTGCGACCCGCATACCAATTGTTCGGTCCATTACGCGACCGCAGACCTGAGTTCGGAGGGTTAATTTTCCTATTTTCATAACCCGACCCCATTTTGATAAATAGCCTTTGAGGCATATTTTGGGGTGTTTTTCTGAGTGTTTTAGAGAGAGGTAAGGGCATTTTAGAGAGATAAAGAGGAAACCTAACATTCTAATCATCCAATCTTGCACCAATCCTCAAGAATCAAGGAAGCCAATCACAAGATCTTTATCTAAGAGGTAAGATTCAAACTCCCAGTCTTCAATTTCGAGTTTGGGGTAAAAGATTGGTAATTAGGAGTATGATTCTTGGGTGTAGGAGTATTATGTATATATTCTTGTACCAATAAGTTTTGTGGAAAGATTGTTGAGCTTAAATAAGTAAAGATTGGATTGTGGAATGAAGGAAATCTTGTTGAAGAACCGTGTAGCTAAATTTGCACGCCTAGTGTTTGATAAAATGCTCAAATGAGCTGAAACCATGAATATCTTCCTAATTTGTGTTCAATTTTCTTATGTTTCAAAATAGATTGGGATTGCTAAAATTTTTGAAATATTGTAGTAATTAAAGGAAAGCTTAAAGCGAGGTATGATGGCTAAACTTCTTTCTTAGAATTGAATTCCATGATGTTCTTGTAAGTCCTGAGTTATTATTTATAAATCAACTATTCCGAATAAACTTTGTGTTGAAAGGTATATGTTCAAAATGTGTTCTGGATGCTCTTATCATATGATGTTATCCTTTGGGAATGTGTTCAAAGTATTAGTTGGGTAAAAGAATATTATGACTCCAAGTAGTGTTTCAAGTGAAGGCTATTATGCCAAATTGTGTAAGAAGTCTCAATGTGATTAAGACTCTTAATTGCTCGTAGGTGTACTAAAAGTGGTGATTATAGATTTTTTATTGTCGATAATCTATAAAGATGCTTGAAAGTGAAAGTAGCGAGTTGGGGATATAAAGTATGAACACCGTGCCAAGAATGAAAGTTATACATGTGGCCAATAGCGACAACGAATTGAAATGATGTGTGAAATATTATGAAATTAGCCTTAATTCAACTATTCCAAATTTACACCAAAAATAGAATTATCCAAAAGCTTATGTACTCAAGTCATGTCCAAATGTGGTTATTCGAACTAATACTATGCTTAGTAGCTATTTCCAAAATGTTTTGAGCTCTTACATAATCATGAGTTGAAATGGTGCATTGCCCTTTTGGGGAAAAGTATTTCAAGAATAAATGGTGTTACCCGTCTATGATTTTAACTTGTGCTTCGATTGCCAATCATTTTACTCAATTTCTTGGAAAAAATCCATTATGTTTAAAGTCTTCATTGCCAATGAACCTAAAGTTGTGCTTTTCGGAATAATGTATATGTTGATATTTATGATGATGATCCATGAAAGAAAAGATATGTGGAATATGAAATATGGCCATTGTGCCATGAATGAAGAATCATATGTATGGCCAAGAGATCCAATGAAATAATAATGTTATAAGTGGTTGAAAGTACAGATTAAGTGATATATGGTGTGAAAGGTTATGAGATGTACGTATTCGTAGCCCGTCCAGGGTAGGGGTAAGGCTGTGTACATCCTACCCACCCCAGACCCAACTTGAGGGATTATACTGGGTTGTTGTTGTTGTTGTTGTATGGTGTGAAAGATTATGAGATGTATGTATTTGTACTTTTGTTTCCAATGTGTTATAAGCCCCTATGCTTTTGCGAGTAAAGACTATGATGTTCCTAAATGTTGTAAATGCTCGTAATGTTCTATGATAACCCATGGAAAGTACAAGTAAGTGATAGTATGATCATGAAATGTGGTTGTTGCCTAAATGAGAATTATGAAGTGTTATATGTCCCAATGGTTTCAATTATAGTTTTATGCTTCTGAAATAATGTATGTAAATGACTTCGATTGTTAAGTTCCCAAGAGTCATGAACCTAGATAATGACCTCAGGAGGTCAAGGTAGTGAATAATAAGATGGAAGGGAGATGTCCTCTGTTAAATGATGATTAACCTTAAGAAAAGGAATTGGGCCCATGTGCCATTAAAATTGACTCATTGATTTACCATGCATGTGCTAATGTAATGAGTTGTGTTTCTCCATGATGAGCATGAACATGAAGTATTCCACCTGCATATATTCGGGTGAGGCGGCAGGACCTCTTTGTGTAGGGATTGTGGTATTGTGATACACCTCCACCCGCATATATTGGGGTGAGGCGGTAGGGCTGCTTTGTGTATGGATTATGGTATGGTGATACACCTACACCCACATATATTGGGGTGAGGCGGCAGGGCCGCTTTGTGTAGAGATTGTGGTATCGTGATACACCTCCACCCGCATATGTTGTGGTGAGGCGACAAGGACGATTTGTGTGAAGGTGGTTATAATGTATCCCCGACTTAATATCTATAAATTTGAATGGATGCTCTTGATAAATTTGCTTGACGTTAATGGCTATCTAAGACCTTTTATTGTAACCATGATTCATCATATTCATGTTGTATTTCGAAGCCCTTGAATAGGTGTATTTGTATTGTGTAAGTGAACACTGTGAACGGTCTATGAAATGCACAGGTGTATTGTATAGGTTATACTATGAACGGTCTATGAGACACATAGGTGTATAATGTGATATGTGAACACTAAGGACAGTCTATGAAATGTATATATGTAAAATAAGGGAGGAAGATGCCACTTTCGTTGGCCTTATTTGTACATGTTGTTACAATTACATTATATTATGTATTCCATGTATAGTTCTTATGGCTCAATTAATACTAGAAGATGTTTAGAATGAGGCAAGTATAGTAAGACTTGAAATGTGATTCTATGGGATGTTTCGTAGTTTCTTGGTGTACTTCATTTGCCTCTTATTTGAGTTTTCGTATTTTCATATGTTGTTTTTACTGCCTTATATACGAGTACAATTCCACATGTACTCACGTCCCTTTTTCCGGGGACGCTGCATCTTTTAATGGATGCAAGGTAAACTTCTATAGGATGATATGTACCTTTGATAGGGATCTTCTTCACTACTCAACTTATGGTGAGCCCGCTACAGTTCAAGTTAGTGTTTGGGTCTAGTTTATTTTATGTATATAGGTATGTATTGTCATAGAAGCTCCATGTACACTGTGGGTCATGTGATTAAAGATTTGAGTTTTGTCATGTATTTATGTTCACAGTGTTTACAGCTATTTATAGAGCTGTGTAACCACCACGAGAAAGAAAATATGGGCCATTGAGCCAAATGTACTCAATATGAAAGGAAAGATCTAATTATTTTATGGTAAATCATGCATGAGTGGTGATGAGAGCATAATGTTAATTAGGCTTGCTCGACTGGGTTCACTCGGTTGAGCGCCGGTGACGCTCCTCGATTTCGGGGCATGACAAACTTGGTATCAGGGCCTAGTTTAGGGGTCCTAAGGTGTCATGGAGTTGTGTCAGTAGAGCACCTCTTATCGGTGTGTTGCCGGCCACACTTATAATAGGGAGGCTACAACGACATTTAGGAAATATTTCTCTTCTTCTATACTCGATCGTGTGTTAAGGTTCCAAGTTAGTCTCGGATTTCCTTTGTTAATACCAAGGAATGTTGCACATCGTGCTACGAAATGAGAAAGGCCTAAGGATTAAAGGAATGACGCACATGACAATCATAACGTGTGAGGTGCCCAATTGTCCTCGTAATAGAGGAAGGAAAAGTCAAGGATACGACCAAGGTAAGCAAGGTCATATAGTTGTCATCGAGAGTCATAGTTTTTGATTTCATGTATATGGTGCAATGTGGTGTTATCTATATGTTGTTTAGGATTGTTTCTGGGATTCTCTGACAGGTGGATAGGCCCAGTTACAGGGGAAACTGTAAGGACCCGTAAAAATTTAAACAAAAAATTCAGGGTTTCGTGGTGCTAAGATAGATCTCTGCATTATATTAGTAGAAATTGTTCGGACTTTTTGGATTTAACAGTACCCTACGAACTAAGAGGAAAATGTTTCACAGAAGAACGTATTTCTACGGCCCATTATGCGGCTGCATAATCACTCTGCAGACCGCATAATGGCCGCAGAGTGAAGCAGTAATTTTTGCCAACTTGGGGTCAATTTTGCGGTTGATTATGCGATCGCATAATCGATATGCAGACCGCATATCGATCGCATAATCCCTCTTGAGATTTTGCGAAGGGAGTTCTGCAGTGCATTATGCGACCGCAGAATGAGTATGTGTACCGCATACTAGTCGCATACCTGGGACGTAAGTTCAGGCCCCTGAGGGCCATTTCTGCGGTCACTTCACGGACCGTATAACCAGTATGTGATCGCATATGCGACCGCAGACCTGTGTCGGGGCACCCTTTTACTTAATTTAAAACCCGACCCCCATTCTGTTAAAACACCCCTTTAGTCCATTTTGAAGTTCATTTCTCATATTTCTAGTGTGTGAGAGAGAGAGGGTTCTAGAGGGAGGGCCTAATTTTCATCAATCAATCTTCAACCATCACTAAAAGCTTGGAAATACTCAAGTAGAGCACTCAATTTCTTCATCCAAAAATAAGATTTCATCACCCCAACTCTTAATTTCAAACATAGAAATAATGGGGTACTAGGGTAATACTTCATGGGTATGAGAGTGGTTCATCTTGCATGCATGTGATAAAGAGTATGGGAAAAATAAAAAATAAAAAATAAAAGAACTAGAACCATGAACGTTTTCCTAATTTTGGGTTCAATTTGTATATTGCTAAAATAGATTGAGGTTGCTAAAGGTTCCGGATAATTGTAGAGTCTAAAGAAGCGCTATTGAGGTATGTTGGCTAAACTTTCTCTCTTGGAATTGAATTCCATAATGTTTCTGTAAGTTTCAAAGTGTGGGTTACGTATTAAAAGGTTATGGCTTTGAGTCATGTTCCAATACAAGATAGAATTGTCTAAAAGCTTTTGTACTAAATTCATGCCCAGTAGTGGCTGCTTTAACTAATGCTTTGATTTATAAATATATCCAGTGTGATTCGAGTTCTATATACTCATGTGTTGAAATTGTACATTGTCATTTCAGGGGGAGAGTATTGCAAGAGTAAATGGTGTATTGACTGTTTATGATTTTTCATGTGTGTTTCTATTGTTGGTTGGTATGCTTCATTCTTTGGGAAGAAACCATTTGTGTTTGAAGTTTCCATTTCAAATGGATTTGAAGTATATGATTTTTAAAATATCCTATATGTTGATACTTGATGGTGATGTTTGAAATTGAAAGAGGTGAAAGTGTGGAATATGAAATACAGCCATCGTGCCAGGAATAAAGAATCTTGTGAATGGCCTAATGAGCCAAGGAAATATTGTCGTTGTGAATGACTGTAAATACTAATGCGAATTCATACAATGTCAAAGATGTTGAGGTGAGTACAATCGTATTTATGATATTTCTTTTTGCAAATCAAATCAAAATTATTTTTGGGAGCATCATTAGCAATACCGAGGAAGGGTGGGTCATAAGGCCCACACCTGAAACTACATGTGCCGGTGTAGGGGTGGATTGTGATATTATTCCCCTTAATTGGGATGAAACTGGAACCTTTGTGGATTGGAAGAGTCAACCCGCACGGCATATGTGGGAAGGCGGCCTAGCTGATTGGGTGGAGATCAGACGCCATATTGCGCATATGGTGGTACTACTCTTGGTAACAACTTTTTTTCGCATCACATGTCAAACCACATTGTTCGTGGGGAGATGGCCTAGCCGATCGGGCGTGATCGGACTCCGTGCTAACAAAGACTGTGGTATATCGGTGCTAATGATCTCCCAACCAAAATTATATATGAAGTTTGTATTTTAGAAATTATTATGTTTTAACTGAACGTTTAGATATTGTTGATTGTGACTTGCTATTTCTATGTGTTGCCTTTTCTTATATGGGCATTCTATTTTGGAAGAGGATTTTTATCTATACATACTAGTGTTATTCGACAGTACTAACCTCCCTTTTGCCGGGAGCGCTGCATCTCTAATGGATGCAGGTGGTTCTTCAGCAGCCGACATTGATCAGTGATAGCAGTACACTCTTTTCAGCTGACTTGGTGAGCCCCACTTCATTATGAGGTCATGTATCATTTGCTTCTCATGTATAGTGTTTTGAGGTATAGCCGAGGCCTTGTTGCCGGTATTTTCATATTACTCTTCTATTGTATTTAGAGGCTCCGTAGATAGGTTGTGGGTTATGGTTGATGTTGGGAATTGAACTAGAAATGTTGGTACTTGGAAATTATGTTTTTCATTAATTCTATAAACTCGTAATGCTTTGGAAATTATGAATGAAACTACTAATGGAAAGGAAAAGGAAGCTGTTAATAAAATCTTTTCAGTTATTGATTAATGGAGTACATCTCCTCTTTATTCATGGATGAGTTTGGGTAGAAGTAAGTCTAATAGGCTTGCTCGGCTGGGTTCTCTAGATTGAGCGCCGGTCGCGCTCCCTGAGTTTGGGGCGTGACAAGCATGGTATCAGAGCCTAAGGTTTTAAAGTGTCCTAGGATATCTCGGAGCCGTATCTAGTAGAGTCCTTCTTATCGGTGTGTTGTCGACCACATCTATAATGAGGAGGCTACTTGGACATTTAGGAATTTCACACTTCTTTGATACTCCAGATCGTGCGATAGAGCTCAAGATAGGAAGCTAATTTCCTCGTTTTGTCTCATGATATTTTTCAGATGAGTAATCCACGAGTTAAAAACAATGAGTAGGGAATGACTGCTCCATTGAATCTAGGGGAGATTACACAAGAGTTTGTTGGGAGAATGCGTCGAGTCATGGAGGGGTTGGAAGAACTTGTTGCTAAGGGAAGTGTTCTTATTCCTACCATTGTCACCGCACCATCGGATAACCCTTGAAATATGTTATGGCTGTGGAAAGAGGGGGCACAAGAAGAACAAATGCCCTAGGTTGGGTACACCTATCCAGTTATGTCCATCATGCGGGAAGGAACATTTGGCATCGTGTTGTGAGTATGCTCAGCAGCGCGTTGGAGGTGGTATCTTTGGGCAATTCCAAAGGCCAACACAGTAATCCGGTGCTGGAATTGTTAATCCCTCATTGGAAGCTTGGAGGAAGGATAAGGGGTATGCTTATGATGTATGCAAAAAGGGTAAATATCCGGTCAGCGAGAAGAGTCAGTTCAGCAGACCTCATCCCTGTTATGTGAAGTGTGGGAGATGCTATCCAGGAGTGTGTCACTATAGTACAAAGGCATGCTACAAGTGTGGTATGATGGGCAACTTTCAAAGAGATTGTTATTTGTCTCGCCAGAGCATGGGCAATGGTATGGCACAGCCAGCCAGTCCTGTAGCTGCTACATCCACAACGCCTCCCCCAGCTAGAGGCACTATAACGCCTGCATGGCGTGGAACAACTAGGGGTGGTATTCAGAGCTCGGGAGGGCCCAATAGGTTTTATGCTATGAGGAGACGTCAAAAGTTTGAGGCTTCTCTAGATGCGGTTACAGGTATATTGACTGTCCGATCGCATGATGTGTATTTTGTTATTGATCCCGGTTCCACTTTGTCATATGTCACCTCTTATGTTACTATGGAAGTTGGGATAGAACCGAAACAACTTTATGAGTCGTTCTCTGTATCTACACTTAGAACGAGGCACAATATTCGTGAAGCCTTTTTATCACAATTCCTTATATTTACAACCTCTTAAGAAATTGAGTTCTATAATGGGTTCCTTGAATTGCGTTATAACCCTAGGTTAATACTTCGCACTGCTTCCCTAAGTTCTCAACAAGGGACAATACCTGATGAATTTCGTACGGAACCTTTTGATTCAAATGGATAACATCTGCTCATTTGTGCCTATACATGCATCACCGTAATATTTACCTATGCGATATCATATCCAATGGAAAGCAGCCTAGTGTTGAGATCCTTCTTGAGTCACTGTTTTCCTCTCCGGTATATGTGACTTCTATGGTTGGAACAATTATTCTACTCCTTTATGAATAGTATCATGAATACTTTTCATTGTCTAGTAACATGAGAGTATATCTTAGCACCTATCATGTGCGTACATGCCAATTGAAAAGAGGCCACTTATCCGCATAAAGTTTCTGAGCAACTTGAGATTTATCACAAATTTGTCACAGGGAGGTCTTGTTGTTTACCCATCTCAGTATGACTTTCATGTCCACCTAGATCATGCCTTAGTGAGTAACTCACCTTGTTCCCAGTATTGTGGTTGCCCGTGAATAGGCCTCAAGTTGTTATGGCAAAAACATGTCTAGCTCACGGAAAAGTGTTCATTCACTCTAACTAATACATGATTTCATCCAACATTAAGATGTCCTAGTTACATGATTCCACTTGTGTGAGATTGAAAGTTGAGCAGCCTTATGATGAGCATATTGAATTGAAAGACAAACTCATCGTATCTCTAGTCCTCTCACATAGGATCAAATATTGGCAAAGGTTAAGCTGTGGGAATAATAATAATCTCACAAGTGTTCAACTTATTTTCATCCTCGTAAGCTTGTGGAATAGATTCCTTGTGCTAGTTACTGTTAAGAGTGTAATGCAACTTTGTGTATCTTGAAACCCATATCATATTCAGGGTGCTAGAATATTCTCATTTCGAGTTAAACTGATTTTCTCTACATTCCAAGAGCCGACTAGTGTCAAATAAGTGCTATCTCTCTTTGAGGCCTACTATTGCCAAATAAGGCAGGTATGGAATGAAACAGTTGTTGTTGTCCTTTTCCTGGCTCATAGTATTCCAAGAATAACTGACGCTAATGTCTTTATCTTCCCGACCATGCCTCCCATATGTCACATGTTTAAAATGACTCATTTATTTAAATCTCCTTATCATGAACCTGATCCCTACATTATCTATGCTTACTAGGCAACTCTATGACTTGTTTGTTGAACCGATGGTGTCACCACAACGAATCTCCATGTCAGCACTATTGGTAGTGACCTTCATGTCTCTTAGGATATAACCTCCTGAAATCTCGTGCTCAGCATGTCGATGAATTCTTGAATATTTCTAGCAAATCCCGAACCTCGTTGTTCCGGTTTGTAGCAAATCTATCGAGTATTGTAGGTTCAGGCATGTCAAAAAAGAAGCATCATCCCTTGATCAAGTATATGGGATTGGAAATTTTATGGTCATAGTCAAGCTAGCACATCTTAGAGAAATTGTTGGAGGTTGCCAAAGGTTTAGTTTGGGTGTTCGGCGTGGAGATTTAGAGTTGAAGAAAGTGAATGGGTTATTCTCAATATTTTCTACGTGAGGGTGTTATGTGAATTGTTAATAAAGGTAAAATATTTGAAGTCACATTAGGCCTTATGGAATTTTGAAAGGAAATAGGCTAAAGTATGAGTATGATGTTTCCCTATTATTGTTCTCCGTATACCCGATGTTTCATTTGTCTATGTCTAATAAGGTGAAGATAAGGGATAATGGGATTGTGAGGAGCAACTATTTGCTATCCTTGTTAGAAAAGTCTGGGAGTTGAGATTGTCTCCGTTAATGTGTTATGGCGAACTCTGTAAGTCGAGGAGACCACATGGAGGGGCAAAAGCGTTAAGGAAATAAAATGTTCCCACTTGAGTGTATAGGCTAATGATTGTGATTTAAAAGGTACTTCTGTGTGTTATGATTTAAATATGTGAAACTCATGTCCAGATACCACTCTAGATAGTATAATGCCTCTAATGATGAGATTAGTGATGCTGTTATATATGGTGATGTTTTGTCAAGTTGTGGATGTGTTGTTGGGAATTGTTTTGGTGTTACTCTGACAGGTGAATAGGCCTAAATACAAAGAAAACACTGGCGAAATTTTCAGAAAGTTAGGTAAATCTGGGGCTGATGTTATGTGGTAGAACTGAAACTGTGTTAAGCAAACTTTGATCCTCATTCGAGGACGAATGATCTTAAGTAGGGGAGGATGTAAGGACCCGTAAAAATTTAAACCAAAAACTTGGGGGTTTAGTGGTGCTAAGATAGATCCCTGCATTATATTAATAGAAATTCTTCTTTTTGGATTGAACAGTACCCTACGGACTAAGAGGAAAATGTTTCGCAGAAGAACGCATTTCTGCGGCCCATTTTGTGGCCGCATAATCAGTCTGCGGACCGCATAATGGCAGCAGAGTGAAGCAGTAAGTTTGGCCAACTTGGTGTTAGTTTTGCGGTCGATTATGTGATCGCATAATCGATATGCGGATCGCATATCGATCACATAATCCCTCTTGAGTTTTTACGGAGAGAGTTCTGCGGTGCATTATGCGACCGCAGAACGAGTATGCGTACCGCATACTGGTCGCATACCTGGGCCGTAAGTTCAGGCCCTTGAGGGCCATTTCTGCGGTCACTTTGCGGACCGCATAACCATTATGCGGTCGCATATGCGACCGCAGACCTGTGTCGGGGCACCCATTTTCTTAATTTAAAACCCGATCCCCATTCCGTTAAAACACCCTTTTAGTCCATTTTGATGTTCATTTCTAGTGTAAGAGATAGAGGGTTCTAGAGGGAGGGCCTAATTTTCATCAATCAATATTCAACCATCACTCAAAGCTTGGAAATACTCAAGTAGAGCACCCAATTTATTCATCCAAAAAAGTAAGATTTCAACACCCCAACTCTTAATTTCAAACATAGCAATAATGGGGTACTAGGGTAATACTTCATGGGTATGAGAGTGGTTCATCTTGCATGCATGTGATAAAGAGTGTGGGAAAAATAAAAAAAAGTGAGCTAGAACCATGAACGTTTTCCTAATTTTGGGTTCAATTTGTATATTGCTAAAATAGATTGAGGTATCTAAGGGTTCCGGATAATTGTAGAGTCTAAAGAAGCGCGATTGAGGTATGTTGGCTAAAATTTCTCTCTTGGAATTGAATTCCATAATGTTTCTGTAAGTTTCAAAGTGTGGGTTACGTATTAAAAGGTTATGGCTTTGAGTCGTATTCCAATAAAAGATAAAATTGTCTAAAAGTTTTTGTACTAAATTCATGCCCGTTAGTGGCTGCTTTAACTAATGCTTTGATTTATAAATATATCCAGTGTGATTCGAGTTCTATATACTCATGTGTTGAAATTGTACATTGTCATTTCTGGGGGAGAGTATTGCAAGAGTAAATGGTGTATTGACTGTTTATGATTTTTCATGTGTATTTCTATTGTTGGTTGGTATACTTCATTCTTTGGGAAGAAACCATTTGTGTTTGAAGTTTCCATTTCAAATGGATTTGAAGTATATGATTTTTAAAATATCCTATATGTTGATACTTGATGGTGATGTTTGAAATTGAAAGAGGTGAAAGTGTGGAATATGAAATACAGCCATCGTGCCATGAATAAAGAATCTTGTGAATGGCCTAATGAGCCAAGGAAATATTGTCGTTGTGAATGACTGGAAATACTAATGCGAATTCATACAATGTGAAAGATGTTGAGGTGAGTACAATCGTATTTATGATATTTCTTTTTGCAAATCAAATCAAAACTATTTTTGGAAGCATCATTAGCAATACCGAGGAAGGGTGGGTCATAAGGCCCACACCTGAAACTACATGTGCCAGTGTAGGGGTGGATTGTGATATTATTCCCCTTAATTGGGATGAAACTGGAACCTTTGTGGATTGGAAAAGTCAACCCGCACGGCATATGTGGGAAGGCGACCTAGTTGATCGGGTGGAGATCAGACGCCATATTGCACATATGGTGGTACTACTCCTGGTAACAACTTTCTTTCGCATCACATGTCAAACCACATTGTTCATGGGGAGATGGCCTAGCCGATCGGGGGTGATCGGACTCCGTGCTAACAAACACGGTGGTATATCGGTGCTAATGATCTCCCAACCAAAATTATATATGAAGTTTGTATTTTAGAAATTATTATGTTTTAACTGGACGTTTGGATATTGTTGATTGTAACTTGCTGTTTCTATGTGTTGCCTTTTATTATATGGGCATTCTATTTTGAAAGAGGATTTTTAGCTATACATACTAGTGCTATTCGATAGTACTAACCTCCCTTTTGCCGGGGGCGCTGCATCTTTAATGGATGCAGTGGTTCTTCAGTAGGCGGCATTGATCAGTGATAGCAGTACACTCTTTTCAGCTGACGTGGTGAGCCCCACTTCATTCCAGGGTCATGTATCTTTTTCTTCTCATGTACAGTGTTTTGATGTATAGCCGGGGCCTTGTTGCGGGTATTTCCATATTACTCTTCTATTGTATTTAGAGGCTCTGTAGACAGGTTGTGGGTTATGGTTGATGTTAGGAATTGAACTAAAAATGTTGGTACTTCGAAATAATGTTTTTCATTTATTCTATAAACTCGTAATGTTTTGGAAATTTTGAATGAAGCTACTAATGGAGATGAAAAGGAAGTTGTTAATAAAATATTTTCAGTGATTGATTAATGGAGTACATCTCCTCTTTATTCATGGATGAGTTTGGGTAGAAGTAAGTCTAATAGGCTTGCTCGGCCGGGTTCTCTCGGTTGAGTGTCAGTCGCGCTCCTTGAGTTTGTGGCGTGACAAAAACTCTGCCGAAATTTTAAAGAATTTGTAAAGATAGCCAAATTTTTAAGGGCCATCAGCAAGTTGAGATTTGGAAAGTAAGTATAAGACCCGTGTAGTCAAAAGTTCCTATGCATAATAATTGGAGGTAAAATGATGGTAACTCTATTATTAGAAGTGACTTTTAAAACATTCGAGGACCAATCCTCAAGAATCAAGGAAGCCAATCACAAGATCTTTATCTAAGAGGTAAGATTCAAACTCCCAGTCTTCAATTTCGAGTTTGGGGTAAAAGATTGGTAATTAGGAGTATGATTCTTGGGTGTAGGAGTATTATGTATATATTCTTGTACCAATAAGTTTTGTGGAAAGATTGTTGAGCTTAAATAAGTAAAGATTGGATTGTGGAATGAAGGAAATCTTGTTGAAGAACCGTGTAGCTAAATTTGCACGCCTAGTGTTTGATAAAATGCTCAAATGAGCTGAAACCATGAATATCTTCCTAATTTGTGTTCAATTTTCTTATGTTTCAAAATAGATTGGGATTGCTAAAATTTTTGAAATATTGTAGTAATTAAAGGAAAGCTTAAAGCGAGGTATGATGGCTAAACTTCTTTCTTAGAATTGAATTCCATGATGTTCTTGTAAGTCCTGAGTTATTATTTATAAATCAACTATTCCGAATAAACTTTGTGTTGAAAGGTATATGTTCAAAATGTGTTCTGGATGCTCTTATCATATGATGTTATCCTTTGGGAATGTGTTCAAAGTATTAGTTGGGTAAAAGAATATTATGACTCCAAGTAGTGTTTCAAGTGAAGGCTATTATGCCAAATTGTGTAAGAAGTCTCAATGTGATTAAGACTCTTAATTGCTCGTAGGTGTACTAAAAGTGGTGATTATAGATTTTTTATTGTCGATAATCTATAAAGATGCTTGAAAGTGAAAGTAGCGAGTTGGGGATATAAAGTATGAACACCGTGCCAAGAATGAAAGTTATACATGTGGCCAATAGCGACAACGAATTGAAATGATGTGTGAAATATTATGAAATTAGCCTTAATTCAACTATTCCAAATTTACACCAAAAATAGAATTATCCAAAAGCTTATGTACTCAAGTCATGTCCAAATGTGGTTATTCGAACTAATACTATGCTTAGTAGCTATTTCCAAAATGTTTTGAGCTCTTACATAATCATGAGTTGAAATGGTGCATTGCCCTTTTGGGGAAAAGTATTTCAAGAATAAATGGTGTTACCCGTCTATGATTTTAACTTGTGCTTCGATTGCCAATCATTTTACTCAATTTCTTGGAAAAAATCCATTATGTTTAAAGTCTTCATTGCCAATGAACCTAAAGTTGTGCTTTTCGGAATAATGTATATGTTGATATTTATGATGATGATCCATGAAAGAAAAGATATGTGGAATATGAAATATGGCCATTGTGCCATGAATGAAGAATCATATGTATGGCCAAGAGATCCAATGAAATAATAATGTTATAAGTGGTTGAAAGTACAGATTAAGTGATATATGGTGTGAAAGGTTATGAGATGTACGTATTCGTAGCCCGTCCAGGGTAGGGGTAAGGCTGTGTACATCCTACCCACCCCAGACCCAACTTGAGGGATTATACTGGGTTGTTGTTGTTGTTGTTGTATGGTGTGAAAGATTATGAGATGTATGTATTTGTACTTTTGTTTCCAATGTGTTATAAGCCCCTATGCTTTTGCGAGTAAAGACTATGATGTTCCTAAATGTTGTAAATGCTCGTAATGTTCTATGATAACCCATGGAAAGTACAAGTAAGTGATAGTATGATCATGAAATGTGGTTGTTGCCTAAATGAGAATTATGAAGTGTTATATGTCCCAATGGTTTCAATTATAGTTTTATGCTTCTGAAATAATGTATGTAAATGACTTCGATTGTTAAGTTCCCAAGAGTCATGAACCTAGATAATGACCTCAGGAGGTCAAGGTAGTGAATAATAAGATGGAAGGGAGATGTCCTCTGTTAAATGATGATTAACCTTAAGAAAAGGAATTGGGCCCATGTGCCATTAAAATTGACTCATTGATTTACCATGCATGTGCTAATGTAATGAGTTGTGTTTCTCCATGATGAGCATGAACATGAAGTATTCCACCTGCATATATTCGGGTGAGGCGGCAGGACCTCTTTGTGTAGGGATTGTGGTATTGTGATACACCTCCACCCGCATATATTGGGGTGAGGCGGTAGGGCTGCTTTGTGTATGGATTATGGTATGGTGATACACCTACACCCACATATATTGGGGTGAGGCGGCAGGGCCGCTTTGTGTAGAGATTGTGGTATCGTGATACACCTCCACCCGCATATGTTGTGGTGAGGCGACAAGGACGATTTGTGTGAAGGTGGTTATAATGTATCCCCGACTTAATATCTATAAATTTGAATGGATGCTCTTGATAAATTTGCTTGACGTTAATGGCTATCTAAGACCTTTTATTGTAACCATGATTCATCATATTCATGTTGTATTTCGAAGCCCTTGAATAGGTGTATTTGTATTGTGTAAGTGAACACTGTGAACGGTCTATGAAATGCACAGGTGTATTGTATAGGTTATACTATGAACGGTCTATGAGACACATAGGTGTATAATGTGATATGTGAACACTAAGGACAGTCTATGAAATGTATATATGTAAAATAAGGGAGGAAGATGCCACTTTCGTTGGCCTTATTTGTACATGTTGTTACAATTACATTATATTATGTATTCCATGTATAGTTCTTATGGCTCAATTAATACTAGAAGATGTTTAGAATGAGGCAAGTATAGTAAGACTTGAAATGTGATTCTATGGGATGTTTCGTAGTTTCTTGGTGTACTTCATTTGCCTCTTATTTGAGTTTTCGTATTTTCATATGTTGTTTTTACTGCCTTATATACGAGTACAATTCCACATGTACTCACGTCCCTTTTTCCGGGGACGCTGCATCTTTTAATGGATGCAAGGTAAACTTCTATAGGATGATATGTACCTTTGATAGGGATCTTCTTCACTACTCAACTTATGGTGAGCCCGCTACAGTTCAAGTTAGTGTTTGGGTCTAGTTTATTTTATGTATATAGGTATGTATTGTCATAGAAGCTCCATGTACACTGTGGGTCATGTGATTAAAGATTTGAGTTTTGTCATGTATTTATGTTCACAGTGTTTACAGCTATTTATAGAGCTGTGTAACCACCACGAGAAAGAAAATATGGGCCATTGAGCCAAATGTACTCAATATGAAAGGAAAGATCTAATTATTTTATGGTAAATCATGCATGAGTGGTGATGAGAGCATAATGTTAATTAGGCTTGCTCGACTGGGTTCACTCGGTTGAGCGCCGGTGACGCTCCTCGATTTCGGGGCATGACAAACTTGGTATCAGGGCCTAGTTTAGGGGTCCTAAGGTGTCATGGAGTTGTGTCAGTAGAGCACCTCTTATCGGTGTGTTGCCGGCCACACTTATAATAGGGAGGCTACAACGACATTTAGGAAATATTTCTCTTCTTCTATACTCGATCGTGTGTTAAGGTTCCAAGTTAGTCTCGGATTTCCTTTGTTAATACCAAGGAATGTTGCACATCGTGCTACGAAATGAGAAAGGCCTAAGGATTAAAGGAATGACGCACATGACAATCATAACGTGTGAGGTGCCCAATTGTCCTCGTAATAGAGGAAGGAAAAGTCAAGGATACGACCAAGGTAAGCAAGGTCATATAGTTGTCATCGAGAGTCATAGTTTTTGATTTCATGTATATGGTGCAATGTGGTGTTATCTATATGTTGTTTAGGATTGTTTCTGGGATTCTATGACAGGTGGATAGGCCCAGTTACATGGGAAACTCTGCCGAAACTTTTAAGAATTTGTAAACATAGCGAAATTTTTAAGGGCCATCAGTAAGTTGAGATTTTGGAAAGGAGGTATAAGACCCGTGTAGTCATAAGTGCCTATGCATAATAATTGGAGGTAAAAGGATGGTAACTATATTATTAAAAGTGACTTTTAAAACATTTAAGGACGAATGTTCTTAAGTGGGGGAGAATATAACACCCCGGAAAATTTCGAAGTACATAAGCGCTATTAAGAAATTTGAAGTGTGCTAGGTATATTATTTTGTGTCTGGAAGAGGACTATTAATATGATGTATATAAATTGGATATGATAATAAGCGTACGAGTCATATTATAAGTGTTGTGGGGTCTAAGGAGAGCCCTAAGTCCAAGTCGAGTTGGAAATTACATGATAGGCTAAAAGTTTCAAATGAGTTCTCACAACACCAAACATTGGACAAGCATATATATATATATATATATATATATATATATATATATATAAGGCGTTATGTGATCGATGAGCTATAAAATTAAAGATCTTCGAGTCTAGTATCTAAAGCTTCAACCCGTTTGTAATTTGAACACTCCTACAAGACGTTATGACCAAATTACTAAAGGCTAGTAGAATGCAATTCTGCGGCCAATTCTGCGACCGCAGAATCATTTTGCGAGCCGCAGATGTGGTTATGCGACCGCAAAATGGTTGCGGACCTGTCCTGTGAAGCCCATTTTTGGGCATCAGTTTTTTGGTGCATTGTGCGACCCGCATACCAATTGTGCGGTCCATTGTGCGACCGCAGACCTAAGTTTGGAGGGTTAATTTTCCTATTTTCATAACCCGACCCTATTTTGATAAATAGCCTTTGGGGCTTATTTTGGGGTATTTTTATGAGGGTTTTAGAGAGAGGTAAGAGCATTTTAGATAGATAAGGAGTAAACCTAACATTCTAATCATCCAATCTTGCACCAATCCTCAAGAATCAAGGAAGACAATCACAAGATCTTCATCTAAGAGGTTAGATTCAAACTCCTAGTCTTCAATTTCGAGTTTGGGGTAAACGATTGGTGATTAGGAGTATGATTCTTGGGTGTAGGAGTATTATGTATATATTCTTGTACCAATAAGGGTTGTGGGAAGATTGTTGAGCTAAAATAAGTAAATATTGTGTTGTGGAATGGAGGAAATCTTGTAGAATAACCTTGTAGCCAAATTTACACACCTAGTGTTTGATAAAATGCTCAAATGACATGAACCATTTTTTTTTCTAATTTGTGTTCAAAGTTTTTATGTTTCAAAATAGATTGGGATTGCTAGAATTTCCGAAACGTTATAGTAATTAAAGAAAAGGTTAAAGCGAGGTATGTTGGCTAAACTTATTTCCTAGAATTGAATTCCATGATGTTCATGTAAGTCCTGAGTTATTCTTTATAAATCAACTATTCCGAATAAACTTTGTGTTGAAAGGTATATGTTCAAAATGTGTTCCGGATGCTCTTATCATATGATGTTATCCTTCGGGAATGAGTTCAAAGTATTAGTTGGGTATAAGAATATTATGACTCCAAGTAGTGTCTCAAGTGAAGGCTATTATGCCAAATTGTGTAAGAAGTCTCAATATTCTTAAGACTCTTAATTGCTCATAGGTGTACTAAAAGTCATGATTAGAGATTCTTTGTTGTCGATAATCTATAAAGATGCTTGAAAGTGAAAGTAGTGAGTTGGGGATATAAAGTATAAACACCGTGCCAAGAATGAAAGTTATACTTGTGGCCAATAGCGCCAACGAAATGAAATGATGTGTGAAGTATTATGAAATGTGCCTTGATTCAACTATTCCAAATTGACTTCGAAAATAGAATTATCCAAAAGCTTATGTACTCAAGTCATGTCCAAATGTGGTTATTCGAACTAATGCTATGCTTGGTAGGTATTTCCAATATGTTTTGAGCTCTAAGATAATCATGAGTTGAAATGGTGTATTTCCCTTTTAGGGAAAAGTATTTCAAGAATAAATGGTGTGTTACTCATTTATGATTTTTACTTGTGCTTCGATTGCCAATCATTTTACTCAATTTCTTGGAAAGAAATCCATTGTGTTTAAAGTCTTCATTGCCAATGAACCTAAAGTTGAGATTTCTGAATATTGTATATGTTGATATTTATGATGATGATCCATGAAAGAAAATATATTAAAGTGTGGAATATGAAATACGGCCATTATGCCATGAATGAATAATCATATGTATGGCCAATAGAGCCAATGAAATAATAATGTTGTAAGTGGTTGAAAGTACCATTTAAGTGATATATGATGTGAAAGGTTATGAGATGTACATATTCGTTGCCCGTCCAGGGTAGGGGTAAGGCTGTGTACATCCTACCCTCCCCAGACCCCACTTGTGGGATTATACTGGATTGTTGTTGTTGTTGTTGTTGTATGGTGTGAAAGGTTATGAGATGTACGTATTTGTACTTTTGTTTCCAATGTGTTATAAGACCTTATGCTCTTGCGAGTAAAGACTATGATGTTCCTAAATTTTCTAAATGCTCTTAATGTTCTATGATAACCCATGGCAAGTACAAGTAAGTGATAGTATGAACATGAAATGTGGTCGTTGCCTAAATGAGAATTATGAAGTGTTGTATGTCCCAATGGTTTCAACTATAGTTGTATGTTTATGAAATAATGTATGTGAATGACTTTGATTGTTAAGTCCCCAAGTGTCATGAACATAGATAATGACCTTAAGAGGAATAAGGCCCATGTGCCATTGAAATCGACTTATTGATTTACCATGCATGTGCTAATATAATGACAAACTATGTCGCTTTGAGTTTGTATATGGTATTGTGATTGGGATCACACCTGCACCTGCATACATTGGGTTGAGACGGCAGGGCCACTTTGTGTAGAGTTTTGGTATTGTGGAATACACTTACATCCGCATATATTGGGGTGAGGAGGCATGACCGCTTTGTGGAGGGATTGTGGTATTGTGCAATACACTTCCACCAGCATATATTAGGGTGATGCGGCATGACCTCTTTGTATAGGGATTGTGGTATTGTTGAATACACCTCCACCCGCATATATTGGGGTGAGGCGGCAGGGCCGCTTTGTGTCTGGATTGTGGTATGGTAATACACCTCCACCCATATATATTTGGGTGAGGCGGCAGGGCCGCTTTGTGTATATAATGTGGTATCGTTATACACCTCCACCCGTATAAGGTGTATATAAAGGATCCCCGACTTAATATCTATAAATTTGAATGGAAGCTATAAATAAAATTGCTTGACGTTAACGTCTATCTAAGTCATTTTATTGTTACCATGATTTATCAAATTCATGTTGTATTTCCAAGCCATTGAATAGGTGTATTTGTATTGTGTAAGTGAACACTATCAATGGTCTATTAAACGCACATGTGTATTGTATAGGTGATACTGTGAACGATCTATGAGACGTATAGGTGTATAATATGATATGTAAACACTAAGGACGGTCTATGAAATGCATATGTGTAAAATAAGTGAGGAAGGTTCCACTTACGTTGGCCTTATTTGTACATGTTGTTACAATTACATTATATTATGTATTCCACGTATAGTTCACATGGCTCAGTTAATCCTAGAAGATATTTAGAAAGAGGCAAGTATTGTAATACTGGAAATGTGATTCTGTGGGATGTTTCGTAGTTTCTTGATGTACTTCATTTGCCTCTTATTTGAGTTACCATATTTTCATATGTTGTTTTGACTGCCTTACATACGAGTACTATTCCACATGTACTCACGTCCCTTTTGCCGGGGGTGCTTCATCTTTTAATAGATACAGGTATAATTCTACAGGATGATATGGACCTTTGATAGGGATCTTCTTCACTACTTAGCTTATGGTGAGCCCACTACCGTTCTAGTGGGTGTTTGAGTCTAGTTCATTTTATGTATATAGGCATCTATTGTCATAGAAGCTCCATCTACACTGTGGGTCATGGAATTAAAGATTTGAGTTTTGTCATGTATTTATCTTCACAGTATTTACAGCTATTTATAGACCTCTGTAACCACCACGAGAAAGAAAATATGGGCCATTGAGCCAAATGTACTCAATATGAAAGTCAAGATCTAATTTTGTTATGGTAAATCGTGCAAAATTAGTAGTGATGATAGATTAATGTTAATTAGGCTTGATCGATTGGATTTACTCGGTTGAGTGCCGGTCACGCTTCCCGATTTCGGGGCATGACATTGTGTTTCCTACAAGTTCAGGATCTTACACTGTGTATTGTCATATATCGCGTATTGGACTTGGTACAGTATTGATGTAGGACAGTAGGGTGATTGCCTACGCGTCTCGTAAGTTAAAGGTTTACAATAAGAATTACCCTGTGCATGATTTGGAGTTTGCATCCCCTGTTCACGCTCTCATGATTTGGAGGCACTATCTATACAAGGTTCCACGTGAGGTCTATACCAATTATCGGAGTCTCCAAAACATGTTCAAGCAGAAAGACCATAGTTTGCGACGGTGGAGATGGTTGGAGTTATCAAAAGACTATGGTATAATCATATTATATCATTCGGGGAAATACAATGTTATGGTTGATGCCTTGAGTAGAATAGTAGAGAGCTTGAATACTGTGGCATTTTTACCGACAGTGGAGAGGCCACAAGCCATGGATATTCAGGCTTTGGCCAACCGGTTTGTCAGGTTGGATGTTTTGGAGCTTAACAGGGTTCTTGCTTGTGTTGTGGCACAGTCATCGCTGTTGGAGCGTATCAAGGCTCGGTAGTTTGATGATCCTCACTTGTTAGTGTTGAAAGACACGTGCATCGGTGTAGTGATAAGGAGGTTGTGACTGGAGATAATGGTGTTATTTAACGACCTGGCCGGTCATTTTATATATTTTTGCCTCGTTTCCTCCATTTGATGCTTTACATATGTGTATTTGTGATTATCTGACTTGCGGGTGATGGTTAGTTTGGTTTCGGGGGAGTTTTGGATTTAATTAGGACACATAGTCTGCTGGCTGGAGGCTTAAGTTGTAAGCGTTGGGTGAAGTTTGAGTTTTGTGTAAATGACCCAAGATTGGTGCTTTGATGGTTCCAATAGGGTTGTAAGGTGATTTTAAACTTATGTGTATGCCCGAATTTTAATTTGGGGGTTTGTAGGTTGATTGGGTTCTATTTGGCAAAACATAGTAAGTTGAAGGTTTATAAGACTTATAGGTTTGACCAGGAGTTGACTTTGATGATACGAGGTTCGGATTGTGGTTCTGGGAGTTAGAATAGTTCCATCATGTCATTTGGGACAAGAATGTAATATTTGAGGTCATTCCGAGTTTTTTAGGCATATTCGACGTAACTTTTTAAATTGGAAATTTGGATTAGTTCCTTATGTTCAAATTAAGGTGCAGTTCGTGGTTTTGATGTTGTTTGGTAAGATTCGAGGCCTCGAGTAGGTCCATGTTATGTTTTTGGATTGGTTGGTATGTTTGGATAGGGTCCCATGGGCCTCGGGCGTGTTTTAGATTTACTTCAGATCAGTTTGAGTTATGCTGGCATTGCTGAAGATTGCTGAGTCTTGTCTTTTCGCATCTACGGAAATGTGGTCGTATATACGAAGTCGCATAAGTGGATGATGTTACATAGAAGCGGACTGGGCTAGAGGCAAGGGGAAGACTGCAGATGCAGAAGTTGGTTTGTAGAGGCGATTTCGCAGAAGCGGTCGGAGGATTACAGATGTTGTTGGTCGGGGAATAAGCCATTCCTGCATCTCCAATTGATTTTTCTCAAATGCGACATTTTGGACTGCAAATGCAGAATCGATTGACAGTCTATTATATTTTGAGGGTTTGTCATTTTTCATTATTTAGAGTTGTGGATCTTGGCAATATGTTATTTTTGGAGGGATTTCACAACAATTGAAGGGGTAAGTACGCTAATGGATTTTGGTGTTAGATATTAATTATCCATGGATTCTTACACCTAGTTTATGTGAATTAAAGGTGGAATTTGGTGGTTTTTGATTTTGGTTTTGGAGAGTGGAAATTGACGACTTGAGGTTTGGATTTGGATGAAACACACATATTTGAACTCGTATTGGAATAGGTGTTCGGGATTTGTGAGTTTTGTCAGGTTCTACAGTGCGGGCCCAGGGCTGACTTTGTATAATTGCATAAATATCTTAGCTATACTGTTTGGGGTTGCTTTATATGGCTTCTATTGATATTATAAAGTTGTTTTTGGCTAGATTCGAGCCATCTGGAGGTTGATTCACGCGGGGAGGCCTTTCTAGAGTACTGATTTAGCTTGCTTGAGGTAATTATATTACCTAAACTTGGTTGAGGCACTAGTTACCAGAGTTATTAGTGAAAGCTACATGCTATGGGTGGAGCACATATGATGGGATTGAGCCCATGTGCGTATACTAGGGTATTATCCATGCTCGGGGTAGTGTTTAGGCTATTATATGCCTTGAATCGATTGCTACGCTTCATGTTATCATACTTTTTATGTTGTATTCCCTTCGTGAGCTATTTGGAATCATGTTAGAGATTATTTGTTGATTGATCTCCTATTCAAACGTGTTAGTTACTATTCTTGTGGCGTAATCACCTGACTAGAAATGAGGTAGCACACTTCGCACATTCCTATACTATAGCATGTAACTTATATCAGTCCATTAGTATGTAAATTGATATACATTGTTCACGTCCATGTATCTTTGTATGTGCTTTATGTGTGATATGGACTGGGTTGATAGCACGTGAGTTATCTGTGCGGACCTCAGTTATGTTAGCACGTGAGTTGTCCGTGCAGTGTGTGGATGCAATAAGAGGAAAACATAAGAGTTATGTTAGTACCCCTAGGGTTACCCTCTCATGTTTCTCTCTTGATGGTGTGCATGAAATAATAGGAAAACTAGCCATTGTGTGTTTTGGTTATTTAATTTTTCTCGACTTGCAATTTCCTTGGATGTATACATGTTTTATTCACAGATCAGGCATGTATACATGACTTACTTTTGCATATCTTCTTTATATGCTGGATCTTTAACTGAAATAGAGCATGTTCGCTTTTCGTGCACCAAGGAGGCTCACTCTGATTTATGACTTGATGATGTTATTGCTATATACTTGTGAGATTTATGGACTATACGGGTTATTAGGAAGTATTATTAATAATTCTCGTCTTTATTACATCACCAAGGTTAGTTATGATACTTGTTGAGTACATGAGGTCGGTTGTACTCATACCACACTCTATACTTAATTGTACAAATCCAGGTATTGGCCCGCACCATGGGTAGTTGTGTTTTGTTGCGAAGAGTTGCAAATAGAGGACGTAGAGCTACATTTCGACCGCAGACCTTGGAAGCTCTTTTCATTTTAGTACTGTTGTCTTTCTTTCTGATAGTATTGTTATTTTGGTATTCCAGACATGTATCTCTATTTTATAGCCCATGACTCGGTGTTTACTAATTCTGGGAGATTTGTTATGTATCGGTGTAGTTATTTTGTGTTATTGTCTTTAGACCTATATTATTCTCATTATTTCTATTATCTAGTACAACTCTTATTATGTTTGGATTCTCTAGAAAGTAAGTTAGGCACCATCACATCCAGTGGGTGGTTTTGGATCGTGATATGTTATGCGACTTAAGGGTTGTGTTGGTGTTCCGAATGTTGATGGGTTGAGAGAGTTGATCCTTGAGAAGGCTCACAGTTCATGGTATAAAATCCACGCAGGTGTCACGAAGATGTACCGTAATTTAAAGAATCACTACTGGTGGCGAAAGATGAAGAAACATATTGTTGGTCATGTCTCTCGGTGTTTGAATGTCAACATGTAATGTATGAGCATTAGAAACCAGGTGGGTTGACTCAGAGATTTGAGATACCAGAGTGTAAGTCGGAGTGTATCACTATGGACTTTGTGCTAGGCTTACCACGGACCTTGAGGAAATATGATGTTGTATGGATTATTGTGGTCCGGTTGACTAAGTCCACACACTTTATTCTGGTGGTGACATCCTATTCTTCATAGCGGTTGCCTGAGATTTACATCTAGGAGATTATCCGCCTGAAGGGTGTGCCCAGTTTTATTATTTATGAGTGGGGCATGCAGTTCACATCCCACTTTTGGAGAGATATGCAGCGTGAGTTGGGCACGCAGGTCGAGCTGAGTAACGTGTTTCATCCTTAGACGGACGCATAATTTTAGCGTACTTTTAGATATTGGAGGATATATTGCGAGCATGCTCTATGGATTTCAAGGGTCAGTGGGACTAGGTCTTACATCTAGCGGCGTTTACCAACAAAAACAATTATCGGTCCAGCATCCAGATAGCTCCATACGAGGCCTTATATGGGGAGGTAATGTCGTTCTCCGGTTGGTTGGTTTAAACCCGGTGGGTCTAATTGTTGGGCAAAGATTTGGTTTGTGATTCTTTGGAAAAGGTTAAGGTGATTTAGGAGCGACTTCGTATAGCTTAGTCTCGACAATAATTATTAACAATACTCGCTAATAACCTGATCAGTTCATAAATCTCACAAGCGCACAACAATAATATTATCATCTCATAAATCAAAGCCATAAACATGTTAGTTACAATACTTTCTGAGTACATGGGGTCGGTTTTACTCATACTATACTCTACACTTAATTGTGCAGATCTAGGTGTTGGATCGAGCCGCTAGTAGCTGTCTTTTGTTGCGGAGATGAGGTAGAGCCTCATTTCAATTTCATACCTTGGCATCTCTTTTCATTTTTGTAATGTTTTCTTTCTTTCAGATAGTATTGCTATTTTTGTATTACAGACTTGTATATCTATTTTAGAGCTCATGACTTTGTATTTACAAGTTCTAGGGGATTTGTTATGTATTGACACAATTATTTATGTTATTGGCTTTAGACTTGTATTATTATCATTTTTTCTATAATCTTTTTTCGCTCTTATTATGTTTGTCTTTCATAGAAAATGAGTTAGGTTCCATCACGACCTGTTGGTAGGTTTTTGTTGTGAGTTTTTATGCATCTTCATGGCCGGGGTTGTGTTCTGAATGTTGATGGGTTTAGAGAGTTGATCACTGAGGAGGCTCAGAGTTCACGGTAATCCATTCACCCAGGATTCACGATGATTTACCGTGACTTGAAGCAACACTTTTTGTTGCGGAAGATGAAGAAATATATTGTTGGTCATGTCTCTCGGTGTTTGAATTGTCAATAGGTGAAGTATGAATATCAGAAATCGGGTGGGTTGACTAAGACATTGGTGATACCAGAGTAGAAGTAGGAGCGCTTCACTGTGGACTTTGTAGTAGGCTTACCGCAGACCTTGAGAAAATATTACAATTTATGGGTTATTATGGATCGGTTGACTAATTCTGCACACTTCATTCCGATAATGACATCCTATTCTTTAGAGCGATTGGCTCATATTTACATCTAGGATATTTTCCGCCTGCATGGTGTGCCTATTCCATCATTTCTAATTGTATCACGCAATTCACATCACACTCTTGGAGAGATGTGCTGTGTGAGTTGTGCATACGAGTCAAGTTGAGTACAATGTTTCATCCTCACACAGACAAAAAGTTTGAGCGTACTATTTAGATTTTGGATGACATATTGCGAGAATGCCCAATGGATTTCGAGGGTTAATGGGGCCAGTTCTTACCTCTAGCAAAGTTCGCCTGCAACTATCAATCAAGCATCCAAATGGCTATGTGCGACGCCTTTATGGGAGGCGATGTTATTCTCTGCTAGGTTGGTTTGAGCCTGGTGAGGCTAGATTTTTGGGCATAAATTTGGTTCGTGATGCTTGAAAAAGGTTAAGGTTATTCAGGAGCGATTTCGTGCAGCTCAGTCCAAGCAAAAGAGTTATGCGGATCGGGAGGTTCGAGATGTGGCATATATGGAGGGTGAGAAGATTCTTATGTGAGTTCCGCCTATGAAGGGCATGATGCGATTTAGGAATAAGGGAAATTTGAGCCCGAGGTTTATCAGCCCGTTTGAGATCTTGGAGAGAGTGGGTGAAGTTTCTTATGGGCTCGCATTGCCGCCTAGCCTAGAAGGGATACATCCGATATTTCACGTTTTATTCTTCAAAATTACCATTAGGATAGGTCACATGTTTTGTACTTCAGCACAGTGTAACTTGATGAGAGGTTGACCTACGAGGAAGAGCCGGTGGCTATTCTAGACCGACAGGTGTGAATGTTGAGATCTAAGAGTTATCCTTCTATGAAAGTGAATTGTAGGGGTCAGCAGATTGTGGAGGCTGTGTGGGACGAACGTTTTATTAAGAGGTGCAGAATGTGACGACCAGATAGGTCGTTTTGAGTACTAGCTCCCTTTTCTATGTTTTGAGAACCCCCGTAGCTTTATTTGCTGATATATGACTTGCATGCGTGGTCTGTGTCATTTTTCGGGAAGTTTATATGTTAAATTTAAAGAAAAAGTAGTTTTTAGCTTTAAAAATAACTAGAGTTGACCATGGTCAATATTTTATACAAATGACCTCGGATAGGTGTTTTGACAATTTCAAGAGGTTTGTATGATGTTTTTAGACTTGTATGCATGGTTGTTGGGGTCCCGGGTGACCCGAGGCTGTTTCGACCCATTGTGCGAAACAATGGAAAATTGAGTTGCAAAGTTGAAAATCTTGTGTTTTGATGATAGATTCTGGATATTTGGTATTGTTTTAATGAATTGACATAGCTAGAGAGTTTGTATGATTTTATTACACTTGTGTAAATGTTCGGATTGGAGCCCGAGGGGCTCGGGTGAGTTTCAGATGTGTTTTGGAAGGTTTGGATAGTTGCTGCAAGAATTTTCTGGTGTTGATCTGTAGGTTCTACAAGTCTTGAATTTGTGAGGACCTGATCGCAATTGAAAGCCTTGCATTTGCGATGTCAGGATCGTAAATACGAAAAGGGATTGGGGGCTTAGACTTTACTTTTTTGTAGAAAAGATCGCATTTGCAAGTATGGATTAAGTGATATATGGTTTGAAAGGTTATGAGATGTATGTATTTGTAGCCCTTCCAAGGTAGGCGTAAGGCTGTGTACATCCTACCCTCCCCAGACCCCACTTGTGGGATTATACTGGGTTCTTGTTGTTGTTATATGGTGTGAAAGGTTATGAGATATACGTATTTGTACTTTTGTTTCCAATGTGTTATAAGACCCTACGTTCTTGCGAGCAAAGACTACGATGTTCCTAAATGTTCTAAATGCTCTTAATGTTCTATGATCACCCATGGCAAGTACAAGTAAGTGCTAGTATGAACATGAAATGTGGTCGTTGCCTAAATAAAAATTATGAAGTGTTGTATGTCCCAATGGTTTCAATTATAGTTGTATGCTTCTAAAATAATGTATGTAAGTGACTTCGATTGTTAAGTCCCCAAGAGTCATGAACCTAGATAATGGCCTCAAGAGGTCAAGGGAGTGAATAATGAGATGGAAGGGAGATATCCTTTGTTAAATGATGATGAACCTTAAGAAAAGGCATGTGCCATTAAAATCGACTTATTAATTTACCATGCATGTGATTATTTAATGAGTTGTGTTTCTCCATAATGAGCATAAATATGAAGTATTCCAATGATATGAGAAATTATGACTATGTCGCTTTGAGTTTATATATGGTATTGTGATTGCGATCACACCTCCACCCGCATACATTGGGGTGAGTCAGCAAGGCAGCTTTGTGTAGAGTTTTGGTATTGTGGAATAGACCTCCACCCGCGTATATTGGTCTGAGGCCGCATGACCGCTTTGTGTAGGGATTGTGGTATTGTGCAATATACCTCCACCCATATATATTGGCGTGAGGCGGCATGACCTATTTGTATAGGGATTGTGGTATTGTTGAATACACCTCCACCCGCATATATTGGGGTGAGGCGGCAGGGCCGCTTTGTGTCTGGATTGTGGTATGGTAATACACCTCCACCCATATATATTTGGGTGAGGCGTACAGGGCCGCTTTGTGTATATATTGTGGTATCGTGATACACCTCCACCCGTATAAGGTGGTTATAAAGGATCCCCGACTTAATATCTATAAATTTGAATGGAAGCTATAAATAAAATTGCTTGACGTTAACGTCTATCTAAGTCGTTTTATTGTTACCATGATTTATCAAATTCATGTTGTATTTCCAAGCCATTGAATAGGTGTATTTGTATTGTGTAAGTGAACACTATCAATGGTCTATTAAACGCACATGTGTATTGTATAGGTGATACTTTGAACGATCTATGAGACACATAGGTGTATAATATGATATGTGAACACTAAGGACGGTCTATGAAATGCATATGTGTAAAATAAGGGAGGAAGGTTCCACTTTCGTTGGCCTTATTTGTACATGTTGTTACAATTACATTATATTATGTATTCCACGTATAGTTCACATGGCTCAGTTAATCCTAGAAGATATTTAGAAAGAGGCAAGTATAGTAATACTTGAAATGTGATTCTGTGGGATGTTTCGTAGTTTCTTGATGTACTTCATTTGCCTCTTATTTGAGTTACCATATTTTCATATGTTGTTTTGACTGCCTTACATACGAGTACTATTCCACATGTACTCATGTCCCTTTTTCCGGGGGTGCTGCATCTTTTAATAGATATAGGTATAATTCTACAGGATGATATGGACCTTTGATAGGGATCTTCTTCACTACTTAGCTTATGGTGAGCCCACTGCCGTTCTAGTGGGTGTTTGAGTCTAGTTCATTTTATGTATATAGGCATCTATTGTCATAGAAGCTCCATCTACACTATGGGTGATGTAATTAAAGATTTGAGTTTTGTCATGTATTTATCTTCATAGTATTTACAGCTATGTATAGACCTCTGTAACCACCACGAGAAAGAAAATATGGGCCATTGAGCCAAATGTACTCAATATGAAAGTCAAGATCTAATTTTGTTATGGTAAATCATGCAAAATTAGTAGTGATGATAGATTAATGTTAATTAGGCTTGATCGACTGTATTTACTTGGTTGAGTGCCGGTCGCGCTTCTCGATTTCGGGGCGTGACATTGTGTTTCCTACAAGTTCAGGATCTTACACTGTGTATTGTCATATATCGCGTATTGAACTTGGTGCAGTATTGATGTAGGACAGTAGGGTGATTGCCTACGCGTCTCGTAAGTTAAAGGTTTACAATAAGAATTACCCTGTGCATGATTTGGAGTTTGCATCCCCTGTTCACGCTCTCATGATTTGGAGGCACTATCTATACAAGGTTCCACGTGAGGTCTATACCAACCATCGGAGTCTCCAAAACATGTTCAAGCAGAAAGACCATAATTTGCGACAGTGGAGATGGTTGGAGTTATTAAAAGACTATGGTATAATCATATTATATCAGTCGGGGAAATACAATGTTATGGTTGATGCCTTGAGTAGAATAGTAGAGAGCTTGAAAACTGTGGCATTTTTACCGACAGTGGAGAGGCCACAAGCCATGGATATTCAGGCTTTGGCCAACCGGTTCGTCGGGTTGGATGTTTTGGAGCTTAACATGGTTCTTACATGTGTTGTGGCACAGTCATCGATGTTGGAGCGTATCAAGGCTCGTTAGTTTGATGATCCTCACTTGTTAGTGTTGAAAGACACGTGCATCGGTGTAGTGATAAGGAGGTTGTGACTGGAGATAATGGTGTTATTTAACGACCTGGCCGGTCATTTTATATATTTTTGCCTCGTTTCCTCCATTTGATGCTTTACATATGTGTATTTGTGATTATCTGACTTGCGGGTGATGGTTAGGGTCATAGCAAATGCAAAGGAAATCTTGCATCTGCAACAAGAGTTTGGCTAGGACACTGATCACACTGATCACATCTTGGCTAGAACAAGAGTTTACAATTGTGACATCTGAAGTTGTGTAAAAGATGGGAATTTCGGGACTTAGCTCACTTTACACCATTTTTTCAACCCTAATCTCCATATAGGCTATAGTTAGCTCACTTCATTGATAAGCAACTTTAACTTGTTTTCAACCAATATCAATTACCTTTTCATGAAATTTATTATCATATCTATGAATTTCAACATAGAAATTAGGGGTTTTGGGTAGTATTTAGGAATATTATAAAATTGAGATTTAGACCACAAATTGATGTAGAATTTTGAACAAATCACATATTCGGGCTCGGAAGTGAATGGGTAATCAAGATTTTGTCCAAATCTCGGATTCCGACCACATGGGCCTGGGTTGACATTTTGTTAAAATTTTCATTTTAGTTAAGGATTGAACCTTTTTCAGTCGTGGGTAGTTTCTAAAGCTTGTTTTGATGTGTTTGAGATATTTGACTAGATTCGATTGGTCTGAAGGCTTGTTCCAAAGGGAAAATCATGTTGGATTGTTAACTTGTTTCAAGAAAAAGGTGTTAACCTTGTCTTGACAAAACTAGAACTTGATTGGTCAATTTTCTACCTGATTTACGTGTGGGGACAACGTATATGCAAGGTGACGAGTGTATATCTATTGGCATGGATTTAAGCATGCAGAGACGACCATTTAATTACATGTTTTCAATTATATTATGCCATTTGTTATTCCAAGTTATTACTTGTTTCATGCTTTAATTACTGCATGTCTTTACTTGTAAAATACGTTCCTTTACTTGTTACATGCCTCTATTTGCTACATGTTTGATGTATCCATGCCTTTATTTATCATCCGCTCTTACTTGTTCTATGATCAACATATTATTAGATAGATAATATTACTTGTCTCATGCCTTTACTTGTTCATTTGTCTTTACTTGCATTATATATCCCTTTTAATTTTTATTGGTTTGTCTTAGAGAATTTATATGTTTTGGTTCCTTTTTATGTATGTTGTGAGATACGCCGTAGTTGTTTGTAGCATATATGTATATATGTGGATCGGGTTGCATGGCGCAATGTGTGTGTGTGTGTATGCGCGTGTATATATATATCAGGACCCAACACCACTGGAGCCGCAACGGAGCCTAACACTATTTGCTAGGCAAGCCAAAAGTCAGACAATTACAACGAATTCGAATAAACATGATTAATAAACTCAATAATTGAAATATTCTTAAATAACTGATGAAAACAACAACAATACAACTACAACCTTCCCAAAGATCAGGTGTCAGTGAGTACACGAGCACTACTGAGCATCAAATACAAGTGCAAATTCTCAATACAAATGTCTGAATAGTAGAACAGTAATAGTAGAAATAATGAATGAGAACTTCAAGGTCTACTGATGACATAGCAGCTACCTCGTAGTCTCCCGGAAGTTGGTAGCAATTAACTCTAGAGTTGACCTCGTCCGGAAGTACCTGGATCTGCACATGAAATGCTGAGTGTAGTATGAGTAAAACCAACCCCATGTACTCAATAAGTAACAAAACTAACCTTAGGTTGAAAGCACTGACAAGCTCAGAAGAAACAATCTAAGACCAATATTAATAACTAATAACTTCTCAGATATAAAGTTAAAAAGTGTAAGCGTGTAGCTCAATGATATCATATTCAGCTCGTTCACGTATTAGGAAAATAGGCATGCTTTCCATATATAACAGTTAAAACCCAACACAGATAAAACATTTTATTTACCAGCTAGCATGAGAAAAGTATATCTCTATGCCTAATGTCAAATATACATGTCAAATCAACAACATCATTGTGGATCCATCAAGAATAATCACATCTAGTAACAAACAACTTAATATCATCAAATAATGCCGTAGGAAACAACTTCAAATAATGAAGCTTCGATCTTTATCAAGATCAAAAAGTCAACTCCGGGCTTGCACCTCGGAACTCGGTCAAACTCATAATTCTAGAACACCAATTCAATTACGAGTTCAACCATACAAATTTCATCTAACTCCGACCTCAAATCGACGTTCAAATACTAAATTTTCACTTTAGGAAAGGTTTTTCCAAAATCCCCAATTTCTTCATCTTAATTCACCAATTAAATGCTAAAAACAAGGATGGAATCATGCAGTATAAACTAATCCGAGTGAAACCTACTTACCCCAATCCAAATCGTGGAAATCACCTCCAAAATCGCCTAAAATTGAAGTCTCTCACTCAAAATGTGATATAATGACCAAACCCTCGAAATAGAGTAGTTAAATAGTCTGCCCAGGCTTACCCTTCATGATCGCGGACCCATCCTCGCGATCACGAAGAACAAACTTCCACCTCCTCCAAAAGACTCTACGTGAATACGAGACCATGGTCATGAATGCGAAGCACAACACGCTCCTAAACTATGCGAACACGGAAACAACATCGTAGCCGCAAAGGCTTACTACCTGACACCCCAGCTGAACTGACCCTTCTACAAGAACACGACTGTCCAATCGTGATCACGATGATCAGTGCCATCCAATTCTTTGCTAATGCGTCGTAACTTCATGAACGTGAAATACATTTTGCTTGCCATCTATAACAATCTACGATATCGCGGCTTAATTCTCGCGATCGCGAAGGAAAAAACCAGACGTCATATATCAGCTATGCCAAACATGAATAAATGGTCTGAAACTCATCTGAAATACACCCGAGGCCTCTGGGCCCATATCCAATCACTGAAACCAATCCCAAAACATATCATGAACCTACTCGAGGCCTAAAATCACACAAAACAACATCAAAACCACGAATCACACCCAATTCCCGCCTAATGAACTTCCAACTTCCAAAACACATGCCGAAACACATCAAGTCTACCCGTAATGACCCCTATTTTTTGCATGCAAGTCCTAAATAACATAAAAGACCTATTCCAACTACTGGAACTAAAATATGAGCCCGATATCGACAAAGACAATTCTCAGTCAAACCTATCAATCTTCCAAACCTTCAATTTTCCAACTTTCACCAAAAAGAACCAAACCAACCTACAAACCTCCAAATCCAAATCCAAATCCAAATCCGGACAAAACGCTAAGTCCACAATGACCATACGAAGCTATTGGAATCATCAAAATACCATTCTAGGGTCATCTACACAAAAGTCAAACTTCGGTAACTCTTTCAACTTAAGCTTCTAACTTTGAGACTATGTTTCCCAATTCAATCCAGGACCTTCCCAAAACCAAACCAACCACCCCCGAAAGTCACATAACCACAAATGAATATGGAAGAGGAAATAGATGGGGGAACGGGGCTGCAATACACAAAACGACCAGCCGGGTCATTACATTCTCCCCGTCTTAAACAAACGTTCATCCTCAAACGGGTCTAGAATCATACGTGGAGTCTAAAAAGGTGAGGTTATCTGATAAGCATCTCCTCCTCGGTCTCCCATGTAGCCTCTTGTACTGGTTGACCTCTTCATTGCACCTTCACTGACGTTATATTCATTGCCCTTAACTTCCAAACCTACCGATCCTAAATGGTCACCAGCTCCACATCATAAGTCAAATCCTTATCTAGCTGCACCGTGATAAAGTCCAAAACATGTGACGGATCACCATAATACTTTGGAACATAGAAACAAGATATACTGAGTGAACTCCCAATAGAATACGTGGCAAGGCAAGTCTGTAGGCCACCTCTCAAACTCTCTCAATAACCTCAAAAGGGCAAATATACCTAGGACTCAACTTCCCTTTCTTCCCGAATCTCATGACACCCTTCATGGGCAATACTCCGAGCAGAACCTTCTCACCTACCATATATGCAACATCATGAACCTTTTGGTCAGCATAACTCTTCTACTTGGACTGTGTTGTACAAATCTGCTTCTGAATCACCTTCACTGTCTCTAAGGAATCTCAGACCAAATCAGTGCCAAACAGTTTAGCCTCCCTAGGCTCAAACCAACCAATCGGAGAACAACCTCTCCTCCCATATAAGGACTCATAAGGAGCTATTTGGATACTCGATTAAAAGCTATTGTTGCAGGCTAACTCTGCTAATGGAAGAAACAAATCCCATGAAGCTCCAAAATCAATAACACAGGCACGTAATATGTCCTCCACTATCTAAATAGTGTGCTTGGACTACCCGTCCTTTTGGGGAGGAAATGTTGTACTCATCTCTACCCGTGTGCCCAACTCTCACCGCGCCGCTCTACAAAGCTGCAATATGAACTGAGTGCCTCAATCCAAAATTATAGACACGGACACTCCATGACGCCGAACAATCTCACGAATGTAAATCCGAGCCAACCACTCGGAAGAATAGGGAGTCATCACCGGAATGAAGTGTATGGACTTAGTCAATCGATCTATAATAACCTACACTGCATCATATTTCTTCAAGGTCTGTGGTAATCCTACTACAAAATCCTTAGCGATGCGCTCCCACTTCACCTGTTAGTAATTCAAACACCGAGATATATAATAAACAATATCTTTCTTCATTCTCCTCCACAATAGTATTGTTTCAAGTCGCGGTACAGCTTCGTGGCACCTAGTTGAATGGAATAGCGCAATCTGTGAGACTTCTTAAGGATAAATTCTCTCAACCCATCAATAATTGGAACACAAATTTGTCCTTGAAGCCGCATAATACCATCATCACTTATCACAGCCTCCCTAGCACCACCTCGTTGCACTATGTATTTCAATACCAATAAGTGAGGATTATCCAACCAGTGAGCCTTTATACCCTCCAACGACTGACTGCCACAACGCAAGCAAGAATGGGGCTAGGCTCCGAAACAATCAATCTCACAAACAGATTGGCAAAAAAACTGAACATCCGTGGTTAGTGGCTTCTCTTCTACAGGTAAAAATGCCATGCTGCCCATACTCTCAGCTTTCCTACTCAATGCATTGTCCACCACATTTACCTTCCCATATGATATAATATGGTGATATCATAGTCTTTCAGCAACTGTAACCATCTTCGTTGCGGCAAATTAAGATCCTTTTTCTTGAACATGAGCTAGAGACTCTGATGGTCGGTATAGACCTAACATGGAACGCCGTATTGATAGTTCCTTCTAATCATCAACACATGAGCAATGGCTGCTAAATCTATGCACATGGTAGTTCTTCTCATAAACGTTTAACTGTTGAGACGCATAGCTAATCACCCTACCATCCTGCATCAACACCATTCCAAGCCAAATAGGCCACGCATCATAATGTACAGTGTAAAATTTCAAACATGTAGGCAACATCAATACTGGGGCTGTAGTTAATATAGTATTAAGCTGCTAAAAGCACTCCTCACACTCATCGGACCAACTAAAATGAGCACTCTTCTAGGTTAATCTAGTCAAAGGTGGAGCAATGGACGAGAAACCCTCCACAAAATGGCGCTAATAACCAGCCAAATCCAAGAAGCTCCAAATCTCTGGGCCGGAAGATGGTCTAGACCAACTCTAAACTGCTCAATCTTCTTCAGATCCACCTTAATCCCCTCACTAGACACCATGTGCCCCAAGAACACCATTGAATCGAGCTAAAACTCACACTTAGAGAATTTAGCATATAGCTACTTCTCCCTCTTTGTCTAGAGTACGATCCTCAGATGTTGCTCATTATCCTCCTAGCTGCGTGAGTACACCAAAAATACCATGATGAAAGAATCAAGATATCGCTAGAACACAATGTTCGTCAAGTGCATAAAGGCCGATGGGGCATTGGTCAGCGTAAAAGACATTACTAGAAACTCATAGCGACCATAGCAAGTCCTGAATGTCGTCTTCAGAATACCTAAATCCCGTATCTTCAACTGATGGTAACCCGACCTCAAATCAATCTTCGAGAACACTCTAGTACCTTGAAGTTGATCAAATAAGTCATCAATGCATTGTTGTGGGTACCTATTATTAATAGTAACCTTGTTTAGCTGCTTTTAGACAATACACATACTCATAGTACCATCCTTCTTGCTCACAAACGGAACCGGTGCACCCCAAGGTGACACACTAGGACTGATGAAGCCCTTATCTAGTAGTTCCTGCAACTGTTCCTTTAACTCCTTCAACTCTATAGGTTCCATGCGGTACAGTGAAATAGAGATGGGCTAAGTCCAGTACCAAGCCAATAACAAAATCAATTTCCCCGTCGGGTGACATGTCCGACAGAACTGCTGGAATCACATCTGGAAAATCCATCCCTACAGGAACTAAATTCACGATAAGAGTTTCAGCACTAACATCCCTCACAAAGGCCAAGTACACCAAATATCCCTTCTCAACCATTCGTTGAGCCTTCAAATGTGAAATTACCCTACTAGGAACATAATCCAGGGATCCTCTTCACTCCAACCTTAGCACCCCCAGCATCGCCAATGTCACGGTCTTAGCCTGACAATCAAGGATATAGAGATATGACGAAAACCAGCCCATGCCAAAAATCACATCAAAATCAACCATGCTAAGCAATAAAAGATCAACTCTCATTTCATATCCCCTAATAGTCACCACACAAGACCGAAATACAGGGTCCACAACAATAGAATCACTCACCGACGTAGATACATGAACAAATATAGTTAAATAATCATGAGGCATATCCAAATAACGAGCAAAGTATGATGACATTTATTAATAAGTGGAACCAGTATCAAATAATACTGAAGTATCCCTGCGGTGCACTAAAACAATACATGTGATCATAGCATCAGAAGCAACTACGTATGGTCCGGTAGGAAATGCATAGAAATAATCCTGAACAATACCTCACATACCTCCCCCTCTGGGGTGTACTCGACCTACACGACCTCTGCCACGAGCTGGCTGGGCGGGTGGTGTAGCAAATGGTGCAAGAGTCAGAGTCTGGCCACCCTACTGCATTTGAGCTATGTAATGACGGGGGTAATACTTTATCAGATGTCCCAACTTTCCACAATCATGGAAACCTCAAACCCGGAATGATTAAGGGGCCTAAATCGGACCATAGGAACTAGAATAAACACTAGAAGAATCCGATACTAGTGAACCCTAAACTGATGGAGCATGAGATGAGCATTGCGCAGGAAGGGAACTGAAGGACCACTGAGATGGACGAGTGTTGTATGAATCGTGGCTAGCTGATGAACCACGAGGAACCTGACGAGCCATTTGAGCGGGCCTAAAAGGACAACCTCTGCTATGATGTGAATGACATCCAGATGAGGTACCTCTAAAACCACCGAAACCATGGGGCTCATGCATTTCCCCTCCTGGTGCTCAAGCTTGCGAACGTTTGCCAAGCGCCTGATAATCTTGACCACCTGGTCAAACCTGGCATCCGTCTCAGACTCTCGAGCCAAACAGTAGCGTAGACAATAGTTGAGGCCACCAATCAACCTCCTGATCCTCTCTCTCTATGTGGGAACCAACCATATAGCATGACGAGCTAGATCTACAAATCTCATCTCATACTGAGTCACTGTCATATCCCCCTGGCGTAGCTGCTCAAAATCTCTAAGCAACTCCTCTCTACGAGTCTGTGGGAAAAACTTCTTTAAAACGAGAACTGAGAACTCATTCCACGTAAGTGGAGCTGGACCAATTGGCTTGCTCAACTCATAAAACTTCCACCATCTGTAGGCTGCCTCTGTCAACTCAATAGGGGTAAATGCAACTCCACTAGTCTCCAAAATATCCGATGTGAAAAAAATCCACTGACACCAATCTAGAAAATCCTAAGCATCCTCTAACTCTCCTCAGCTAAATATGGAACTTTAAGACTCCCAAACCATTCAAACCTCTTATGCTCCTCATCGATCAAAGGTGGGCCAACCTCGGCCCGAGCAGTAGTAACCCGCTAAATAGGTAACATTCCCGGTGTCTGATGACCTTGAGATAACTTCTCTAGTGTACGAGTGTCGGGAGTCTGGGCACATCACCTAGCCTGCGAGGTAGCTGGTGCAACTGGAATAAATACTGCCTGAGCCAGGTTCGTGCACACAGTCAGAATTTGGGCTAAGGCCTCCTGAAGGCCAAGAATAACGATTGGCAATGCTGGTTCCTGAGTTAGTCCCACTAGCTCAACAGTATCTGAAACCTGCTCCACATGTATTTCCCTAGATATAGTACGAGCCACACCTCGGCCCTACCGTGACCCTAGCCTTTGCGACTCTAACTGGTGGTACTAGTGCCCATCCCGCCAGATCCGAGTGAACGTGTCCTTATCATTTGTGAGATGATAGAAGAGTAGAGGTTTAGACTTCGGAATTAACAAATCTACACTACAAGAATGCAAGAAAGTGAAATTTCCTAATAGTTTGATAGCCTCTCGAAGATAGATATAGCCATCTCCGTACCAATCTGCAAGACTCTGCTAAACTTGCTCACGACTCATGAGACCTAAGTAACCTAGTTCTCCGATACCAACTTGTCTCGACCCAATTCCCACTGGAGCCACTACGGCGCCTAACACTATTTGCTAGGCAAGCCAATAGTCACACTATAAGAACGAGTTTGAATAAACACGGTTTAATAAACTCAATAGCTGAAATATGCTAAATAACTGATGAAAACACCAACAATACGTCTACAACCATCCCAATGATCTGGTGTCGACGAGTACTTGAGCACTACTGAGCATCAAAATTCAAGGCCAAATTCTCAATACAACTATCTGAATAGCAAAACCACAATAGTAGAAATAATGAAAGAGAACTTTAAGGTCTGCGGACGACATATCATTTACCTCACAGTCTCCCAAAAGCCGGTAGCAACAGAACTGTCACAACCCCGAATTTCTACCTTAGGATGTCGTGATGCCACCTAGTGTCTAAGCCTAGGTAAGCCAACAATACAATGAGAGTTAACAAGATTTGCAGCTTAGATATCAAATTAAACTATTAATCTATCATAATAAAATACAAACAGTACAATTGTCAAAATTTCCCATAACCTAGTGGAACCGAGTCAAACGCTCTACAGAGAGTGCTCTAATAATCTCTAAATACATTAATATTTTGAACACGAGATAAGTAGTAATACAACTAAAAGCAGAAGGTGACCTTGAGGCCTGCGAACATCAAGCAGGTATGCCTTGAAGTCTCCAAAATAGCTGGTTTGTCACCGGCATCCGGCACATGCGAATGTACCTGGATCTACACAAAAATATGTAGAAGCGTAACATGAGTACACCACAAAGGAAACTTGTAAGTATCAAGACTAACATGTGATAATCACAAATCACGGGTCCCAAATCACGAATCATAATCACATGGCATCTCGTGCCTACTTTGTCAATCACAACTACACGGACAACTCATGCACTGCACAGACAATACGCGCCAATACAATTAATAATAACCTCATAATTGCACGGATAACTCACGTGCCAACATTAACAATATCTTATATCCGCACGGACAACTCATGTGCCCACAGTCCAGTCCTCACACAGAAAGAAGATATACAACTATACACGTACATGATCAATGAATAGAGTCAAGTAAGATCAAATGCACCGAATAACACATTGGAAAAAACACAACCAAAGCCCTTAATATGCATGACTCACACAAGATAGTCACACTACCACACAAATATTATCAATGACATTGCCCATAGGCCATCACAAGTCATCCCCGACTTAGCCACCCTTGTCTCGCCATACACACATAATAATTATCCCACTTTGTCTCTCCATGTGCAAAAACCCAAGATATATAGCCCGCTTTGTTATGCCGCATGTGCAAAGATCACTAATAACAACAGCACGGACGACTCACGTGCAAACACCCCGACAAATCCTCTGAACAATCCCACATGTGCCAAAAAAACATAACAACACAATATAACAACTCGCACCATATGTGCCCATATGCCACAACATTCCCATAACAAAAATACCAATACCACAACCACACATAGCCCACGGCTCAACAAAACTGAGTACAACAACTACAACAACAATAATACGAGAGTACAATAAGTAAGTCAACACAGAATTACAAAAATACAATGAAACAGAAGAATAAGCTAAACAATGAAAGACATAACAAGTAATAATTTCTTCAAATAAGAATAACTGAACAATGAGAGAGATAACATGTAACAACGACTCCAGATAAGAATAAATCAACAATGGATGAGATAACAAGTAACAACGACGTCAAATAAGAATAAATCAACAATGGAAGAGATAACATGTAACAATGACTTCAAATAAGAATAACTCAACAATGAGAGAGATAACGCGTAAATAAGAGAGGTAACAACTTCGTTTAAAGCATATAAGAGTATATTTGGCAATAAAAGATAGAACATGTGAAAACAACTTCAAGTAAAACATGTTAGGGTAAATTTAACAACGGAGGGCAACTTCAATTAAATGTACATATGAAACCTAAGGGTCCAAACCGGTAAAAGTTTCACATATAAGGCCGTGTACAAACTCATCACCTCATGTACAAGTCTTCCACGTAATTCTAATAGTTTAATCAACCAATCACTATGGTGTAGTTCTCCCACAAAAATTAGGCCAGATACTTACCTCGAACAAGCTAAATCAATCCACTAAAGATCCCTTCCCGTGTGAAACAAGTTGCAGACGACTCGAATCTAGCAAAAATAACTCAATATCATAAATAAAAGCCATGAAAAACAATTTTGAATAATAAAGATTCAATTTTTAATGAAATCAAAGAGTCAACTCAAAAGGTCAACCACGGGCTCGCACCTCAAAACATGACCAAACTTACAAATTCTGAGAGCGCATTTCGATCCGAGTCCAACCATACAAAATTTATTCAATTCCGACCTCAAATCGACCTTGAAATTCTCAATTTATTTTTTAGGAAAGCATTTACAAAACCCCCCAATTTCTCCAACACAAATCACTAATTAAATGATAAAAATAATGATAGAATCATGAATAATTGAAAAATCCAAGTCGAAAACACTTACCCCGGTCCAAATTGAGTATGTACATGAGATACAAAGATTAATTAACTCATTAGGAACCCTAAATAATTAATTTAGAACCAAGGGACTCAAGATTTGTCCATCTCTTCAAATTTCAAAAACATTCGGCAGAGTTTCCCCTAAAACTTGATGATCCCCAAAAACTGCAGAAAGCAACACAATATACATGGGAATAAATACCTGGCCAAGATGATAACATCAAACTAAAGGACATCTAGTTATCCACAATAGTGTCAAAAGATCGCCAAAACATAATTGTGAATGTAATGTCCACTCATATGAAAGTCTAACTTTTATTTAGGAATAATCTAAGCATAAACACATGATAATTAAGCTTACGTAATCTTAATTGAATCTATTAGGATCATATGGGTTTAGGTATACATAATATATCAAAGGAAGGGAACAAACAAAAGTCCAGATGGCATAGGCCAAATGGGCAATTTTCCCTCTTGCTGTTGTTATGTTTTGAAGTTCCAACCTAAACTATTTCCTTCCATAATTCACATATGGAATTGAATTACATACAATGATACAATACATGCTGATATTTCCCTTGAACAACCCTAAAAGATCAAGAAAAAAGGCTAGAACATAGCTAAACCAGATCATTTTATGTATAACGTCCTTAATTATGCTTGTATAACTAAAATACAGTGGTGAAAATATTCCCTAACCATGAAGCTCTTACCAAAACCCTAGTTATAATGAGAAAGGGGGGTGGCAAAGTATTGCCTATGTCATAAGGATCGCGTTGATGTGTTCACATCTTGATTTTGAATTGCTGATGACGGAATTTCTTCAACACCATAAGGATTCTTTTAAGATATCTATAGTGAATTTTTGAATCTGATTTGGGTTGATATGAGCCTCAGAGACGAAGGCTATAACTTTATATATCAAGATAAACTTCGACCGACCTTGTAGGTCCCAAATGGAGCTGCTTGTACAGTCGCGCGAAAACACGAATAACACTCCACTCCTACGTTGTATCGACAAACGGGTTAATGTGTTGGAAACTAGACTCGTATATATTCAAAAATGTGTGTAGATCACTGTCACTCCCCAACCTCAAGGAGCGCGACCGGGGCTCAACCACGATACCCTGGTTAAGCAGGCCTGAGAGATGCCTCTACCCAACCTTTCCCATTAACAATATAAGAATCAGTATAAGTGATAAACAAAAGAAGCGTCAAGTGTTCCATATTCTTTTTCCATTACTCAAAGTATATTCATTTAAAATTTCCAAAATATTACAAGTTTATAGATATGATAAAAAATATGTTTGCAAAAATACCAACACTTCTAGTTCAATTCCCAACATCAAACACCACCCACACTATGTCTACAGAGCCTATAAGTACAACAGAAGAGTAGAATGGAAGTGCCGGCGACAATACACCGGCTATACCTCAAAGCAAAAAATACAACGTCAAATGACATAAAGCCCTGAACAAAGTAGGGCTCACCAAAACCTGCTGAGTAGAGAGTAACTACTAATGAGGATCAAGACCGCCCGCTGATGAACTACCTGCATCCATTGAAGATGCAGCGCCCCCGGCAAAAGGTAAGTTAGTACATATGGAATAGTACTAGTATGTAAAGCTAAATGTCCTCTTACGAAATAGAATGCCAATGAAAGAAGGGGAAACACCCCGGAAGCAACAAGTAACAATCAATAATATCCAAATGCCAAGTTAAAACATAACAATTTTTATAATACAAAAATAATATATATTTTTGGTTGGGAGAACATTAGCACGGATATACCACCGTATTTTTAGCACAGAGTCCGATCACGCCCGATCGGCTAGGCCATCTCCCCACAGACAATGTGGTTTAACATGTGATGCGAAAATAGTTGTTACCAAGAGTAGTGCCACCATGTGCGCAACATGGCATCCAATCTCAACCCGATCGGCTAGGCCTCTTTCCTACATATGCCGTATGGGTTGACTTTCCAATTCACACCTAATATCAATCTCATCCCAAATAAGGGGAATAATCACAATCCACTCGTACACCGGCTTATGTAGTTTCGGATGTGGGCCTTATGACCCACCCTTCCTCGGTTTGCTAATGATACTCCCAAAAATATTTTTTTTGTTTATTCACACAAGGTAACATAAATACAAATATATTCACCTCATCATCTTTCACATTATATAAATCTTCATTAGTATTTTCAACCACTCACAACAACAATAGTTCCTTGGCATTTTTGGCCATTCACAAGATCATTATTCATGGCACGATGGCCGTATTTCAAGTTCCACACTTCCATTTCTTTCCTCTCATGTATCATCATCATAAATATCAATATATATAATATTCGGGAAATCACAACTTTAAGTTCATTAGAAATGAAAACTTTAAACACAATAGATTTATTTCCATGAAATAGAGTAAAATGATTGGCAATCGAAGCGCAAGTTAAAATCACATACGAGTAACACACCATTTATTCTTGAAATACTTTTCCCAAAAAGGGCAATACACAATTTCAACTCACTTCTTTCATTTTCAAGCATCTTTATAGATTATCAACAATATGAGTTTTCGAAATCAAGGTCTTAAGTATATATGTGAGCAATAGGAGTTTTGGACGCATGGAGTATTCTTTCCAAGTTAAGCATAATGGACATTCATTTGAAACACAACTAAAAGTAATAACATTTTAATACACATATCATACTTTGAACATGTTCCCAAAGGATAACATAATATGATAAGAGCATCCAGAACACATTTTGAACATACATATATATAAATATATTTCGACACAAGTTTCATTCGGAATAGTCGAATTTATTAGGAACTTGAGCCAACCATACTTGAAATTTGCCGAAACATCATGGAATTCAATTCTAAGAGAGTAGTTTAGCCAACATACTTGAAATTCACCCCTTAATAGTACTACGATGGTCCACCACACTAAACAACTTCAATCTACAATAATGCAACACTTTTGTACCAATATTAGTAAGATTCCTATACTTTATGTCATTTAGACTTTTTATCAAACATCTAACGTGCATATCTTTCTACAACCTCATTCAATGGAGTTTCTTCACCTAACAACCACCTTCCATACCAATAATTCACCTTACCATCATCTCTAGGCCATCCAAAACTTCCATTAGCACATGCATGCCCAACAATTCACACCCAAACCATCAATTTCATTAATTAAACCATTTTACAATCTCTACAACACCAACAAAACCCATGTTAGGCACTTATGCCTTCCAATCACCATCCCATAAGTCTTAATATATATTTCATAAATAAATAATCACCATAGAGTAGTTAGAGATGGTAGACATACCTCTTGTAGTGAGACTCTTGAAAATCCCAACTTGTAGTTTTCTTGACCAATTTGGGGATTTGAATGCAAATCTATGGATCTTCAAGATTAATCCTAGTTAATATAAATGTTTAGGAGTAGTAATCAACTCAAAATTACTCAAACAATATTATCTTGGTTCATGGGAGGGATGTATAGGACGGGTTCCCTTTGATATGAAAGCCTTAGCTCAAAGAAATGACTTATCCCCTTTCTATACATGGCCTTGTGTCACGCCATGGATTGGGCGTAACACGACACTCGATTCCTGACAGCATGTGACCGAGCAAACCAACTATATGGCTGGATCAACATGTGGTATAAATATACAACATGATGATCTACTAAAGAGTCTGACTAAAATATCATAGATGCAGAAAACACTGAGAAGTCTGCAAGTGTAAATGAGTAGCCGACAAGACTAACAGAAAAAAATCTGCTAATATCTGACTGATTAAACTATAGTCTATGAAGCCTCTAAGAATACTGTAATGCTAGTTATTTACCGGGGCAAGGTCACTAGCATACCTTACTACTGAAATACTATAAAGACTGAAGATTAAAAAAAAGGGATAATGCCTAGAAAGACTGGGCTCACTAATAGCTGATACGAGATGTCCTAGAAAGAAGAATCGTCAACCTGTAAAACATTATCTGCATTGAGAGATGCAGGCCCTGGGCAAAAAGAGACGTCAGTACATTTGAATTGCATTGGTATGTAAAACAACTGAAATAAAGAACTATAAATACTAGAATTGAAACTGAACTGATAACTAAGAACTGATAACAAATTACTGAAATGATCGTTAACTGATATCTAAAACGATAACTGCTAAAAGAGAAACTGAAATGATAATAGATAACTGATAACAGAACTGAACAAAGGAAGTAAGGATTTGAATACTCTCTCTTCTGAATGATGAACCACCTATTTATCTGAATATTGAACTGCGGCCTCAAGTCCAATATATATGTGCATATGCTGCGGCCTAGATCCCAAGTATACGTATACATAAGGGCAGCCTCATGCCCAAAAATATATAAAGCATAAACTATGGTCTCAGGCCCGAAGTTGCACAAACCGCGGCCTCATGCCCAAATATAGGTGTTCAATATTCTACAATTTAGAATTAGTAACTGATAATCATACTGCAATATATGATTGTCATGCCCCGAAATCGAGGAGCATGACTGGTGCTCAACCGAGTAAACCCATTCGAGCAAGCCTAATTTACATTAACCTCTCATCATTACTCATGCATGATTTACCATAACATAATAAGATCATGACTTTCATATTAAATACATTTGTCTCAATGGCCCATATTTTCTTTATCGTGATGGTTACACATCTCTATAAATAGCTATAAATACTATGAACATTAATACATAACATAACTCAAATAATTGATTACATGACCCACAGTGTGCATGGAACTTCAATGACAATGGATACCTATATACATAAAACAAACTAGACTCAAACACCCACTAGAGCTCTAGGGCTCACCATAAGCTGAGTAGTGAAGAAGATCCCTATCAAAGATCCATATCATCCTGTAGAAGTATACCAGCATCCATTAAAAGATGCAGCGCCCCCCGGCAAAAGGGACGTGAGTACATGTGGAGTAGTACTCGTATGTAAGGCAGTCAAAACAACATATGAAAATACGGTGACTCAAATAAGAGGCAAATAAAGTACATGAAGAAACTACGAAACATCCCATAGGATCAAATTTCAAGTCTTATTATATTTGCATCATTTTATACTTCTTTTAGGAATAGTTGACCCTATAATTTGTACGTGGAATACATAATATAATGTAACTGTAACAACATGTACAAACAAGGCCAATGAAAGTGGCACCTTCCTCACATATACATTTCATAGACCGTCCTTAGTGTTCACATATCACATTATACACCGAACGTCCCTACCACCTCACCCCAATATATGCGGGTGGAGATGTATCACAATACCACAATCCCAACACAAAGCAGCCCTACCGCTTCACCCCAATATATGCGGGTGGATGTGGAATCCCAATCATAATACGATATATAAATTCAAAGCGACATAGTTTGTCATTACAGTTAAGGTCGTAATTACTCATATCATTGGAATACTTCATGTTCATGCTCATCATGGAGAAACACAACTCATTACGTTAGCACGTGCACGGTAAATATATAAGTCGATTTCAATGGCACATGGGCCCAATTCCTTTTCTTAAGATTCATCATCATTTAACAAAGGACTTCTCCCTTCCATCTCATTATTCATTCCCTTGACCTCTTGAGGTCATTATCTAGGTTCATGACTCTTGGGGACTTAACAATCGAAGTCATTTACATACATTATTTCAGAAGCATAAAACTATAGTTGAAACCATTGGGACATACAACACTTCATAATTCTCACTTAGGCAACGACCACATTTCATATTCATAATATCACTTACTTGTAGTTGCCATACGTGATCATACAACATTAAGAACATTTAGAACACTTAGGAACATCATAGTCTTTACTCGTAAGAACGAAGGGGCTTATATACAAAAGTACAAATACATTCATCTCATAACGTTTCACACCATATATCACTTCATTAGTACTTGCAACTACGCACAACATCATTATTTTATTGACTCTCTTGGCTATACATATCAATCTTCATTCATGGCACTATGGCCGCATATCATATTCCGCACTTTCATTCTTTACTTTCAAGGATTATCATCATATATAATACTCTTGAAATACCATTTCAACTCATGAATACGTAAGAACTCAAAACATATTGGAAATACCCACCAAGCATAGCATTAGTTAGAACAACAACATTTGGATATGACTTGAGTACATAAGCTTTTGGATAATTCTATTTTCGGAGTCAATTTGGAATAGTTGAATCAAGGCTCATTTCATAACATTTCACACATCATTTCACTTCGTTGGCACTATTGGCCACAAGTATAACTTTCATTCTTGGCACGATGTTCACATTTTATATCCCTAACTCACTACTTCACACTTTATATCCTCAACTCACTACTTCACACTTTATATCCCCAACTCACTACTTTCACTTTCAAGCATCTATATAGATTATCGACAACAAGGAATCCCTAATCACAACTTTTAGTACACCTATGAGCAATTAAGAGTGCACATTGAGACTTCTTACACAATTTGGCATAATAGCTTTCACTTGAAACACTACTTGGAGTCATAACATTTTTATACCTAACTCATGCTTTGAAAACATTCCCGAAGGATAACATCATATGATAAGAGAATCCGGAACACATTTTGAACATATACCTTTCAACACAAAGCTTATTCGGAATAGTTGATTTATAAAGAATAACTCGGTACTTACAAGAACATCATAGAATTCAATTATAGGAAAGAAGTTTAGCCAACGTACCTGGAATTCGCTCTTTAATAATACTACAATGTTCCACCACACTAAACAACTCCAATCTACAACAATGCAATACAGTTGCACCAATATTAGCAAGATTTCTATAATTTAAGTCATTTAGACTTTTCATCAAACACTAGATGTGCAAATTGGACTACAAGGTTCTTCTACAATATTTCTTTCACTCCTCAACCCTATCATTATTAATTTTAGCTCAACAATCTTTCGACAAACCGTAATGGTACAAGCATGTATAATTAATACTCTTACGCCCAAGAATCATACTCTCAACCACCCATCTTTTACCCCAAACACGAAACTGAAGACTAGGTGTTTGAGTCTTACATATTGTGAGATTTCCTTGATGAACAAAACACTTCATCTACTTTCTCTCTCTAGAACACTCTCACTTCTCTCTAAATTATCAGGTTTTAGTGTCACGCCCCAAACCTGGGGAGGTGTGGCTGGCACCCGGTGCAGTACTGGCCCGAGCGAACCACTCTGTAACTCATGATAGTTCGACCAAAACTAGAACATACATAGGTCGAGTTAAATGAACTCATTCCTTTTGTAACTATCATGGGCCCACATGGCCACCACTCATAATGTACAACTGTAAGTGGGAAAATATTGTATCAATGAACCATCTTTCATAAAACATGAATACATATGGGTCGTCAAGGCCTCTGACACACTGTGCAAAATGAACCTCTATCTACAAAGCCTCTAAGATTATTTTACATCAAATGGGATAGGGTACCGACTCACCCATAAATCTATAACAAAACTCTGACACGATGACTTATAGACTCGGCTGCACTCCGAATGAAGTGGAGTCTTACCGATCCTTCGCTGAATGCTAACCTCGTCTACTATGAGAGCTCGTCCAACTGATTATCTATACCTGTAGGCATGAATACAACGTCCCCAACAAGAGGACGTCAGTACGAATAATGTACTGAGTATGTAAGGCAGAACTGAAATATATCCATAAGTCAACATTAATTAAAGACATATAAGAATCAACCTGAATCTCTGAAGTGCCATCGTATATACATACTTATTATACTTATATATATAATGCTTCTCTTTGAGACTCTTATCCATATCGTAAGATGCATGACTGCCAAATTAATTAGTGGTAACTTCCCGATCGGTCGTAGCTCGGTGGTAAATGCATAACTACCCAACCGGTGGTATATAATAATACATAACTGCCCAACCGATGGTAACCGCCCGATCGGCCGTAGCTCGGTGGTAGATGTATAACTGCCCAACCGGCCGTAGCTCGGTGGTAAATGAAGATGCGTATATCATAATACTATTAGTATTAACATCTTTATCAAATACCTCAACATGGAACTAGAAACATACTTAGACATGCTTGAATATCGCTTTACAGGAATGAATAACGTAGACATCCTTAACTGCTAAGAGTAGAAACACTTATGAAATAGCATTACGTTTACGTATCATTACTTGGATCATGCCAAAAGAAAGAAGGGATAGCCTTAGGATACCTGGGTCGATTCTCTTGACAATTCCTCTAACACACGTCTTTTGTGACAAAATACAAAACAAGTCGTATGAAAAGCTCAAAGAAATCACGTTGCTATGCAAAGAAAATCTTGGCCGAAACCTTTCCTTAAGAACTTAGCAATAACGTTGCTATTTGTAAAATGAATTAACATTGCTATGAAATCTCGGTTTGAATTTTTTGCTAAAGACATCACGTTGTAGTGTTTTTGTAGGTATGTGTAGGAAATTGGTAAGAATTCACGTTTTTACTATGTAAAACTTCATATCTGATTGTAGTGTGTGTAAGGGATTGAAGGAATTTGATTGTAGTGTCTTGTATTCAAGATATCAAAAATGAAGTGTTATGTAATTACTTAGGTTATAAGACTTGTCCTAGTCTTTCCACCTAGACTAATGACTTGAGAGTAATTCATAGGCTTCGAGGGGTGCTGCCACGTGGGGGTGGGGGGAAAATTTAATCTTTATCCAACTTATTAGTTAATTGGGTAATGTCCCGTTACCCGGTAATTAGCCAATTACCCGCATAATTAAAAATTATCTCAAATTACTTAAAATACTACTAATAAAATATTAAAATATTAATAAATCATGGGACCATATAAATTCAATACATACACTATTATTTCATTAAAAGAACCATGTAAAAATACATATATTTTCTTAATAACATATAAAGAGTACAAAATTTCGTACGTTTAATTTTTAAAATGATAAAAAGATAACCTTTTTTTTCTTGTGAGAAAATAATTTCTATCTTTACAATAAAGAAAATCTCATAAACTTTCTCATATTCTGTGTATAATTTAGAGTATATTCGAAATTAGTAATATTAATAACTATATAAAATCATATTTTTCAAACCTTCTTTTACAAAAATGGTCCACTCAAAATACAATATCAAATGTATATAATGGTATCAAAGTTGTTAAACTTACGGAGTCTTACAATAACATAGTCACAAATTCTTTATAACCTCATTAATGGTCTTAATCCCTTCAAACACATATGGATTACTACGACTCATCCTAATATTAAAGTATATGATATAACATCCTTCCCCCCTTTAGAAATATTCGTCCTCGAATGTTAACTCTTAGAGATTTACAAAACCTTTTCTAGGGTCTCCTCTGTAAACTAAACTAAAACCTAACCTCTATCTGAAGTCTCGACTATTCACAATCTTTTGTACTTGAGTATCTCGTATCTTCTTTACCTTTACCTTACTCACTTTTCAATCTCGCATCGTATCTTTTATTTTTTTCATAACCTCCCTTCCACATAGGTGGAAATTATGCCTTAAAGCTCTACTGTGATATCTACACCTCTGGTGCATACAAAATCTAGTGAAAGCTTCATACTGACTTCTTACGACTCAGCTCTGTGGCACGATCTGTAAACAAAAGAATGATAACATTTCCTAAATGCCCTATAGCCTCGCAATTATAAATGTGGCGCGCAACACACCCATAAGTGAGACTCTACTAGGCATGGCCTTGTAGACTCTCTAGGACACGACCCGCTCTAATACCACTTTGTCACGCCCCAAACCTGGGGAGGCATGGCTGGCACCCGGTGCCGTACTGGCCCGAGCGAATCACTCTGTAACTCATGATCGTTCGACCAAAACTAGAACATACATAGGTTGAATTAACTGAACTCATTCCTTTTGTAACTATCATGGGCCCACATGGCTACCACTCATAATGTATAATTGTAAGTGGAAAAACATTGTATCAATGAACCATCTTTCTTAAAACATGAATACATATGGGCCGTCAAGGCCTCTGACACACTGTACAAAATGAACCTCTGTCTACAAAGCCTCTAACATTATTTGACATCAAATGGGACAGGGTACCGACTTACCCATAAATCTGTAATAAAACTCTGACACGATGACTTATAGACTCGGCTGCACTCCGAATGAAGTGGAGTCTTACCGATCCTTCGCTGAATGCTAACCTCATCTACTATGAGGGCTTGTCCAACTGATTATCTATACCTGCAGGCATGAATGCAGCGTCCCTAACAAAAGGATGTCAGTACGAATAATGTACTAACTATGTAAGGAAAAATTGAATCATATCCATAAGTCAACATTAATTAAAGACATATAAGAATCAACCTGAATTTCTGAAGGTTCATCGTATATACATACGTATTATTCTTATATATATAATGCTTCTCTTTGAGACTATTATCTAGATCGTAAGATGCATGACTGCCCAACTAATCAGTGGTAACTACCCGACCGACCGTAGCTCGGTGGTAAATTCATAAATGCCCAACCAGTAGTAAATAATAATACATAATTGCCCAATCGGTGGTAACTGCCCGACCGGCCATAGCTCGGTGGTAGATGTATAACTTCCCTACCGGCCGTAGCTCGGTTGTAAATGCGTAACTACCCTACCGGCCGTAGCTCGGTTGTACATGAAGATGCGTATATCACAATACTATTAATATTAACATCTTTATCAAATACCTGAACAGGGAACTAGAAACATACTTAGGCATGCTTGAATATCACTTTACAGGAATGAATAACGTAGACATCCTTAACTGCTAAGAGTAGAAACGCTTATGAAATACCATTACGTTTACCTATCGCTACTTGGATCATGCCAAAAGAAAGGAGGGATAGCCTTAATATACATGAGTCGATTCTCTTGACAATTTCTCTAACACACGTCTTTTGCGACAAAACACGGAACAAGTCGTATGAAAAGCTCGAACCAATCACGTTGCTATGCAAAGAAAATCTTGACCGAAACCTTTCCTTAAGAACTTAGCAATAATGTTGCTATTTGGAAAATGAATTAACTTTGTTATGAAATCTCGGTTTGAAGTTTTGGCTAAAGATAGCACATTGTAGTGTTTTTGTAGGAATGTGTAGGAAATTTGTAAGAATTCACGTTGCTAATATGTAAAACTTCATATCAGATTGTAGTGTGTTTAAGGGATTGAAGGAATTTGATTGTAGTGTCTTGTATTAAAGATATCAAAAATGAAGTGTTATGTAATTACTTAGGTTATAAGACTTGTCCTAGTCTTTCCACCTAGACTAATGACTTAAGAGTCATTCATAGGCTTAGAGGGATGCTGCCACGTGGGGGTGGGGGAAATTTAATCTTTATCCAACTTATTAGTTAATTAGGTAATGTCCCGTTACCCGGTCATTAACCAATTACCCGCATAATTATGAATTATCTCAAATTACTGAAATATTACTATTAAAATATTAATAAATTATCGTACCATATAAAATCAATACATACACTATTATTTCATTAAAACATCCATGTAAAAATATATATATTTTCTCAACTTCTAAATTTCCTAATCACATACAAAGAGTACAAATTTCCGTACGTTTAATTCTTAAAATGGTAAAAAGATAACCATTTTTTTCTTGTGAGAAAATAATTTTTATCTTTACAATAAAGAAAATCTCATAAACTTTCTTATATTCTATGTATAATTTAAAGCATATTTGAAAGTAGTAATATTAATAACTATATAAAATTATATTTTTCAAACTTTCTTTTACAAAACTTTTCCACTCAAAATACAGTATCAAATGTATATAACGGTATCAAGGTTGTTAAACTTATGGGGTCTTACAATAACATAGTCACAAATCCTTTATAACCTCATTAATGGTCTTAATCCATTCAAGCACATATAGATTACTACGACTCCTCCTAATATTAAAGTACGGGATATAACATTTAGCTCATGAAATGACTTAACCCCTCTCTCTACCCAGCCTTGGGGTTATTTAATGGGTTCCTACGTGTGCGGACGCGCGCCTGGGTAAGTGACCGCGCATCTGGCCGTGCACTTGAGGTAGAAACTCTCAAATATGCGCGGTTGCGCATCTTGGCACGCATATGGCATAGGTATGGTAAAATGGCCATAACCTTCTGTATACATATCCTAATGATGAACAGTTTAATGTGTTGGAAAATAGACTCAAAGAGCTTTAATTGGATAGGTTATACACCATATAACTCTTCATATGTTGAGAGTTATTCTCGTTCGCAGTTAGGTCTTGTGCGAACTCACTTGAAACTTTATCCTATCATATAATTTTCAACTTGACTTAGCCTTAGGGCTCTTCTTAGACCATAAACAATTCTTAATGCATCTCATATATATATATTATCATGATCAATTGATATCATTCATATAATAGTCCTTGTCTACACATAAAATAAAATAATTAGCGCACATCAACTTTTTTAATAGCGCCTAAGTACTTCGAAATTTTACGGGGTATTACAATGATACTAAACTACTGAACTATACTGAGTTACATGATACTGGAATGCTGAATAGAACTAGACTGAGACATGTATTCATAATAAATTGATTTTTCATAACTGAAGCTCATAGGATATTGAACGATTATGAAACTATGCCTTCTAGAGAATAGAAGTTCTACAACTATTCACGGGACTAAGGCATAATTACTTTCTGAGGAAACTCATAGCAGTCATAAAGAATGGGACGTAGGGAGAATCATAAACATTCCCAAGCGTAAATAGAGTTAGCCTCATATACCTTTTGGGGAGGAAATGTTGTACTCAATTCTACCCGTGTGCCCAACTCTCGCCGCAGCGCTCTCCAAAGCTACAATATGAACTGAGTGCCTCAATCCGAAATTATAGGCACAAACACTCCATGACGCCGAACAATCTCACGAATGTAAATCTGAGCCAACCACTAGGAAGAATAGGGAGTCATCACCGGAATGAAGTGTATGGACTTAGTCAACCGATCCATACTATCCCAGACTACATCATATTTATTCTAGGTCTGTGGTAAGCCTACCACAAAATCCATAGCGATGTGCTCCCACTTCCATTCTGGTATCTCCAATATCTGAGTCAACCTTCCCGGTTTCTGATGCTCATACTTCACATATTAGCAATTCAAACACCGAGATATATAATTAACAATATCTTTCTTCATTCTCCTCCACGAATAGTATTGTTTCAAGTCACGGTACAACTTTGTGACACCTGGTTGAATGGAATAGTGCAAGCTGTGAGCCTTCTTAAGGATCAAATCTCTCAACCCATCAATAATTGGAACACAAATTCGGCCTTGAAGCCACATAACACCATCATCACTTATCACAAGCTCATTAGCACCACCTCGTTGCACTATGTCTTTCAATACCAATAAGTGAGGATCATCCAACTGGCAAGCCTTTCTACCCTCCAACAACTAACTGCCACAACGCAAGCAAGAATGTGGCTAGGCTTCGAAACAATCAATCTCACAAACAGATTGGCAAAAGCCTGAACATCCGTGGTTAGTGGCCTCTCTGCTACTGATAAATATGCCATGCTGCCCATACTCTCAGCCTTCCTACTTAATGCGTCGTCCACCAAATTTACCTTCCCAAATGATATAATATGGTGATATCACAGTCTTTTGGCAACTGTAACCATCATCGTTGCGGCAAATTAAGATCCTTTTTCTTGAACATGAGATAGAGACTCTGATGGTCGGTATAGACCTCACATGGAACGCCATATAGATAGAGCCTTCTAATCATCAACGCATAAGTAATGGCTGCTAAATCTATGCACATGGTAGTTCTTCTAATAAATGTTCAACAGTCAAGATGCATAGGTAATCACCCTACCATCCTGCATCAACACCGTTCCAAGCCCAATAAGCGACGCATCATAATATACAGTGTAAGATTCCAAACATGTAGGCAACACCAATATTGGGGATGTAGTTAATGTAGTCTTGAGCTTATAAAAGCTCACTTACACTCATCAGACCAACTAAAAGGAGCACCCTTCTAGGTCAATCTAGTCAAAGTTGTAGAAATAGAAGAGAAACCCTCCAAAAAGGGCAATAATAACCTGCCAAATCAAAGAAGCTCTAAATCTCTGGGCCTGAAGATGGTCTAGACCAACTCTAAACTGCTCATTCTTCTTCGGATCCACCTTAATCCCTTCACTAGACACCATGATCCCCAAGAGCACCATTGAATCGAGCTAAAACTCACACTTAGAGAATTGAGCATATAGCTTTTTCTCCCTCAATGTCTGGAGTACGATCCTCAGATGTTGCTCATGATCCTCCTAGTTGTGTGAGTACACCAATAATACAATGATGAAAGAACTAAGATATGGCTAGAACACAATGTTCTTCAAGTGCATAAAGGTCGTTGGGGCATTGGTCAGCATAAAAGACATCACTAGAAACTCATAGTGACCATAGCAAGTCCTGAATGTCGTCTTCGGAATATCTAAATTTCGTATCTTAATCTGATGGTAACCCGACCTCAAATCAATCATCGAGAAAACTCTAGCAACATGAAGTTGATCAAATAAGTCATCAATGCGTTGTTGTGGGTACCTGTTATTAATAGTAACCTTGTCCAGCTGCTTGTAGTCAATGCACATACTCATAGTACCATCCTTCTTGCTCACAAATGGAACCGGTGCACCCCAAGGTGACACACTAGGCCTGATGAAGCCCTTGTCTAGTAGTTCCTGCAACTATTCCTTTAACTCCTTCAACTCTATAGGTTCCATGCGGTAGAGTGAAATAGAGATGGGCTAAGTCCCGGCAGAACTGCTGGAATCACATAAGGAAATTCCATCCCTATCGGAACTAAATTGGCGATAGGAGTATCAGCACTAATATCCCTCACAAAGGCCAAGTACGCCAAACATCCCTTCTCAACCTAGTAGGCCAAATACCCTACTAGGAACATAATCCAGGGAACCTCTTCACTCCAACTTCAGCACCCCCAGCATTGCCAATGTCACGATCTTAGCATGATAATCAAGGATAGAGAGATAAGGCGACAACCAGTCCATGCCAAAAATCACATCAAAATCAACCATGCTAAGCAATAAAAGATCAACTCTCATTTCATATCCCCCAATAGTCACCACACAAGACCGATATATAGGGTCCACAACAATAGAATCACCCACCGGCGTAGATATATGAACAAACATAGTTAAAGAATTACGAGGCATATCCAAATAACGAGCAAAGTATGATGACATATATTAATAAGTGGAACCAGGATCAAATAATACTGAAGTATCTCTGCGGCGCACTAAAACAATACCTGTGACCATAACATCAGAAGCAACTACGTATGGTCTGGTAGCAAATGCATAGAAACGATCCTGAACACCACCTGACTTACCTCCCCCTCTAGGGCAAACTCGACCCACACAACCTCTGCCACGAGCTGGCAGGGCGGTTTGTGTAGCAAATGGTGCAAGAGTCAGATTCTGGCCCCTACTACATTAGACCTATGTAATGACGGTAGTAATACTTTATCACATGTCCCAACTCTCCAAAATCATGTAAACCTCGCACTGGGAATGATTGAGGGGCCTAAATTGGACCTTGGGAACTAGAATAACCACTAGAAGAATCCGGTACTAGTGAACCCTGAACTGATGGAGCATGGTACGTGATTTGAGCAGGAAGGGAACTGAAGGACGACTGATGTTTGGCATATTTCGATATGTGTTGATGTTACTTTACCCATGTTTTAACCACTTTTTGATGTTATTTAATCTTTAAAACACCCAACATGGTGTAATTATTGGTTTGATGACTAATTAAGTTATGTGTGACGATTTAAGGTGTTCGGAGTGAAAAATATGAAGAAAAGGTGGTTTAGCCAGAGGAAGAAGGGTTGGATGCGTCGCATCCAACCTCGGAAAACATCATCCTGCATGCAACCTTAGCAGTGAAGTTGGGCCATAGCGTCCGCCATCGCGTGCGAAACTGGGAAATAGAAGAGAAGGCTGGATGCATCGCGTCCGCCATCGCGTGCAAAGCTGAGAAATAGAGGACAAGGTGGATGCGTCGCATCCACCTTCGCAGAAAAAAATTGAAATGGAGGACAAGGTGGATGCGTCGCATCCACCTTAGCATCAATCCCTGAAGCCGAATTGGACTAGGAATAGGAGAGCTTTGGCCCACGACTTTTGTACGCAATATATAAGCTAAAAACGCCTCTTTTAGGTTATCGAACATAGTGGGAAGAGGGAAAAAGCCACGACAAAGCTGTGGAGGCCGGAATTCATCAAGTTTCTTCTTTCTCCCACCAAACTTAGTAATTTTTATGTTTCTTTATATGATTTGTTGTTTGGCTACCATGTCTATGTGGAGCTAAACTTCACGTTCTAGGGTTGTGGTTCTTTCATGACTATTGTTATTCGGATATTGATTTTGACTTCTTGATTTATCATATTAGTTTATTTATTCAATCTTGCACTTAATTATTTAATTGCTTGATCACCAATTGAATATTATCTACGAATCTAGAATTGAACTCGAAAGTGGGAATTCTATATTGCATACAGGATTGAGTAGGGCAAGTTCTTGAACTCGGGCATCGGGGAACGGATTCGTAGTTAGGATAGACATATACCTAATTGCCTTGCTTGGTTGATTTACAGGAATTATAAATGCGTTCTTGTTGATTCTAACTCCATAGACATATAGGCGTTAGGTTAGCTTGAATAGGCGAGTAAGAACTCGACAGATTCTTATGAGCATTAACCCTGTCAACCAATAAGCTAGATAAATCAGTCGGTCAATTCAATTGAAGAATACAATAGGATTGTTAGATAGCCCATAACCCTAGATCGTTTTCATTACATTGATATCATAAAAATCTGCTCTTTCTCTGTTCAAAGTTATTATTTATATTTTTCTTATTTAATTAGTTGGAATAAAATATTTTTAGATTTAATTCTTGTTTAGATAATAAGGATAGTCTAATTTAGTTAATAGTTAATCATAAGTCCTCGTGGGTTCGATATCCGACTTTTAGTCACTTTATTACTTGACGACCGCGTATACTTGCGTGAGTGTGTTTGGTCGCAACAAGTTTTTGGCGCCGTTGCCGGGGACTTAGAAATTTGCTATTTTTCTAGATTAGACATTTTTTTATCTATTCATGTTTTTTTTATTATTTTATTTTAGTTAGTATTTTTTATTTATTTTAGCATGGCATCTTGGAATAAAAATTGTTCGAATGATGGTTATTCTTATTTTGATGATCCTTGTCCATATTGTGGAGGACCCCACTGGTGGAAAAATTGTCAGAATGTTCCCAGGAGCGAGTTGTGTGCACAATCTCAATCCTTTGAGTGGAATATTTGTAATATGTGTGGTGGTCAAGATGGCCATTGGGATGGTTGTCCTAATTTTGTTCATCCTTCTCTGAGCCCTTATTATGATCTTTCTAATGATATTTCTGAGTTTGATAGGGGCAATGAAGTGCAGGATATGGAGCCTGATGCATATATCAGGGATATTCTGAGGCAAGTAGCAGAGCAACAGGATGAACTCAAAAAAGATATGAAAAGAATGAGGGCAGCAATCACAAGAATGAAGGCCAATATGGAAGAATTGAATGAAGAGAGCGAGTACCAGCAAGAGAAAATTTTTGAAAAAGAGGAGATTTTGAGCCAAACTTGGCTGGCAGAACAGGCTGAAAAGTTAGAAATATATGAAGCTCAACATGAGGAACTTACTGATGGGATGAGACACTTTATAGAGGGAAGATCTAAACTGGGACAAGGGATCTATAAATTTGTCACTACTATTCACGACTTGCAAGATAAATTAAATGCAAAGGTTGTTGCGTCTATCGCCCAACAACATAGTAATGAGTTGTCAGAAGCTGAAAAGGAGCTTATACGCCAAATTGAGGAGCTAAAAGTGGAGAGCCAATCATTCGAGCATATTTCTATTGATGATGCCCATGTTGAGAAAAGTACACTAGAGCCATGCGAGGTAGCAGATAATTTTATATTTGAAGACTCTAATGTGTGCACATATGAGGATATAAATAGTAATACAATTCTAAAGTTGGGGCGTGTTGGTCCTCATTCTAAATATTTTTCAACATTGTATTTGGATGATGACATGGAAATCGAGTCATCTAAGCCTTTGGAGGAGTCAATGGAAGAGGAACATGATGCCTATATTTTTGAATTTGTCATGCCAAAAAGCAAAACATACATTTCTCATCTAAAGGCCGAGAAGTGTAGAGTGAAAAATTTATTACTTGGCCTGGTTATCTTTGTAGCCCCACCACTGGAGCATAGCCGCAAACTGGATGCCATGTTAGGGGCTCAATTCATAAGTTCGAGGTGGAGGCAAAAAGTGGTTCATGTCGTGCCGCTACGTTAAATCAGGCGCTTGTTGGGAGGCAACCCAGCGTTACTGCTTTCTTCTATTTTTGTTTACTTTTTATTTTATTTTATTTTTATTATTTTGTAGTATTTATTTTTGTTTTGTAGGATTATGAGCATAGGAAGCAAAGCCATTAGAAGAGTGCAAAAGCGAGCTAGATGGTGAGGACTAAGTGTGGGGTGCCCACACAAAGGACGATGCCTGGGGGAAGTCTGAGTACCTCGTGAGCCGCTATTGCTTCGGCCTTTGGCCTACCAGGGAGTCTCGTTTACCCTCTTATTATTTATAATGTGCATTGAGGACATTGCAAAATTTTAAGTGTGGGGTGAGGAGATCGTTTGGATGAGTTTCTGTGCTATTTTAGCTTAGTTGTAGTACTCATTCTTAAGTGTAGTAGCTTTTGTAAAAGAAAAAAGAAAAAAAAATAATAATAAAAAAAAATGAAAAATTAGAAAAATTGGACTTTTCCCGACGATTGATCTCCTAGATAGTTTTCTTGAGGGATTAAAGTCTAAACAAAAATCCAAAATATATCTTTTAGCTTTCTTTAGGTAGTAATAATCCCCTGTGGTTTTTCTTTGTGCCTCGGTTCTTTTCCATGGGATGTAGTTTGAACCGGGTAGTTTTTTTCTTTCCGAGTAGATTAGGAATTTAGGGAATAAAAGGAGCAAGAATGATGAACCTAGGCGCCCTTGACTTGTTTGATAGTAACATATTTATACTTTCGCATGTGTAGTATCTTTTGTATGATTTGAATTTATTGATGATGCCTTGTTAAATTGGATAGCATGTTTTGTGGCGCCTATGTCTCGTTTACATGACTTATGTTCACCTTGTGTTTAATACTTAATATCTCGTGGCTCCGTGAATACTTGCATTGCTTGAGAGTCGGAATGTGATCGTCCTTAATGAGTCATGTGCCATGTGTGGTAAGGTTTTTGTATTGTCCATGTATTGTACTTGTGTCTAGAACTTGCCCGGTATGTGAGTTGAAGCGAAATTTTAGGTGATGCTCGGTTTGAAAAATGATTTTAGGCTTTCTTTGATCTTTTTGAGCTTATTGCTTATCACAAATAGAATCTATCCCTAGTTAACCCTTTTGAGCCTGTAGACCTTTTATTTGGTACCCACATTACAAGCCTATACCCTTTTTATTCTTAATTGACATTGTTTTGATCCTTTTACCTCTTAAAGCACTTTAATTGTTAGATGAGCGCTAAAAGAAGTAAGAAGGGACTAAGTGTGGGGTGACTTTTGAGTGGAACCAATGAAAGAAAGAAGGGTGCACTTATTTTGTAAAATAATACACCACTAGCGGAAATTAAAAGAAGAAAAAAAGAAGAGAAAAATCTGAAGAAAAAAAAAAGAAAGAAAAATATAAATGAATAAATTGTTATCTTGTTCTTGCTAGTGGGTATGAATTAAAGTAGTGCTTAAAGAAAAAGGGACTGTTTTGGGGGTGATATTGTTTGTGAAATTGAAGTGGTGTTGAAGAATTTGCGCTTAAAGTAATTTTGTGATGTATTAAAGTGCTTAGGAGGGTGAGTCACTATTCCTTAAATATATCCTACCCGTCCCTTAGCCCACATTACAACCATGAAAAAGTCCTAATTGATTTTAGATCGAGCGAGCTTACATTAGTAGAGATTTACATTAAGGGCAAGCCTATGGTACCAACTACATGCATGTGACTTCTTTTGTGAGAGTGAGCGATTTTCTTTGTGAGCATGAGATTCGAATGTGTGGATTGATTCTACTCTCTCTGCTTTTGTTGTGAGGGCACATGGTTTCACGAGGGATAGGTAACGTTATTAGACTTCTCTATGATGTTGGTTGTTCAAGCCATGAGTGCATAGTGACATTGAGTCGGTTTTTGAGGTTAGGATTGTTGTGAGCATGTTGTCTTTGTTCGAATATTTTTAAAAGAATGGCTTAAGTAAAGCGAAGGGTATGTGATGCATAGCCTAGAGCCTAATTGTTGCAAATAACCACGGTCAGAGGTGCAGTGTGCTTTTAATGATAAGAGCTCAATTTTGTTTCGTCTACTATATGATGGTTTTGTTCGAGGACGAACAAAGGTTTAAGTGTGGGGTAGTGATGTTTGGCATATTTCGATATGTGTTGATGTTACTTTACCCATGTTTTAACCACTTTTTGATGTTATTTAATCTTTAAAACACCCAACATGGTGTAATTATTGGTTTGATGACTAATTAAGTTATGTGTGACGATTTAAGGTGTTCGGAGTGCAAAATATGAAGAAAAGGTGGTTTAGCCAGAGGAAGAAGGGTTGGATGCGTCGCATCCAACCTAGGAAAACATCATCCTGCATGCAACCTTAGCAGTGAAGTTGGGCCATAGCGTCCGCCATCGCGTGCGAAACTGGGAAGTAGAAGAGAAGGCTGGATGCGTCGCGTCCGCCATCGCGTGCAAAGCTGAGAAATAGAGGACAAGGTGGATGCGTCGCATCCACCTTCGCAGGAAAAAATTGAAATGGAGGACAAGGTGGATGCGTCGCATCCACCTTAGCATCAATCCCTGAAGCCGAATTGGACTAGGAATAGGAGAGCTTTGGCCCACGACTTTTGTACGCAATATATAAGCTAAAAACGCCTCTTTTAGGTTATCGAACATAGTGGGAAGAGGGAAAAAGCCACGACAAAGCTGTGGAGGCCGGAATTCATCAAGTTTCTTCTTTCTCCCACCAAACTTAGTAATTTTTATGTTTCTTTATATGATTTGTTGTTTGGCTACCATGTCTATGTGGAGCTAAACTTCACGTTCTAGGGTTGTGGTTCTTTCATGACTATTGTTATTCGGATATTGATTTTGACTTCTTGATTTATCATATTAGTTTATTTATTCAATCTTGCACTTAATTATTTAATTGCTTGATCACCAATTGAATATTATCTACGAATCTAGAATTGAACTCGAAAGTGGGAATTCTATATTGCATACAGGATTGAGTAGGGCAAGTTCTTGAACTCGGGCATCGGGGAACGGATTCGTAGTTAGGATAGACATATACCTAATTGCCTTGCTTGGTTGATTTACAGGAATTATAAATGCGTTCTTGTTGATTCTAACTCCATAGACATATAGGCGTTAGGTTAGCTTGAATAGGCGAGTAAGAACTCGACAGATTCTTATGAGCATTAACCCTGTCAACCAATAAGCTAGATAAATCAGTCGGTCAATTCAATTGAAGAATACAATAGGATTGTTAGATAGCCCATAACCCTAGATCGTTTTCATTACATTGATATCATAAAAATCTGCTCTTTCTCTGTTCAAAGTTATTATTTATATTTTTCTTATTTAATTAGTTGGAATAAAATATTTTTAGATTTAATTCTTGTTTAGATAATAAGGATAGTCTAATTTAGTTAATAGTTAATCATAAGTCCTCGTGGGTTCGATATCCGACTTTTAGTCACTTTATTACTTGACGACCGCGTATACTTGCGTGAGTGCGTTTGGTCGCAACAAGTTTTTGGAGGAGATCGTTTGGATGAGTTTCTGTGCTATTTTAGCTTAGTTGTAGTACTCATTCTTAAGTGTAGTAGCTTTTGTAAAAGAAAAAAGAAAAAAAAAAGAAATTAAAAAAAAAAATGAAAAATTAGAAAAATTGGACTTTTCCCGACGATTGATCTCCTAGATAGTTTTCTTGAGGGATTAAAGTCTAAACAAAAATCCAAAAATATGTCTTTTAGCTTTCTTTAGGTAGTAATAATCCCCTGTGGTTTTTCTTTGTGCCTCGGTTCTTTTCCATGGGATGTAGTTTGAACCGGGTAGTTTTTTTCTTTCCGAGTAGATTAGGAATTTAGGGAATAAAAGGAGCAAGAATGATGAACCTAGGCGCCCTTGACTTGTTTGATAGTAACATATTTATACTTTCGCATGTGTAGTATCTTTTGTATGATTTGAATTTATTGATGATGCCTTGTTAAATTGGATAGCATGTTTTGTGACGCCTATGTCTCGTTTACATGACTTATGTTCACCTTGTGTTTAATACTTAATATCTCGTGGCTCCGTGAATACTTGCATTGCTTGAGAGTCGGAATGTGATCGTCCTTAATGAGTCATGTGCCATGTGTGGTAAGGTTTTTGTATTGTCCATGTATTGTACTTGTGTCTAGAACTTGCCCGGTATGTGAGTTGAAGCGAAATTTTAGGTGATGCTCGGTTTGAAAAATGATTTTAGGCTTTCTTTGATCTTTTTGAGCTTATTGCTTATCACAAATAGAATCTATCCCTAGTTAACCCTTTTGAGCCTGTAGACCTTTTATTTGGTACCCACATTACAAGCCTATACCCTTTTTATTCTTAATTGACATTGTTTTGATCCTTTTACCTCTTAAAGCACTTTAATTGTTAGATGAGCGCTAAAAGAAGTAAGAAGGGACTAAGTGTGGGGTGACTTTTGAGTGGAACCAATGAAAGAAAGAAGGGTGCACTTATTTTGTAAAATAATACACCACTAGCGGAAATTAAAAGAAGAAAAAAAGAAGAGAAAAATCTGAAGGAAAAAAAAAAAGAAAGAAAAATATAAATGAATAAATTGTTATCTTGTTCTTGCTAGTGGGTATGAATTAAAGTAGTGCTTAAAGAAAAAGGGACTGTTTTGGGGGTGATATTGTTTGTGAAATTGAAGTGGTGTTGAAGAATTTGCGCTTAAAGTAATTTTGTGATGTATTAAAGTGCTTAGGAGGGTGAGTCACTATTCCTTAAATATATCCTACCCGTCCCTTAGCCCACATTACAACCATGAAAAAGTCCTAATTGATTTTAGATCGAGCGAGCTTACATTAGTAGAGATTTACATTAAGGGCAAGCCTATGGTACCAACTACATGCATGTGACTTCTTTTGTGAGAGTGAGCGATTTTCTTTGTGAGCATGAGATTCGAATGTGTGGATTGATTCTACTCTCTCTGCTTTTGTTGTGAGGGCACATGGTTTCACGAGGGATAGGTAACGTTATTAGACTTCTCTATGATGTTGGTTGTTCAAGCCATGAGTGCATAGTGACATTGAGTCGGTTTTTGAGGTTAGGATTGTTGTGAGCATGTTGTCTTTGTTCGAATATTTTTAAAAGAATGGATTAAGTAAAGCGAAGGGTATGTGATGCATAGCCTAGAGCCTAATTGTTGCAAATAACCACGGTCAGAGGTGCAGTGTGCTTTGAATGATAAGAGCTCAATTTTGTTTCATCTACTATAGGATGGTTTGTTCGAGGACGAACAAAGGTTTAAGTGTGGGGTAGTGATGTTTGGCATATTTCGATATGTGTTGATGTTACTTTACCCATGTTTTAACCACTTTTTGATGTTATTTAATCTTTAAAACACCCAACATGGTGTAATTATTGGTTTGATGACTAATTAAGTTATGTGTGACGATTTAAGGTGTTCGGAGTGCAAAATATGAAGAAAAGGTGGTTTAGCCAGAGGAAGAAGGGTTGGATGCGTCGCATCCAACCTAGGAAAAGATCATCTTGCATGCAACCTTAGCAGTGAAGTTGGGCCATAGCGTCCGCCATCGCGTGCGAAACTGGGAAGTAGAAGAGAAGGCTGGATGCGTCGCGTCCGCCATCGCGTGCAAAGCTGAGAAATAGAGGACAAGGTGGATGCGTCGCATCCACCTTCGCAGAAAAAATTGAAATGGAGGACAAGGTGGATGCGTCGCATCCACCTTAGCATCAATCCCTGAAGCCGAATTGGACTAGGAATAGGAGAGCTTTGGCCCACGACTTTTGTACGCAATATATAAGCTAAAAACGCCTCTTTTAGGTTATCGAACATAGTGGGAAGAGGGAAAAAGCCACGACAAAGCTGTGGAGGCCGGAATTCATCAAGTTTCTTCTTTCTCCCACCAAACTTAGTAATTTTTATGTTTCTTTATATGATTTGTTGTTTGGCTACCATGTCTATGTGGAGCTAAACTTCACGTTCTAGGGTTGTGGTTCTTTCATGACTATTGTTATTCGGATATTGATTTTGACTTCTTGATTTATCATATTAGTTTATTTATTCAATCTTGCACTTAATTATTTAATTGCTTGATCACCAATTGAATATTATCTACGAATCTAGAATTGAACTCGAAAGTGGGAATTCTATATTGCATACAGGATTGAGTAGGGCAAGTTCTTGAACTCGGGCATCGGGGAACGGATTCGTAGTTAGGATAGACATATACCTAATTGCCTTGCTTGGTTGATTTACAGGAATTATAAATGCGTTCTTGTTGATTCTAACTCCATAGACATATAGGCGTTAGGTTAGCTTGAATAGGCGAGTAAGAACTCGACAGATTCTTATGAGCATTAACCCTGTCAACCAATAAGCTAGATAAATCAGTCGGTCAATTCAATTGAAGAATACAATAGGATTGTTAGATAGCCCATAACCCTAGATCGTTTTCATTACATTGATATCATAAAAATCTGCTCTTTCTCTGTTCAAAGTTATTATTTATATTTTTCTTATTTAATTAGTTGGAATAAAATATTTTTAGATTTAATTCTTGTTTAGATAATAATGATAGTCTAATTTAGTTAATAGTTAATCATAAGTCCTCGTGGTTTCGATATCCGACTTTTAGTCACTTTATTACTTGACGACCGCGTATACTTGCGTGAGTGTGTTTGGTCGCAACAATGACTGAGCTGGATGAGTGTTGTGTGAACCGTGGCTAGCTGATGAACCATGAAGAACCTAACGAGACATTTGAGCGGGCCTAAAAGGACGACCTCTGCTACGATGTGAATGACATCCAGACGAGGTACCTGTAAAACCATCGAAACCACGGGGCTCATGCATTTCCCCTCCTCGCGCTCAAGCCTGCAAACCCTTGCCAAGCGCCTAACAATCTTGACCACCTGGTCAAACCTAGCATCCGTCTCAGACTCTCGAGCCAAACTGTAACGTAGACAATAGTTGAGGCCACCAATGAACCTCCTGATCCTCTCTCTCTCTCAGTGGGAACCAACTGTATAGCCTGACAAGCTAGATCCACAAATCTCATCTCATACTGAGTCACAGTCATATCCCCCCAATGTAGCTGCTCAAAATCTCTAAGCAACTCTTCTCTGCGAGTCTGTGGGAAAAACTTCTTTAAAAAGAGAACTGAGAACTCATGCCATGTAAGTGGAGCTACACCACCTGGCCTGCTCAACTCATAAGACTTCCACCATCTGTAGGCTGCCTCTGTCAACTCAATAGTGGTAAATGCAACTCCACTAGTCTCCAAAATACACGCTGTGAAAAAAATCCACTCACACCAATCTAGAAAATCCTAAGCATCCTCTGACCCTCCTTAGCTAAATATGGAACTTTAAGCCTCCCAAACCACTCAAACCTCTTCTGCTCCTCATCGATTAAAGGTGGACCAACCTCGGCCCGAGCAGTAGCAACCCGCTGAACAATGACCTTGAGATAGCTTCTCTAGAGTATGGGTGTCAGGAGTCTGGGCACCTCACCTAGCCTGCGAGGTAGCTGGTGCAACTGCAATAAATACCGCTTGAGCCAGTTTGTGCACACAGTCAGAATTTGGGCTAAGGCCTCCTAAAGTGCCAAGAATAATAATTGGCAATGATAGTTCCTGAGCTAGTCCCACTAGCTCAACAATATCTAAAACCTGCTCCATATGTATTTCCCTAGATATAGTACGAGCCACACCTTGGCCCTACCGCAGCCCCGACCTCTCGCGACTCTAACTGGTGGTACTAGTGCTCATCCCGCCAGATCCGATTGCATGTGTCTTTGTCATCTGTGAGATAATAGAAGACTAGAGGTTTAGACTTCGGAATGAATAAATCTACACGACAAGAATGCAAGAAAGTGAAATTTCCTAATAGTTTGATAGCCTCTCGAAGATAGATACAGACGTCTCTGTACCAATCCGCAAGACTCTGCTAAACTTGCTCATGACTCATGAGACCTAAGCAACCTATTGCTCTGATACCAACTTGTCTCGACCCAACTCCCACCGGAGCTACTATGATGCCTAACACTAATTGCTAGGCAAGCCAACAGTCACACTATAAGAACGAGTTTGAATAAACACGATTTAATAAACTCAATTGCTGAAATATGCTAAATAACTGATGAAAACAAAAACAATACGTCTACAATAATCACAATGATTTGGTGTCGACGAGTACTTGAGCACTACTGAGCATCAAAATTCAAGGCCAAATTCTCAATACAACTATCTGAATAGCAAAACCACAATAGTAGAAATAATGAAAGAGAACTTTAAGGTCTGCGGACGACATATCATTTACCTCATAGTCTCCCAAAAGCCGGTAGCAACAGAACTGTCACGACCCCGAATTCCCACCTTAGGATGTCCTGATGCCACCTAGTCTCTAAGACTAGGTAAGCCAACAATACAATGAGAGTTAACAAGATTTGCAGCTTAGATATCAAATTAAACTATTAATCTACCATAACAAAATACAAACAATACAACTGTCAAAATTTCCCATAACCTAGTGGAACTGAGTCATATGCTCTACAGAGAGTGCTCTAATAATCTCTAAATACATTAATATTTTGAACACGAGATAAGCAGCAATACAACTAAAACCAGAAGGTGACCCTGAGGCCTACGAGCATCAAGTATGTGTGCCTTGAAGTCTCCCAAATAGCAGGTTTATCACTGGCATCCGGCCCAGGCGAATGTACCTGGATCTGCACTAAAATGTATAGAAGCGTAACATGAATACACCACAATGGTAAGTTGTAAGTATCAAGACTAACCTATGATAATCACAAATCACAAGTCCTAAATCACGAATCATAATCACATGGCATGTCGTGCCTACTTTGTCAATCACAACTACACGGACAACACATGCACTGCACAGACAACATTCGCCAATACAATTAATAATAACCTCATAATTGCATGGATAACTCGTGTGCCAACAGTAACAATATCTTATATCCGCACGGATAACTCATGTACCCACAGTCCAGTCCTCACACAGAAAGAAGATCTACAAGAATACACGTACATGATCAATGAATAGAGACAAGTAAGATGAGATACACCGAATAGCACATTGGAAAAAACACAACAAAAGCCCTTAATATGCATGACTCACACAAGATAGTCACACTACCACACAAATATTATCAATGACAATTCCCCTAGGCCATCACAAGTCATCCCCGACATAGCCCCCTTGTCTCGCCATACACACATAATAATTATCCCACTCTGTCTCGCCATATGCGCAAACCCAACATATATAGCCCGTCATGTTATGCCGCATGTGCAAATATCACTAATAACAATAGCACGGACAACGCGCATGCAAACACCCCGACAAATCCTTTGAACAATCCCACATGTGCCAAAAAACACAACAACACATTATAACAACTCGCACCACATGTGCCCATATGCCACAACATTCCCTTAACAAAAATCCCAATACCACAACCACACATTGCCCACGACTCAACAACACTGAGTACAACAACTATAACAACAATAACACGAGAGTGCAATAAGTAAGTCAACACAAGAATTACAAAAAGACAATGAAACTTAAAAATAAGCTCAACAATGAAAGACATAACAAGTAATAATTTCTTCAAATAAGAATAACTGAACAACGAGAGAGATAATATGTAACAACGACTTCAGATAATAATAAATCAACAATGGACGAGATAACATGTAACAACGACATCAAATAAGAATAAATCACTAATGGAAGAGATAACATGTAACAATGACTTCAAATAAGAATAACTCAACAATGAGAGAGATAACGCGTAAATAAGAGAGGTAACAACTTTGTTTAAAGCATATAAGAGTATATTTGGAAATAAAAGATAGAACATATACTAACAACTTCAAGTAAAACATGTGAGGGTAAATTTAACAATGGAATGCAACTTCAATTAAATGTATAAACGAAACCTAAGGGTCTAAACCGGCAAAAGTTTCACATATTAGGCCGTGTACAAACTCGTCACCTCGTGTACAAGTCTTCCACGTAATTCTAATAGTTTAATCAACCAATCATTATGGTGTAGTTCCCCCACACAAAATTAGGCAAGATATTTACCTCGAACAAGCTAAATCAGTGCACTAAAAAGCCCTTCCCGTATGAAAGAACTTGCAGACGACTCGAATCTAGCAAAAATAACTTAATATTATAAATAAAAGCCATGAAAAACAATTTTGGATAATAAAGATTCAATATTTAATGAAATGAAAGAGTCAGCTCAAAAGGTCAACCCCGGGCTCGCACCTCAGAACACGACCAAACTTAAAAATTCTGAGAACCCATTCCGAATCGAGTCCAACCACACAAAAATTATTCAATTTCGACCTCAAATCGACCTTGAAATTCTCAATTTCTTATTTAGGAAATCATTTACAAAACCCCCCAATTTCTCCAACATAAATTACTAATTAAATGATAAAAACAATGGTAGAATCATGAATAATTGAAATATCCAAGTCAAAAACACTTACCCTGGTCCAAACTGCGAAAATCCCTTCCAAAATTGCCCAAAATCGAGCTCTACGACTCAAACTATATTAAAATGAACCAAACCCTCGAAATAGAGAATAATTAATTTGCCAGGTTATTGCCACGACCCAGCCTAGGGCCGCCACGGATAACCGACGCTAAGTGCCGATCATCATTAAACTTGATGATAATCTACTAATCATGAATATAAAAAGATAAACTGAACAAGCATAAGCATTGCTGATAAGAAATTTTCAATATCGAAAGTTGACAAGCCTAACACAAGCTGACATATAGAAATATACTAACTACTTGGGTGCGTATCTACAAGTCTTTAGGAGTGTTGAATTGAAAGAGTACTGGATGGAACATGGCCCCGTCATACCCAAACTATCTGACTGTACACATACCAAAAGATAAGTAACTCCGGGAGTAAGCAGAGTGACTCCAACAGTTGGTAGATTTCCTACTGATGTGGCTCAAATGCTTATCTATCGGTACCTGCGCAACATGAAATACAGTGCCCTAAAAGGGACGTGAGTACGATATGTACATAATATGTAGGGTGGAACGCATATGTAAATCATACTAAAGTATTATTGTAAGCTAGAAATCTCAATAAAAGCTGAAAGCTAAACAATAGTCTATTTAGCAACTAGTCTTGAATTGAACTAAAGGTGCTAAACTGTGCTGAAACTGAACTACTATCTGAACGGGTACATGTCAGGTGAAATGGGCAATGTCCCCCAAATAAGGTAACTATAAAATTAAACTAGCCTCATGTATAGTCATGCAATGCAAACTGTTTCTATATAAACGAACATAACATGCCTGACTTGTATTATGGTCCATACCCCCCCTCGCAGTAGATAAATATATAATCAACAGGCCCAACTGGTGTTGTGGACTATACCCCCCAACATATAATCAATAGGCCTCGTTGGTGTTACGAGCTATCTCCCCCTATAATTTAATCTATAGGTCTCGCTGGTGTTATGGGATATATCCCCCCAACATAATCAGTGTAATCATGTATGAGACATAACACATGTGATAACATCTTATGGACTCAAGAGATCGTGATGGAATCCATAAACAGAATCACAAACGTAATATGACGCTCGTCATCCATAAGATGGACGGAGGAGCCTATCCCCATTTTAGAGAGAAACTGAGTGTGTACATGAGATACAAAGATTAATTAACTCATTAGGAACCCTCAATAATTAATTTAGAACCAAGGAACTCAAGATTTGTCCATCTCTTCAAATTTCCAAAACTTTCGGTAGAGTTTCCCCTAAAATTTGATAATCCCCCAAAACAGCAGCAAGCAGCACAATATACACGGGAATTAATACCTGGCCAATATGATAACATCAAACTAAAGGAGATCTAGTTATCCACAATAGTGTCAAACGATCGCCAAAACGGAATTGTGAATATAATGTCGACTCATATGAAAGTCTAACTCTTATTTAGGAATAATCTATGCATAAACATATGATAATTAAGCTTATGTAATCTTAATTGAATCTATTAGGATCATATGGGTTTAGGTATACATAAAACATCAAAGGAAGGGAACAAACGAAAATCGAGATGGCATAGGCCAAATGGGCAATTTTCCCGTTTGTTGTTGTTATGTTTTGAAGTTCCAACCTAAACTATTTCCTTCCATAATTCACATATGGAATAAAATTACATACAATGATACAATACATGCTGATATTTCCCTTGAACAACCCTAAAAGATCAAGAAGAAAGGCTAGAACATAGCTAAACTATATCATGCCGAAAACAAAATGAAAACCCTACATACCTCTTGTGTTCTTGCTTCGAAACATTGTTCCCTTTGATCCACACCCTTAATTATGCTTGTATTGCCTATGTCCTAAGGATCGCGTTGATGTGTTCACATCGTGATTTTGAATTGCTGATGATGGAATTTCTTCAAAACCCTGTGGATGCTTTTAGGATATCTATAGAGACTTTTTAAGTCTGATTTAGGTCGATATGAGCCTCATAGACGAAGGCTACAACTATATATATCAAGATAAACTTTGACCGACCTTGTAGGTCCCAAATGCAGCTGCTTGCGCAGTCTCGCGAAAACACGAATATCACTCCACTCCTACGTTGTATTGACGAACGGGTTAATGCGTTGGAAACTAGACTCGTAGATATTAAAATTGGGGTATAGATCACTATCACTCCCCGAGCTCAAGGAGCGTGACTGGCGCTCAACCACGATACCCTAGTTAAGCAGGCCTGAGAGATGCCATCTACCCAACCTTGCCCATTAACAATATAAGAATCAGTACAAGTGATAGACAAAAGAAGAGTCAAGTGTTCCATATTCTTTTTCAATTACTCAAAGGATATTCATTTACAATTTCCAAAATATTACAAGTTTATAGATATGATGAAAAACATGTTTGCAAAAATACCAACACTTCAAGTTCAATTCCCAACATCAAACACCACCCACACTATGTCTATGGAGCCTCTAAGTACAACAGAAGAGTAGAATGGAAGTGCCGGCGATAAGACCCCGGCTATACCTCAAAGCAAAAAATATAACATCAAATGACATAAAGCCCTGACCAAAGTAGGGCTCACCAAAACCTGCTGAGTAGAGAGTAACTGCTAATGAGGATCAAGACCGCCCGCTGATGAACTACCTGCATCTATTGAAGATGCAGCGCCCCCGACAAAAGGTAAGTTAGTACATATGGAATAGTACTAGTATGTAAAGCTAAATGTCATCTTACAAAATAGAAAGTCAATGATAGAAGGGGAAACACCATGGAAGCATTAGCATTGATATACCACCGTATTTTTAGCACAGAGTCCGATCACTCCCGATTGGCTAGGCCATCTCCCCACGGACAATGTGGTTTAACATGTGATGCGAAAAGAGTTGTTACAAAGAGTAGTGCCGCCATGTGCGCAACATGGCGTCCTATCTCAGCCCGATCGGCTAGGCCTCCTTCCTATATATGCCATGTGGGTTGACTTTCCAATTCACAGCTAATATCAATCTCATCCCAAATAAGGAGAATAATCACAATCCACTCGTACACCGGCTTATGTAGTTTCGGGTGTAGGCCTTATGACCTACCCTTCCTCGGTTTGCTAATGATACTCCCAAAAATATTTTTTTGTTTATTCATACAAGGTAACATAAATACAAATATATTTACCTCATAATCTTTCACATTATATAAATCTTCATTAGTATTTTCAACCATTCACAACAATAGTATTTCCTTGACTCTTTTGGCCATTCACAATATTTTTATTCATGGCACGATGGCCGTATTTCAAGTTCCACACTTCCATTTCTTTCCTCTCATGTATCATCACCATAAATATCAACATATATAATATTCGGGAAATCAAAACTTTAAGTTTATTAGAAATGAAGACTTTAAACACAATAAATTTCTTTCCATGAAATAGAGTAAAATGATTGGCAATCTAAGCTCAAGTTAAAATCATAGACGAGTAACACACCATTTATTCATGAAATACTTTTCCCAAAAAGGGCAATACACAATTTCAACTCACTTCTTTCATTTTCAAGCATCTTTATAGATTATCAACAATATGAGTTTTCGAAATCAAGGTCTTAAGTATATATGTGAGCAATAGGAGTTTTGGACGCATGGAGTATTCTTTCCAAGTTAAGCATAATGGACATTCATTTGAAACACGACTAAAAGTAATAATATTTTAATACACATATCATAGTTTGAACACGTTCCCAAATGATAGCATAATATGATAAGAGCATCCAGAACACATTTTGAACATACATATATATAAATATATTTTGACACATGGTTCATTCGGAATAATCAGATTTATTAGGAACTTGAGCCAACCATACTTGAAACTTGCCGAAACATCATGGAATTCAATTCTAAGAGAGTAGTTTAGCCAACATACTTGAAATTCACCCCTTAATAGTACTACGATGGTTCACCACATTAAACAACTTAAATCTACAACAATGCAACACTTTTGTACCAATATTAGTAAGATTTCTATACTTTATGTCATTTAGACGTTTTATCAAACATCTAACGTGCATTTCTTTCTATAACCTCCTTAAATGGAGTTTCTTCACCTAACAACCACTTTTCATACCAATAATTCACCTTACCATCGTCTCTAGGACATCCACAACTTCCATTAGCACATGCATGCCCAACAATTCACACCCAAACCATCAATCTCATTAATTAAATCATTTTACAATCTCTACAACACCAACACAACCCAAGTTAGGCACTTATGGCTTCCAATCACCATCCCATAAGTCCTATCATAAATTTCATAAATAAATAATCACCATTGAGTAGTTAGAGATGGTATACATACCTCTCGTAGTGAGACTCTTGAAACTCCCAACTTGTAGTGTTCTTGACCAATTTGGGGATTTTAATGGAAATCTATGGATCTTCAAGATTAATCCTAGTTAATATATGTGTTTATGAGTAGTAATCAACTAAAAATTACTCCAAAACTATTACCTTGGTTCATGGGAGGGAAGTATAGGATGGGTTCCCTTTGATATGAAAGCCTTAGCTCAAAGAAATGACTTAGCCCCTTTCTCTACCTGGCCTTGTGTCACGCCATGGCCTGGGCATAACACGACACTCGATGCCTGACAGCATGTGACCGAGCAAACCAACTGTATGGCTGGATCAACATGTGGTATGAATATGATCTTCTAAAGCATCTGACTGAAATATCATAGATGCAGAAAACACTGAAAAGTCTGCAAGTGTAAATAAGTAGCCGACAAGGCTAACACATAAAAGTCTGCTAACATCTGACTGATTGAACTATAGTCTACGAAGCCTCTAAGAATATTGTAATGCTAATTGTTTACCAGGACAAGGTCCCTGGCATACCTTACTACTGAAATACTATAAAGACTGAAGACTAAAAAAAAGGGGATAATGCCTCGAAAGACTGGGCTCACCAATAGCTGATACGAGATGTTCAAGCAAGCAGAATTGTCAACCTGTAAATCGTTACCTGCATTGCGAGATGCAGGCCCTGGGCAAAAAGGGATGTCAGTACATTTGAATTGCATTGGTATGTAAAACAACTGAAAGAAAGAACTGTAAATACTAGAATTGAAACTGAGCTGATAACTAAGAATTGATAACAGAATACTGAAATGACCATTAACTGATAACTGAAACGATAACTGCTAAGAGAGAAACTGAAATGAAAACAGATAACTGATAACAGAACTGAACAAAGGAAGTAAGGATATGAATACACTCTCCTCTGAATGATGAACCACCTATTTATCTGAATAATAAAATGCGGCCTCAGGCCCAATATATATGTGCACAAGCTGCGGCCTCGGGCCCAAGTATACGTATACATAAAGGCAGCCTCATGCCCAAAATACATAAAGCATAAACTACGGTCTCAGGCCCGAAGATGCAAAAACCGCGGCCTCATGCCCAAATACAGATGTTCAACATTCAGGAATTTAGAATTAGTAACTGAGAATCATACTGCAATATATGATTGTCATGCTCCGAAATCGAGGAGCGCGACCGGCACTCAACCGAGTAAACCCAGTCGAGCAAGCCTAATTTACACTAACCTCTCATCATTACTAATGTATGTTACCATAACATAATAAGATCATGACTTTCATATTAAATACATTTGGCCCATATTTTCTTTCTCGTGATGGTTACACAGCCCTATAAATAACTGTAACTATTGTGAACTTAAATACATAACATAACTCAAATATTTGATTACATGACCCACAGTGTACATGGAGCTTCAATGACAATGGATACCTATATACATAAAAGAAACTAGACTCAAACACTTACTAGAATTGTAGCGGGCTCACCATAAGCTGAGTAGTGAAGAAGATCCCTATCAAAGATATATATCATTCTGTAGAAGTATACCTGCATCCATTAAAAGATGCAGCGCTCCCGGCAAAAGGGACGTGAGTACATGTGGAATAGTACTCGTATGTAAGGCAGTCAAAACAACATATGAAAATATGGTGACTCAAATAAGAGGCAAATAAAGTACATCAAGAAACTATGAAACATCCCATAGTAACACATTTCAATTCTGATTATATTAGCATCATTCTAAACATCTTTTAGGATCAACTGAGCCATATAAATTGTACGTGGAATACATAATATAATACAACCATAACAACATGTACAAACAAGGCCAATGAAAGCGGCACCTTCCTCTCTTATTTTACACTCATACATTTCATAGACCGTCCTAAGTGTTCACATATAATATTATTCACCTATGCATCTCGTCGACCGTTCATAGTGTTTGCATACACAATACAAATACACTTATTTAAGGGCTTGGAAATACGACATGAATATAATGAATCATACCAACAATAAATGGGCTTAGATAGGCGTTAATGTCAAGCAAATTTATTTAGAGATTCCATTAACATTTATCGATATTCAGTCGGGGATCCTCTATAAATACCTTCACACAAAGCGGCCCTGCCGCTTCGCCAACATAAGCGGGTGGAGGTGTATCACGAAACCACAATCTCTACACAAAGCGGCTATACCACCTCACCCGAATATATGCGGGTGGAGGTGTATCAAAATACCACAATCCAAACACAAAGAGGCCCTAGCGCCTCACCCCAATATATGCGGGTTGAGGTGTATCACAATACCACAATCCCAACACAAAGCGGCCCTACCGCCTCACACCAATATATGCGGGTGGAGGTGTATCACAATACCACAATCCCAAAACAAAGCGGCCCTACCGCCTCACCCAAATATATGCGGGTAGAGGTGTAATCCCAATCACAATACCATATATAAACTCAAAGCGACATAGTTTGTCATTACAGTTAAGGTTGTAATTACTCATATCATTGGAATACTTCATTTTCATGCTCATCATAGAGAAACACTACTCATTACGTTAGAGCATGCATGGTAAATACATAAGTCAATTTCAATGGAACATGGGCCCAATTCCTTTTCTTAAGGTTCATCATCATTTACCAAAGGACATCTCCCCTCCATCTCATTATTCATTCCCTTGACCTCTTGAGGTCATTATCTTGGTTCATGACTCTTGGGGACTTAACAATCGAAGTCATTTACATACATTATTTCAGAAGCATACAACTATAGTTAAAACCATTGGTACATACAACACTTCATAATTCTCACTTTGGCAACGACCACATTTCATGTTCATACTATCACTTACTTGTCGCATATCATATTCCGCACTTTCATTCTTTACTTTCAAGGATTATCATCATAAACATCATCATATATAATACTCTTGAAATATCTTTTCCCAAAAAGGTCAATACACAATTTCAACTCATGATTACGTAATAACTCAAAACTTATTTTAGCTCAACAATCTTTCCACAAACCTTATTGGTACAAGCATGCATAATTAATACTCTTACACCCAAGAATCATACTCCCAATCACACACTTTTACACCAAAATCGAAATTGAAGACTAGGTGTTTGAACCTTACCTCTTGAGTGAAGATCTTGTGAGATTTCCTTGTTGGGTTTCAAGGCTTGAACAAGATCGTGATCAACAAAACACTTAATCTACTTTCTCTCTCTAGAACACTCTCATTTCTCTCTAAAATATAAGGTTTTAGCTCAAGAAATGACTTAACCCCTCTCTTTGCCCGGCCTTGGGGTTATTTAATGGTTTCCTACGTGCGCGACCGTGCATCTCGGCGCACATATGACACAAGTCTAGTAAAATAGCCATAACTTTCTGTATACATATCCAAACGAGGAACGGTTTGATGCGTTAGAAAATAGACTTAAAGGGATTTAATGTGATAGGTTATACACCATATAACTCTTCATATGTTGAGAGTTATTCTCGTTTGCATTTAGGTCCTGTGCGAACTCACTTGAAACCTTATCCCATCATATAATTTTCAACTTGACTTAGCCTTAGGACTCTTCTTAGACCATAAACTATTCTTAATGCACCTCATACATGTATTATCATGATCAATTGATATAATTCATATAATAGTCCTTGTCTACACACAAAATAATAAAATTAGCGCATATCAACTTTCTTAATAGCGCTTAAGTACTTCGAAATTTTATGGGGTGTTACTCCCCCACTTAAGAAAATTTGTCCTCGAATGTTTTACAAGTCCCTTCTAAGAATAGAGTTACCATCATTTTACCCCCAACCATTATACATAGGCACTTATGACTACATCAGTCTTATACATCATTTGAAAAATTTTAAATTCTTAAATTTCGACAGAGTTTCCCCTGTAACTGGGCTTATCCACCTATCCGAGAATCACATAAATCAATCCTAAACAACATATAGATTACACCACTTTGCACCATATATATTAAATCAATAACCATGACCATCCAGGTCAACTTTATGACCTTTCTTAGCTCTGGTCGTATCCTTGGCTTTTCATTCCTCCATTACGAGGACAGTTGGGACCTCACACATTATGCCTGCCATGTGCATCATTCTGTTAATCCTTAGGCCTTTCTCATTATGTAGCATGATGTGCAACATTCCTTGGTATTACCAAGGGAACTCCGAGACTAACTTGGAACCTTAAGGCACGATCGAGGATAGAAGAAGAGAAACATTTCCTAAATGTCGTTGTAGCCTCCCTATTATAAGTGTGGCTGGCAACACACCTATAAGAGGAACTCTACTAACACAGCTCCACGACACCTTAGGACTCCTAAACCATGCTGTGATACCATGTTTGTCACGCCCCGAAATCGAGGAGTGCAACCGGCGCTCAACCGAGTAAACCCAGTCGAGCAAGCCTAATTTACACCAACCTCTCATCATTACTAATGTATGTTACTATAACATAATAAGATCATGACTTTCATATTAAATACATTTGGCCCATATTTTCTTTCTTGTGATGGTTACACAGCTCTATAAATAACTGTAAATACTGTGAACATAAATACATAACATAACTCAAATCTTTGATTACATGACCCACAGTGTACATGGAGCTTTAATGACAATGGATACCTATATACATAAAACAAACTAGACTCAAACACCTACTTGAACTGTAGCGGGCTCACCATAAGCTGAGTAGTGAAGAAGATCCCTATCAAAGATATATATCATTCTGTAGAAGTATACTTGCATCCATTAAAAGATGGAGCGCTCCCGGCAAAAAGGACGTGAGTACATCTGGAATAGTACTTGTATGTAAGGCAGTTAAAACAACATATAAAAATACGGTGATTCAAATAAGAGGCAAATAAAGTACATCATGAAACTACGAAACATCCCATAGGAACACATTTCAAGTCTTATAATATTTGCATCATTCTAAACATCTTTTAGGATCAACTGAGCCATATAAATTGTACGTGGAATACATAATATAATGCAACTATAACAACATGTACAAACAAGGCCAATGAAAGTGGGCACCTTCCTCTCTTATTTTACACGTATACATTTCATAGACCGTCCTAAGTATTCACATATCATATTATACACCTATGCATCTCGTCGACCGTTCATAGTGTTCGCTTACACAATAAAAATACACTTATTCAAGGGCTTGGAAATACGACATGAATATGATGAATCATAGAAACAATAAATGGGCTTAGATAGGCGTTAACGTTAAGAAAATTTATTTAGAGCTTCCATTAACATTTATAGATATTCAGTCAGGGATCCTCTATAACCACCTTCACATAAAGCAGCCCTGCCGCTTCGCCCAACATAAGCGGGGGAGGTGTATCACGAAACCACAATCTTTACACAAAGCGGCCATACCGCCTCACCCCAATATATGCGGGTGGAGGTGTATCAAAATACCACAATACCAACACAAAGAGGCCCTACCGCTTCACCCCAATATAGGCAGGTGGAGGTGTATCACAATACCACAATCCCAACACAAAGCGGCCCTACCGCCTAACCCCAATATATGCGGGTAGAGGTGTAATCCCAATCACAATACCATATATAAACTCAAAGCGACATAGTTTGTCATTACAGTTAAGGTCGTAATTACTCATATCACTGAAATACTTCATGTTCATGCTCATCATGGAGAAACACTACTCATTACCTTAGCGCATGCATGGTAAATCAATAAGTCGATTTCAATGGAACATGGGCCCAATTCCTTTTCTTAAGGTTCATCATCATTTAACAAAGGACATCTCCCTTACATCTCATTATTCATTCCCTTGACCTCTTGAGGTCATTATCTAGGTTCATGACTCTTGGGGACTTAACAATCGAAGTCATTTACATACTTTATTTCAGAAGCATACACCTATAGTTAAAACCATTGGGACATACAACACTTCATAATTCTCACTTAGGAAACGACCATATTTCATGTTCATACTGTCACTTACGTGTACTTGCCATGGGTGATCATACAACATTAAGAACATTTAGGAACATCATAGTCTTTACTCGCAAGAATGTAGGGCTTAGAACACATTGGAAACAAAAGTACAAATACATTCATCTCATAACCTTTCACACCATATATCACTTAATTAGGACTTTCAACTACGTACAACATGTGATGCGAAAAGAGTTGTTACAAAGAGTAGTGCCGCCATGTGCGCAACATGGCGTCCTATCTCAACCCGATCGGCTAGGCCTCCTTCCTATATATGCCATGTGGGCTGACTATCCAATTCACAGCTAATATCAATCTCATCCCAAATAAGGAGAATAATCACAATCCACTCGTACACCGTCTTATGTAGTTTCGGGTGTGGGCCTTATGACCTACCCTTCCTCGGTTTGCTAATGATACTCCCAAAAAAAAAATTTTAATTTATTCATACAAGGTAACATAAATACAAATATATTTACCTCATAATCTTTCACATTATATAAATCTTCATTAGTATTTTCAACCATTCACAACAATAGTATTTCCTTGACTCTTTTGGCCATTCACAATATTTTTATTCATGGCACGATGGCCGTATTTCAAGTTCCACACTTCCATTTCTTTCCTCTCATGTATCATCACCATAAATATCAACATATATAATATTCGGGAAATCAAAACTTTAAGTTTATTAGAAATGAAGACTTTAAACACAATAAATTTCTTTCCATTAAATAGAGTAAAATGATTGGCAATCTAAGCTCAAGTTAAAATCATAGACGAGTAACACACCATTTATTCATGAAATACTTTTCCCAAAAAGGGCAATACACAATTTCAACTCACTTCTTTCATTTTCAAGCATCTTTATATATTATCAACAATATGAGTTTTCGAAATCAAGGTCTTAAGTATATATGTGAGCAATAGGAGTTTTGGACGCATGGAGTATTCTTTCCAAGTTAAGCATAATGGACATTCATTTGAAACACGACTAAAATTAATAACATTTTAATACACATATCATAGTTTGAACACGTTCCCAAATGATAGCATAATATGATAAGAGCATCCAGAACACATTTTGAACATACATATATATAAATATATTTTGACACATGGTTCATTCGGAATAATCGGATTTATTAGGAACTTGAGCCAACCATACTTGAAACTTGCCGAAACATCATGGAATTCAATTCTAAGAGAGTAGTTTAGCCAACATACTTGAAATTCACCCCTTAATAGTACTATGATGGTTCACCACACTAAACAACTTAAATCTACAACAATGCAACACTTTTGTACCAATATTAGTAAGATTTCTATACTTTATGTCATTTAGATGTTTTATCAAACATCTAACGTGCATTTCTTTCTATAACCTCCTTAAATGGAGTTTCTTCACCTAACAACCACTTTTCATACCAATAATTCACCTTACCATCGTCTCTAGGACATCCACAACTTCCATTAGCACATGCATGCCCAACAATTCACACCCAAACCATCAATCTCATTAATTAAACCATTTTACAATCTCTACAACACCAACACAACCCAAGTTAGGCACTTATGGCTTCCAATCACCATCCCATAAGTCCTATCATAAATTTCATAAATAAATAATCACCATTGAGTAGTTAGAGATGGTATACATACCTCTCGTAGTGAGACTCTTGAAACTCCCAACTTGTAGTGTTCTTGACCAATTTGGGGATTTTAATGGAAATCTATGGATCTTCAAGATTAATCCTAGTTAATATATGTGTTTATGAGTAGTAATCAACTAAAAATTACTCCAAAACTATTACCTTGGTTCATGGGAGGGAAGTATAGGATGGGTTCCCTTTGATATGAAAGCCTTAGCTCAAAGAAATGACTTAGCCCCTTTCTCTACCTGGCCTTGTGTCACGCCATGGCCTGGGCGTAACACGACACTCTATGCCTGACAGCATGTGACCGAGCAAACCAACTGTATGGCTGGATCAACATGTGGTATGAATATGATCTTCTAAAGCGTCTGACTGAAATATCATAGATGCAGAAAACACTGAAAAGTCTGCAAGTGTAAATAAGTAGCCGACAAGGCTAACACATAAAAGTCTGCTAACATCTGACTGATTGAACTATAGTCTACGAAGCCTCTAAGAATATTGTAATGCTAATTGTTTACCAGGACAAGGTCCCTGGCATACCTTACTACTGAAATACTATAAAGACTGAAGACTAAAAAAAAGGGGATAATGCCTCGAAAGACTGGGCTCACCAATAGCTGATACGAGATGTTCAAGCAAGCAGAATTGTCAACCTATAAATCGTTACCTGCATTGCGAGATGCAGGCCCTGGGCAAAAAGGGATGTCAGTACATTTGAATTGCATTGGTATGTAAAACAACTGAAAGAAAGAACTGTAAATACTAGAATTGAAACTGAGCTGATAACTAAGAACTGATAACAAAATACTGAAATGACCATTAACTGATAACTGAAACGATAACAGCTAAGAGAGAAACTGAAATGAAAATAGATAATTGATAACAGAACTGAACAAAGGAAGTAAGGATATGAATACTCTCTCCTCTGAATGATGAACCACCTATTTATCTGAATAATAAAATGCGGCCTCAGGCCCAATATATATGTGCACAAGCTGCGGCCTCGGGCCCAAGTATACGTATACATAAGGGCAGCCTCATGCCCAAAAATACATAAAGCATAAACTACGGTCTCAGGCCCGAAGATGCAAAAACCGCGGCCTCATGCCCAAATACAGGTGTTCAACATTCAGGAATTTAGAATTAGTAACTGAGAATCATACTGCAATATATGATTGTCATGCTCCGAAATCGAGGAGCGCGACCGGCACTCAACCGAGTAAACCCAGTCGAGCAAGCCTAATTTACACTAACCTCTCATCATTACTAATGTATGTTACCATAACATAATAAGATCATGACTTTCATATTAAATACATTTGGCCCATATTTTCCTTCTCGTGATGGTTACACAGCCCTATAAATAACTGTAACTATTGTGAACTTAAATACATAACATAACTCAAATATTTGATTACATGACCCACAGTGTACATGGAGCTTCAATGACAATGGATACCTATATATATAAAACAAACTAGACTCAAACACTTACTAGAATTGTAGCGGGCTCACCATAAGCTGAGTAGTGAAGAAGATCCCTATCAAAGATATATATCATTCTGTAGAAGTATACCTGCATCCATTAAAAGATGCAGCGCTCCCGGCAAAAGGGACGTGAGTACATGTGGAATAGTACTCGTATGTAAGGCAGTCAAAACAACATATGAAAATATGGTGACTCAAATAAGAGGCAAATAAAGTACATCAAGAAACTATGAAACATCCCATAGGAACACATTTCAAGTCTGATTATATTAGCATCATTCTAAACATCTTTTAGGATCAACCGAGCCATATAAATTGTACGTGGAATACATAATATAATACAACTATAACAACATGTACAAACAAGGCCAATGAAAGCGGCACCTTCCTCTCTTATTTTACACTCATACATTTCATAGACCGTCCTAAGTGTTCACATATAATATTATTCACCTATGCATCTCGTCGACCGTTCATAGTGTTTGCATACACAATACAAATACACTTATTCAAGGGCTTGGAAATACGACATGAATATAATGAATCATACCAACAATAAATGGGCTTAGATAGGCGTTAATGTCAAGCAAATTTATTTAGAGCTTCCATTAACATTTATCGATATTCAGTCGGGGATCCTCTATAAATACCTTCACACAAAGCGGCCCTGCCGCTTCGCCAACATAAGCGGGTGGAGGTGTATCACGAAACCACAATCTCTACACAAAGCGGCTATACCACCTCACCCAAATATATGCGGGTGGAGGTGTATCAAAATACCACAATCCAAACACAAAGAGGCCCTAGCGCCTCACCCCAATATATGCGGGTTGAGGTGTATCACAATACCACAATCCCAACACAAAGCGGCCCTATCGCCTCACACCAATATATGCGGGAGGAGGTGTATCACAATACCACAATCCCAAAACAAAGCGGCCCTACCGCCTCACCCAAATATATGCGGGTAGAGGTGTAATCCCAATCACAATACCATATATAAACTCAAAGCGACATAGTTTGTCATTACAGTTAAGGTTGTAATTACTCATATCATTGGAATACTTCATTTTCATGCTCATCATAGAGAAACACTACTCATTACGTTAGAGCATGCATGGCAAATACATAAGTCAATTTCAATGGAACATGGGCCCAATTCCTTTTCTTAAGGTTCATCATCATTTACCAAAGGACATCTCCCCTCCATCTCATTATTCATTCCCTTGACCTCTTGAGGTCATTATCTTGGTTCATGACTCTTGGGGACTTAACAATCGAAGTCATTTACATACATTATTTCAAAAGCATACAACTATAGTTAAAACCATTGGTACATACAACACTTCATAATTCTCACTTTGGCAACGACCACATTTCATGTTCATACTATCACTTACTTGTCGCATATCATATTCCGCACTTTCATTCTTTACTTTCAGGGATTATCATCATAAACATCATCATATATAATACTCTTGAAATATCTTTCCCCAAAAAGGTCAATACACAATTTCAACTCATGATTACGTAATAACTCAAAACTTATTTTAGCTCAACAATCTTTCCACAAACCTTATTGGTACAAGCATGCATAATTAATACTCTTACACCCAAGAATCATACTCCCAATCACACACTTTTACCCCAAAATCGAAATTGAAGACTAGGTGTTTGAATCTTACCTCTTGAGTGAAGATCTTGTGAGATTTCCTTGTTGGGTTTCAAGGCTTGAACAAGATCGTGATCAACAAAACACTTAATCTACTTTCTCTCTCTAGAACACTCTCATTTCTCTCTAAAATATAAGGTTTTAGCTCAAGAAATGACTTAACCCCTCTCTTTGCCCGGCCTTGGGGTTATTTAATGGTTTCCTACGTGCGCGACCGTGCATCTCGGCGCACATATGACACAAGTCTAGTAAAATAGCCATAACTTTCTGTATACATATCCAAACGAGGAACGGTTTGATGCGTTAGAAAATAGACTTAAAGGGATTTAATGTGATAGGTTATACACCATATAACTCTTCATATGTTGAGAGTTATTCTCGTTTGCATTTAGGTCCTGTGCGAACTCACTTGAAACCTTATCCCATCATATAATTTTCAACTTGACTTAGCCTTAGGGCTCTTCTTAGACCATAAACTATTCTTAATGCACCTCATACATGTATTATCATGATCAATTGATATAATTCATATAATAGTCCTTGTCTACACACAAAATAATAAAATTAGCGCATATCAACTTTCTTAATAGCGCTTAAGTACTTCGAAATTTTACGGGGTGTTACTCCCCCACTTAAGAAAATTTGTCCTCGAATGTTTTACAAGTCCCTTCTAAGAATAGAGTTACCATCATTTTACCCCCAACCATTATACATAGGCACTTATGACTACATCAGTCTTATACATCATTTGAAAAATTTCAAATTCTTAAATTTCGACAGAGTTTCCCCTGTAACTGGGCTTATCCACCTATCCGAGAATCACAGAAATCAATCCTAAACAACATATAGATTATACCACTTTGCACCATATATATTAAATCAATAACTATGACCATCCAGGTCAACTTTATGACCTTTCTTAGCTCTGGTCGTATCCTTGGCTTTTCATTCCTCCATTACGAGGACAGTTGGGACCTCACACATTATGCCTGCCATGTGCATCATTCCGTTAATCCTTAGGCCTTTCTCATTATGTAGCATGATATGCAACATTCCTTGGTATTACCAAGGGAACTCCGAGACTAACTTGGAACCTTAAGGCACGATCGAGGATAGAAGAAGAGAAACATTTCCTAAATGTCGTTGTAGCCTCCCTATTATAAGTGTGGCTGGCAACACACCTATAAGAGGAACTCTACTAACACAGCTCCACGACACCTTAGGACTCCTAAACCATGCTGTGATACCATGTTTGTCACGCCCCGAAATCGAGGAGTGCAACCGACGCTCAACCGAGTAAACCCAGTCGAGCAAGCCTAATTTACACTAACCTCTCATCATTACTAATGTATGCTACTATAACATAATAAGATCATGACTTTCATATTAAATACATTTGGCCCATATTTTCTTTCTTGTGATGGTTACACAGCTCTATAAATAACTGTAAATACTGTGAACATAAATACATAACATAACTCAAATCTTTGATTACATGACCCACAGTGTACATGGAGCTTTACTGACAATGGATACCTATATACATAAAACAAACTAGACTCAAACACCTACTTGAACTGTAGCGGGCTCACCATAAGCTGAGTAGTGAAGAAGATCCCTATCAAAGATATATTATTCTGTAGAAGTATACTTGCATCCATTAAAAGATGGAGCGCTCCCGGCAAAAAGGACGTGAGTACATCTGGAATAATACTTGTATGTAAGGCAGTCAAAACAACATATAAAAATACGGTGATTCAAATAAGAGGCAAATAAAGTACATCATGAAACTACGAAACATCCCATAGGAACACATTTCAAGTCTTATTATATTTGCATCATTCTAAACATCTTTTAGGATCAACCGAGCCATATAAATTGTACGTGGAATACATAATATAATGCAACTATAACAACATGTACAAACAAGGCCAATGAAAGTGGCACCTTCCTCTCTTATTTTACACGTATACATTTCATAGACCGTCCTAAGTATTCACATATCATATTATACACCTATGCATCTCGTCGACCGTTCATAGTGTTCGCTTACACAATAAAAATACACTTATTCAAGGGCTTGGAAATACGACATGAATATGATGAATCATAGAAACAATAAATGGGCTTAGATAGGCGTTAACGTCAAGAAAATTTATTTAGAGCTTCCATTAACATTTATAGATATTCAGTCAGGGATCCTCTATAACCACCTTCACATAAAGCAGCCCTGCCGCTTCGCCCAACATAAGCAGGGGAGGTGTATCACGAAACCACAATCTCTACACAAAGCGGCCATACCGCCTCACCCCAATATATGCGGGTGGAGGTGTATCAAAATACCACAATACCAACACAAAGAGGCCCTACCGCTTCAACCCAATATAGGCAGGTGGAGGTGTATCACAATACCACAATCCCAACACAAAGCAGCCCTACCGCCTAACCCCAATATATGCGGGTAGAGGTGTAATCCCAATCACAATACCATATATAAACTCAAAGCGACATAGTTTGTCATTACAGTTAAGGTCGTAATTACTCATATCACTAAAATACTTCATGTTCATACTCATCATGGAGAAACACTACTCATTACCTTAGCGCATGCATGGTAAATCAATAAGTCGATTTCAATGGAACATGGGCCCAATTCCTTTTCTTAAGGTTCATCATCATTTAACAAAGGACATCTCCCTTACATCTCATTATTCATTCCCTTGACCTCTTGAGGTCATTATCTAGCTTCATGACTCTTGGGGACTTAACAATCGAAGTCATTTACATACATTATTTCAGAAGCATACAACTATAGTTAAAACCATTGGGACATACAACACTTCATAATTCTCACTTAGGAAACGACCACATTTCATGTTCATACTGTCACTTACGTGTACTTGCCATGGGTGATCATACAACATTAAGAACATTTAGAACATTTAGGAACATCATAGTCTTTACTCGCAAGAATGTAGGGCTTAGAACACATTGGAAACAAAAGTACAAATACATTCATCTCATAACCTTTCACACCATATATCACTTAATTAGGACTTTCAACTACGTACAACATCATTATTTCATTGACTCCCTTGGCTATACATAAAATTATTCATTCATGGTACTATGGCCGCATATCATATTCCGCACTTTTGTTCTTTACTTTCAAGGATTATCATCATAAACATCATCATATATAATACTCTTAAAATACCTTTCCCTGAAAAGGCCAATACACAATTTCAACTCATGTATACGTAAGAACTCAAAACATATTGGAAATACCCACCAAGCATAGCATTAGTTAGAACAACCATATTTGGACATGACTAGAGTACATAAGCTTTTGGATAATTCTATTTTCGGAGTCAATTTGGAATAGTTGAATCAAGGCTCATTTCATAACATTTCACACATCATTTTACTTCGTTGGCGCTATTGGCCACAAGTATTAATTTCATTCTTGGCACGGTGTTCACACTTTATATCCCCAACTCACTACTTCACACTTTATATCCTAAACTCACTACTTCACACTTTATATCCCCAACTCACTACTTTCACCTTCAAGCATCTATATAGATTACCGACAACAAGGAATCCCTAATCATGACTTTTAGTACACCTATGAGCAAATAAGAGTCTTCTGCACATTGAGACTTCTTACACAATTTGGCATAATATCCTTCACTTGAAACACTACTTGGAGTCATAACACTTTTATACCCAAATCATGCGTTGAACACATTCCCAAAGTATAACATCATATGAAAAGAGCATCCGCAACACATTTTGAACATATACCTTTCAACACAAAGCTTATTCGGTATAGTTGATTTATAAAGAATAACTAGGGACTTACAAGAACATTATAGAATTCAATTCTAGTAAAGATGTTTAGCCAACATACCTGGAATTCGCCCCTTTATAATACTACGACGTTCCACCACACTAAACAACTTCAATCTACAACAATGCAACACAATTGCACTAATATTAGCAAGATTTCTATACTTTAAGTCATTTAGACTTTTTATCAAACACTAGATGTACAAATTTGACTACAAGGTTCTTCTACAATATTTCCTTCACTCCTCAACCCAATCTTTATTTATTTTAGCTCAACAATCTTTCCGCAAATATTATTGGAACAAGCATGTACAATTAATACTCTTACACCCAAGGATCATACTCCCAATCACCCATCTTTTACCCCAAACTCGAAATTGAAGAATAGATGTTTGAATATTACCTCTTGAGTGAAGATCTTGTAAGATTTCCTTGTTGGGTTTCAAGTCTTGAACAAGATCTTGATGAACAAAACACCCCATCTACTTCCTCTCTCTAGAACACTCTCACTTCTCTCTAAAATATCAGGTTTTAGCTCAAGAAATGACTTAACCCCTCTCTCTACCAGGCCTTGGGGTTATTTAATGGGTTCCTACATGCGCGGCCGTGCACCTAGATAAATGGTCGTGCATCTGGCCGCGCACTTGAGGCAGAAACTCTCAAATATGCGCGGTCGCGCATCTGGCGCACATATGACATAGGTCCAGTAAAATGGCCATAACGTTCTGTATTCATATCCAAATGATGAACGGTTTAATTCATTGGAAAATAGAGTAAAAGGGCTTTAATTTGATATGTTATACAGCATATAAATCTTCATATAATGAGAGTTATTCTCATTTTTAGTTAGGTCTTGCGCGAACTCGCTTGAAACTTTATCCCATCATATAATTTTCAACTTGACTTAGCCTTTGGGTTCTTCTTAGACCATAAACCATTCTTAATGCACCTCATACATATATTATCATGATCAATTGATATCATTCATATAATATTCCTTGTCTACACACAAAATAATACAATTAGCGTACATCAACTTTCTTAATAGCGCTTAAGTAGTTCAAAATTTTACGGGTTGTTACAATGATACTAAGCTACTGAATTATACTGAGTTACATGATACTGGAATGCTGAATAGAACTAGACTGAGACACGTATTCATAATAAATTCATTTTTCATAACTAAAGCACATAGGATATTGAACGATTATGAAACTATGCCATCTAGAGAATAGAAGTTCTACAACTATTCATGGGACTAAGGCTTAATTACATTCTGAGGAAACTTGTAGCAGTCATAAAGAATGGGACGTAGGTAGAATCATAAACATTCCCAAGTATAAATAGAGTTAGCCTCACATACCTTAGCTCTAGCCCTTTTAAAGAGTATCACGATGTTCGTCGCCTCTTTCAACGATAATCTATGACAATATATATATATCAAGAGGAACCAATATTAGCACTAATGCTCCAATTTTAGTAACTTAGAAATTTTATCAAACACCTTATGGGTGTAAAGCCTCATCGACCTTAGTAATTTGTCTTTTTCTATACCAAGTTCTCAGTCTACTACTTCTAGGTGATTCTACAATCCCAAATAGATGTAACTAACACCATTTCTCATCACCCATATGTTTACAACAATCATAATTCAACAATCCAAAACCCTAGTTCTTATGGTTATCTTTATCAAACCCATTTACTATTCTCCCAAAAACTTATCAATTCATAGTTATAAATGATTAGGGAGTAGAAGCATTACCTTTTCGAAGTTCACTCCTCTTGAATTCGAGTTTCAGGGATTCCTTTCTCAACAATGGTATCTCGACTGAATATCTAATGAGTGGAAGGATTTACCCATGTTAATAAGGTGTTGAGAATTTAAATTAACTTAGAATTATCGTTAGAACTTACCTTGGGTGATGGAGGGACCTAGGGGAAGTTAGGTTCTTGAGAGCTTCCCTTTCTAGAGTAGGTTTTCATGTTAGGGGTGTGGGGAAACGAGATGGGGATTTTAAATAAGTGAACATGTCCCAAAATTAAGGAGGAAAATAAAAGTATCTAGGATAAACCTCGCAGGCACGAGACATCGTCAGGGGAAGAGAAATAACTGTGCAAGGAACCATCGGAGGCGCCAAAACTACATTGCCTTGCACTGTCTGAAGCGCTGAGGTTGATACCCTGGATAGTGCCTTGTAATATCTGGGGCACTGAGTTTTTATAGCCTTGAACTATCTATGGCCTTGAGTTTTCATGGCCTTGCACCGTCTAAGGATATAAGATGGACCTCCCATAAACTTAGTCGATTCTATTGAATTTTACACACTTCAATCTCTGTCTTGATTTCAAAACAATTGTTTCCACCCATACTCATCCCGATATGACTTAACATGTCTAAAAGGTCACATTAATACTCATTTAATGCATCCACAACTAATCCGGATTTGCAAAGTGTTATATTACCTCCCCTTTGGGATCATTCGTCATCGAATGATTGTCCTGACTATAACTATGGCTGACTCTTGACCTTAAACGGGTCTGGTGGAAACATGTGAACATTGAACTTTAATGAACACTTGCATACTAAACTAAATGAATACAGGATTACTAATGTGCTGACATACTGAACTGAATAGCTACTGAACTGAATTGTTACTGAACTGACTGAACACTGAGCTGACTGAATACTAAAAGACATGGAGATTATAATACAAGTTATGAATGAGAAGGATAGCTACTTTCGACATTTCTCCAAAATACCGACCAGCTAATAGAGCATAACTAGCTTCATAGGGCATCATAATACGCATAACATGAAACATATACATGAATCCTAGTCTGTTATGGATACGTCAATTCTGAACTAACGTGGATATATGAATAATGAACTGGCACAAATATTTGAGTACCGAGCTGACGTGAATATCTGAGCACTGAACTGACATCAATATTTGAGTACTAGGCTGGCATGAATATTTGAGTACTGGACTGATATGAGTATCTCAGTACTTGAACAGACATGAATGTTCTAACATGATATCTAAATATTAGAAACATGGATGTCATGAAATGAGATCTGAACACTGGAAACTTGAATGTTATAACATGATACGTGAAATACTGCATGTACAACCACCAATTCTGGTGTCAACTCTAACTCGTAAGCTATATGCCCGATACTTTGTAAGATCCTATACGGCCTGATGTATCTGGGACTGAGCTTTCCTTTCTTACCAAATCTTGTAACACCTTTCATAGGCAAAACTTTTAGAAACACCCAATCATCGACTTGAAACTATAGGTCTCTATGTTGCATGTTCGCATGGTGACTCTGAGCTGTCTTCAAATGCTCTTGAATCAACTTGACTTTCTCCATAGACTGATTGACCAAATCTGTTCCCAACAACTCTGCTTCAACAACTTTGAACCAACCAATTAGTGATCTACACCTTCGCCCATACAAACAATGCTTTTCAAATAAGCGAGATAATCTTATTATATGGTCCATATTTACCATCTCCACTAAAGTATATGTATATTCTATGGTAAAACACTAGGATTTGTGTTGCTTTACTTTCGCTTGCTGACAACTCAGACAATTGGCCACAAAGTCTATGACGTTCTTTTTCATGTCGTTCTACCAATAAATTTCCTTGAGATCATGATACATCTTTGCGGAACCTCAATAGATATAATACTTGGAATTACGGGCTTCTAACATGATCCTCCTTCTCTATGTCCGTTTATGTCTAGGACACACAATCAGTCTTGGTACCACAAAGTACCATCATCTCCCCCTTATCCAAAAGCCATCATCTTATACATGTGAATCCCCTAGTTCAACTTCAACAAGTAGTGATCTCCTTCACTTCGGTTACTAAGGAGGAACAAGTCTTATTCTAGAAAACAATTCCACCACCTTCGGAGTCCGAAAGTCGGACTCCTAGCTTGACTCCTTTTGGAGAAACCAAGTCAATACTTACTAATGATACATAATTGGGCATGATTTTACAGTTTTTATATCATATGCTAAATATGTGGGTTTCGAATCTCCAACCGGACTTACTGATGATTTTCGCAACTCCCCCTTAAACCAAAGGTTAAGGTATTGTACTTGCAGATCCTTCTCCTGTTTTTGGTATCCGGCCAACTTTCCTTATTTTCTGTAATTCTATGCACTTTATGTCAGTGGTGGCTCATCATCCGACTTACTTCTGAGAAATCTTTCTTACTAGGAAAATACAAAATTACTTACATAAACGGAAAGTTGATGTATTCACAACTATCAAACACAATCTTAATGACTTAACTCTGCTCACACTGTCGATCTTGGGGAGACCCCTTTTTGAAAATTCTTAAAGGGTATTCTTCTGTAGTTGGCTCTCTTACTGCCTAGCTGATTTTATTTATTCTTCCACTATCACTGTACTTCGCGTTTAACTTAAACTCTTTGGGTTCTAACACACGTTCAATATTTCAAATTGTCATCCACTAACTAGAGTTAACCTAGCTAAGTGAATCAAATTGTAGCTCTACTAGCTCTGATGAAATTGCTAATTCACTATATCAACTCAAAACGTACTTACTATTCTTTTACTAACCACTTGCTAGAATCATGTATTCTTGTTGTACATTGGATAACTAAAGTGAAGCATAATGTTATTTCTAACTTCCCTTACCATCTGACCCTATTCTGCAATCGCATACTATCTTTGTTTTGAATGATGCACATGGATCACACTTAGAGAAATTTCATTTGTCTTAAATGAAATTGGATTATCAAACCCCAAAACTTTCTATACACTTCAAAATCATATCATACTATAAATATATGCGGTAAACACTTAGTCACAAAACCTAAGGGGAACTGTCATATCCTTTATCTCACAATAATAGCTGCTCTTATGGTAACTTACTAATGTGGTACTTTCTAGTTCTAATATGAATAAATCTTAACAACTTAAAATCATTCCCTGAAATTTAATATCGGCTTCTCTTGATTCTCATTTTGTACATCATATCTTCTTAGTCATGCATGAGTCTTACGAAAAACACAACTTTGTATATATCAAACGTTTCTGACTCCTATTTATTTTGCCCTTAGGCTCTTCTTTTGTCGAAAACTATCGTCATCAATTCATGCCCGCTACAATTAAATTCTTAACTTGTTACACCGTGGGGTCTAACATATGAAATATCATCATCCAACATGTGGCTCCATTTACAAGAATTAAAATGAAATTGTTCTATGAGGTCAAAACGCATACAGATAAGCTACCATATGCAAACTTATCCTTCAAAGTATACCATTATCTGGTAAATCACTTTTTGCACCATCCGGCGAGTCTTGAGTCTTAATTTGTACCTAAAACACATGAATATTTAGCAATAATCATTGTTACTTACATTTTCTTTTACCACCCGTATACATCATTGTGTACTTAGAAGTCACCGGAATTCTGATACACTAATAATTAGAGATCTAGTAACTAAACAACTGAATACTGGCATACTGAATAACTGTCACGACCCAAACCGATGGGCCGCGACAGGCACCCGGTACCTTACTCAATCGAGTACCCACGTAACATATCTTTCTTATTACTTCATCATATACACGTGACATACGGGCCTAATAGGCTAACATGATCATTTATAAACTCAAAATATAGGCCGGCAAGGCCGTACAATCTTTCACGTACATGACATATGTCTATAAGCCTCTAAGAGTACATAATTGTCATAAAGGTCGGGAGAGGGCCCCACCATACTAATCAGTACATGTTCTAATCATACTGACCACATAAGCAACTCCGGAACAAATGGAGTGCACCAACATCTTCAGCTGAGCTGATCGCCTAATTGGAGGACTCTCGACCTGTCTATCGAGACCTGCGGGCATGAAACGCAGCGTCCCCAGGCAAAAAGGACATCAGTACAAATAATGTACCGAGTATGTAAGGAATGAAAATTAGTAAATAATAGACATGAGAGAAACATGGAGTAAAAGACTCGACATGTACGTGTGCATAGCTCTGTGAGTCATTTCATTTTTATAATGTCATGCATATGCGTATAAATGTCATACCATGCATAGGTATATGCGTTCATAGCATCATCAAGCCTCTGAGGGCATCCCATCATATCATTTAAGCCATTGTGGGTAAATTATCAATGTATACCAGCTGATCAGGTGGTGGTGCGTATATAACGCCATAACCTTTTCCCATATCCCATATACATATAATATACGCGTATATAACGCCATCTGGTCATGGGTCAATGTACATGTATAAATGCATGAAATACTTAAGAAATACGTTAATAATGTTTTCTCGGAATGTCATAAGAATAATATGCCTTAAGAAATACCTTAATAAGATTTTCTCGGAATGTCATAAAAATAATATGCCTATCGGAAAATTTTTATCAAATACGTATTTTTCTGAGACCCATGAACAGAAGATATAATAATAATTCACATGGGAAATCAAGAATATGGACACCCCTAATATTTCTATGAATAGAGTCATTTATGGAAATGTGCGTTTGCTCGTTTCTTTCAGTATCATTTGGGTCATGCCAAAAAGAAAGTAGGTATAGCCTTTCCGTTGATTGCGACGACACGTAACGGCGGATCGAAGTAGGAAAAATATTCGTATGATGTTCTTTCAAGATATACTCACGTAACTTTCTAATAGAAAGAGTACTATATTATAATGTACTTCCTTACTATATTATACACATTTGATATGGGGATTTTTGCCTATGAAATTTGGTATGTTTCCTATTAATGGCCACTGGAATGGCGCTGGTGGAAGATTTTGGATTTTAAAGAATGTAGAGTCGATTGATTTAGTATTAGATAGATTAAAGGTGGGATGAAAAGGATGAGTAAAGAGGATAGATTGAAAGATGAGAAGTCCATGGTTTTTGCTTCAAATGAAAAGTTTTTTGTGTAAACTTTGGTTGAATACCACCTGAACGTTTTCTAACACTTGTATATTAGACCTCTTTTTGAATTAGAGGGGTCTTATGCATTAAATGTAGTGGGGCCCACATAGTAATGACTAAGCCTTAATCTTACTCAATTGTGACACCTTTCAATTGTAAGGTAAGAGTCACTAAATGAAAGAAAGGGGCTGCCACGTTTTGACTTGTTAGGCCTTATCCCAATATCTTAATTAATTATCCACTAATTCTTAATTGACTAGTTAATCTCCCACTAATTAATAATTAACCAATTGTCCGCATAATTAAGAATTATCCCAACTTATTTAAAATACTACCCACTTTTAACGCACTTTATATATACCTTACTATCGTGGTCATGTGGTACCTTGTATGGTACTAGTCCATAAATATTGGGTATTTTAGCTCAGGCCATATTTTATTCCAAAATGTCAAACTTCGACGAAATTCATTTTCTTCAATTTGCTTACCCTCTCACCTTCACGAATTTACTCATCACTTGTTTGAAATAGCATAATACTTATAATCTCCAAAATAATTTCATTCCCGAACTTACGTCGATTAACTTACGATGAAACTTTAACATATGAAAATGCGGGATGTAACATCTCATTTTTCGAGTTTCCATCAATTTACTTATGGCGTGCTTCCATGTACGAAAACATGGGGTGTAACAATAACCATAAACCTGCTAACTGAAAAACTACATAACTGGTAACTAAGGTAAACAGATAACCATAAAACATGATAAATGCTTTTGTACTTTCTGATGAGGTTATGCTCTAATATGTACTACTATCCATTGTATCCCACTTTCAACATCCTCTCAAGTCTCATTTGTTACTAACATGTACTCCATAATTATACCCCAATGGGCTATCACCCTCTCTAGGACCTTGGGTTTTTCCTACCTGTCGCTAAGGCATTCGATACGTCTGGAATTCGATAGGAAGAGAAGGTTACCTATTTCTCTAAGATTCATGGCACGATCTAGAGTAGAAAGAATCGAGACAATCCTGAATGTCTTGGTAGTTAACCATTTATATGTCGTGTGGGTTGACTTTCCAATTCAAACTAATATCAGTCTCATACCAAATAAGGGGAATAATCACAATCCACCGCTACACCGGCACGTGTAGTTTTGGGCGTGGGCCATATGAACCACCCTTCCTCGGTTTGCTAATGATACTCCCAAAAATATTTATTTTTGTTTTTTCACACAACGTAACATAAATAGAAATGTATTCATCTCATCATCTTTCACATTGTATAAATCTTAATTAGTATTTTAACCACTCATAACAACAATATTTCCTTGGCTCTTTTTGCCATTCACAAGTTTCTTTATTCATGGCACAGTGGCCATATTTCATGTCCCACACTCCCATTTCTTTCCTCTCATGTATCATCATCATTAATATCAACATATATAATATTTTTGAAATCATAACTTTAAGTTCATTAGAAATGAAGACTTTAAACACAATAGATTTCTTTCCAAGAAATAGAGTAAAATGATTGGCAAACGAAGCGCAATTTAAAATCATAAAGTAACGCACCATTTATTCTTGATATATTTTTTCCCAAAAAGGGCAATACACAATTTAACTCACTTCTATCACTTTCAAGCATCTTTATAGATTATCAATAATATAATTATTCGAAATCAAGGTCTTAAGTATATATATGAGAAATAGGAGTTTTGGACGCATGGAGTATTCTTTCCAAGTTAAGCATAATGGACTTTCATTTGAAACACGACTAAGAGTCATAACATTTTAATACACATATCATACTTTGAACATGTTCTCGGAGGATAACATAATATGATAAGTGCATCCGAAATATATTTTGAACACACACACACACACACACACACACACACACACACACATATATATATATATATATATATATATATATATATATATATATATATATATCGACACAAGGTTCATTCGGAATAGTCGAATTTATTAGGAACTTGAGCCAACCATACTTGAAACTTGCAGAAACATCATGGAATTCAATTCTAAGAGAGTAGTTTAGCCAACATACCTGAAATTTGCCCCTTAATAGTACTACGATGGTCCACCACACTAAACAACTTCAATCTACAACAATGCAACACATTTGTACCAATATGATTTCTATACTTTAAGTCATTTATACTTTTTATCAAACATCTAACGTGAATATCTTTCAACAACATCCTTCAATGGAATTTCTTCACCTAACAACCACCTTACCATCATCTCTAGGCCATCCACAACTTCCATTAGCACACGCATGCCCAACAATTCACACCCAAACCATCAAACTCATTAATTAAACCATTTACAATCTCTACAACACCAACACAACCCAGGTTAGGCACTTATGGCTTCCAATCACCATCCCATAAGTCCTAACATATATTTCATAGATAGTTAATCACCATAGAGTAGTTAGAGATGGTAGACATACCTCTTGTAGTGAGACTTTTGAAAATTCCAACTTGTAGTGTTCTTGCCAATTTGGGGATTTGAATGGAAATCTATGGATTTTTAAGATTAATCCTAGTTAATATAAGTGTTTAGGAGTAGTAATCAACTCAAGATTACTCCAAAAACATTACCTTGGTTCATGGGAGGGAAGTATAGGATGGGTTCCCCTTGATATTCAAGCCCTAGCTCAAAGAAATGACTTAGCCCCTCTCTCTACTCGGCCTTGGGGGTATTTATATGGCTCTTACGTGCGCGACCGTGCTCCTCGATCATATATAAGAGCTTCAATCAAACACACTTCAAAGCAGAATCCTCACATCCTTATCAGCCACCTTCATCCTCTTGGCCTAACAACTCTCCTCTTCATTCGCATATCCCATGACATACATACACGAACCAAGTTTTAACGCACTCCGAAGACTATGAACTATCTGGCTCGTCAGAAGAGCTGGTGTCCGTAAATACCCTAACATATATTTGAGCCTGGGGGTGACCCGGCTATGCTAATCCCTGCACCACTCCCTTTATACCCCGATCAACTAGCACTGATAATGAAACTATGGGTGTTGGTGAGGTCGAACTCCTCTCACCCCATTTGTTGTTCGCGGAATCGAAACTACTCGAACAAATGACTCATATGGATCCTCGGATGGATCCTCCTCGGACGGGTTTGACCCGTAGTACTGATAGTCATCACTAAGAACATAAATAAGATAGAGATTAGGAGCAAATACATACGACTCAGTTCTATCGCACAATATAGACCGGAAAGAAAAGGAACCATCCTAAATATCTTGTAGCCCCCTGTCTATAAGTGTGGTGCAAAACACATCAATAAACAAGTCTCTACTAGACATGGCCTGCAGATACCATAGGACTGAACTTTGCTCTGATACCATGTTTGTCACGACCCAGCCTGGGGTCACGACGAATAACTGACACTAGGTGCTGATCATTACTAAACTTATTGATAATATGCTAGTCATGAATATAAACGGATAAAATTTAAAAGCATAAGCATAACCGATAAGAACTGTACAATCTGGAACACTGACGAGGCTAAAAAAATCTGACATATAGAAACATACTAACTACACAAGTGCATATCTACATGCCTCTAGGAGTGCTGAACTAAAAAAGTATTGGATGGAACATGATGAACATGACCCCATCATACCCAAACTAGCTGATTGTACGCATAAAGATAAGTAACTCTGGGAGTAAGCGGAGTGACTCCAACAGCTGGTGGATGGCCTACTGATGTGACTCAAATGCTGATCTATCGGTACCTATATGACATGAAATGCAGCGCCTTGAAAAGGACGTGAGTACGATATGTACAAAGTATGTAGGGTGGAAATCATATATAAAGCATACTAAAGTATGACTGTAAGCTGGAAATCTGAATATAAGCTGAAAGCTAAACAAGAGTCTAAACTAGCAACTGATCTGGAACTTAACCGAAGGTTAAGCTGAAACTGTGCTGAAACTGAACTACTATCTAAAATGGTACTTGTCCGGTGTTACGGGCTATGTCCGCCAAATCAGGTGTAAGGCACGTAAAATTTCGCAAAGGAAAAATAATGTTTCATGGTGTCGGACTAGGTTTACGTGTTTGAGATATTATTAGTGCACCCGGTGTTTCATGTACGTATGAAGAGATTCTAGTTTCTATTATTGATCGAAAAGTCCGAAAGTTGAGAAATAAAGAAATTGCCTCCCTGAGAGTGCTATGGTGAAACCAACAGGTTGAAGAGGCTACTTGGGAGGCCGAGGATGAAACGAAGAAAAAGTATCCTTATTTGTTTGAATAGCCATGTATTTATAAAGTTGTGTTCTATGAAAATTCTAAGGATTACCTTCTATGAATTATGTATCATTTGTACAAATTGACGTTAAGGTGTTCCTCTCTGGTAATATATTGCTTGTAAGGCCACAGATGGTGTTGTTTTGTGTTATGTTACATCGTTGGATTATGTATATGTTGTCAGGATATGTTTCTGGGGTTGTCAAGCAGGTGAATAAGCCCAGTTACAAGGGAGACTCAGGCAAATTTTTGGAAATTTAGGGAGTTAGCCAAATTTTGAAACTATTGGTGTGTGTGAATTAAAAATTGAGTTACATTGAATGCTAATGACGGAATTTGACCCTCATTCGAGAATGAATGATCCGAAGTGGGATAGAATGTAATGCCCCGTAAAATTTCGCAAAGGAAAAATAATTTTTCATGGTGCTAGACTAGGCCCCGTAAAATCTCGCCGCGGCTCATACTTTTTGATTTGAACAATGCACTGGAAAGTGAAGGAAAGACATGGGCAGAAAAATGTATTTTTGCAACCCACTATGCGGCCGCAAAATCACTATGTAGACCGCATAATGGTCGAAGAATGAAGCAGGGGAGAGGCAGTTTGGGCAAACATCTACGGTGCATTATGCGACCACAGACCAGTCCTGTGGTGCATTATGCGACCACAGAATAGGTATGTGGGCCGCATAACTACCGCATACCCAGGTAAAGTTTCTATTTTTTTAGCACCACTTCTGTGATCGCATATGCTACCGCATATCAGTTCTGCGTTCGCATATGCGATTGCATACCCTGTTCCGGAGCTTCATTTTTGGGTTTTTATAACCCGACCCTACTTCGTTAAATAGACGATTTGTACCATTTTTAGCTAAAATATGACATTTTGAGAGTGAGAGAGTGATCTTTAACAAATTGTCCTTCAATTCTTGCTCGAATCATTGAAGATTAACAAGGAAAACTCACTAGGTCTTCATCCTAGAGGTAATATTCTACACCATAACCCCTAATTTTGAAATTATCTGAAAATGGGTAATTAGCAAGATAATATTTGGGCATCAGAGTTGTTTATTTTACATGCATGTGTTATCAAAGGGGAGTAGGGAGATTGTTGAACTAAACATGGTAAGGAATGGGTTGTGGGATGATAGAACCCTCCATAATAGGACCTTGAAATCTTAATGCACACTTAGTGTTTGATAAAATGCTCAAATGAGCTATAACCATGATCATCTTCCTAATTTTTGTTCAACTTGTTATATTTCTAAAATAGATTGAAGTTGCTAAGAAATCCAGAACATTTTAGAGTTTAAGGAAGCTCAATTGAGGTATGTTGGCTAAACGTTACTTTAAGAATTGGAACCTCAATATCCTTGTAAGTTCCAAGATATTTATTACAAGTTGAGTATTCCGAATAAGTTTTGTGACAAAGATATATGTTCAATTCATGTTTCAAATGCCCTTATCAAATTGTATTATAAATTGAGGATGTGATCCCAATTATGGATTGTGTATCTACGTGTTATGATTCCAAGTCGTGATTTATGTGGAAAATTATTATGCCAAATTGTGTAGAGATTGTGATCGGGGTTACACCTCCACCCGCATATATTGGGGTGAGCCGGCAGGACCGCTTTGTGTATGATTTTGGAATTGTTGTTGCACCACCACCCACCTATATATATTGGGGTAAGGCGGCATGGTCGCTTTGTGTAGGTATCGGTATCGTTGATGCATTTCCACACGCATATATTGCGGTGAGGCAGTGGGGCCATTTGTGTGAAAATGGTTATTGTGTTTACACCTCCACCAACATACATTGGGGTGAGGCGGCAGGGCCGCTTGAGTAGAAAGTTGGTATTGTGCTTACACCTCCACCTGCATACATTGGGGTGAGGCGGCGGGGCCGCTTTGTGTGAAAATGGTTACAGAGGATCTCATCTTAAATTCTATAAATGTTAATGACAACTCTTGATGAGCTTGCTTTGGTTTAAATGACTATCTATGCTATTCTATTGTCGCCTTTATTCATCATATTCATATTGTATTTCCGAGTTCTTAAATTGGAGTTTGGTTTGCATATTAGTACTATTCGACATGTACTAACGTCCCTTTTGCCGGGGCGATGCATATTTAATGGATGTAGGTGGTTCCACAGCGAAGGATACTGACCGATGATTGCAGTTCTCATTCTTCCCAGCTGACTTTGTGAGCTCCATCTCATTCCGGGGTTGTGCATCTTTTGTTTAGTATATGTTATCGTGTTTTGAGGTATAGCCAGAGTCTTGTTGCCGGCACTATCATTGTACTCTTTGGTATTTTTAGAGGCTCCGTAGACTAAGTGTGGGTTGTATATGGGTGTTGGGAATGATAAACAAGTTGTGTTGTGATTAAATCACTTGTTCCACTTTGAATCATAAAGGGGTGTGTGTGTTTTGAGACCTTAAAATGAAGTAATTTATGGTAAGAAATTGGTATTGCAGACATGATCATCTTATTATCTAATTACCAAAAATATGTATCTTATTTATTCATGGATGAGTCTGTGTAGAAGAAAATCTAATAGGACTCGCTGGAGTTATAGGCTATCTCCCCCTAGCATATAATCAATAGGCCTTGCTGGTGTTATGGGATATATCCCTCAAGCATAATCAATGTAAGCATGTATGAGGCATAAGACACGTGGAAACATCATATGGACTCAAGAGATCATGAAGGAAACCATAAACAGAATCACAAATGTAATCTGACGCTTGTTGTCCATAAGTTGGACATATGAGCCTATCACCATTTTAGGGAGAAACTGAGTATATACATGAGATACTAAGATAAATTAACTCATTTTGATCCCTCTATAATCAATTTAGAACCAAGGAACTCAAGATTTGTCAAACTCTTCGAAATTCCAAATATTTCGGCAGAGTTTCCCCTAAAACTTGATGATCCTCAAAAACAACAGCAAGCACCACAATATACACGGGAATGGATACTCGGCCAAGATGATAATATCAAACTAAAGGAGATCCAGTTATCCACAATAGTGTCAAACGATCGACAAAACGAAATTGTGAATGTAATGTCGACTCATAGTGGCTAACTTGTTACATGAAAGTCTAAATATGATATAGGAATAATCCAAGCATCAACACACGATAATTAAGCTTATGTAATCTTAAATGAATATATTAGGAACATATGGGGTTTAGGTATACATAAAACATCAAAGGAACGGAACAAACGAATGTTTAGATGGCATAGGCCAAATGGGGATTTGCCCTTTTGCTTTTTATTTTTGTTTTGAAGTTCCAACCTAAACTATTTGCTTCCACAATTCACATGTGGAATTAAATAATATACAAGTATACAATACATGCTGATATTTCCCTTAAACATCCCTAAAGGATCAAGAAAAAGGCTAGAACATAGCTAAACTAAATCATGCTGAAAACAAAACGAAAACCATACAAACCTCTTGTGTTCTTGCTTCCAAACCTTTTTCCCTTTTATCCACACCTTACTTATGCTTGTATAAGTAAAATACAAAGGTGAAAAGCTTCTTTAACCACGAAGATATTTCCAAAAACGAGTTATAAGGAGAAAGGGGGATGGCAAAGTCTTACCTATGTCGTAAGTATCGCATTGATGTGTTTGCATCTTGCTTTTGAATTGCGGATGATGGAATTGCTTCAAAACCCTAAGGATGTCTAAAGAGACTTTGCAGGCCTAATTTGGGTCGAAGTGAGCCTTAGAGACGAAGGCTACAACTTTATATATCAATATAAACTTCCACCGCACTTGTGGGTCCAAAAGGGAGCTACTTGTGCAGTTTTGTGAAAAAGCGAATATCTGTATACTCCGATGTCGTATCGACGAATGGTTTAATGCATTGGAAACTAGACTTGTATATATTTAATTTGGTGTTTGTATCACCCTATAAATCTAATTAGATTAAGAGAAAATCTCAGTAACATTAGACCTAAGTTTTATGTAAATTTATCAACGTAACTTGCGACAACTTTTGTCAACTTCTGTTTCCTAAATCGTTTGACTTCAAAAAATAACACATGACTATAATATGGCTAAAATCCCTAATAATATCACCTCCTTATCATGTTAATCATCCTAGTATCACCCCCAAAGTACGAGTTATAGCATTCCCAACTTCGTGTTTCGATGAAACTTATTTTCTTCGATTATTTTAGCTTCTAATCCTTCAAACCCTCTTGGTACTTACAGTTCATGATCTTAAATATTTGCAACCTCAAAAGTAACATGATTAACTTACATTATGTACTTTAAAAGATGATCTAATTTCCGAGCACACATCAGCTGACTTACAATGTACTTTTACGTACGAAAACATGGGGTGCAATAGTTTTACCCTTCGTGGTAGCGGAAAAGCCTTTGTGATTGCGAAGAACAAATTTCACCAACTTCCTAAACCTCCTACGAGAACAGACTACTGATGCGATTGCGATGACCAAACGTCCCCAGGCTTCCCGTTCGCGGATCCGTCCTTGCGACCGCGATGAAAAATGCGTTCCATCGCACGACCTCACCTTCCTTCTACGTGAACGAGTCCACACACTCGCGTTCACGATGAACAAACACCCCAAGGCTTTGCGAACGCATCCTTATATTCGCGAATGCGAAGTGCAAAAAGCCACCTGCCACCGAAGACTCTACGCGATTGCAGCACATTCTTCGAGATAGCGAAGAGAGATACCAGGAGCATAGAAATCAAAAGTTCCAACACATGAAGAAATGGTCTAAAACCCATATGAAACACACCCGAAGCCCCCGGGACCCTGGCCAATCACACTATCCAATCCCAAAACACAATGTGAACTTACTCCAAGCCTCAAATCACATCAAACAACACCAAAACCACGAATCGCGTCCCAATTCAATCCTAATGAACTAATGAACATTTCTAAATGCAAAACTAACGACGAACAATCCTAAACACCTCAAATGACTTGAATATTTCCATGCAAGTCCCAACTGAACTAAATGACCTATTCCAATTCCCGAAATAACAATTCGAGCCGTATATCAGTAAAGTCAACCCTCGGTCAAACCTATAAACCTTCCATACCTTTAACTTTCCAACTTTCGCCTATTTATGTCAAAACAACTTACAGGCCTCCATAATCACATCTGGACATATGCCTAAGTCAAAAATCACTATTCGTAGCAACCAGAACAATCAAAACACCGTTATGGGGTCATCTACACAAAAGTCAAACTCCGGTAAACTCTTTCAACTTAAGCTTCCAACTTTCGGATTAAGTGTCCCAATTCACTCCTAAACATACCCGAAACAAAACCAACCACCTCGAAAAGTTACGTAACCACAAATGAACATATAAGAGACAATAAATAGGGGAACGAGGCTGCAATAATTAAAAAAATTGGCCAGGTCGTTACATTCTCCCCCTCTTAATAAACTAATTTCGTCCTCGAACATGTCACGAACGGTTTGGAAGTCCTCAAATCACTAAATGAAATCGCCATACACATTCTCACGGGTGATCCCACATCACCCCAATCTTCAGAAGCCTAACACTACCTCCCCAACTTATGATTATTCCTTCCATCCATACTAATAAGCCTTAGAACAAAACTATTGCATAAATCAATAAGGTATAACCACATAATGAAACACATCACCCATCAGTCCATATCAACGCCACCGGCCACAATAGCTGCCCATAATCCAACCCAGTACTGGTAAATATCTTTATATCAACTAGAACCTTGTTCTAAACCTTCCCAACACTACTAATGATGAAGGAAACATATAAATCTCATAAATACTTACCCAATCAATATGTGACACTGTCACGACTCAAAATCTCACCTATCGTGATGGCGCCTATCTCATTACTAGGCAAGCCGACAACCTTAATAAATCACAAATTCTTTTATTATTGAAAATATAATATTTAGATTTAATAGAAAATCCCAAAAATACTGATAGAAATACACTCCCAAAACCCAGTGTCACTGAGTACATGAGCATCTAAATGATGACATAGTCTAACTGATAAAACACTATCCGGAAATATAGAACAGTACAAATAACTGAAAGAAAAGAGAGTCAAGGTATGCGAACGCCAACCAGCTACCTCGATAATCTCCAACAATATTTCTCCAAAACCTAGCAGCCGCCGTATCTGGAAGTACCTGGATCCGCACACGAAGTACAGAGTGTAGTATGAGTACAACCGACCCCATGAACTTCATAAGTAACAAGACTAACCTTTGGGCTGAAGGTAGTGACGAGCTCAACAGGTACAGTCCATTATGAAATAACAGTACAGAAATGTAGGCATGTTTTCAAGTTCAACAGATTACTCAGTACAAGTAAAATAAATCAACTTTGTATGATATGAGGAATATGACATCTCTATATCTACATGCCAATGTCAATGTTGTATATGGTATATTACCATGGAAGAATAATGTACTCACACTCTCAGAGTACTCAATCACTTAGTACTGTACGGGCAGGTCCATCCCAGGGAAGATCCATCCCTCAATATAAATAGCAACTGACAGTTAGTCACTCAGTACTGTATATGTCCAATATATCCTAGATATAAATGAAAAAAGGCAAATCCATGCATAGGCAACTCCATCCCAAATATAATATCCAATGCGCTCACTGTGTGGTGTGCAGACTACGGAGGGGCTCCTTCAGCCCAAGCGATATAATAAACCAGGTACTGGCATAAATCAATAGAGCATGATGCGGCGTGTAGCCCGATCCCATAAATATAACTCACAATCAGGCCCTCGGCCTCACTCAATCATTAATCTCTCCAGTCTCTCGGGCTCACAATGTCATGAATATCAGCCCGACAAAATGATATGATGTATCAATGAATGGCAATAGAGACTGAGATATGATATGCATATAATAGACGTGACTGAGCATGAATTAAAGTATTAAACAATTAATTCAATAACACCACGACCTATGTGGGTCCCAAAAATATCAGCACGTAGTCTAAACATAAGCTTTAATATGAGTCTCAGCTCAATTCCTTTAACATGCGGAGGATATGTGGATAATGACATGATTATTTGATTATGAAATTTCACGGAATCATTTAAGTCAAAAATTCTACGGTGCACGCTCACACTCCTATCACCTAGCATGTGCATCGCCTCAAACTAGTCAATAACATGTAATTTCAGGAATTTATACCCTTAAACAAAGTCTAAAAATGTTAGTTACCTCAAACCGTGTAATTCTTTATTCCAATATGCCCTTGCCTCACGAATTAAGCCTCTAAACGCCTCGAATGTAGTCACAATTAATTCGATACAGTCAACACAAAATATAGGAATTAATTCCATATAAAATTACAAATTTTCCAAAAAAATCCGAAATTCCACTGAAATATCGCCAGTGGGGTCCACATTTTAGAACCCGACAATAGTCACAAAATATGAACGCCCATCCAACTACGAGTCCAACCATATAAAATTTACCAAATTCAAATATCAACTCAACCCTCAAATCTTCAATTCAACCTTAAGGGTTTTCACAATTTTTTTCCAATGTAAAACACCAATTAAATGCTAAAAATAACTATAGATTCGGGTAATTTGACCAAAATTAAGTTAAGAACACTTACCCGGATGTTTCCATTGAAAATCTCCTGAAAATCGCCTCTCCCCGAGATCCAAATCATCAAAAATGGAAAATGAGACGAACATAACATAAGTTCTGCTGCCCAATCATTTCCACTATGCGATCGCGGACCAACTCACGCGATCGCGAAGAACAATTTTCCCCTGCCATAATTTTATCTTACATGATCCCGGATCCCTTCACGCGATCGCGAAGCACAGCTTCCTCCACCCTATGCGATCGCGGACAGCCCATACACGATCGCATAGCACAACACGTGAATTTTCCAGTTGCCTCCTTCACTCTATGAGAACGCGTCTTAATCCACGCGTTCGTTTAGTACTGCTGGCCAACAGCTTCGCAATCACGGACTTACCTAACCGATCGCATAGCAAAAAAATTCAAGCTGTCCAATTTAGCCTGCGCGACCATGGACTTTCTTACACCATCACGTAGAAGGAAACCAGACAGTGCACCAGAAAAACTTCAGCATAACTCCAAGTCCTAAATTCAATTTGTTAACTATCCGAAACTCACCTGAGGCCCCCTGGACCTCAACCAAATACACCAACAAGTCCTAAAACATAATACGAACATAGTCAAAGCCTCAAATCACATCAAACAACTCTAAAAACACAAATCATACCCCAATTCTAGCCTAATGAAAACTAACAAATTCCAACTTGTACAGAAACCTATCAAATCAAATCTGATTGACCTCAAATTTTGCACACAAGTCATAAATGACATAACAGACCTATGAAAATTTCCAAAATCGGATTTCTACCCCGATATCAAAAAATCAACTCCCTGGTCAAACTTCCAAACCAAAATTTCCTATTTTCGCCATTTCAAGCAAAAGTTTACTACGACCTTCTAAATAAATATCCGGACATACTCCTAAGTCAGAATTCACCATACGGAGCTATTGGAGCCATCAAAAGTTCATTCCCGGGTTGTTTACACATAATTCTTCATTCTGTCAATTATTTCAATATAAGCTTTAAATCTTGGAACTAAGTGTTCCAATTCATTCTGAAACCTCCCTGACAAGTCACATAACTATAATTGAACACAGAATAAGAAGTAAATGGGGAAATGAGGCTGAAATACTCAAAATGACAGGTCAGGTCGTTATATTCCCCGTCTTAAATAAATGTTCATCCTCGAACGGGTTTAGAGTTATACCTGGAGTGTCAAATAGGTGTGGATATTTGCTCCGCATCTCCCGCTCAGTTTCGCAAGTAGCTTCTTTGACTGGCTGACTTCTCCACTGCACTTTTACTAAGGCTATGTTATTTCATGTTAACTTTCGAACCTGCCGATCCAAAATAGTCACCGGCCACACATCATAAGTAAAATTAACATCCAGGTGAACTGTGCTGAAGGCCAAAACATGAGACGGATCCCTGACATATTTACGGAGCATAGATACATGAAACACTAAATGAACACCCAATAGACTAGGCGGCAATGCAATTTTATAAGCCACCTCTCCAATCCTCTCAAGTACGTCAAAAGACCGATATACCGAGGACTCTACTTGTCCTTCTTTCCGAATAACATAACACCCTTCGTAGGAGATGTTCTGAGTAGTACCTTCTCTCCTACCATGTAAGCAACATCACGAGCCTTCCGGCCTGCATAACTATTCTGTCTAGATTGCGCCATGCGTATTCGATCCTGAACGAATTTAACTTTTTCCAAAGCATCCTAAACTAAGTCAGTACCCAATAGCCTAGCCTCATACGACTCAAACCAACCTATCGGAGACTGACAACATCTCCCATATAAAGCCTCATATGGAGCCATATAAATGCTTGATTGGTAGCTATTATTAAAGGCAAACTTTGCTAGCAACAGAAACTGATCCAAAAGAACCCCCGAAATCGATAACACAAGCGCGTAACATATCTTCCGATATCTGAATAGTGCACTCGAACTGTCCGTCCTATTGCGGGTAAAATGTTGTACTCAACTGAACATGTGTGCCTAAGTCTCGTTGCACTGCTCTCCAAAAATGTGATATAAACTGCGTGCCCCTATATGAAATGATGTACACTGATACATCGTGAAGTTGAACAATCTCGCAGATATAAATCCCAGCTAACAACTCCAAAGAATAAGTAGTACCGACTAGAATAAAATGCACAGACTTGGTAAATCAATCCACAGTCATCCAAATAGCATCAAACTTCCGCGAAGTCCGTGGGAGCCCAACTACGAAGTCCATGGTGATCTGCTCCCACTTCAACTCCGAAATTTCAAGTCTCTGAAGAAATTCGCCCGATCTCTAGTGCTCGTACTTTGCATGCTGACAATTTAAACACCAAGCTACAAACCCCACTATATATGTCTTCATCCTTCTCCACCAATAATGTTCCTCAAGTCATGATACATCTTTGCGGCACCGGGTGAATGGAATATCGCAAACTGTGGGCCTCCTCAAGAATCAACTCACGCAGCCCATCTACATTCCGTATACAAATCTAACACAGCATCCTTAACACCCCATCATCTCCAATAGTAACATCTTTGGTATCGTCGTGCTGAACGGTGTCCTTCAGGACAAGCAAATGGGGATCATCATACTGGTGCTCTCTGATGCGGTCATATAAGAAAGACTGAGAAACTACACAAGCTAGAAGCCGCCTAGGCTCCGAAACATGTAACCTCATGAACTGATTGGCTAAAACCTAAACATCTTATGCAAGTGGTCTCTCACCAACAGGAATAATTGCAAGACTACCCATACTCACTGCCTTTCTACTCAAGACATTGGCCACCACATTGGCCTTCCCGAGATGATACAAAATGGTAATATCATAGTCCTTTAACAGCTCCAACCATCTGTGCTGCCTCAAGTTTGGATCCTTTTGTTTGAATAAGTGTTGTAGGATCCGGTGATCTGTAAATACCTCACAAGACACACCGTAGAGATAGTGCCTCCAAATCTTTAATGCATGAATAATAACTGCCAACTCTAAATCATAAACATGGTAGTTCTTCTCATGTGGCTTCGACTGGAGCGAAGCATAAGCAATTACTCTACCCTCCTTCATTATGACACAACCAATACCAATCCGAGAAGCATCAAAATACACAGTATAAAAACTCAACGCTGAAGGCAAAACCAGAACTAGAGTTGTGGTCAAGGCAGTCTTGAGCTTCTGAAAGCTCTCCTCACACTCATCTGACCACCTGAATGGAGAACCTTTCTTGGTCAATTTAGTCATAGGCGCGGCAATGGATGATAAACCTTCCACAAAGCGACGATAAAATCCGACCAATCCATGAAAACTCTGAATCTCTGTAGCTGAAGATGGCTTGGGCCAATTCTAAACTGTATCTATCTTCCTCGGATCTACATAAATCCCTTGTCTAGACACCACGTGTCCCAATAATGCTACTAAACTATGCCACAACTCACACATGGTGAATTTGGCATAAAGTTTCTCCTCCCTCAGCCTCTGTAGTACTACTCTCAAATGTTGTGCATGCTCTTCATGGCTACATGAGTACACCAGGATATCATCAATAAATACTACGACAAACAAATCAAGATACGGCTGGAATACACTGTTCATTGTGTGCATAAATGCTGCTGGGGCATTGGTCAGCCGAAGAGACATCACGAGAAATTCATAGTGTCCATAACGGGTCCTGAATGCCGTCTTAAGAATATCCGAATACCGAATTTCAACTGGTAATATGCAGACCTCAAATTAATTTTGGAAAATACTCTAGCTCCATGGAGCTGGTCAAATAAATCATCAATGCGCGTCAAAGGATACCTGTTTTTTATTGTAACTTTATTCAACTGCCTGTAGTCAATGCACATCCGCATAGTACCATTATTCTTTTTCACAAACAGAACTGGTGCACCCCAAGTTGACACACTAGGCCTAATAAACCCCTTATCAAGAAGTTCCTGAAGCTACTCTTTCAATTCTTTCAACTCTACTAGTGTCATACGATATGGAGGAATAGGAATGGGCTGAGTGTCCAGTACTAAGTCAATATTGAAATCAATATTATTGTCGGGTGGCATGCCCGAAAGATCTACATGAAACACATCCGGGAAATCTCGCACTACCAGAATAGAATGAATAGTAGGAGTGTCTGCATCAACATCTCTCACAAAGGCCAAATATGATAAACACCCCTTCCCAACTATTCATTAGGCCTTTTAAATAAGAAATTACCCTGCTGGGGACAAAATCTGGAGAACCTCTCCACTCGATCCTTGGAAACCCTGGCATTGCCAACGTCACAGTCTTAGCGTGACAATCTATAATAGCATGACATGGAGACAACCAATCCATACCCAAAATCGTATCAAAATCGACCATACTAAGCAATAAAAGATCAACTCTAGTCTCCAATCCCATAATGGTTACCACACATGGCTGATACACACGGTCCACAATAATAGTATTGCCCACCAGCATAGATACATGAACATGTGAGACTAAGGACTCACGGGGCAATTCAAAACAACGAGAAAAATATGACGAGACATACAAATATGTGGAACTAGGGTCAAATAATAGAGAAGCATCCTGGTGGCATGCTGAGAAAATACATGTGATTACCGTGTCTGAGGCAAGTGCAGATGGTCTGCCAGGAATAGCATAGAATCTAGCAAGACCACAACCTGATCTGCCTCCTCCTCTAGGGCAACCTCTAGCTGCATGTGCCTCACCCCATGCTGGTTGGGCGGGTGGTGGAATAACTGGTGCGGTTAGCCGCAACCTAACTCCTTTGCTCTACTAGACCTCACAAAAGGCGTGGACAACGTATCTTCATATGACCCGAATATACACACTCAAAACAGCCGTTCTCTGACAATGGCGGCAAGTACTGAGGTGGACCTCGAGAATTAGAATAACTACCAAAAGAACCTGGTATAGAAGAACCCCACACTAATGGTGCACGAGATGAACTCTGAGCGGGAAGTGCACTAAGAGATGGCTGACTCGGTCGAGTACTATATGAACTATGGCTAGCTGATGCCCCACAATGAGTCGAACGAGCCATCTGATGGGGCCTATAAGGTCAGCCGCTGCTGTGATAGGACTGTCCCCCAAAAGGAGCACTGCTGGAATTACCCGGACCACAAGACCTCTTGGCCTTCCTCTACTCATGCTCTTGAGTACGGACCATTTTGAGCTGTCGAGCACTTTCGACCACCTCATCTAACTTAGCACCTGCTACATTCCCTATAGTCGTAACAAAATGAAACTGCTGGTTGAGGCCATTAATGAACCTCCTAATCTTTTGCCTCTTAGTGGGAACCAACCAAACAGCATGACAAGCCAAGTCTGAAAACCCCATCTCATAATGGGTTACCGACATGTCCTCCTGACGGAGCTGTTCGAACTGCCTACACAGTTCCGCCCTACGGGTCTGTGGCCCAAACTTCTCCAAAATGATAATTAAGAACTCATGCCATGAAATCAGTGTTGCACCAATTGGTATGCTCCTCTCATAAGCCTCCCACCATCTGAAGGCTGCCCCGGTCAGCTGAAAGGTAGTAAATGAGACCCCACAGGTTTCCAGAATAACTGGTGTACGAAGAATCTGCTGGCACCTGTCCAAACAATCTTGAGCATACTCTAACTTAGTTCCACTGAATGATGGAGGATGGAGTCTCCCAAATCTCTCTAATCTCTTCTGCTCCCCGTTGTTCAAAATAAAACCCACATGGGCCTGAGCAGTTACAACCGGCTAGACTAGTAGTACCCCCAGTATCTGGAGTCCCTGCACAACCTGCTTTGGTGTACGGGCGACAGGAGTATGAGTACCTCCCCTAGCCTGAGAAGTGGCTGGTGCAGCCTTAGCTAAAACCACCTAAGCAAGGCCAATGCAAACCTTCAATATCTAAGCCAACGCCTCTTGAATGCCTGGAATTACAATAGACATAGATGGTGCCTGAGCTGGTCCCACTTGCTCATCTATATCTATAATCCGCTCGTGAGCTGGAGCAACTGGTGGATCTATAAGTGCTGCTCTAGCTGTTTTGCTTGCTGCACCTCGGCCTCTACGATGGCCCTGGCTTCTACCACGGCCCCGGCCTCTCGTGGCCCAAACTGGTGGTACTGGTGCATGTTCACCCGATCTGCTATCACGTGTCCTCACCATCTGTGAAAGAATAGAATATTAAAGATGTATTTCCCGAAATCAATAAGTCTCATGACTAGAATACAAGAAAGTGAATTTTTTCCTAAGGGTTCTGCAAGCTCTCGATGATAAGTACAGACTTCTTCGTACCGATCCGCAAGACTCTACTAAACCTACTCATGACTCGTGAGACCTATGTAACCTAGGCAATGATACCAACTTGTCATGACCCAAAATCTCACTTGTCGTGAAGGCGCCTATCTCATTACTAGACAAGTCGACAACCTCAATAAATCACAAATTCTTTTACGATTGAAAACATAATATTTAGATTTAATAGAAAAGCCCACAAATACTAATACAAATAAACTCCAAAAATGCGGAGTCATTGAGTACATGACCATCTAAATAATGACATACTCTGAGTGATAAAACAATAAATAGAAATATAGAACAATACATATAAAGAAAAGAGAGTCAAGGTCTGTGGACGCCAAGAAGCTACCTCGATAATCTCCAACAAATAATATCCGAACTCCGGAACCTAACAGCCGCCATATCCGGAAGTACCTGGATCTGCACACAAAGTGCATAGTGTAGTATAAGTACAACCGAACCTATGTACTCCATAAGTAATAAGACTAACCTTTGGGCTGAAAGTAGCGACAAGCTCAATAGGTACAGTCCAATATGAAATAACAGTACAGAAATGTAGGCATATTTTCAAGTTCAACGGATAACTTAATACAAGTAAAATAAATCAACTCTGTTTGATACGAGGAATATGAAATCTCTATATCTACATGCCAATGTACATGTTGTATATGGTACACTACCATGGAAGAATCACATACTCACACTCTGAGAGTACTAAATCACTCAGTATTGTACATGCAGGTCCAACCCAAGGAAGATCCATCCCTCAACATAAATAGCAACTGACAGTCAGTCACTTAGTACTGTATATGACCAATCTAGCCTAGATATAATTGAAAGAAGGCAACTCCATGCCCTGGGAAATCCATCCCAAATGTAAATAAATAAGGCAATTCCATGCCCTGGAAATCTATCCCAAATATAAATAAATAAGAAAACTCCATTCCCTGGGTACTCCATCCTAAATGTGAATATATATGGCAACTCCATACCCAGGGAAATCCATCCCAAATATAATATCCATTGTGCTCACTGTGTGGGGTGCAGACTCCGGAGGGGCTCCTTCATCCCAAGCGCTATAATAAGCTAGGTCCAGGCATAAATCAATAAAGCATGTTGCGACGTGCAGCCCGATCCCATAAATATAACTCACAATCAGGCCCTCGACCTCACTTAGTCATTAACCTCTCCAATCTCTCGAGCTCACAATGTCATGAAAAGCAGCCCGTCAAAATGATATGATGTATCAATGAATGGCAACAGAGACTGAGATATGATATGTAAATAATAGATGTGACGGAGTATAAATTACATTTCTAAACAATTAATTCAACAATAGCACAACCTCTATTGGTCCCAAAAATATCGACACGTAGTCTAAACATGCGGTTTAATATGAGTCTCAGCTCAATTCCTCTAACACGTGGAGGATATGTGGATAATGACATAATTATTTGATTGTAAATTTTCATATAATCAATTAAGTCATGAATTCTATGGTGCACTCCCACATGCCAGTCGCCTATCATGCGCGTCACCTCAAAACCAGTCACATAACACGTAATTTCGGGAATTTATACCCTCAGAATCAAGTTTAGAAGTGTTACTTACCTCAAACTGTGTAATTCTTTCTTCCAATTTGACCTTGCCTCACGAATTGGCCTCCGAACACCTTGAATCTAGTCACAATTAATTCGATACAGTCAACACAAATTATAGGAATTAATTCCATATGAAAATACAAATTTTCCAACAAAATTGCAAATTCCACTCAAAAATTGCTAGTGGGGCCCACGTCTTGGAACATTAGAAAAGTCACAAACTATGAACGTCCATACAACCACGAGTCCAACCATGCGAATTTTACCAAAATCAGACATGAACTCTATCCTCAAATCTTCAATTTAACCTTAAGAGTTTTCATAGCTGTTTTCCAACTTTAAACACCAATTAAATGCTAAAATAACTATAGATTCGGTAATTTGACCAAAATTGAGTTAAGAACACTTACTCCGAATCTTCCCTTGAAAATAACTCACCAGTCATTTCCTCTTTGCGATCGCGGACCAACTCACGCGATCACGAATAACAATTTTCCCCTGCCAAAATTTTACCTTATGCAATCGCATATCCCTTCACGCGATCGCGAAAAACAACTTCCTTCACCCTACGCGATCGCGGACAGCCACACGTGATCGCATAGCACAATGGGTGAATTTTCCACTTCCCTCCTTTACACTATGCAAACGTGGCTTAATCCACGCATTCGTGTAGTATTGCTGGCCAACAGCTTTGCGATCACAGACATACCTACACATACGCATAGCATAAAAATAATTGCTTTCCAATTTAGCCTACGCGATCACGGACATTCTCATGCAATCGCATAGAAGGAAACCAGACAGTGCACCAGAAAAACTTTAGCAAAAGTCCAAGTCCAAAATTCGATTCGTTAACCATCCGAAACTCACCCGAGGCCCCCAGGACCTCAAATAAATACACCAACAAGTCCTAAAATATCATACGAACTTAGTCAAAGCCTCAAATCATATCGAACAATGCTAAAAACATAAATCATACCCCAATTCAAGCCTAATGAAAACTAATAAATTCCAACTTCTACATTTGGTGCCGAAACATATCAATTCAAATCCGATTGACCTCAAATTGTGCACACAATTCATAAATGACATAACAGACCTATTCAAATTTACAGAATTGGATTTTGACCCTGATATCAAAAAGTCATTGTAGGCCCCGGAAAAATTTCCTAATGATCTAAGACTTTAAAGTGCGCCAACGGTATTTGGGAATAACCTATTTGAGTATTAAAGGATACCTGGGATAGAGACATATCATTTTGAATTGATAATGTATGTTTAAGGTGTGTTGGAACATACTAATGAGTTTTGTGGATGGAAAGAACTTTTGTGGAACAAGTTGGATACATTAAGTGGAAACGATGTTTCAATTAGCACAAGACCTGACTTCAAATGAATAGCACTCCCTCCATATTATGACTTAGGTGGTGATATACCTATCAAATTAAAGTCCTTTGATTCTAGTTTTCAACACATCAAACCGTTCATCATTTGGACATTTCTACATAAAGGTATGGCTATATTTGGGAGTTTCTACCTTGTGCGGGCGGCCAGATGCACGACCAATTTCCTAGGTGCATGGCCGTGCACGTAGGAGCCCATTAAATAACCCCAAGTACGGGTAGAGAGAGGGTTAAGTCATTTCTTAAGCTAAAACCTGATATTTTAGAGAGAAGTGAGAGTGTTCTAGAGAGAGGAAGTAGATGAAGTGTTTTGTTCGTCAAGATCTTGTTCAAGACTTGAAATCCAACAAGAAAATCTCACAAGATCTTCACTCAAGAGGTAAGACTCAAAACCCTGGTCTTCAATTTCGAGTTTGTGGAAATCTAACAGGCTTGATCTGCCGGGTTGACTCGGTTGAACGCCGGTCGCGCTCCCCGAATTTGGGGCGTGATAGTCAACTCCCTGGTCAAATTTCCAAACTTAAATTTCCTATTTTCGCCATTTCAAGCCAAGTTTGACTACAGACCTCTGAATAAATATGCGGACACACTCCTAAGTCCGAATTCACCATAGGGAGCTATTGGAACCATCAAAATTCCATTCCGGTGTCGTTTACACATAATTCGTCATTCCGTCAATTATTTCAACTTAAGCTTTAAATATTGGTACTAAGTATTCCAATTCATTCTGAAACCTCACTGACAAGTCACATAATTATAATTGAACACAGAATAAGTTGTAAATGGGAAAACTGGGCGGTAATACTCAAAACGACCAGTTGGGTCGTTATAGATACCCCACACCGCCTAGACACATTCAATGCAATCCGTAAAGAACCATCACAACTCGAATACAACTAAAGATGGAAAGAGAGACACATGTGAGAGCTACCTAACAAATCTGACAGGCACAACTCCCTATCAGTACCATACTACGAATCCATTCCACAAGGGAGAAACAAAACATACAAACTAATCACAAAAGGATCTTCATCCTAACATAACTCCACCGCAACAGTTATCCCAATCCAAACATACCGACCCATACAAAAATACGAGGATCCCATCCTTAACTCTGAATCACAAGTAGAATACACATCACACTAGCCGAAACCTTTCACACTAAATTCGGTGGAAGAAACTCACAACACGTAACTGACTCCCCATTCTTATGGGGCACCTAAATCACAAGTCGTAGCCAAACCATCCAGAAATCACATCAAAACATACCATATTAAGTAACAAAAAGTTCATCCTACTCTCTTAGATATCAATAGTGGACAATCTAAAATTACAGACACGGGCTACCACTATAGAATATCTCAACATGTGCCAACACATAAACAAAGTACAAGAATCACGAAACACATCCATACATGAAGCAAGGCAGGATGAAGCTTACCAATAGATGGAACCAGGCCAAATAATACTAATGTGTCTCTATAACCAACCGAAACAATACATGTAACGACATTATCTAAGTACACCACCCTCAATCCAACCAGGAAAAACATAACAATGGGCCTGGCCTCCCCCTCTAGGACGAACTTTACCCGCCTGACCTCCAAATCTAGCTGGCGAAGCAGGTATAGCAGTAACTAGAGTGGAGCCTATAGCTTGAATACTCTGTTGTGGTACACCAGCCTGAAGTATGGGACAGTACCTCACCCTGTGCCTAGTATCCCCATACATAAAGCAACCTCTCTACTGACATGGATGTGGAAGTTGTCCTAAACGGGTACTCCGAGACCCATGTATATCTATAGCACCACGTCAAACCTAAAGTGTAGATTGAACTGGCTGACCCACAAAACCTCTACCATGATTTTCCCTGCCTCCAAAATAGGGATTAGTAGATCCTCCCGGTCCACAAGACCTCTTAGACTCCATGTCCTCCCTCTCTTGGCCCCGCATACCCTCAAACCTTCGAGCGATCTCCACAACCTGCTGAAATAGAGTATCCGTCTCCAACTCCCAAGTCATGCTAAATCTAATACCATAACTGAGTCCTTCATTGAATTTGAAAAATCGATCTCTCATTGCAGCAACCAAAGCAGGTGCATGTTGGGACAACTCACTGAATATGAGGGAATACTCTGAGACTGACATAGTCCCCTAACGCAGCTGCTCAAACATTGTGCGCCATGCTTCCCGAAGGGCCCGGGGAACAAACTGTCTAAAACAATCTCTAAAAATTGTGCCCAAGTGAGTGGGGATGCATCAGCTGGACTACCCTCCTCGTAAGTCTGGCACCTCCTATATGATACTTATAACAACTAAAATGTAGTAAAGGTGACTCCGCTCATCTCCACAACACCCATGGTGTGCAGAATACGATAACACTTGTCTAGAAAACCATGTGCATCCTCAGTAAGTGCACCATCGTAAGTAAGAGCGTGATACTTCTTTAACCTCTCAAATCTTAGTTGCTCCACCACAGATGCCTCTAGCCGGAGCTCATGCTAAACTTAATTAACAAGTTGTGCTGGCATAACTCTCGGAACCTAATTAATACGGACCCGCTACTCTGAAGTGCGGGCGGCGGGGGTATATTGATAGCATCCTAGGAAGCTCAACTCTATTCAAAGACAATGATAAAGCTTAGGAATCTCAAAGAGGGCCTTTAACAAGATGTCAAGCTAAAGAGTTGCAAAACAAGGTCATTAGACTCCAAGTTCAAATAAAAAAGTTGTTAATTGGGAGAAAGAGCTCAAGTATAAAGGATATGAATTGGCAAGGTGTTACAATTATTTTATTGCCCAAATTTATGTCCAAGAAGAGGAGTATTGGATCCCAAGAGACATCCTTTGAAGAAGGTTCTAATCATCCCAGTTTTGGACCATTTTGGCACCTAAAATGTGTCCCATTAAGTCCTACATGAAGTCACATTTTTATAACATAGAAAATACTTACTTTATGTCAAAGAAGGGTACAATAGTCATGCTAGAAGTTGAGTGCATGTTGTTGCCAAGTTGCTTGCAAATTTCCTTCAAGATTTTCAAGTCGAAGATTGGTTTTGGACTTTCAAGATCATATCCTATGGTAGTTGGACATTTTTCCCAAAGTAGTTAGGACTTTATTTCTTTTTCAAATATTTCCAAGATTGGTTTTGGACTTTCAACATCATATCCTAAGGTAGTTGGACATTTTGTCCAAAGTAGTTAGGACTTTTTGTCCAAAGTAGTTAGGATTTTCTTTCTTTATTTTTTTGGGAGAATTAAGTGACTCCGTCTCTATATAAAAAGGTTTATTATTTGTTTTTAGGAAGATCATGATAGATAATATCAACAAAAATTGTGAGATTTTTCTTGTACTCTTGTGTGTGTCTACTCTTGGATTTATTCTTCAACCATCAAGAATCAACTTAAGGTGGTAAGATTAAACCATTTTCGAAATCTTAGATCACTTATAGGTATTCAAGAAAGGTGATAAGTTTATGCTTATTATTGTTCTTGTTATTATAAAGGGTCGTATTTCACAATCTCTCTCTTGTTTTTAATTCTCTACCAAAGGTGATTAGTTCTTCGTTAGCTAACTGTTGTTGCTAGGATTCAACTTCAAGAATAAACTTCTTTAATTCAAGAAACGCTTCTCGAATTCAATCTATTTTTAATTTCCGTTTTTTTCGTTTCTTTATTTTCTTTTAGCTTTCGCACATTTTTCTTGGTTTTCTTTAGTAACTCTTGGACCCCTATCGTGTTGTTTTTAAGTGGTATCAAAGCATAGGCTAATCAAGATTTCAATCTTGATAATCTTTGAAAGTTCTTGTATAAAAAAAATAAAAATCAGCCCAAAAAAAAAGTGTTATTGCTCATTTTTATTTTTAGAATTCAAGTATTATTTGGTTTCCAAGTCAAGAAAGGAAACAAGAGGGAATCCTAGTTCTTGAAGATTAAGGTAACTTCTTTCCTTATTCTAGTGGGTTTCGATTTTCTTAAATTCTTTCATTTTTCCTTCTACTAACCAATTCCTATTCTTTCTAGGTTCTGTCCTTCACTTTTCTTTTCTTTTTTCTAACTCCACATTCTTATCATTAAGGTTGTGGCTAGTAAGGTTTATTAATAAATCTAAAGATTAACGACCAAGAGTTGCTTTTGAGTGGAAATAGGCAAGATAAGTGAACATTAGAAGGAAAAGCCAAATTTTAGACATATTTCTTCTAATCTATGTCAAGATATCTCAAACAGGTAGTTACAATGGAAGGAGGAGAGCTATGGCTCAACAACTTGAAAAGTCGATCTTAAAGTATATCGAATGGAAGGAAGATAATGGTAAAGTTATTTTTCAAACAAGAGCTAAAGTGATGTATATGATTCATGCCCTTAGAATTGACAAAGCATTTGGCTATAACTTAATTAGCACTTATATGGTTGAGAAATTGAACTTGCCTTGTGTTGAGCTTATTGAACCCTACATGTTGAAAGGAGTAAAGGTGGATAAAAGAGTTTTATTGCCATTCTCTATTGGAAGGCATGAGGATGTGATTTGGTATGATGTCATTCCCAGGAATAGTTTTCATATCTTTTTGGGAAGGCCATGGTATGTCTATGAAAGTTGTTCATGTAGTATGGAAAAAATAGATACTCTTCTGAGGTTAATGGGAAGAAACTAATTCTTGGGCCTTTGACTCCCTCACAAATCTGGGAAGATGAAAAGATTGTTAAAGCGAATGTGGAAAAATATGAGAGAGAAAAGAATCAGAGGAGTAAGGGAGTGCATGTTGACATTCCAAGAGAGGAAAAAGGAGAGGTTGACTTGAGTGAAAAGAGTGGGATGTCATGTGAGGTAAAGAGTGATCTTGAGAAAAAAGAAAAGAGATAAGGCAATGAGATAAAAAAGTATATGAGGTAGAGAGAGAAAAATAAGAGGGGTTGAGTGAAGAAAGAGAAAAACTCTTTAGTGAGAGAAAAGAGGCTAAGGGTGAGGAAAACATTAGAACTTGTGATAAAAGTCAAAGAGAGTTTAAACAAGGAAAAAGTTTCTTTACATCCTAACCTATTAACTCTTTCTTGTTTAGTTCTTGTGATTTTATGCAGCCACGTGTTGAAATACCTTTTGAAAGAAGTGGTAAGGTGCAAAAGACAGTGGCAAAAGATCCAATTGGATTCCAACATGAATTTGGCGATATCTATTCTTGTTGAAAGGTGGAAGATAAAAGCTTGGTTAAATTCTTTGTTATTAAACCTTTTGACTATTTTGATTCTTATATACAGGTTTATGATATGGAGTTGCCTAAAAGCATTGCTAAGTTAGAGCCCTTTCATAAAGAAAATACAAGGTGGTGATGTTCCATTGGTAAATAAGTCCAAGTACGGTATGTATAATTGGTTTATTTGCATTCTTGGCCTTTCTAGAACACCCAAGGTATTTTTGGAGGTAATGAATTATACTCTTATTTCTTATATTGGTGACTTTATAATTTTTGTGGATGATGATATTTTGATGCACATCAAGTCTTATTTGTAATATCAAAGTTAAAGTACAAGAGTAATTTGCTTCCTTTTGAAATTGTGTATGACATAGATGATTATGTATTCTAACTTGGTAGAAAGAGGCATGAATTTTATGAGAAGAGATTTGTGAATGAGTTAAGCATTTCTTCTTCTCTTATTGAAGTGGCTAATGAGTTTTCATGTGATCAATTGCTAGAATGTGATTTTTGTTGTGGGATGGGGAGTCATTCTTTAAGTCATGTTCATTGTAAGCTTGTCTAAGTGTTTGCTACTAGTAAACAGGATATGAATGATTGTTGTGACATTTGCGAGAAAATACTCTTTCAGGTAGAGGAATCCATGAGATTTGTAATTGTAGATAGTTGGCTATATCATGAAAGTGTCTTCAATGATACATGTAGTAGAGATACTAATATTAACTGTATGTGTAGTCCATATTTTATAATTTCTTTGTCATGTATGCCTATGGACTACCTTAGCGACAAGATCGAATTGCAAGTACTATTGCATAGTGCATCTAAGAGAGGTTTTTATTGTATTAATCTAGGTAGGCATAAATTTTATTGGTGTGATGATGTCCATATGCTTTATAAGGGAGTATTTACACCTATTAGGATTAATTGGGTTAAATGGATACATGGTCACTATCTTGTTTTATTCCCACTATTGTTTCATATTAGTGGATGCCATTTACTAGTGCGTGTTTTCTTTTTCTTGCAAGATCGAAATTCGAGGACAAATTTTCTTCAAGAAGAGGGGAATTATAGCATCCTATGAAGCTCAACTCTATTCAAGGACAAGGATAAAGCTTAGGAATCTCAAAGAGGGCCTTTAAAAATATGTCAAGCTAAAGAGTTGCAAAACAAGGTCATTAGACTTCACGTGCAAATAAAGAAGTTGTTAATTTGGAGAAAGAGTTCAAGGAAAAAGGATATGGATTGGCTAGGTGTTACAATTGTATGGCCCACGGTTATGTCCAAGAAGAGGAGTATTGGATCCCAAGAGACATCCTTTGAAGAAGGTCCTATCATCCCACATTTGGACCATTTTGGCTCCTAAAATGTGTCCAAACTTGCAGCCCAATAAGTCCTACATGAAGTCACGTTTTTATAACATAGAAAGGACTTACTTTATGTCAAAAGAAGGGTACAATAGTCGTGCTAGAAGTTGAGTGCATGTTGGTGCCAAGTTGCTTGCAAATTTCCTATGGTAGTTGTACATTTTGTCCAAAGTAGTTAGGACTTTATTTCTTTTTCAAAGATTTCTATGATTTCCAAGATTGGTTTTGGACTTTCAAGATCATATCTTAAGGTCGTTAGATATTTTGTCCAAAGTAGTTAGGACTGTATCTCTTTTTGAAAGATTTCTAAGATTTTCAGGATTGGTTTTGGACTTTCAAGATCATATCATAAGGTAGCGGGACATTTTGTCCATTGTAGTTAGGACCTTTTGTCCAAAGTAGTTAGGATTTTCTTTCTTTATTTTTTTTCCCGCAGAATTAAGTGACTCCCTCTCTATATAATGGGGTATATTCTTTTTTTTAGGAAGACAATGATAGACAATATCAAGGATATGAATTCGCTAGGTGTTGCAATTGTTTTATGGCCCAGGTTTATGTCCAAGAAGAAGTTTATTGAATCCCAAGTGATATCCTTTGAAGAAGGTCCTAATCAACACACTTTTGGACCATTTTGGCACCTAAAATGTGTCCAAACTTGTATCCCAATAAGTCCTACATGAAGTCACGTTTTTATAACATAACAATGACTTACTTGATGTCGATAAGGGTATAATAGTCGTGGTAGAAGTCTTTATTTTCTTTTAGCTTCTGCACAATTTTCATGTTTTTCTTTAGTAACTCTTGGACCGCTATCATGTTGTTATCATCTGAGCTCCACCCCCGGTCTATGAAGTAGTTGATGCAACCGTAATCAATCCCGCCTGAGCCAATATACCAAGCATGCTCAGGAACTGCGCTAAAGTATCCTAAAGTCCGTGGTGCCTGGCGCCCAGCCGGAGCTACTAATGGCTCCTCAGGTGTTGCTCTAGTAGGTTCTCTACTTGTAGCACATGCTCCTCCTCGACCTTTACCTCTACCTATGCCTCATCCTCTAGCAACACCGGCTGTTGGGGCAGTATCATCACTAACTACAACTTGTGTCCTCACCATCTGTGTGAGAATATAATGACAAAGGATCAAACTATGATATCAAAAAACTCACACGATAGGATTGAAAGAAGTGAAGGATCCTAATAATTTCGTAGCCTCTCGGAGATAAGTAAAGACATCTCCGTACTGATCTGGAAGTTTCTACTAAGCTTTCATATGAATCGTAGCACCTATGAACTTAGAGATATAACACCAACTCATGACTCCAAATTCCCACCTTAGGATGTTGTGATGGCACTTGGACTCTAAGACTAGGTAAGCCTAACATACAATGAGAGTTAACAGAATTTACAGATTAGATATCAAATTAAACTATTAATCTACCATAATAAAACCCAAACAATGCATGTCAAAAACTCCAAAAATCTAGTGGAAACAAGTCATAAGCTCTACAGAGAGTGCACTAGTAATCTCTAAATACAATACTGGTTTGAACAAGAGATAAACAATAATACAACTAAAATAAGGTGATGACTCCGAGGCCTGTGAGCATCGAGCTGGTGGACCTTGAAGTCTCCAAAAATAAATGGTCAGTCACATGCGTCTGACACGGGCAAATGTACTAGATTTGAATAAAAATATGCAGAAGCGTAGCATGAGTACACCACAACAGTACACAGTAAGTATTATGACTAACCTCGGTAGAGTAGTGATAAGGAACAGTCAAGACACCTACTAGAAAAAATAACTTGTGCAAGTAATAATATTAAGCTAACAAAGGAATGAATATGAATGTAAGGCTAAACAAGGAAAGAATAAGTATATAATGCTAGAAAATGAAAAGTAGGAGCAATAGTTAGCGACAAGGAGTAAACATGTGATAACGCTGCAAGGTAACCGAAACATAGTTAAAGCACTAGTGAAACCAATTAAGGAAAACAATGACAACCAAATAATCAACCGTTATTTCACAAGGATTATACAAGAATTACACCGAGGTACCATGCCTCATAATCACAAATCACGGGTCCCAAATCATGATTCATAATCACATGGCAACTCGTGTCCACTTTGTTAATAACAACTGCACTGACAACTCATACGGTGCACGGGCAACTCATGTGCTAATACCAATAATAATAACCTCATACCCACACAGATAACTCATGTGCCAACAGTAACAATATCTCATATCCTCACAAACAACTCATGATTTCGATTACAGAAATTAAAACAAGTCGACTCATGTGCAAAAGTTGAAGTCATTCCGGTTTGATTTGATATGTTTCGGCGCAAATTATAGAATTTGGAAAATTCATAAAATCATAATTCGATGCGAGGCGCGATTTATAATTTCGACATTGTTTTACGTGGTTTGAGGCCTCGACTAAGTTCATATTGTATTTTAAGACATGTTGGTATATTTAGTAAAGGTCCCGAGGGCCTCGGGTGAGTTTCGGACGGGGTTCGGATCGATTTGAGCTTTTGTTGAAGTTTCTGGAAATTCTAGTTTTTGCTCCAGCCATTGGATACGGTTGCTCAAACCGTTGGACATGGTTGCTCCAACCGTTGAAGAAATGAAGGTTCTAGAATTCGTTGCGGTTTAGTGCATCTCACGGTTGACCTCATAGTTGGGAAGTTGAAGGAAAATGTTTGGCATAATATGGCATTTTTGTGGCCCATTATGCGGCCGCAGAGTGAGGCAGTCATTTGGGCCATTTTTGGATGTCATTTCGTGGCTCATTATGCGACCGCAAAACTATTTCCCTGGTCTCACACTGATCGCAGAACCATCATAGAATATTTGTGGAGGGAGGTTCTGCGTCACATTATGCGAGTGCAGAACAGGTCTGTGGACCGCATAATGGCTGCAGAGTGGGGCAGACCAGCCCAGTTCCGTAGGGCCATTTTGCGAACCGCAGAAGCATTATGCGGTCGCATATGCGACTGCAGATCCCATTTCAGAGTTTCATTTTTGGGTTTTTATAACCCGACCTCATTTTGTTATTTAGACTCTATGGACCATTTATGAAGGGAGAACTTGATATTTTGAGTGAGAGAAAAGGCTCTAGAGAGGGAGAGAGTTCCTCAATCAATTATTCCCCAATTCTTACTCAAAATCTTGGAAGAATTAACAAGGGAAGTACACTAGGTCTTCATCCTAGAGGTAAGATTCTACACCCTATCTCTTAATTTCGAAATTTAACTATATATGGGCAATTAGTAAGATAATTCATGGGTATGGGAGTGGCTTATTTTGCATACATGATTGATCATGGTAGGGAGATTGTTGAGCTAAAATAGATTGAAGTTGCTAAGATTTCCGGGACATTTAGAGTTAAGGAAGCTCAAGTGAGGTATGTTGGCTAAACTCTTCTCTTAAAAATTGAACCCCACAATATCCATGTAAGTCCCGAGTTGCACATTGTGAATCGATTACCCAAATAAGATGGTGTTAACTGACATCTGTGGTCAATATGTAATTCAAATGCTCTTGTTATGTTGTACTACTATTTGAGAATGTGTTAAAAGTATGGGTTGCATGTCTAATTGCCTTGACTTCAAGTTGTGTGTTCAAATGAAAGCTAATGAAAGATTGTGTAAGAAATCATGATGTGCCTAAGACTCCTATTTACTCAAATATATGCTTAAATGTCTTGAATAGAAATGCCTTGTTGTTGAAAAGTCCATGATGATGGTTGAAAGTAAAAAGGTGTGCATGAAATACGAAACATGAAATAAGAATCACGTAATGCGAAATGTGAAATATGAAACTCGACCAATGTGCCAAGAGAAATAATACAATTATGACCATTAGTGCCAATGAAATGAAGAGATGTGCAAGAAATATGAAATTGTGGTTTGGTTTATGTCTCGCATGAGACGGCCTATGTCACGACCCAAAACTAACCCCTGTCGTGATGGCGCCTATCGTGGAACTAGGCAAGCCGACTCATTTACAAAACAAAATGATATTTTCTTTTCAAAGACAATTTCAAGGTTATTTAACATAAAACCTCCATTTAAAGAGTTCAAATCAAAGAAGAACAGAAGTGCGAAAAAGAAAAAGCCTGACATCGGGGTGTCACTAGTCATGAGCATATACTACAATCTATCTAACAATATTAAGGTTAACTCAGCCCGGAAAATAGCTAAATACAACTAAAGGAAGATAAGAGGGAGAACAGCAGGGGCTGCGATCGCCAAACAACTACCTTGCTATCTCCAAGAAAATATGCAACCAGAACACTCAATAACCACTACCGTGTCCAGCTACACCTGGATCTGCACACAAGGTGTAGGGAGTAACGTGAGTACGCCAACTCAGTAAGTAATAACAATAAATAAAGACTGAGCAGTAGTGACGAGCAATAAAGCATATAACGTTCATATCAGGAAATCTCAGTAAAATACCACATGCTTTTAAAAATCAGGAATTGAATCAAACATCTCGTTTAAACCCATTCTAGTAAAAATCATTTAAAGACATTTTTCTAACAATTTTTCAACCAAAGGCTCAATGCAAAGATGAGCAAAATGATGAAATCATAAACAACCCCTTAGGAAAAACACCACTCATATACAGCCCCTCGGGCAAACCTCACAGTCACTCGTGCCACTCGGGCATACCTCACAATAACTCTTGCCACTCGGTCATACCTCACAATCACTCTTGCCACTCGGGCATACCTCACAATCACTCTTGCCTCCCAGTCACTCAGCACTCAGCACTCAGTGGGTACCTGCTCTCACTGGGGGTGTGTACAGACTCCGGAGGGGCTCCTTCAGCCCAAGCGCTATAATCTACATGGACAACTCACGTGTGATAATAATAAAGTATGCTGCAGGCGGGCAGCCCTGATCCACACTCATCCTCACCAATCAGGCCCTCGGCCTCACTCAGTCACAAGTATGCTGCAGGGGGGCAGCCCCGATCCACACTCATCCTCACAAATCAAGCCACTCGGGCATTTCAGTAAAACAGGGCATTCGGCCCAAAACATTTATATGCATCAAAATAGAGTCATAAAACTGAGTTATGCAGTAAACAAGTATAAACATGACTCAGTGTAGATTTTCAATCGAAAACAGTGAGAGGATGATACGAAACAGCCCCTAAGGGTCCAAACAGCATTGGCGCAAGGCCCAAACATGGCATTCAGCCCAATTTACAGAAAATCTTTCTAAATTATATAAGTATCAATGGTTTCAACAAAGTATGCAACTTTACAGTTGCTACGGGGCGGACAAAGTCACAAATCCCCAACAGTGCACGCCCACACGCCCGTCACCTAGCATGTGCGTCACTTCAAAATAATAGAATGATACGATATCCGGGGTTTCATACCCTGAGGACTCGATTTACAATTGTTACTTACCTCAAACCGGTCAAATCTCTACCCCGCAATGCTGTTTCCTCTGGACTCTACCTCCAAATGCTCCAAATCTATTCACAATTAGTATAATACCATCAATATACGCTAATGGAATGAATTCCACAAGAAAAGCTTCAAAATTAGACCAAAACCCGAAATTGGCTCAAAAATCGCCTGTGGGTCCCACGTCTCGGAGCCCGACAAAAGTTACAAAATCTGAAAGCCCATCTAACCACGAGTTTACCCATACCAATTTTACCAAAATCCGACCTCAACTCGACCCTCAAATCTACAAATCTTATTTCCAAATTTCTAAGTTTCAATCTCTGATTTACACCTCAAAATCATGTAATCTAGTTGGATTACTCGATGATAATTCAATATTATGGAGTAGAAATGAACACAAGGGACTTACCTCAAGTTTTCCTTGAAAAATATATCAATAATCGCCTCTTCCCAAGCTCCAATTTATCAAAAATGGCAAATGGGACGAAGTCCCTGTTTTTATAATTCTGCCCAGACATCCTCGGTTCTGCCTCGATCTTGGCCTTCGTTCGAGGTCCTCGATCCTGGTCCTCGGTCCTGCCCCTCGATCCTGGACCTCGATTATGTCTTCGACAGTGACCCTCGACCCTGGGCTCGATCATGCCTTCGATCGTGGCCCTCGACTCTGGGCTCGATCATGCCTTCGATCGTGGCCCTCGACTCTGGGATCGATCGTGGCTTCGATCGTGGCCCTCGACCCTGAGCTCGATCTGGACTTCGATCATGGCCCTCGACTCTGGGCTCGATCATGGCTTTGATCATTGCTTCGATCTTGGCCCTCGACCCTGAGCTCAATCTGGGCTTACATCTGGGCTCGATTTCTGGGCAGAAGCAATTTCCAACAGAAGGAAATTGCAGCAGCTGTTCTAGTTTAATTTTTTGATCCGTTAACCATCCGAAACTCACCCGAGGCCCTCGGGACCTCAACCAAATATACCAACAAGTCCTAAAGTATCATACGAACTTAGTCAAATCCTCAAATCACCTCAAACAACGCTAAAATAATGAATTACACCCCAAATCAAGCCTAATGAACGTTGGAATTTCTAATTTCTACAAGCAACTCCGGAACCTATCAAATCACGTCCGATTGACCTCAAATTTTGCACACAAGTCCTAAATGACATAACAGAGGTATTCAAAGTTTTAGAATCGGATTCTGACCCGTATATCAAAAAGTCAACCCCCGGTCAAACTTCTCAAAAACTTTCGGCATTTTAAGTCTAATTCCTCTACGGACTTCCAAATAATATTCCGGACACGCTCCTAAACCCAAAATCACCATACGGAGCTATTGGAATCATCAAAATTCAAATACGAGGTCATTTACATATAGGTCCATATCCGGTCCACTTTTCTAACTTAAAATTTTCAATTATGAGACTAAGTGTCCCATTTCACTTCGAGTTACTTCCGGACTCGAACCAACTAACCCGATATAACATAATATAGTTGAATAACACAAAAAGAAATAGGAATGGGGAAAATAGGGTTATAACTCTCAAAACGACCGGCCGGGTCATTACATCCTCCCCCTATTAAACATTCGTTCGTCCTCGAACGGGTCTAGAAACATACCTGGAGTTTCGAATAGGCGTGGATATTTGCTCCGCATCTCCCGCTCGGTCTCCTAAGTGGCCTCCTCCACAGGCTGACCTCTACATTGCACCTTCACTGAAGCTATATCCTTTGACCTCAAACTTCGAACCTACCGATCCAAAATAGCCACCGGCTTCACATCATAAGTCATATCACCCTCTAACTGAACCGTGCTGAAATACAAAACATGGGATGGATCTCCAATATACTTCCGGAGCATGGAAACATGAAACACTTGATGCACACTCGACAAGCTAGGTGGCAAGGCAAGCTTATAAGCCACCTCTCCTATCCTCTGAAGCACCTCAAAAGGCCCAATGAACCGGGGGCTCAACTTGCCCCTCTTCCCAAACCTCATAACACCCTTCATGGGTGATACCTTCAGCAAAACCTTCCCCCCAACCATAAAAGACACATCATGGACCTTCCTATCCGCGTAGCTCTTCTGCCTAGACTGCGCCGTGCGAAGCCGCTCCTGAATCAATTTCACCTTATCTAATGCGTCTTGGACCAAGTCTGTACCTAGGAGCCTAGCCTCACCCAGCTCAAACCATCCAACCAGAGATCTACACCTCCTCCCATATATAGCCTCGTACGGAGCCATCTGAATGCTCGACTGATAACTATTGTTATATGCAAACTCCGCGAGTGACAAAATCTGGTCCCATGAACCCGCAAAGTCAATGACACAAGCACGTAACATGTCCTCCAATATCTGAATAGTGCGCTCGGACTGCCCGTTCGTCTGAGGGTGAAAAGCTCTGCATAACTCAACCTAAGTACCCAACTCTCGCTGCACGGCCCTCCAAAACTGCGATGTGAACTGAGTACCCCTATCTGAAATGATGGAAACTGGGAAACCATGCAGGCGAACGATCTCTCGGATGTAAATTTCAACCAACCGCTCTGAAGAGTAAGTAGTACCAAATGGAATGAAGTGCGCGGACTTGGTCAGCCAATCCACAATAACCCAAATAGCGTCGAACTTCCTCGAAGTCTGTGGGAGCCAAACTACAAAGTCCATAGTGATCCGCTCCCACTTCCACTCTGGGATCTCTAACCTCTGAAGCAAGCCACCCGGTCTCTAATGCTCATACTTAATCCACTGACAGTTTAGACACCAAGCAACAAACCCAACTATATCCTTCTTCATCCGCCTCAACCAATAGTGCTGCCTCAAATCCTGGTACATCTTCGCGGCACCCGGATGGATGGAATACCACGAGCTGTGGGCCTCCTCAAGAATCAGCTCTCGAAGCCCATCTACATTAGGCACACATATCCGACCCTGCATTCTCAACACCCCATCATCACCAATAATCACATCCCTAGCATCACCTTTCCGAACCCTATCCTGAAGAACGAGCAAGTGAGGGTCATCATACTGACGCTCCATGATACGGTCATAAAGAAAAGACCTGGAGACCACACAAGCCAATACCTGACTAGGCTCCGAAATATCCAATCTGACAAGCTCGCCTGCCAAGGTCTGAACATCTAATGCCAATGGTCTCTCTACTGCTGGAAGATATGCTAAACTCCCCAAACTCTCTGCCCGGCGAATCAAGGCATCGGCCACCACATTCGTCTTCCCCGGATGGTACAAGATAGTGATATCATAGTCCTTAAGAAGCTCCAACCATCTCCGCTGACGCAAATTAAGATCATTCTGCTTTAACAGATACTGCAGACTTCGGTGATCAGTATAGATCTCGCAATGAACCCCATACAAATAATGACGCCAAATCTTCAAGGCGTGAACAATGCCTGCTAACTCAAGATCATGGATAGGATAGTTCTTCTCATGGGTCTTCAACTGGCGCGAGGCATAGGCAATCACCCTACCCTCCTACATCAAAACACAACCAATGCCTATCCTCGAGGCATCACAATACACGGTGTAAGAACCTGAAGCTGATGGCAAAACTAACACTAGAGTTGTGGTCAAAGCAGTCTTGAGCTTCTAAAAGCTCTCCTCACATTCATCCGACCACTTGAATGGAGCACCCTTTTGGGTCAATTTGGTCAAGGGCGATGCAATAGATGAAAATCCCTCCACAAACCGACGGTAGTAACCCGCCAAACCAAGAAAGCTCCTAATCTACGTGGCTGAGGATGGTCTGGGCCAACTCTGCACCGCCTCTATCTTCTTCGGATCCACCTGAATACCCTCACTGGACACCACGTGCCCCAAGAATGCTACTGAACTGAGCCAAAACTCACATTTAGAGAACTTTGCATAAATCTTCTCCTCCCTCAATCTCTGCAATACAACCCTCAAATGCTGAGAGTGCTCTTCCTGGCTACGATAGTACACCAGGATGTCGTCAATGAATACAACGATGAATGAGTCCAAATAGGGCTGGAATACACTGTTCATCAGATGCATGAACGCTGCTGGGGCATTGGTCAGCCCAAAAGACATCATCAAAATCTCGAATCTTTAGCTGGTGATAACTGGACCTCAAATCAATCTTGGAGAACACCCTCGCTCCCTGAAGCTGGTCAAATAAATCATCAATACGAGGCAAAGGATACTTGTTCTTGACTGTGACCTTGTTCAACTGCCTGTAATCAATACGCATTCTCATGGAACCATCCTTCTTTTTCACAAATAAAACCGGTGCACCCCAAGGTGACACACTAGGCCGAATAAACCCCTTATCAAGGAGTTCCTAGAGCTGTTCTTTCAATTCCTTCAACTCCGCTGGTGCCATACGATACGGTGGAATAGATATGGGCTGGGTGCCCGACACCAAATAAATGCCAAAGTCAATATCCCTGTCAGGCGGCATGCCCGGTAGGTCTGCAGGAAACATATCCGGAAAATCACATACCACCGGAACAAAATAAATGACAGGAGTCTCTGCACTAACATCCCTCACAAAAGCCAAATAAGATAGGCAACCCTTCTCAACCATGCGCTGAGCCTTCAAATATGAAATCACCCTACTTCGTACATAATCTATAAAACCACTCCACTCAACCCTCGGAATTCCCGGCATAGCCAACGTCACCATCTTAGCGTGACAATCTAGAATAGCATGACATGGAGATAACCAATCCATACCCAATATCACATCAAAGTCAACCATACTGAGCAACAATAGATCTACTCGGGTCTCCAGACTCCCAATAGTCACCACACATGGCCGATATATACGGTCCACAATAATAGTATCGCCCACAGGAGTAGATACATGTACAGATGAAACTAAGGACTCACAGGGCATATCCAAAAAAATGGGCGAAATACTAGGAAACATATGAATACGTGGAACCAGGGTCAAATAATACTGAGGCATCTTTGTGGCAAATTGAGACAATACCTGTAATCACAGCATCTGAAGCAATAGCATCTGGTCTGGCAGGGAGAGTATAGAAATGGGCCTGACCACTCCCTGATCTGCCTCCCCCTAGGGCGACCCCTAGCTGACTGACCTCCACCCCGAGCTGACTGGGCTGATAGTGAGGTAGTTGGTGCTACAGTCGGCGACTGACTCCTTTGCTGAGATAGACCTCCATGACGATGAGGACACTGCCTCCACATATGCCCAAGCTCCCCACACTCAAAATAACTCTATGGTGCTAGCAGCGAAAACTAAAGGGAACCCCTAGCACCGGGATGACTGGTAGAAGAACCTGGCATGGAAGAGCCTTGAACAGGTGGAGCACGGGACGAACTCTGAACTGGAAAGGCACTAAGTGATATGTGGCCCTGATGAGAATTGTGAGAATCATGACCAGATGATGCACCCCGATGAAATAGCCGAGCTGACTGAGCCTGTCTGAAATGACGACCTCTACCGTGCTGGAACTGAACCCCAAAAGGAGCACCGCTGAATCCACCCTGACCACGAGGCCTCTTGGCCTCCCTCTCAACCCTCTCTTGACCGCGAACCATTTCAATCTGCCGAGCAATGTCGAAAACCTCATCAAACGTAGCACCTGAAACCCGCTCCCTGGTCATGAGTAACTGTAGCTGATAAGTGAGGCCATCAATAAACCTCATGATCCTCTCTCTGTCCGCGGGAACCAACCAGATAGCATGACGGGCCAATTCGGAGAACCGCATCTCATACTACGTCACAGACATATCACCGTGGCATAGCCACTCAAACTGTCTATGTAGCTCCTCTCTGCGGGATTGAGGCACGAACTTCTCCAAAAAGACCACGGAGAACTGCTGCCAAGTAAGGGGTGCTGTGCCAACATGCCTATACCTCTCGTAAGTCTCCCACCATCTGAGTGCAGCCCCAGAAAACTAAAAGGTAGTCAATGGGACCCCACAAGTCTCCAAAATACTAGTAGTACGGAGTATCCTCTGACACCTGTCCAAAAAGTCCTGAGCATCCTCTCTCTCTGTGCCACTGAAAGGTGGTGGCTGAAGTCTCCCAAACCTCTCCAACCTACGCTGATCATCCTCAGGCATAGCAGGAACCACATAATCCTAAGCAACAGCAACCAGCTGGGCTGGTGGTGCCTCTGGTGTCTGAAGTCCCTGAATAACCTGCTCGGGTGTGCGAGCGACTGGAGTCTGAGTGCCTCCCTTGGCCTGACAAGTGGTTGCGGCCGTCGAAATAGAGACCGCCTGAGCAAGGCCAGTACACGCTGTCAGAATCTGAGCTAGGGCCTCCTGAAGGCCTGGAATCACAATAGGCACAGGTGGTGCTTGAACTGGTGCATCAACAACTGGAACTTGGTCCTGATCTGGGACAACCGGTGGATCTGTAGGTACTGCCCCAACTGCTATACGGGCTACACCTCTGCCCCTACCATGGCTTCTACCGCGGCCTCGACCTCTCGCGGCTCTGGCTGGTGTTACTGGTAGCTGACCCTCCTGACTGGTAGCATGAGTCCTCACCATCTGTGAGAGAATGAAACAACAGATGTTTAGTTAGTAGAATCAACAGATTCGCACGATAAGAATTCAAGAATGTGAAGTTTCCTAAAGGTTCTGCAGCCTCCTGAAGATAAGTACAGACGTCTCCGTACCGATCCGCAAGACTCTACTAAACCCGCTCATGACTCGTGAGACCTATGTAACCGAGGCTTTGATACCAATCTGTCACGACCCAAAACTAACCCCTGTCGTGATGGCGCCTATCGTGGAACTAGGCAAGCCGACTCATTTCCAAAACAAAATGATATTTTCATTTCAAAGATAATTTCAAGGTTATTTAACATAAAACCTCCATTTAAAGAGTTCAAATCAAAGAAGAACAGAAGTGCGGAAAAGAAAAAGCCCGACATCGGAGTGTCACTAGTCATGAGCATATACTACAATCTATCTAACAATATCAAGGTTAACTCAGCCCGGAAAATAGCTAAATACAACTAGAGGAAGATAAGAGGGAGAAGAGCAGGAGTTGCGATCGCTAAACAGCTACCTTGCTATTTCTAAGAAAATCTGCAACCAGAACACTCAATAACCGCTATCGTGTCCAGCTACACCTGGATCTGCACACAAGGTGCAGGGAGTAACGTGAGTACGCCAACTCAGTAAGTAACAACAATAAATAAAGACTAAGCAGTAGTGATGAGCAATAAAGCATATAACGTTCATATCAGGAAATCTCAGTAAAATACCACATGCTTTTAAAAATCAGGATTTGAATCAAACATCTCGTTTAAACCCAGTTCTAGTAAAAATCATTTAAAAACATTTTTCCAACAGTTTTTCAACCAAAGGCTCAATGCAAAGATGAGCAAAATGATGATATCATAAACAGCCCCTCGGGCAAAACATCACTCATATACAGCCCCTCGGGCAAACCTCACAGTCACTCGTGCCACTTGGGCATACCTCACAATCACTCTTGCCACTCCGGTATACCTCACAATCACTCTTACCACTCGGGCATACCTCATAATCACTCTTGCCTCCCAGTCACTCAACACTCGGCACTCAGTAGGTACCTGCGCTCACTGGGGGTGTGTACAAACTCCGGAGGGGCTCCTTCCGCCCAAGCGCTATAATCTGCAAAGACAACTCACGTGCGATAATAATAAAGTATGTTGAAGCCGGGCAGCCCCGATCCACACTCATCCTCACTAATCAGGCCCTCGGCCTCACTCAGTCACAAGTATGCTGCAAGCGGGCAGCCCCGATCCACACTCATCCTCACAAATCAAGCCACTCGAGCATTTCAGTAAAACAGGGCATTCGGCCCAAAACATTTATATGCATCAAAATAGAGTCATAAAACTGAGTTTTGCAGTAAACAAGTATAAACATGACTGAGCATATATTTTCAATCGAAAACAGTGAGAGGATGATACGAAACAGCCCCTAAGGGTCCAAACAGCATTGGCGCAAGGCCCAAACATGGCATTCAGCCCAATTTACAGAAAATCTTTCTAAATCATATAAGTATCAATGGTTTCAACAAAGTATGCAACTTTACAGTTGCTACGGGGCGGACCAAGTCAAAAATCCCCAACAGTGCACGCCGACACGTCCGTCACCTAGCATGTGCGTCACTTCAAAATAATAGAATGATACGAAATCCGGGGTTTCATACCCTCAGGACTAGATTTACAATCGTTACTTACCTTAAACCGGTCAAATCTCTATCCCGCAATGCTCCTGCCTGTGGACTCTGCCTCCAAATGCTCCAAATCTATTCACAATCAGTATAATACCATCAATATACGCTAATGGAATGAATTTCACAAGAAAAGCTTCAAAATTAGACCAAAACCCGAAATTGGCTCAAAAATCGCCTGTGGGGCCCATGTCTCGGAACTAGACAAAAGTTACAAAATCCGAAAGCCCATTCAAAACGAGTCTACCCATACCAATTTTACTAAAATCTGACCTCAACTCGACCCTCAAATCTACAAATCTTATTTCCAAATTTCTAAGTTTCAATCTTTGATTTACACCTCAAAATCATGTAATCTAGTCGGATTACTCGATGATAATTCAATATTATGGAGTAGAAATAATCACAAGGTACTTACCTCAAGCTTTCCTTGAAAAATATAACAAAAATCGCATCTCAACAAGCTCCAATTTGTTAAAAATAGAAAATGGGACGAAGTCCCTGTTTTTACTGGGTTGGGGTAGGGGTAAGGTCTGCGTACACACTACCCTCCCCAAACCCCATTAGTGATATTTTACTGGGTTGTTGTTGTTGTTGTTGCCCAGACATCCTCGATTTTTCCTCGATCTTGGCCCTCGATCTTGGCCTTCAATTGAGGTCCTCGATCCTGGTCCTCGGTCCTGCCCCTCGATCCTGGACCTTGATTATGTCTTTGACCGTGACCCTCGACCCTGGGCTCGATCATGCCTTCGATTGTGGCCCTCGACTCTGGGCTCGATCATGCCTTCGATCCTGGCCCTCGACTCTGGGCTCGATCATGGCTTTGATCATGGCCCTCGACCCTGAGCTCGATCTGGACTTCGATCGTGGCCCTCGACTCTGGGCTCGGTCATGGATTTGATCATTGCTTTGATCATGGCCCTCGACCCTGAGCTCGATCTGGGCTTACATCTTGACTCGATTTCCGGGCAGAAGCAATTTCCAATAGAAAGAAATTGCAGCAGCTATTCTAGTTCAATTGTTTGATCCGTTAACAATCCGAAACTCACCCGAGACCCTCGGGACCTCAACCAAATATACCAATAAGTCCTAAAGCATCATACGAACTTAGTCGAATCCTCAAATCACCTCAACAACGCTAAAATAATGAATTACACCCCAATTTAAGCCTAATGAACGTTGGAATTTCTAATTTCTACAAACAACTCCGGAACCTATCAAATCACGTCTGATTGACCTCAAATTTTGCACACAAGTCCTTAATGACATAACATAGGTATTCAAATTTTCAGAATCGGATTCTGACCCCGATATCAAAAAGTCAACCCCCCGGTCAAACTTCTCAAAAACTTTCGGCATTTCAAGCCTAATTTCTCTACGGACTTCCAAACAATATTTTTGGACATGCTCCTTAGCCAAATATGCCATACAGAGCTATTGGAATCATCAAAATTCAAATCTGAGGTTGTTTACATATAGGTCCATATCCGGTCCACTTTTCTAACTTAAAATTTTCAATTATGAGACTGTGTGTCTCATTTCACTCCGAGTTCCTTCCGTACTCGAACCAACTAACCCGATATAACATAATATAGATGAATAACACAAAAAGAAGTACGAATGGGGAAAACAGGGTTATAACTCTCGAAACGACCGGCAGGGTCATTACAGCCTAGTTGATTGGGTCGTGATCGGATGCCATGCCGCACACATGGTTGTGACTGTGTTCGAAATCGTAATCGAAATTGTGAATAGTTCTACAACGGTACCAAAGATTTCCCAACTTAAAATTTGGAAATTTATTTAAGAACTTATACTATCTCTAATTTAATATTTGGTAATTGTTTGAGGCTTTAACTGATATTATGACTGTCCTTGCATTATTGCTCGTTTCTTTGAGAGAGTGTTTAGTCATATATACTAGTACTATTCGACAGTACTAACGTTCCACAACAAGCGGCACTGATCTGCAATAGCACTATACTCTTTTCTCAGCTGATTTGGTGAGCCCCACTTCACTCGGGGTCATGTATCTTTTGTTCATTTTATCACCATATTTTGAGGTATAACCGAAGCCTTGTTGCCGGCACTTTCATTGTACTCTTTTGTATCTAATAGAGGCTCCGTAGACATAGCGTGGGCGGTATGTTGGGGTGGGGAAAGTCAAACTAGTAATGTTGTAATTAGATCACACGTTCCATATTAAACTATGAAAAAGTAAGTATTTTGGAAGCTTATAAATGATGTAACTGCTGATAATGAATTCGTGTTGGTTTTTACTTGATCCTCACCACTGATTAATGAATGAACTGGATTTTAATATCATTCATGAGTAAGTTTGGGTAGAAAGTATTGTATAGGCTTGCTCGGCCGGGTTATCTTGGTTGAGCACCGGCCGCGCTCCCCGGGTTCGGGGCATGATAGGATAATAAAGATTGAATCTTTAATGAAAATCAAAAAGTCAATTCAAAAAGTCAACCCGGGTCCGCACCTCAGAACCTGACCAAACATAAAAATATTGAGCACCCATTCCGATACGAGTCCAACCTAAGCTATTATCCATTTCCGACCTCAAATCAACTTTCAAATCCTCAGTTTATAATTTTGGAAAGATTTTAAAAAACCCCAAATTTCTCCAACACAAATCACTAATTAAATAATAAAAATAATGATGTAATCATGAATAATGGGCAACTCTGAGTCAAAAATACTTACCCCAATCAAAACCGTGGAAATCTTCTCCAAAATCGCACAAAGATGAGATCTACAACTCAAAATATGTTAAAATGAACCAAACCCTCGAAATTGTGTACTATATTTCACCAACTCTCCACTATTGTGGAAAAGACTTCGCGATCACGAAGAACAAATTTCACCAAATCCCTAAACCTCTTACGCAAACACGAGGCTACAAATGTGAACGTGGTGACAAAATGTCCTCAGGCTTCGTGATCGTGGCTCCATCCTCGCGACCGCAATGAACAATGCGTGCCACCATACAACCTCACCTTCTTTCTATGCGGATGCAGCCCGACACTCGCGTTCATGATGAACAAATACCCATGTGCTAGCAAAGACTCTACGTGATCGAGACCCATTCTTCGTGAACGCGAAGAAGGATCCCAGATGCATAGAAATCAAATGTTCCAACACATGAAGAAAGTTTTAAACCCATTCGAAACACACCCGAAGCCCTCGGTACCTCGGCCAATTACACTAACAAATCCTAAAACACAATAGAAACTTACTCGAAGCCTCAAAACTAATGAACATTTCCAAATTCAAAACTAATGACGAACGAGCCTAATCACCTCATAATGACCTCAAATTTTGCATGCAAGTCCCAAATGTCATAATGGACCTATTCCACTTTCCGAAATCATAATCCGAGCCAAATATCAATAAAGTCAACCCTCGGTCAAACTTATGAACCTTCCAAACCTTCAACTTTCTAACTTGCCAGAACAACCTATGGGCCACCACATTCACATCCGGACATATGCTTAAGTCAAAAATCACTATACGAAGCTATCGGAACCATCAAAATATTATTCCGGGGTGGTTAATACAAAAGTCAATCTCCGGTCAACTCTTTCAAATTAAGCTTCCAACTTTGGGACTAAATGTCCCAATTTACTCTGAAACTTACCTAGAACCAAACCAACCACCCCGAAAATTCACATAACCACAAATGAAAAATGTATAGACAATAAATAGGAGAACATGGCTACAATACTCAAAATGACTAATCAGGTCATTACAAGAACTTTAGAGATCACCTCGTCCGAAAGTACCTGGATCTGCACACGTAGTGCAGAGTGTAGTATGAGTACAACTAACCTCATGCAATAAGTAACAAAATTAACATTGGTCTTAAAGTAGTGACGAGCTAAGAAGAAACATTCAGATACCAATATTAATAACTAATAACAACTCATGATAAAAAGGAAAAATAATGTATGCATGTAGCTCAATAATATCATGTTCAGCTCGTTCACATATCAGGAATTTAGGCACACTTTCCATATATAACCGTTAAAGCCTAACATGGATAATAAATTTAATTTACCAACTAGCATGGGGAAAGTACATGTCATATATACATGTCAACTCAATAATATCACTATGGACCCATCAAGAATAATCACACTTAGCATTGTACGGGTGTTGGCATAACTGCACATCATCAAGCACGTATATAAAACAATATGCCTGCACCCACTGCTGGCTTGTTAGACTCCTGAGAGGCGGATCCTGCCCAAGTGCTAATTATAATCACATAGTCCAAATAATAGGGCCTAGTGCACGTGTCACCCAAAAACAATAACACTTAGCCTAATGTGAGCATGGCGTACGCGTCACCTCAAAATCAATACCAAATTGGCTCTATGGCCCAAGCTCAGTCATTAACTGATCAAGTCTCAGATAATCACATCTCACAAAACTCAGTTAAACAGTGTTACACATATGAGGCACCAACAACATATGAATAATCAAATAAGAAAGTACTGAGACAAAGATATCATACACAGACATAGCATCGTGACTGATATTATGAGTGCAATTTTGGCAAATAGATCATAAGCAGCAAGAACAAGCCCTATCATGTTCCAAACAAGTAGCACGTAGCTTATATATGGTTTCTTCCAAACAAGTAGCACGTAGCTTATATATGGTTTCTAACATGAATCATGGCTCAAATAACCTTACAAGTCGAAATGACACCGATATAACAAGGCACGATAGAAAGCCAAATCTTATTATAGTCTAAAACCACCACTAATCATGAACACTCCGGTGCACACACCCATTCCCGTCACCTAGAATGTGTGTCACCTTAATATGTCTCATGTAACATAGTTCCCAGGGTTAATTACCCTCAAATCCAAGATTAAATTTGTTACTTACCTCAAAACATGCGAGTCAATACTTCAAAAATCCCTTCCCACGCGAATCGGCCTCCGAACAATTCGAATCTAGTCACAAACAACTTAATATCATCAAATAATGTTGTAGAAAACAACTTCAAACAATAAAACTTCGATCTTTATCAAAATCAAAAAGTCCACCCGAAACGTCAACCCCAAGACCGCACCTTGAAATCTAATCAAACTCACAAACTCTGAACTCCCATTCACTTGCAACTTCAGCCATACCAATTTCATCCAATTCCAACCTGAAATGACCTTCAAATCCTAAATTTTTACTTTAGGAAACTTTTTACCAAAATCACCAATTTCTTCACTTTAATTAACCAATTAAATGCTACCAACAATGATAGAATCATGGAATATAAACAAATTCGAGTAAAAAGTACCCACCCTAACCAAAATCGTTATAAAATACCTTCCCAAATCGCCCAAAATCGAGCTCTCTAACTCAAAATGTGGTATAGTGACCAAACCCTTAAAATAGAAATGTTAAATAGTCTACCCAGGCATACCCTTCGTGATCGCGAATATAAAACTTCCCGGTCCTCCAAAAGACTCTACGCAAATGCGAGCCCATGGTTGCAAACACAAAGCACAACACACTCTTGAAATACACGAACACAGAAACAACATTGCGGTCGCGAAGACTTACTACCTGACTTCTAAGCTGAACTCATCCTTCTACGCGAATGCGACTATCCACTCTTGATCATGATGATCACTCCCATCCAACTCTTTGCAGATGCATCACCACTTCATGAACTCGAAGTACATTTCGCCTGCCATCCAGAACACTCTACGTGCTTGCAACTTACTCCTCGTGATCGTTGTAATGACTCAGGCTGTCATTTTAAGTATTTTTGCTCCGATCCCCTATTTATTTTCTCCTTTGTGTTGTATTATGGTTATGTGACTTTGTGGGGATTTTTGGTTTATGTTCGGGTGAGTTTCAGAGTGAAATGGGACACTTAGTCCCAAAGTTGGAAGTTTAAGTTGAAGGAGTTGACCGTAGTTTTAATTTTTTTTAGACGACTCCGGAATGGAGTTATGGTTGTTCCAATAGCTCCAAATGGTGATTTTGAACTTAGTAGCATGTCTGGATACTAGTTGGAGGTCTGTAAGTCATTTCAGCTTGAATTGGCAAAAGTTAGAAAGTTAAAGGTTTGGAATGTTGAGAAGTTTGACGGGGAGCTGACTTTTTAGATATCGGGTTCAGATTCCAATTATGGAAATTGGAATAGGTCCGCCATGTCATTTATGAATTGTGTGCAAAATTTGAGGTCAATCAGAGTTATTTTGATATGAATCGGCATTAGTTTTGGAAGTCGGATGTTCATAGTTTCAATAGTCATGAATTAGGCTATGATTCGTAGAATTGATGATGTTCGATGTGATTATTGGCCTCTGGTAGTGTAAGGCTCCGTTAAAATTTCCTAATTATTTAAGATTTTAAGGTGCGCCAATAGTATTTTGGGAATAACGTGTTCGAGTATCAAATGAGACCCATGGGATAGAACCACATCATTTTGAAATGAAAATATGTGTTTAAGGTGTGTTGGAACATACTAAGGAGTTTTGTAAATGGAAAGAATTTGTGTGGAACACTTGGATACATTATGTGGAAAGGATGTCTCAATTAGCACAACATACTACTTCAAACGCATGCTGCTACCAAACTATATTGAATTAGGAGGTGATGTACCTATCAAATTAAATCGCTTTGAGTCTAGGTTCCAACGCATTAAACCGTTCGTCATTTCGATATGTATACAGAACGTTATGGCCATTGTACTGAACCTATATCATATGCGCGGCCAGATGTGCGATCGCACATATTTGGGAGTTTCTACCTTGTGTGCGCGGCCAGATGTGCGGACACTTGCCCAGGTACGCGACCGCGCAAGTATGATCCCATTAAATAACTCCAAGGGCGGGTAGAGAGAGGGGATAATTCATTTTTGAGCTAAAAACTGATATTTTGAGAGTGAGAGAGTGCCCTAGAGTGGGAGAGCGATCTTCAACAAATTGTCCTTCAATTATTGCTCAAATCATTGAAGATTAACAAGGAAAACTCACTAGGTCTTCATCCTAGAGGTTAGATTCTACACCCTAGCCCTAAATTTCGAAATTTATCTAAAAATGGGTAATTAGCAAGACAATTCTTGGGTATGGGAGTTGTTTATTTGGCATGCATGTGTTATCAAAGGGTGTAGGAAGATTGTGAGCTAATATTGGTAAAGAATGGGTTGTGGGATGATGGAATCCTCCATAAAAGGACCTCGAAACCTTAATGCACACCTAGTGTTTGATAAAATGCTCAAATGAGCTAGAATCATGATCATCTTCCTAATTTTGGTCCAACTTGTTATATTTCTAAAATAGATTGAAGTTGCTAAGAATTCCAGAATATTTTAGAGTTTAAGGAAGCTCAATTGAGGTATGTTGGCTAAACTCTTCTCTTAGAATTGAATCCCACGGTGTTCATGTAGTTTGTGTAAGTCCCGAATTGATCATTATAAAATTGGCCATTCCGAATATGCTTGTGTTGAAAGATATATGTTCAATATGAATTCCAAATGCTTTTATCATGTTATCTTATCATTTGATGATGTGTTCAAAGTATGGGATGTGTGTTGAAAATTTTAAGACTTTAAGTCAAGTTCGAATGAAGGTTATTATGCCAAATTGTGTGAAAAGTCTCTATGTGCCTAAGATTCTTAGTTGCTCCCATGAGTATTTAAACTCTTGAATTGAAAAGCCTTGTTGTTGTTGATGATGATGATGACATTTGAAAATGGAAAAAGAATTTGAATTATGAAATACGATCAAGTGCGAAGAATGATTTTATAATTGTGGCCACTAGTGCCAAAGAAATGAAAAGGTGTGAAAGAAGTATGAAATGAAATGACTGATATAAAAGGGTTGATATCTCGAATGAGATGGCCTAGCCGATCGGGTCGTGATTGAACTCTGTGCTAAAGGTACAGTGGTATGCCACCCCTTTCAGGTGGTAGGCAGCCAACTCCACTCCCTCCGTCTCAGTAGCGCACATAACCCAAAGAGTCTTATGCATCTTGTCAATGAAGTCCTATGAGTCCTCCTCCGGATTAGCACCCGTGAACACCGGAGGATCCAACTGATGATCAACATCAGAAATGCCAGAATTGGAAGCTGGAGCTGGTGGTGGAACCAGAATATCAGTTGGAGGAACCGCTGCACCCTCAGTAGGTGCAGGAACTGGTGTGTCTTGGTCGGGTGTAGTGGAATCAGGCAATGTAGCAGTCGGGGGATTATCCTCACCCCTCGGGTATTCACCCGCATCATAATATAAAGGGTCAAGCCAATCCTACAGCGGCATTGGCTCCTTGGCAAGTTCTTGCTCTCTTTTTAGGTGCCCTATACTGAAAGCTAATGGGATGCACGAGTTACAGGTGGAACAGTTGCACCATTAGTTTCATCGCATGATCCAGAATATCAAAGAAGGGTATTATTCCTAAATTCCCAAGTAGCCTCCAACTTGTAGATGTGGTCGATAACACACCGATCAGAAGGACTCTACCAGACACGGCTCCAAGACATCCTAGGACACTTTAAAACCTTAGGCTCTGATACCAAGTTTGTCATGCCCCATCCTCGGGAGGGGCGACCGGCGCTCAACCGAGTGAACCCGGTCTAGCAAGCCTGTTAGATACTTTCTACCCAACTAACCCATGATCAGGAAAACACATGATTTCATAAATTATACAGTAGGGAGTTCATATATACAATACTTAATCGTTTCATTAGCCATTGCTCCTTTAACTCTCAAAATACATAATTCTTATAGTTCGAGTTGACCAAGTGATCAAACACAACATAACTTGTTTAACATTCCCAACACCTATATACAACGCACATAGTGTCTACGGAGCCTCTAAAGATACAAATGAGAGTAAAGATGGTGCCGACAACAAGGCCTTGGCTATACATCAAAAAGTGACCACAATATAAACAAAAGGTACGATACATGACCCCGGAATGAAATGAGGCTCACCGAGTCCGCTAAGAAGAGGATGTAGCACTATTTGTGATCAACACTGTCTGTTATGGAACCATCTGCATCCATTTAAAGATGCAGCCCCCAGGCAAAAAGGGACGTTCGTACTGTCGAATAGTACTAGTATGTATAGCTAAACACCATCTCAATAGAATGAATAATAATACAAGAAGAACAATCAATAATTCAATAAGAGTCTTTAGTTCCGATATTCCACAATTCACAATGCCACTGTATTCTTACACGGAGTCTGATCACGACCCGATCGGCTAGCTTGTCTCATTTGAGACATCAACCATAACCATAATTTCATCATAATTTCCAGCACAGTTACCACCACATGTGCGGCATGGCATCCGATCACGGCCTGATCGGCTAGGCCGTCTCACCCGAGACATTACCTTTTCAATCAATCATCTCACTTCATACTTATTTCGCATCTTTCCAATTCATTGGCACTAGTGACCACAATTATAAAGTCATTCTTGGCACTTGGCCGTATTTCATAATTCCAGTTCTCCTTTCCACATTCAAACATATTTATCATTATCAACAATGATAAGGTTTCCCATTCAAGACATTAATGTCACATATGAGCAATTTGGGAATCTTAGGCACATAAAGGCTTTTCATACAATTTGGCATAACAACCTTTATTTGAGCTTGACATGAAGTCTTAACATTTCTAACACATATTCCACATTTTGAACACATCCTCAAATGGCAAGATAACATGGTGAAGCATTTATAATAAATATTAAATATACATCCTTCAACACAAACATATTAGGAATAGCCAATTCTATAATGATCAATTTGGGACTTATACCAATTTCATGAACACCGTGGGATTTGATTCTAAGAAGACGGGGGTTTAGCCAACATACCTCAATTGAGCTTCTTAAAACTCTAAGACGTTGCGGAATATTAGCAACTTCAATCTATTTTAGCAGTTAGATAAATTGAACCAAAAATTAGGAAAATGATCATGAATCTAGCTCACTTGAGCATTTTATCAAACACTTTGTGTGTATCAATGTTTTAAGCCCACTTTTTGAAGGATTCCATCTTTCCCCAACCCATTTTCTACCATGTTTAGCTCATAACTTTCCCACATACTTCAAGAATACATGCATGCTAGGTAAGAACTCCCATCCCCATGAACTTCCTTACTAATTGCCCATTCTAGTTACATTTCGAAATTAAGAGCTTGGTGATAGAATCTTACCTCTTAGGATGAAGACCTAGGGTGCTTATCTTGATAATATTCAAAGGTTTAAGCAACAATTGAAGAGAAATTTTTGATGAAGATCACTTTCTCTCTCTAGGACTCTCTCTCTCACTCTAAAGGTATCAGATTTTTACTCAAGAATGGTCTATGGGATGTGTTTTAACAGAATTGGGTCGGGTTTAAAAACCCCAAAAATGAAGCTCCGGAACAGGTTCTGCGATCGCATATGTCACCGCATAATGGTTATGCGGTCCGCAAAACGACCGCAAAATTTGTGTACCAAACCTGGAGAGGAACTGACCTGGTCTACGGTCACTATGCGACCCGCAGACCTGTTATGCGGTCGCATAATGCACCTCAAAATGGTTCTACAGTCTCATAGTGCACCGCAGAACCTCCTTCCGAAAAAAATCTAAGGATGATTATGTGACTAAAGTGTGGCCTACGAAACTATTATGCAGTCGCATAATGGCCGCGAAATTGACATACAAAATACCCAAAAAATGACCCCACTCTGCGACCAGTCTGCGGTCAGCAAAGTGGTTTTGTGGCCGCAGAATGGGCCGCAGAAATGCCTACTTCTGTCCAACATTTTCCTTCAACTCCCCAGCGCACTGTTCAATCCAAAAAGTCCAAACCGCGTCTTGCAAGCTCACCGCAAAGAAATTCTACTATTATTAACCTCTACGCCTACTTTGGCATCACAAAATCCGGGTTTTTAGGAAACAATTTACGGGGCCTTACATACACCCTCTTCCCATATGAGTTGGTGAGCCCCACTTCATTTCGGGTCATGTATCTTTTGTTCCTTGTGTATTGTGTTTGAGGTATAGTCGGGGCCTTGTTGCCGGCATTATCATAGTACTCATCTTTATGTATAGAGGCTCCGTAGACATAGTGTGGGTTGTATATTAGTGCCAGGATGGTTAAACAATGTTATGTTGCGGTTGTATTAATTGATCCATTTCAGACTATGAAAAATGTGTGTGAAATTTGAGACTTTAAAATGATGAAACTATTAGTAATAAATTGGTATTGTAGATATGATCACCTTATTGGCTAATTAATGAAAATATGTAGTAATGAATTGGTATTGTAGGTATGATCACCTTATTGGCTAATTAATGAAAATATGTATTATCTCCATTTATATATGAGTTTGGGTAGAAGAAAATCTAACAGGCTTGCTCGGCCGGGTTCACTCGATTGAGCACCGATCGCGCTCCCCGATTTTGGGGCGTGATAAACTTGGTATTAGAGCCTAAGTTTATAAAGTGTCCTAGGATGTCTCAAAGCCGTGTCTAGCAGAGTCCTTATCAGTGTGTTGTCGACCACATCTATAATTAGGATGCTACATGGGCATTTAGGAATAATACCCTTCTTTCATGTTCTCGATCATGCGATAAAGCTGGTTGTAAGATTGTTCCTTCTTAAACTCGTGCTTTGCTCTAACTTACAGTATATGTCACCTAAGAAGAAGGCAAGAACTGGCCAAAGAACCAATGTCACCCCAGGAGTGGCAGTTGATTATATATTTAATGATGCGGGTGAGCACCCAATGAGTCAGAATATTTCTCCAGTTACTACGCTGCCTGACTCTACTACAACTTATCAGACTGCACTCGTCCCTACACCTACTGAGGGTGCAACGGTCACTCCAACCGATATACTAGTTCGACCTCCAGTTCCAGTTTCCAATTCTGGTGATTCTAATGTTGATCTTAGGGGAGCTATACAAATATTGGCTTAGATAGTGGCTTCCCAGGCCCAGAGATCAAATGTTGCACCCACTTCTTCCAGTCAGCCAGGGGATTCTGCTAGTTCCAGGGTGAACAGGTTTCTCCAGTTGGATCCTCCAGTGTTCACGGGTACTAAGCCAGAGGAGGACCCCCAAGACTTCATTGATGAGATGCACAAAACTCTCTGAGTTATGTGTGCTATTGAGACAGAGGCAGTGGATTTCACTTCCTACCACCTGAAAGAGGTGGCATATTCTTGGTTTAAACTATGGGAGGAGTCCCGTGAAGAAAGGAGCCCTTCGGCGAAGTGGGGTGAGTTTGCCGATGGCAGACAAGATAAAGTAAAAGATTTATTAGATTCTTTTCTTTTCTTTAATGTTATTTTGTTTTTTGTAAAAGTCGTAAAGTAAATAGTTCTTTACTTTACAAAAGTAAGAGTCAGTTTCATGAACAGTAAAGGTCGTTCATGAATAGTAAGAGTCAGTTTATTGACAATAATGAATATAGCTATAAAGAAATTGACATGGAAGAAGATTTAGAAATAGTAAAAGAAAGATTAAGTACATCAAGTATACCAAACCAATTAACTTATGAAACACCAACATCATCAAGGATAAGTACATCAAGAAGAGAGTATATAATCCCAAAAAATTTAAATAGAAACACAAAAGAAAAAATAAATACATACCACTATTATATAACTGGAATCATGGAACAAAGAAAATATCAAATATTAATAAATACAGGACAAGAAGAAAACTATATTACAAGAGAATTAGTAACAGAAACTGAAATAATAACTACTGAACAATTATGCCCTGAATTACCTAAAGAATTAATAATAAATGAAGAAATAACAGAAAAAGAAATAATTATTGGAGGAATACCTCTAATAATACAATTTAAAATATATCAAGAAAACGAAAATGAAAATATTACACTAGGAATAAAATGGTTAGAAAAAGTAATCTTTGCACAAGTAATATCAATAATGATGTAAGAAGAATAATCTATGAGAAATTACTTAAAGCTGAAATAACAGAACTAATGAATCAAAATTGGACAGAATTAATTATACCAGAAACAGACTTATATGAATTAGATCTATATTTTGATAACACATAATGAATCATACATATCTACAATATTGGCAACAAACTACCGATAATATAAATTTACTGACAAATCTAGTAAAAACTAATATAGAAGAATATCAAAGAACCCAAGATATAGAATATATAGAATATATATTAGGAACACCATGTGATAACTTCATCACAAAAGAAATTTAGTAACAGAAACTGAAATAATAACTACTGAACAATTATGCCCTGAATTACCTAAAGAATTAATAATAAATGAAGAAATAACAGAAAAAGAAATAATTATTGAGAGCTATAAGGACGGATTTCATTTCTCCAGAACTGTTAACAAGATACTGCAAGCTAATCAGTCACAAATATCCAGACCACATATGCTCGAAATGCAAAGGAGAAGATAACATTGTTCCAGACGTACAACTGGAATAATCGAGAAGAAGATTACTGAAGAAGAAGACGACAAAAGACAACAAAAGCTATGGCAGATGAAACAATGAAGAAAATATACCAAGAATAGCTACACTAAAACAAGGAATAATACGCCAAGGACACAAAGCAGCCAAAACATAAGTGATGTAATAGAAAGGTATAACAAGAATCACTACCGAGGTACTGCCTCATAGTCTCATATCACAAAAAAATCATAATCTTTCCTTAAACCACTGTGGGAGTATTGCATTTAGTTTTGAAATTCATTTTTTCCGAAATAGCTTCCCGCATTTTTGCCCACCTTATCACACCACGTGGCTTCAAGTAGTTCCCCTGCTAGCAACACGCGTATCAAGCATACCTTATCTCACCGCACGCATTTTGACCCTAATCCTAATACTACCGCATGCGTATCAATATCATAACATATTACAAATTGCACCTCAAGTACCTAATATCACAAATTGCCAAAGAAGTCAACAATAATAGTGTTTCCACAAGAAATAGCCCATGGCTAAACCACTATATGCACAGGAGTCTCCACAATAGCGACCAAAAGTGAATAACTCCACAAGAATGGTATTTCAACAATTTACAATGTTACCTCAATGTGAACTATGACCTTTATAACTCAATACCAAATTCAATAATAAGATATTCCAAGAAATAGCAACTTCAAGTAAGGGACTCATAGGTTAAATAATGAACAAAGGTTTTTCTTCCATATTTACATCTCCTGTATTTATTTCTATATTTTTTATTTTTTCTATATTTTCTAAAAGTTCTGTATATGTTTCACTTATTTCACTTGATTCTGACTTTTGGTCGTCTATATTGTTATCTATTTCTTCAATTCTGGGAATTTCTTCTGGTTGTAATATTTGTTTAAATTTATTTATCTCATCTGTTAATTCTATTTCTTTATTTTTGTCTCTTTTCTTGTTTTCATATAGTGTTTTTAACATATTTAATTCTTTTTCTAATGTTATAATTTTTGTGTTTTTAGTTTCTTCTAATTGTTGTATTTCCCTGTTTGCTTGATTTTTGATAATTTCAATTTCTTTTTTCTTATCAATTTCTTCATTTTCTTTACTTATTTTTGTCATAGCTGTCAAGCTATCTTCTAATCTTGCCGTTTCTTTTTCTATCATTAGGTATAATTGGTCTCCTATTTTTTTATATCTTCTGCCTAAATTTGAAAATATTATTTTTATTTTCAATCCATCTTGGTTTTCATATGTCTTTTCATCTATAGCAAATTCTTCTTTGTTCATTTTTAGTCTATAGCTCTAATACCAATTTTAGATTTTTACTGTCCTTATTATTTTTATTTAATTTCATTTATAAAAATTAGTCAAAAGTAAAAGCTTTTTCATAATATTCTTTTTGTAGTGGAATTAATCTAACTATTTCTTTTAGGCTTTCTAATATATATTCTATATATTCTATATCTTGGGTTCTTTAGTATTCTTCTATATTAGTTTTTACTAAATTTGTTAGTAGTTCTATGCTGTCGGTAGTTTGTTGCCAATATTGTAGATATATATTATTCATTATGTGTTATCAGAATATAGATCTAATTCATATAAGTCTATTTCTGGTATAATTAATTCTGTCCAATTTTGATCCATTATTTTTATTATTTCAAAAGTAAGTAATTTCTCATAGATTATTCTTCTTACATCATTATCAATATTTTTTAGCATATATAGTATAAGTATCTTATAACTAAGATCATCATCTATTAAGTAAGTGTTCATTTTATCATATATCATATAGACTTATATATATCTACAATATTGGCAACAAACTCATAACAGTTTGTTAAATATAGTTGCAGGAAGCAGCACATCTAGCAATTCATCTGCAAAGAAGAAGGAAGAAATTAAACCTAGACACAAAAACATAAATATGAACAATTTATTTTCAAAATCATTCGTACAGAAAATCCAAAATACCCAGAACGAAATATTCCTACCACCACAGATAAATACCTACAAAGAAAGTCTGAACCAAGCCAAGAAGACATATAACCATATAACCCGTACATATATAGACAACATACACAAAATACAAAACATTTTAAACAAAAACCCAAAATCCCAAACTACCCAAAATCCAAATGAAGATTATATTACCCATTATCTAACAGGATACAATAAATTAATAGCACTACCAAATACAAGTGCAAAACTAATAGCCACCTGCTACAATTATGGATTACTAGATACTGTATATACACAAACAGGACAGGAGATAGCTACCATACCTGAGTTACACAGAGCATTTATGCAATACAGAAGAATAACTAAAGGAACGTTATTCTATATACGATTTTATTCAGCTACAGCAGAGATATTATATGAAGAAATAAAGCCTATCATACAAGTTATCAAGATCGGACTTACAAGAGAAATGCTCATACCAGAAAGAATAGAAGAACAAGAAGAGATAGAAAAAATAAATATTCCAGACTTTTATGCAAATAAAAGGATTATTGGAATATCCACTATACTAAATGAACTAGCAAACAACTATCTAAATCAGAATGCGATTTGGAGTTATTATTCAAGAGAACAAACAATGATATTCAAATTGTAGAGAAATACGAGAAGCAGATATGGAGGAATTAAGACAATGGGTCTTAAGTCTTTTAAAACCCGAACAACCTACAATCACAAGAGCTATAAGGACGAATTTCATCTCTCCAGAACTGTTAACAAGATATTGCAAACTAATCAGTCACAAATACCCAGACCACATGTGCTCAAAATGCAAAGGAGAAGATAACATTGTTTCAGACGTACAACTGGAATAATCGAGAAGAAGACGACAAACTAAACGACAAAAACTATGGCAGACAAGATAAAGTAAAAGATTTATTAGATTATTTTCTTTTCTTTAATGTTATTTTTTTTTTGTAAAAGTCATAAATAAATAGTTCTTTACTTTACAAAAGTAAGAGTCAGTTTCATGAACAGTAAAGGTCGTTCATGAATAGTAAGAGTCAGTTTCATGAACAGTAAAGGTCGTTCATGAATAGTAAGAGTCATTTTTGTAATCTTTAAATAGCCTTTTGATTATGAATAAAAGACAGGCTGCATCTTCAGGCATCCAAAAACTTCTCTCTTCTCTTACTCTCTAGATATACTTAAAGATAAAAATACAGGAAAGCTATGGACCAACAAGAAGATATGAAAGCTATGAATCAACAAGGAAATATCAAGAACCTACAAAAACAGGTATGTCATATTATAATTATGAGTAGCTAAATTATTATATTCCTGATAATCTCTAATATGTAAATTATAATTATCCATCATATAATAGTACTGTTATAGAAATCATCTTAAGAATGTTTGCCATGAAAATATGCTAAGAGTAGGTAAGCCCAGACTATGCATCCTAAGGTTGAAACCGGTAGGCAGAGAGGCCGTTTAGGGGAGTAAACAAAGTTGAAGCACTGTTAGGGTAACTGATTGAAGCAGAAAATCATGGTAGTGACCAGAAAAGATGATCAAAATAACTTATTATAATATGATGAATAAGGATAATAGACATAGAGATTAAAAGGAATATGTTTAGCAAATCATATGATAAAATGAACACTTACTTAATAGATGATGATCTTAGTTATAAGATACTTATACTATATATACTAAAAAATATTGATAATGATGTAAGAAGAATAATCTATGAGAAATTACTTACTTTTGAAATAATAAAAATAATGGATCAAAATTGGACAGAATTAATTATACCAGAAATAGACTTATATGAATTAGGTCTATATTCTGATAACACATAATGAATAATATATATCTACAATATTGGCAACAAACTACCGACAGCATAGAACTACTGACAAATTTAGTAAAAACTAATATAGAAAAATATCAAAGAACCCAAGATATAGAATATATAGAATATATATTAGAAAGCCTAAAAGAAATAATTAGATTAATTCCACTACAAAAAGAATATTATGAAAAAGAAATTTACTTATATTGTAGAAACAGATTCGAGTAATCATAGTTATGGAGGAGTTCTTAAATATAAATATGATAAAGAAAAAATAGAACATCATTGCAGGTATTATTCAGGATCTTATACTGAACCACAAGAAAAATGGGAAATAAATAGAAAAGAATTATTTGCACTATACAAATGTTTATTAGCATTTGAACCATATATAGTTTACAATAGATTTATTGTAAGAACAGATAATACCCAAGTAAAATGGTGGATAACCAGAAAGGTACAAGACTCAGTTACAACAAAAGAAATACGCAGACTGGTATTAAATATATTAAACTTTACATTTACAATTGAAATAATCACTACTAACAAGAATGTTGTTGCAGATTACTTGTCAAGACAAAGCTACCCAAACTGACCCAGATAATACAATGGAAAATCTACTCTTAGCCATGACTACACTTTGTAATAAAGTGGAAAGTATGGAAGAAGAGATACAGATAATAAGAAAAACAGCTACTAGTAGTCAGCAGCATGACTCAAAAAATGCGGAGATAAGACGATCGGAAGTCTCTAAAATTCCAGAGCTAGAAGGTGACGTTGAGAAACATCTAAAAACTCATAACAGTTTGTTAAATTTTAAGGGACCAAAATTTAATTCTTTTTCTAATGAATTTACTAGCTTGACAGCATAATAGAATTGAACAAAATATCAGTAGAAGAAATTCCCAGAATTGAAGAAATACATAACAATATAGACGACCAAATATATATTATTATCAAATATATTATTATCTTCTCCTTTGCATTTTGAGCACATGTGGTCTGGGTATTTGTGACTGATTAGTTTGCAATATCTTGTTAACAGTTCTGGAGAGATGAAATTCGTCCTTAAAGCTCTTGTGATTGTAGGTTGTTCTGGTTTTAAAAGACATAAGACCCATTGTCTTAATTCCTCAATATCTGCTTCTCGTATTTCTCTGCAATTTGAATATATCATTGTTTGTTCTCTTGAATAATAACTCCAAATCGCATTCTGATTTAGGTAGTTGTTTGCTAGTTCATTTAGTATAGTGACTATTCCAATAATCCTTTTATTTGCATAAAAGTCTGGAATATTTATTTTTTCTATCTCTTCTTGTTCTTCTATTTTTTCTGGTATGAGCATTTCTCTTGTAAGTCCGATCTTGATAACTTGTATGATAGGCTTTATTTCTTCATATAATATCTCTGCTGTAGCTGAATAAAATCGTATATAGAATAACGTTCCTTTAGTTATTCTTCTGTATTGCATAAATGCTCTGTGTAACTCAGGTATGGTAGCTATCTCCTGTCCTGTTTGTGTATATACAGTATCTAGTAATCCATAATTGTAGCAGGTGGCTATTAGTTTTGCACTTGTATTTGGTAGTGCTATTAATTTATTGTATCCTGTTAGATAATGGGTAATATAATCTTCATTTGGATTCTGGGTAGTTTGGGATCTTGGGTTTTTGTTTAAAAAGTTTTGTATTTTGTGTATGTTGTCTATATATGTACGGGTTATATGGTTGTATGTCTTTTTGGCTTGGTTCAGACTTTCTTTGTAGGTATTTATCTGTGGTGGTAGGAATATTTCGTTCTGGGTATTTTGGATATTTTTCTGTACGAATGGTTTTGAAAATAAATTGTTCATATTTATGTTTGTGTATCTAGGTTTAATTTCTTCCTTCTTCTTTGCAGATGAACTGCTAGTTGTGCTGCTTCCTGCAACTATATTTAACAAACTGTTATGAGGTTTTAGGTGTTTCTCAGCGTCACCTTCTAGCTCTGGAATTTTAGAGACTTCCGATCGTCTTATCTCCGCATTTTTTGAGTCATGCTGCTGACTACTAGTAGCTGTTTTTCTTATTATCTGTATCTCTTCTTCCATACTTTCCACTTTATTACAAAGTGTAGTCATGGCTAAGAGTAGATTTTCCATTGTATTATCTGGGTCAGTTTAGGTAGCTTTGTCTTGACAAGTAATCTGCAACAACATTCTTGTTAGTAGTGATTATTTCAATTGTAAATGTAAAGTTTAATATATTTAATACCAGTCTGCGTATTTCTTTTGTTGTAACTGAGTCTTGTACCTTTCTGGTTATCCACCATTTTACTTTGGTATTATCTGTTCTTACAATAAATCTATTGTAAACTATATATGGTTCAAATGCTAATAAACATTTGTATAGTGCAAATAATTCTTTTCGATTTATTTTCCATTTTTCTTGTGGTTCAGTATAAGATCCTGAATAATACCTACAATGATGTTCTATTTTTTCTTTATTATATTTATATTTAAGAACTCCTCCATAACTATGATTACTCGAATCTGTTTCTACAATATAAGTAAATTTCTTATTTTCATCTGGGAAGTATAGTTTTGGTAGTTTCTTACACAATATTTTAATCTTCCTTATTTGTTCCTTATCTTTTTCATCGAACCCATATTCTACATCCTTTTTTAGTTTCTTTTGTAAAGGTTTTAGGTTTTCTGCTAATTTAGGTATATATTCTCTTACTTGGTTTCTAATCCTAAAAATGATTGTAATTTCTTTTTTGTATCTATGTTCTCATCAAGATTGATTATTTTTTGTACTATGTGTGTTTGCATTTTTATTCCATTTTTATCTATTTGTATTCCTAAAAATTCTATCTGATTTTTCATAATTTCTGCTTTGGTTTTGCTTAAGCTTATACCAGAGTTTTCTATAATATATATGAATTTTTTTAATAATTTTATATGTTCATCTTGTGTTCTTGAATATAGTAATATATCATCTATATATACTATACAATTCTCTAGTTGGTTAAAATAATTATCCATAAAATATTGGTATCTTCCTGGTGCATTTTTATATCCAAATGGTAAAACATTCCATTCATAAAATCCTTGTGGTACTGTAAATGCTGTTAGTTTTTTAGATTCATCTTCTAGTTTTAGATGGTAAAATCCTGATTTACAGTCGAATTTACTAAAGTAATTATATCCTTGGATTTGTCTTATTTTTAATATCTTGTTAGGTATTGGGTAATTATATGTTTTAGTTTTTGCATTTAAATTTCGGTAATCTATAACCATTCTGCTTTTTCCTCTTTTTTGTTCACTATGTTTATTTACTATAAATGCTGGACTTGTATGTTTACTATTACTTTCTTGTATATACTTGTTATCTAATAATTCTTTTATATGCATTTTAAATTCTGCTAAATCATCAAAGTTATATTTTAAGGGTTTTTGTGTTATTATACTATTTTCTTCTATTAATTCTATTTTTATTTTTGTCTTATATTTATTCCATCCTTTTAGAGGGTTATCATTATATAATTTTTCTAATTCATTCTGGATTATTTTTACTTTGTCTATTGTAAATATGATAATTTCTAATTGGATAGTTGTATTTTTACTTATATTTTCTAATTTTTGTGTGATTTTTTCATTTCCTCGTATCCATTCTGTAGTTTTTCGTTGTTTATTGTTTACCCTTTTTGCTCCTACTTTATTTTTACATGGTGTGGTAAACTACCAGTGTGTTTTTGTTATTATGTGTGGATATAATTTTTCTAAAAATGGCATTCCTAGTAACATATCTTTCGTAGTAAATTCAAAGTTATATATTTCTTCTATAATTAATATTTTATCCCATATTTGTATTTTTACATTCTTGGCTTTGTAGTTAATCATACTTCCTTCATTATTAAATCCTGTTACTACCATAGGTATTTTTAATTTTTCCCATTTATCCGTTGGCAAACAATTATATTTACATATATTAGCTTCTGCCCCTGTATCTATCATTGGTGCATAGTATCTATTATAATATCCTTCTACTATGACTTTTGCGAGTATATATATTTTCATTCTTCTGTTCTTTTTATTATTATTTTCTTATCTTTGTATGTTATGGTTAATTGCTTATCTCCTAGACTGTATGGTTTTACCTTTTCTAACCATTTTATTCCTAGTGTAATATTTTCATTTTCGTTTTCTTGATATATTTTAAATTGTATTATTAGAGGTATTCCTCCAATAATTATTTCTTTTTCTGTTATTTCTTCATTTATTATTAATTCTTTAGGTAAGAATATTTGATACTCTAGCTCAGGCGGGGTTGATTCCACTTGCACTGGCAACATATCAGGCTGGGGGAGAAGCACAGACTCTCGCGGCCCATACCCCAAAGCAGGGATTCCATGTAGAGCAGGTACTAGAGGTTATACCAGTGCAACTGATTGTCCCATTTTAGCCTGAGGTTAGGGCAACAGCATATGAGGAGGAGAAGCTCAGGCTCGAGTGGTACAAGAAGTACCATCCTCCTACTTTCAGTGGCCTAATTAAAGAGGACGCACATGGATTTCTGGAGAAGTGCCACCGAATTCTCCGTATCATGGGCTCTATTTTCAGAGATGTTCCTGAGAGAGTATGTTCCTCACAACCTTTGGGATGCATGGCGAGCGAAGTTTTAGCAGTTTCTCCATGGTGTTATGATCGTATCACAGTATGCTCTCAGGTTCAATGAGGCAAGGTAGCCTGAGTGTGTGGGATTACCATATGAGATTCGCGTACCTGTCCAAGTATGCTATTTATATGTTGCCCGCTATGGAGGCTAGAGTGCATCGGTTTGTGCCGGGCCTTAGTCCCTTGGTAATTAATGAGCCGCTACAGCTGCCTTGAATTCTGATATGAACTATGGTAAGATGGTGGCATTCTCTCAAGCAACAGAGACCCGCAAATTGAAGAACAGAATGGAGCGAGAGGGTAGAAATAAGGCCCGGTCTACGGAGGTCAACATTCAAGGGAGGGTCATTAGGGCCATCTCAGTACTTTGCTCAGTCTTCGGCTAGTGCACCACCAGAAGGGCCCAGTCAGCAGCAGCAATGGAGTCATTCCAGGCCCAATCAGGGCAATAGGGGCTCCTATCAGTAGGATCGTCATGGTGGTAGATTCAAGCAGCTGCGGAGGCCCCCATGCCCTATGTGGGGAAATATGCACCTAGGAATATGCTACATGGACTTACCCATATGCTACGGATGCGGATTGAGGGGTCACATTCAAAGGGATTGTCGCTCGTCCCGCCAGGGTGTAGGCAGGGGCTCAGCACAGCCAGCCAGTTCTACAGCTACTATATCCACAGGACCTCCTCCAGCTCGAGGCACTCCAACACCTGTAGGGCGTGGTGCAGCTAGGGTGGAGTACAGAGTTCGAGAGGATCCGACCGTTTTTATGGTATGAGGGGTCGTCGGAATTTGGAGGCTTCTCTAGATGTTGTTACAGGTATATTGATTGTCCAATCTCATGACGTGTATGCTCTTATTGATCCCGGTACCACTTTGTCATATGTTACTCCTTATGTTGCTATGGAATTTGGGATAGAACAGAACAGCTTCATGAGCCGTTCTTTGTATCTACTTCAGTTGGTGAGTCAATTTTGGCAGCGCTAGTTTATAAGGATTGTGTTGTCACGTTGCGTGGTCGGGACACCATGTCCAATCTCATTGAATTGGGGATGGTCGATTTTGATGTAATAATGGGAATGGACTGGCTTTATTCATGTTTTGCCAAGCTTGATTGCCGAACCAGGACCGTTAGGTTTGAATTTCCAAATGAGCCAGTCATTGAGTGGAAGGGGGATGATGTGGTGCCGAATGATTGGTTTATTTCTTACCTTAAGGCCGTGAAAATGATCAACAAGTGATGTACTTACCATTTGGTCCGGGTTACCAACACCGATGCTGAGGCACCTACACTTGAGTCCGTACCTGTTGTGAATGAATTTCCGGGAGTCTTTTCGGATGAGCTCCCTGAGATCCCACCAGACAGGGACATTGATTTTGGGATTTATGTGATGGCAGACACACACCCTATATCTATTCTGCTTTACAGAATGGCACCAGCAGAATTGAAGGAGGTAAAGGAACAAATGAGAGATTTGTTAGAGAAAGGTTTCATCCGGTCGAGTGTGTCACCTTGGGGCACACCGGTCCTTTTTGTAAGGAAAAATGATGGGTCACTGAGAATGTGTATTGACTATCGGCAGCTCAACAAGGTCGCAATCAAAAATAATTACCCTCTACCAAGGATAGATGACTTGTTTTATCAATTGGAAAGTTCCAGGTACTTCTCCAAAATTGATTTACAATCCGGGTATCACCAATTGAAAATCAGAGAGCAAGATGTTCCGAAAATAGCTTTTAGAACCCGATATGGGCACTTTGAATTTTTGCTGATGCCTTTTGGGCTAACAAATGCCCCGGCAGCCTTCATGGATCTTAGAACTGAGTTATCAAGTCGTTCCTCGATTCCTTTCTGATAGTGTTCGTTGATGATATTCTTGTATATTCACGATGTCGAGAGGACCATGCTGATCATCTCAGGGTAGTTCTGCAAACCCTGCACCAACACACGTTATATGCAAAGTTTTCAAAGTGTGAATTTTGGCTTGAATGTGTCACATTATTGGGTCATATTGTCTCTAGTGAAGGAATTAAGGTTGTTTCTCAGAAAATTGCAGCTGTGAAGAATTGGCCGAGGCCTACAACTCCAATGGAGATTCGTAGTTTCTTAGGCTTAGCTGGATATTACAGAAAGTTTGTGGAGGGGTTTTCTACTCTTGCCTCTCCATTGACTAAATTGACGCAGAAGGCAATTAAGTTCCAATGGTCAGATGCTTGTGAAAAGAGTTTCCAGGAGTTGAAAGCAAGATTGATTACGACACTGGTGTTGACCCTACTAGAGGGTATATATGGATTTAAGGTATATTGTGATTCTTTAAGGATCGGACTTGGGTGTGTATTAATGCAACATGGGAAGGTGATAGACTATGATTCTAGGCAACAAAAGAATCATGAAAAGGACTATCCAACACATGACTTAGAACTCGCAGTGGTGGTATTTGCATTGAAAATTTGGCGTCATTATTTATATGGGATCCATGTGGATATATTCACGGACCATAAGAGCCTTCAATATATTTTCAAATAGAAGGAGCTGAATCTGAGGCAGAGAAGATGGCTTTAATTACTCAAGGATTATGACATTGATATTTTATATCATCCGGGGAAAAGGCCATTGGCCAAGGAAATCTATGTGTAGTTTAGCACACTTGGGAGGTATATCAAAGTCCATTGGCCAAGGAAGTTCACTGATTGGCTAGTCTGGGAGTTCGTCTTATGGACTCTAGTGAAGGAGTGGTGATTGTGCAAAATAGTGTTGAATAATCACTTGTTGTGGAAGTCAAGGAGAAGTAATACAACGATGCATCGTTGGCACAACTGAAAGAGGGAATTCATAAACATAAGACCATAGCCTTTTCTCTTGGCATGGATAATGGTAGACTAAGGTACCAAGGACGACTATGTGTTCCAAACATGGATGGTCTTCGAGAAAGAATTATGACCGAATCTCACACTTCTAGGTATTTCGTGCATCCGGGTTTTACAAAAATGTATCATGATCTTAAGGAAGTCTATTGGTGGAATGATATGAAGAGGAATGTAGCTGACTTTGTGGTGAAGTATCTAAATTGTCAGCAAGTGAAGGCCGAACACTAAAGGCCCAGTGGATTGGTGCAGAACATAGAAATTCCAATGTGGAAGTGGAAAATGATTAATATGGAATTTGTGGTAGGATTACCTCGTACTCCTCGTAAGTTTTACTCGATAGGGGTGATTGTGGATCGATGCACGGAATTAGCACACTTCTTGCCGGTTAAGGATGCCGATACGGCGGAATATGCTCAGTTGTATATCAAAGAAATATTCAGGTTGCATGGCACTCCAGTTTCTATCATTTCTGATCGGGGGGCACAGTTCACGGCTAATTTTTGGAAGAAATTTCAGCAGGGTCTGGGTACTCAGGTGAATCTTAGTATAGCCTTTCACTCACAGACTAACGGGCAAGCAGAGCGAACTATTCAGACACTTGAGGATATGTTGTGCGCTTGTGTTCTAGACTTCAAATGTAGCTGGGATGATCATTTTCCACTCATAGAATTTGCCTACAACAATAGTTATCATTCTTGCATTCAGATGGCACCATTCGAGGCTTTATATGGAAGGAAATTTAGATCTTCCATTGGGTGGTTTGATATTGGAGAACCAGAGTCGATAGGGCCAGACCTCGTGCTTCAGGCCATGGAAATTGTTAAGATCATTAAGGAGCGGTTAAAGACTGCTCAGACTCGTCAGAAGTCCTATTCGGATGTTCGTCGTAGGGATTTGGAGTTCAAAGAAGATGATTGGGTATTCTTGAAAGTTTCCCCCATGAAAGGTGTAATGGAATTTGGTAAGAAAGGAAAATTGAGCCCGAGTATGTCAGACCGTACAGAATCATTCAGAGGATCGGTGAGGTGGTGTACAAGCTTGAGCGACCACATGAGATGTCATTAGTGCACCCGGTATGTCATGTGTCTATGTTGAAGAAAGTAGTTGGAGACCTGACACTCATTGTTCCGGTTGAGACTATTGAGGTTAATGAGGAATTGACTTATGCAGAGATTCCGGTTTCTATTATTGATCGGCAAGTCCGAAAGTTGAGAAATAAAGAAACTGCCTCCGTAAAAGTGTTATGGCAAAACCAGCAATTTGAAGAGGCCACTTGGGAGGCCGGGGAAGAAATGAAGAAGAAGTACCCTTATTTGTTTGAATTTTTATGTAATCATTCTATGAAATTATTCCCTATGAATTACATATCATTTGTATAGCTTATGCTAAGGGTGTTCCTTTCTGGTAATATACTGCTTATGAGGCCACAACTGGTATTGTTTTTATGTTATATTATGTCATCGAATTATTTATATGTTATTAGGAATGGTTTATGGGATTCTCTGACAGGTGGATAGGCCCAGTTACAGGGGAGACTCTGTCGAAAGTTTTGGAAATTATTGGAGTTAGTCAAATTTTGGAGCTTTTGGTGTGTAGATAAAGATTTAAGTCACAGTATGTGTCTATGGCAGACTCCAACCCTCATTCGAGGATGAATGATCCTAAGCTGGGGAGAATGTAAGGCCCCATTAAAATTTCCTAATGATTTAAGATTTTAAGGTGCACCAACTGTGTTTGGGAATAACATGTTCGAGTATTCAAGGAGACCCATAGGATAGAACCACGTCATTTTGAAATGAAAATATGTGTTTAAGGTGTGTTGGAACATACTAAGGAGTTTTGGGAATGGCAAGAATTTGTGTGGAACAAGTTGGATATATTAAGTGGGAAGGATGTCTCAATTCGCACAACATCCTACTTCAAATGCATGCTGCTACCAAACTATAAAGACTTAGGAGGTGATCTACCTATCAAATTAAAGCTCTTTGAGTCTAGTTTCCAACGCATCAAACCAAGAATGATTTTATAATTGTTGCCACTAGTGCCAATGAAATGAAAAGATATGAAAGAAGTATGAAATGAAATGACTGATATAAAAAGGTTGATGTGTCGAATAAGACGGCCTAGCCGATCGGGCTGTGATCGGATACTATACCGGACACATGGTGGTGATTGTATTGGAAATTGTAAATGAAATTGTGATTGTGGTTGATGTCTCTAGTGAGATAGCCTAGACGATCGGGTGGTGATCGGAAGGTATGGTGGTATTGGTATTGAGAGTGATTGTGGTTGATATCTCTAATGAGATGGCCTAGCTGATCGGGTCGTGATCGGACTCCGTGCTAAAAGTACGATGGTATTGGTATTGTGGACGATGATACATCAGTACTAAGGATCTCCAACTTAAAAATATGGAAATTTACTTGAAAATTTATGTGGTTCTAACTTGATGTTTTGGTATTATTCGAGGCTTCCATTGATTTTTATGATTGTTCCTCCTCGTAATATTATTCATTCTATTAAAAACGCACTTAGTTATACATACTAGTGCTATTCGACGGTACTAACGTCCCTTTTGCCGGGGGCGCTACATCCTTAATGGATGCAGGTGGATGGCTTTTATTCATAAACATAAATTATAATTTACTCATTCAAGCCATAAATTAACCAGAAGAAATTCCCAGAATTGAGGTCTAATTTTTTATCTACTATTTTACTTGGGTATTATCTGTTCTTACAATAAATCTATTGTAAACTATATATGGTTCAAATGCTAATAAATATTTGTATAGTGCAAATAATTCTTTTCTATTTATTTCCTATTTTTCTTGTGGTTCAGTATAAGATCCTGAATAATACCTGCAATGATGTTCTATTTTTTCTTTATCATATTTATATTTAAGAACTCCTCCATAACTATGATTACTCGAATCTGTTTCTACAATATAAGTAAATTTCTTATTTTCATCTGGGAAGTATATTTTTGGTAGTTTCTTACACAATATTTTAATCTTCCTTATTTGTTCCTTATCTTTTTCATCGAACCCATATTCTACATCCTTTTTTAGTTTCTTTTGTAAAGGTTTTAGGTTTTCTGCTAATTTAGGTATATATTCTCTTACTTGGTTTACTAATCCTAAAAATGATTGTAATTTCTTTTTTGTATCTATGTTCTCATCAAGATTGATTATTTTTTGTACTATGTGTGTTTGCATTTTTATTCCATTTTTATCTATTTGTATTCCTAAAAATTCTATCTGATTTTTCATAATTTCTGCTTTGGTTTTGCTTAAGCTTATACCAGAGTTTTCTATAATATGTATGAATTTTTCTAATAATTTTATATGTTCATCTTGTGTTCTTGAATATAGTAATATATCATCTATATATACTATACAATTCTCTAGTTGGTTAAAATAATTATCCATAAAATGTTGGTATCTTCCTGGTGCATTTTTATATCCAAATGGTAAAACATTCCATTCATAAAATCCTTGTGGTACTGTAAATGCTGTTAGTTTTTTAGATTCATCTTCTAGTTTTAGATGGTAAAATCCTGATTTACAGTCAAATTTACTAAAGTAATTATATCCTTGGATTTGTCTTATTTTTAATATCTTGTTAGGTATTGGGTAATTATATGTTTTAGTTTTTGCATTTAAATTTCGGTAATCTATAACCATTCTGCTTTTTCCTCTTTTTTGTTCACTATGTTTATTTACTATAAATGTTGGACTTGTATGTTTACTATTACTTTCTTGTATATACATGTTATCTAATAATTCTTTTATATGCATTTTAAATTCTGCTAAATCATCAAAGTTATATTTTAAGGGTTTTTGTGTTATTATACTATTTTCTTCTATTAATTCTATTTTTATTTTTGTCTTATGTTTATTCCATCCTTTTAGAGGGTTATCATTATATAATTTTTCTAATTCATTCTGGATTATTTTTACTTTGTCTATTGTAAATATGATAATTTCTAATTGGGTAGTTGTATTTTTACTTATATTTTCTAATTTTTGTGTGATTTTTTCATTTCCTCGCATCCATTCTGTAGTTTTTCGTTGTTTATTGTTTACCCTTTTTGCTCCTACTTTATTTTTACATGGTGTGGTAAACCACCAGTGTGTTTTTGTTATTATATGTGGGTATAGTTTCTCTAGAAATGGCATTCCTAGTAGCATATCTTTCGTAGTGAATTCAAAGTTATATATTTCTTCTATAATTAATATTTTATCCCATATTTGTATTTTTACATTCTTGGCTTTGTAGTTAATCATACTTCCTTCATTATTAAATCCTGTTACTACCATAGGTGTTTTTAATTTTTCCCATTTATCCGTTGGTAAATAATTATATTTACATATATTAGCTTCTGCCCCTGTATCTATCATTGGTGTATAGTATCTATTATAATATCCTTCTACTATGATTTTTGCGAGTATATATATTTTCATTCTTCTGTTCTTTTTATTATTATTTTCTTATCTTTGTATGTTATGGTTAATTGCTTATCTCCTAGACTGTATGGTTTTACCTTTTCTAACCATTTTATTCCTAGTGTAATATTTTCATTTTCGTTTTCTTGATATATTTTAAATTGTATTATTAGAGGTATTCCTCCAATAATTATTTCTTTTTCTGTTATTTCTTCATTTATTATTAATTCTTTAGGTAATTCAGGGCATAATTGTTCAGTAGTTATTATTTCAGTTTCTGTTAGTTTCTTTTTTGGTCTAAATGATCTTTTAGTCTGATAATCTTTTATATAATATCTTTTTCTTGGTTTTTTATTTTTATATTTTGATTCTACAACTTATTTAGGTCAAGTTATGTAACTTTGGTTTATTGTTTTAAGCATTATTAAGGGGGATCAAGCAATCAAACTTTCTAGCAAACAATTCTTTATACTGGTGTTTCTCTCCCCCCCCCCGACACCGTGTTACTTTTCTGTAATAGCTTTCATTAATGCAATCAAGCTTTCTTTCATTCTCAATTCTCTTTTCTGCTCTCTCAGTTGCTCATGACATTCTTTTTCTCGTACTGCACTGACAATCTAGTCTAGCGTACGGAGGGGATCTCAGTTGGCAGACAGCAATCGCACTGACAATGATTGCTTAGCCTTACGTCACCCTTCCAAAGAATCTCAGGAAAGCATTGCGTAACAGTACATATGGAATAGTACTAGTATGTAAAGATTACTGTCCTCTTTCAAAATAGAATGTCATTGTAAGAAAGGGGAAATCATGAGAACAACAATCAACAATCAATGATATCCAAATGCCAAGTTAAGACATACTAATTTCAAAAATATGAAGATAATATTATGAAGATGATAATCAAAATATGAATATAATATTATTTTTGGTTGGGATATCATTAGCACTGATATACCAGTATTCACAATATCACTGTTTACAATACCAATACCACTATACTTTTAGCACAGAGTCCAATCACGACCCCATCGGCTAGACCGTCTCATTCGAGACATCAACCACAATCACAATTTCAATTATAATTTCCAGCACAATCCCCACCATCTGTGCGGCATGGTGTCCGATCACGACGGCTAGGCCATCTCACCACAATGTCGTGTGGATCGACATCACCCTTTTCTATTAATCATAGCATCTCAACTAAGAGGAATAATTTTATCACATCAATCTCAAACCAAATAAGGGGAATAATCACAATCCACTCCTACACTGGCATGTGTAGTTTTGGGGTTAGGTTATTTTAACCTGCCCTTCCTTGGTGACTATCGATACTCCCAAAACTATTTTTGATTTGCATAGAAGGGAAACATCAATACAAATGTATTTACCTTATAACTTTTCATACCGTACATAGCCTCATTGGTACTTTCAACCACTTACAACATCATTATTTCATTGGCTCTCTTGGCCATATATATGATTCATCATTCGTGTCACGGTGGCCGTATTTCATATTCCACACTTTCATTTCTTTCGTTTCATGGATCATCATCATAAATATGAACAAATAGAATATCCCAAAAATCACAACTTTAGGTTCATTAGTAATGAAGACTTTAAAGACAATGGATTTTTTTTACAAGAAATGGAGTAAAATAATTTACAATCGAAGCACAAGTTAAAATCATAAACGAGTAACACATCATTTATTCTTGAAATAATTTTCCCCAAAAAAGGAAATACACATTTTCCACTCATGAATATGTAAGAATGAAAAACACATTAAAAATACTCATAAAGCATAGCATTAGTTAAAATAGCCACATTGGAGCATGACTTGAGGACATATCTACTTTTGAAGTAATTTTGGAACAGTTGAATCAAGGCTCATTTCATAATCTTTCTCACATCATCTCATTTCATTGGCACCTCTAGCCACAAGTATAACTTTCATTCTTGGCACGGTGGCTACACTATATATCTTCAATTTATTTTTCTCACTTTCGAGCATCTTTATAGATTATCAACAACAAGGCCTTTACAATCAAGACTTTGGGTACACATATGAGCAATTAAGAGTCTTAAGCATATCGAGTTTTTCTCACACAATTTGGCATACTAGCTTTCATTTGGAACATGACTCAAAGCCTTGACATTGTAATACACAAACCGTGCATTGAACATATATCTTTAGACATAAGGCTCATTCGGAATAGTTAAGTTTATAAGGAATAACTCGGAACATAGGAATTAGGAACTTGAGCCAACCATTCTTGAAACTTACGAGAACATTATAAAATTTAATTCTAAGAGAGTAGTTTGGCCAACATACCTGGAATTCGCCCTTTAATAACACTACGACGATCCATTACACTAAGAAACTTCAATATACAATAACATCCAATGGGACAAATATTAGTAATAAATTTCATAATTTAGGCCATTTAGGCACTTTATCAAAAATCTAGTAGGCATGAATCTCTACATCCCTTAACCATAGAATTAGTTCATCCAACTACTACCATTTACCAACAATTTATCCCACCATTATTTTTAAACAATTCTTAACTTCCAACATCACACACATGACCATTCATCCATACCCAACCAACAAAATTCCATCATATAATCACCTTTTAATCTCTACAATGGGTATGTATTTAAATTGGGAATTTATGAATTCCAACCACCATACCATAAGTTATAACACATATTTCATACATAAATAATCACCATAGATTAGTTAGAGATGGAAGACATACCTCTTGTTGTGAGACTCTGGAAAATCCCAACTTGTAGGGTTCTTGACCAATTTGGGGATTTGAATGGAAATCTATGGATCTTCAAGATTAATCCTTATTAATATAGGTGTTTAGGAGTAGTAATCAACTCAAATTACTCCAAAAACATTACCTCGGTTTATGGGAATGAAGTGTTGGGCGGATTTCTTTTGATATGCAAGCCCTAGCTCAAAGAAATGGCTTAGCCCCTCTCTCTACCCGGCCTTGGGGGTATTTAATGGGCTCCTACGTGTGTGGTCGTGCACCTGGGCAAGTGACCACGTATCTGGTCGCGCACCTGAAGCATAATACCCTCTAAGATGCGCGGTCGCGCATCTGGGCGCGCATATGGCATAGGTCCGGTAAAATGGCCATAACATTCTATAAAACAATTCAAATGATGTACGGTTTGATGTGTTTGAAAGCAGCATGCGTTTAAAATATGATCTTGTGCGAATTGAGATATCCTTTCCACTTAATGTGTTCAACTTGTTCCACACAAGTTCTGGCCATTCATAAAACACCTTTGTATGTTTCAACACACCATAAACATATATTTTTATTTCAAAGTGATGTGGTTCTATCCCATGGGTCTCCTTTAATACTCAATTACGATATTCCCAAATACCGTTGGCACACTGTAAAGTCTTAAATCATTAGTAAATTTTTAATAGAGCCTTACAAAATCGACACTCAAATCTCTATTTTTTTATTTTTAGAAACATTTTGTCAGAAATACCAATTTCACTCATTGATTCATCAATTAAATACTAAATAAAAAATGAGATTAATGAAAAATAATCAAATCCGAGTCAAGAAAACTTACCCAACCTAAATTGGTGAAAAATGCCTCAAAATCGCCTGAAACGGAGCTCCCAATCTCAAAATATGAAATAATGAGTCTAAGTACCGAAATCCCTTTTAAAAACCAACTACAGATGTCGCATTTGCGATATGGGGTTCGCAAATGCAATCTTCGCAAATGCAAAATCCGGAAGTGCGACCCATTGACCGCAAATGCGAAGCCTGCTAAAACCAGAGGATGTCGCAAACGCTACCACTGACTTCGCAAAAGCAAAGTTTCACTCTACCAGTCAACGTTGTATAAGCAACCACAAGGTCACAGAAGTGACATGTCCAGGCCCCAAACCCCTTCGCAAATGCGATAGATACCTCGGAAATGTGAGGCATGCAAATGCGAACTAGTTCTCGCATTTGTGAGATCTACAACACCAACAACATCTACAACACTGAAACAAGTGCCAAACATTCTAAAATAAATCTGAAACTCACCCGAGCCCTCAAAAATATAACCGAGCGTCTGATACCTACCAAACTAACTTGGAATGACACTAAACCTTACACACAAGTTTCAAATGATAAAATGGACCTATTTAATGTCCCTAAATGAAAATTCGATCTCGATAGACACAAAGTTAACTCGTGGTCAAAATTAGAAATTTTGAAACATTCAAATTGTAAACTTTCAGCAAAAAGAGCCAATTCATCTTAGGAACCTCTGAATTCAATTCTAGGTATAATGTATATGGCCAAAATCACCATACAAACCCATTGGGACCGTCAAAATACCGTTTCGGGGTCGTTTTCACAAAAGTCAAACTTGGCCAACACTTCCAACTTAAACTTCCAAATTAGGAACTATGTATTTCAAATCAAACCAAAACCTCCCCGAAACCCAACCAACCATCACCAAATGTTACACCCTATGTTTTCGTACGTGGAAGTACGCCATAAGTAAATTGATATAAGCTCAGAAATGAGTTACTACATCCGTACGTTAAAATTTCATCGTAAGTTAAGCGACATAAGTTCGGGAATGAGATTATTTTGGGATTATAAGTATTATGTTATTTAAAATAAGTGATAAGTAAATTTGTGAAGGTGAGAGGGTAAGAAAATCGAAGAAGATGAGTTTCATCAATGTTTGACAATTTAAGATAAAATACGGTCCAAGCTATAATACCCGGTATTTATGGACTAATGTCATACAAGGTACCACATGACCGTGATTATAAGGTATATAAAGTGTGTTAAAAGTATGTGATATTTTAAGTAATTTGAGATAATTCTTAATTATGTGGGTAATTGATTAATTATTGGATAGTTGGAGATTATTAAGTTAATCAAGCGATTAGTGGTTAATTAAATATAATGTTTGGATAAGATTAATTAAGCCAATGTGGCAGCAATTGGAACAAGGATCAAGACCCAAATTATGACTCTTATATTACATAGCAAGGTGGCACTTTTTAAGAGAATTTAGCGGCTAAATCATCATGCCATGTGGGGCCCACACCTAAAGGCTTAAAAACCCTTCTAAACTCACTTTGTATCTATACAAGGTGATGCAGGATGCTTCGGTAAGTTCATATAAGAACTTATGTAATAGTAACGTGAGTTATCCAACAATTCATACGAGATTGTGTCTTAAGCAACGTGAAGTTTTGCGATTCTAAGGGAGTACAGTGCAACCTTTCCCAAGAATATCATACGAATTTCTCCCTACTTCGATCCGCCGTTACGTGATTTGTCGCAATTGATGTGTGTTAGAGGGATTGTCAAAAGAATCGACACAGGTATGTTAAGGCTATCCCTTCTTTGTTTTTGGCATGATCAATACGATACAAATAAAACGAGCAAAATACGAATTTTTTATAAATGACTCTATTCATAGAAGTACTAGGGGTGTCTATATTATTGATTCCCCACGTGAATTATTATTATATCTTCTGTTCATGGGTCACGGAAAAATACGTATTTGATAATGTTTATCCGAAAGGCATATTGAATTTTATGATATTCCGAGAAATCTTAGTAACGTATTTCTTATGCATTTCATGCAGTTAAACATGTACATTGACCCATGACCAGATGGCGTTATAGACGCGTATATTATATGTATATGGTATATGGGAAAAGGTTATGGCATTATATATGCACCACCACCTGATCAGCTGGTATACGTTGATTATTTTCCCACATTGGCCGAGATGATATGATGGGACGCCCTTTGAGGCTTGTTGATGTTATGAACGCACATACCTAAGCATGGTATGATATTTATATGCATATGCATGATATTGTAAATATTAATGATTCACAGAGCTATTCAGATATACATGTTTAGTCTTTTACTGCATGTTTCTCTCATGTCTATTATTCACTGATTTTAATTCCTTACATACTAGGTACATTATTTGTACTGACGTCCCTTTTGCCTGGGGATGCTGCGTTTCATGCCTGCGGGTCCTGATAGACGGGAGTCCTCCAAGTAGGCTATCAGCTTAGAGGAAGATGTTGGTGCGCTCCATTTTCTCCGGAGTTGCTATTTGGTCAGTATGATTAGGACATGTGTTGATTAGTATGGCAGGGCTCTTTCCCGCCCTTTATGATATTTATGTACTCTTAGAGACTTATAGATAGATGTCATGTATACAGATACTTGTGTGGCCTTGTCAGCCTACGTTATAAGTATATAATGGATCACATTGGTCTTATAGGCCCATATGTCTTATGTATAAGTTCGTATTTCATGTTGTATTTTACTTATCTCATGGCAGCTCTCCATCGGTTTGGGTCGTGACAAAAGTGGTATCAGAGCAGTTCTGTCCTAGGGAGTCTACAAGTCGTGTCTAGTAGAGTCTTGTTTATGGGTGTGTCGTGCACCACACTTATAAGCAGGAGGCTACATGGCATTTAGGACTGTCACTCTTCCTTCTTACTCTAGATCGTGTGGTAGATCTCATTTGTATGAACTCAATTTCCTAAACTGTATCTTATTCATAATACGACGATGCCTACATTAGAAAGACAATTGGTAAGAGATTGCATATGGATGTGGAAGAGTTAAGCTAGAGGCACTCGATTTTGCATCATGCTTATGATGAGGAAATGTGAGGCCTTTAGCAGATCATGTATGTACTAAGACATGTAAGCCTCTTGATAAGGAGCCTTAAGGCAAGAATATCTATCCACCCCTACGGTAAAAAAGAATAAGAGAATCAGAAAGTAGACATAAGTTCGAGTAAGTAAAAGAAGCAAGGTGAAAAAGGGTACGAGGTACCCAATTAATGAAGATTATTGGTATTTTCAACTCAGGCAGAGAGATATAAGCATTTCGAGTTACCTTCAATAGTAACAGAGGTATGTACAATTGGTCATATCCATTCCAGTTATGACCTACGGGGGTTAACAGAAGTAGTTTAGAAAAAGGACGGGATATCAGGATCCGACTGGGGATAGAGTAACCCAAAATGGTGAATGGATTATTTGTGTTAGTTGACATTTCTAAAGGATAGTGCAAATATACTAATATATCTCCTTGTGAGACACCCAGATGGTGCACTCTAAAATAGTACAACTAGATATGAGTACTACAAATATATGTACTGGAATCCTGGAAGGGATAAATATTATCTTAGTATGGCTCCCGTCCCTAGTAGAGAGAGAATGTTAGGCAACTCGAAGAGCCAATGGATGGAGCAAGGGGGCTAAGAGTAGAAGAATATCTTATTCGCATCCTCAGAATAAAGTGATAGACATAAATATTGGCGGAAAATAAGAAAAGAGTTAATGAAGTATTATGAGTAAGATGTGATACATGGATGACAACGGTGGAAAAAAAAATAAAATGACAGTATTACATAGTCTATAATCGAGGGAAGGAAAAGATGAGAGGTGCCAGGCCTGGAGGCAACAAAAGAGTATAGGCCATAAAGTAATATCCTCATTTCAAGAAATAAGTTTGTGACTCTAACGTGATTACCAGAAGGAAAAGTTAGACCCCAAAAATAATAGAAATCAGTATGGGCTGGTGAACAAGATAAGCTAAACATGAATTAGGGACTGAGTAATTTGATAATGGTCGACATCATGAGAATTTCAGATTTTGTTCCGGCAATAATAGAATAGACAACAGAATAAAATTCATGAGAAATTCAGAGAATGGTCATTCAGGAAGACGCTTCCCTAAATCAAGCAATGTGAGCAAAGTTCAGCTTAGGGGACGGTATGTGCCAGTTACACTAAGTGTCACCCTCGCGAGTAAGGAATTTTATTATCCTTAGTACAGAAGGATTACCGTAAGGCTAGTAAGGATCATCAATGATGTGAAAAGACAACAAGGATAAAAACATAAAACATCTATAGGTAGATCATCGTAGCTCTAGATTTTAGTACTCCCCTAAAGGGGGAATATGGAATGATATGGCATGAAGTCAGAATTAAGTTGTTCTAGTATCTACGGAATGGTAAAGGAAGAATGCGATAAAAATGATAAAGGGATGAGATTGCACTTATTCAAAGCCTACAGATATGCTACGATTCCATAACATTATGCAGACACGACGTCAAAGAGAGAAAGTAAGGGTCCCAGCCCTGGATGAGCTAGTGTGAATGGTAAGTTATGACAAAAAAAATTACCCAAGAATGATTACGCAGAATACTGATATGAGAATGGGCCAATGAGTAGTCAGTAGTTGATTCTGGAAAGGCCTAGTTATGGCTAGACAAGAGGATACAGACAAATCAACAGATCGTGTAAGATAAACATAATGAACCCCAACATGAGGCATTCAGTCTCGCAGATATGACATTTTAACCTTGAAATATCAAGATAGAAGTTGGGGTAGTAAAGGTAGCGTATGAGGGTTACAGAGATAAAAAAGAGTGCCACTGGGAAGACAATCAAAATATCAGCTCAGAAGCAACCCTACGAGCACAAGGGCATCAAGGTAAGTAGGTAAGGATAATTACAATTAAGAAAGAACATCAAATGTTCCACCGGATAAACGATGTAATAAGCTCGCAGCCTTGCAAGAATCAGAGGGTCCTCGTTAAGTACTACAATGAAAGACTAGCTGAGGAAATAAAGGAAAAGGCTTCAACCTAAGCACAGTGACCTAAATAGAAAATGGTCATGTAACAACAATCTCACAACAAAATTATATGCACTCCAATAGAAAGTGGCACCTACCATGGCTAATGCACGGGGAGTAAAAATCCAAAGTAATATTCGAGACCATATGAGTAGCACAAAAATTCCGGCATGTGTGGGAACTAAGATAAGCTATGTATGTACGCAACAAGGGGACAGAAAGACCAGGAAAAGTAATTGCCTACATTTAAAGAAAGCTGAGATAGAACGAAAGGAATTATTCGATCAATGATCCAGAGCTAGTTACGTTCTGAACGCACTTAAGATTTCAGAGTATTTTCCATGCAGCATATATGTTGACAATCATACGGCCGTAGAAGTTTCAGGTATAAGTTAGAAGGAAGAATTGAGCCCGAGTCATAGACAAAGGATTGAATTGTTAAAGGATTGTATCATAGATATTCCATAGCACCCATGAAAGGCTAAAGTAATCACTAATACCAGGAGCCACAGATCGCAAGATAGCTTAAGCCTACATAAAGGCTGATCAGAAGGAAGAGGAAACTAAAGAGTTACATCAACAAAGTAAATCACGAGTCTAATTATTATACCCAAAAAATCATAGACATCATGATTGAGAACATTGCAGAATCACTCTTAATATTAGAGGTACAAGAGAGATAGCACAACAACCATATTCTATAACGGCTCTACAATAAATCCAGTTATAAAAGTACGAGCCTCATAAGAAGTCAGTATGAAGCCCCCACCGGATTGTGTATGCACCAGAGGTGCAAGTATTATAATAGAGCTTCAAGTTGTGGATGTGAATTATACCTGTGTGAAAGCAAGGTCATCAAAAAGATAGAAGATGTGATGCGAGATTTTAAGGAAAATAAGGTAAAGGTGAACAACGTACGAGATACTCAAATGCAGAAGGTTGCAAATAATCCATACTACAAATAGAAGGCTAGAAGCACTGGGATTCAGTATCCAGGAATGGTAGTGGCGTCGTCAGTGGCATATCTTCCAGCCTATGGTTTCTAGGTATCGAGAGGCCTAGTCAAGAGAGTAAAGAAGAGTTAGAGATGATGTGATATCTCACTTGATGTTCTAGAATAACATAAGGAAATCTATGGAGCAAGCAAGCTGAAGGAAGGTTGCAACTAGTATAAAGAGACATGTGTAGGTCACAAGCTAAAGTATGGTAAAGCGACAAGGTTTTAGGAAGACAAGAGTAAGGATAAGAACGGGCGAGTGAGAAGGTGATGAGAAGGGATAAGTCCTCGGGATTAAGCCAATGAAAACAAGAGAGCTGATGGTTTATCTAAGTTATAGAAAGTTGTGTATAGCCCGAATGAACTCAAAGGAGTCTAAGACTAATAGCATTTAGAAGATATGGATTGCTGCTCTAATAGTAGAATGAGGGTGTAATTGTGTAATATAAAGGATGATGTTTGGGCCTTCGATTGAGTAATAATATGAAGAGGATTTCATGAATTGTACGAGATTAAAATACCCACGTAAGTTGAATCACATTGGGATGCTATAAAATATGATTATTGAAGCACATTATCACCCCTAAGTGGATCGGGAAAATCACTTCAAATATTCCTCGATGCAACGTAAGCCCTAGTGGCAAGGTATTACGTAAGAAGTTTCAAGTTATCAATGGTAGATTATAGATCAATATTGAGGTGAATCAATAATGGATGACAAAAGTCACAAAGTATGAGCTGAGATTAGGCCATCATTCTTAAGATGAACAGTAATGAGAAAGCATTAAAGGACATAAATTTATACATATAGGATGAGCAACGAGATTAACCTGGAGTTTGGAAGCAAACCTCAGTAACGATAAATCGAAGTAAGAGTTATGGTATAGTATACTCTATCTAGATGTAGTAAAGTCATACGGATAGATAACTGTGTCTATGAAATAAGATATAGCAACATTCGTAGGTTCGACAAAGTATCGAGCGAAGAACTTCAGTATACCTATAGATGCCTAGAGAGACATCTTGTAAAGCTCTGTATATGTTTACAAAGTGAGGCCTAAAGATTGGCCAAAAACTAGAGGGAAGAGTCGCATAGACGCACGTACAAGGAAAAAGTGGTACAGGCTGCATGATAGAAGGTAGCAACAGTTACGAGATTGGAAGAATTCCGACCACAAGTCGTGGTTTGAGAAAGAGTCCTAAAGGGGGATGCCCTGGCCTTTGGAATTATTTGCCGAGCAGTTGCCTAGATGACAAGGAAAGTACTAAAGTATTCGGAAGACATAAGTTATGAAAATGATAATTGCATCAGTCAACATTCGAGGACGAATGTTCCAAAGGGGGGAATAATGTTACACCACATGTTTTCGTACGTGGAAGTACGCCATAAGTAAATTTATATAAGCTCGAAAATGAGATGTTGCATCTTACGTTAAAATTTCGTCGTAAGTTAAGCGACATAAGTTCGGGAATGAGATTATTTTGGGATTATAAGTATTATGTTATTTCAAACAAGTGATAAATAAATTAGTGAAGGTGAGAGGGTAAGCAAATCGAAGAAGATGAGTTTCGTCGAAGTTTGGCAATTTAAGATAAAATACGGTCCAAAATATAATACCTGGTATTTATGGACTTGTGCCATACAAGGAACCATATGACCGTAATTATAAGGTGTATAAAGTGTGTTAAAAGTATGTGGTATTTTAAGTAATTTGAGATAATTCTTAATTATGTGGGTAATTGGTTAATTATTGGATAGTGGGAAAATATTAAGTTAATCAAGAGATTAGTGGTTAATTAATTATAATATTTGGATAAGATTAATTAAGCCAATGTGGCAGCAATTGGAACAAGGATCAAGACCTAAATTATGACTCTTATATTACATAACAAGGTGGCACTTTTTAAGAGAATTTAGTGGCCAAATCATCATGCCATGTGGGGCCCACACCTAAAGGCTTAAAAACCTTTCTAAACACACTTTGTATCTATACAAGGGGATGGAGGATGCTTCAGCAAGTTCATATATGAACTTATGTAATAGTAAAGTGAGTTATCCAACAATTCATATGAGATTGTGTCTTAAGCAACATGAGGTTTTGCAATTCTAAGGGAGTACAGTGCAACCTTTCACAAGAATATCACACGGATTTCTCCCTACTTTGATCCTCCATTACGTGATTTGTCGCAATTGATGTGTGTTAGAGGGATTGTCAAAAGAATCGACATAGGTATGTTAAGGCTATCCTTTCTTTCTTTTTGGCATGATCAATACGATACAAATGAAACGAGCAAAATACGCAACTTTTAACAATGACTCTATTCATAGAAGTACTAGGGGTGTTTGTATTCTTGATTTCCCACGTGCATTATTATTATATCATCTGTTCATGGGTCTCGGAAAAATACGTATTTGATAAAGTTTATCCGAAAGGCATATTGATTTTTAGGATATTCCGAGAAATCTTTGTAACGTATTTCTTATGCATTTATACATGTACATTGACCCATAACCAGATGGCGTTATATACGCGTATATTATATGTATATAGGATGTGGGAAAAAGTTATGGAGTTATATACGCACCACCACCTGATCAGCTGGTATACGTTGATGATTTGCCCACAATGGCCGAGATGATATGATGGGACGCCCTCAGAGACTGGATGATGTTATGAAACGCATATACCCAAGCATGGTATGATATTTATACGCATATGCATGACATTGTAAATATTAATGATTCACAGAGCTATTCAGATATACATGTTGAGTCTTTTACTTCATGTTTCTCTCATGTCTATTGTTTACTGATTTTTATTCCGTACATACTTGGTACATTATTTGTACTGACGTCCCTTTTGCCTGGGGGACTCTGCGTTTCATGTCCACAGGTCCTGATAGACGGGAGTCCTCCAAGTAGGCTATTAGCTTAGCGAAAGATATTGGTGCTCTTCATTTGCTATTGTGTTCCTATTTGGTCAGTATGATTAGGACATGTGTTGATTGGTATGACGGGGCTCTGTCCTGACTTCTATGATATTTATGTACTCTTAGAGGCTTGTAGACAGATGTCATGTATAAGGATACACTTATGGCCTTGTCGACCTACGTTATAAGTATATAATGGATCATATTGGTCTTATAGGCATGTATGTCTTATGTATAAGTGGGGTTTCATGTTGTATTCTACTTATCTCACGACAACTCTCCAGCTTAGTTATATATGATAGTATGATACGAAAAGATACGTTATGTTGATACTCGGTTGAGTAAGGTACCGGGTGCCCGTTGCGGCCCATCAGTTTGGGTCGTGACAACAAAAGTCACACAACCATAAATACACATAGAGGAAGCTTCAAAGAGGGAAACAAGGCTTAAATACACGAAACAACCAGCTGAGTCATTATTGTTTCCAATCATCATTTGAATTTGTATAAGTTGTAAACTTAACAAGATTAATCATCTAAACAAGATTATCTTAAATAAAAAAAATTCAAGAAAAAAAGTTGAATTTTTATAACAAATATAGAATTATTCAATAACATAAAATGTTTAATTGTTATTTCATACAAGTATACATACAAGTTTGTTATACCACATATTTTCGTACATAAAAGTACATCATAAGTTAATTGATGTGTCACACCCCGACCTCGGAGAGCACAACCGGCGCTCAGCGAGATAACCCGGCCAAACAAGACTGTAAAATACCTTCTATCCGAACTCACCCATGAATAAAGAGAAGATATATTTTATTAATTAGACAATGATAAGGTTACATGAACAATTCAAATTTCAATTCTGTTAGAACTTCATTCAAGATTTCCCAAAATATTACATTACACATTCATAATTTAGAAGTGGAAACATATGATACAAATACAACATTTCTAATTTGACTTCAAAAAACAAAGGTACCACCGACGCTATGTCTACGGAGCCTCTAATATATGAAAAAAGTAGCATGATGGTGCCGCAATCAGGCTCCGGCTATACCTTAAAACAATATAGATAGCGGACAGGAGATACAAGACCCCGAAATGAAGTGGGGATCACAAAGTCATCTTAGGAGAGGGTGTACTGCTATCAATGATCAATACAACCTGATGTGGAACCACCTGCATCCATTAAAGACGCAGCGCCCCGGGCAAAGGAGACATTAGTATGTATGGAATAGTATTAATATGTAAAACTAAACACCCTGTCAATAAAACAAGTAACAGTAAAAGGAGAAGGAAACATGAAATCAATGAGAGTCTCAAACAGTATAAAGGTGTCAAGTTAGGGGAAAGATAAGGGGAAACAATCTCATCACATCAACACGTGGATTTACCCCTCAATCACTCCTACACTGGCACGTCTACTTTCAGGGTTAGGTTATATTGAGCTTCTCTTCCACAATTAGGTATACTAACTTGCAATTGAAACATGATTTTAAATCACAACACCTTTTGTACATTGATCATACTAGATTACATTCTCGGAGGGAATCATTTTATGATAGGAACATTTGGAACACATTTTGAGTACATACAACTTTCAACGCAACACTTATTTTAGAATTATCAAATATATTAGGAAGGACTTGGAACATGAAAAATAAGAAGTTGTGCCAATCACAATAGCAACTTACGAGGACATCATGGAATTTGATTTCTACAAGAGGAGTTTAGCCAACATACCTCGCTTGAGCTTCCTTCAATTACTACAATGTTCCGGAAATCCTAGTGACTTCAATCTATTAGAAACATGACAAATTTGAACCATAATTAGGAAGATATTCAGAGTTTTAGCTCATTGAGCATTTTATCAAGCAGTAAGTGTGCATTAAGGTTTCAAGGTTCTCATATGGGGAATTCCTTCATCCCACAACCCAACGTTTACCCATTTGAGCTCAATAACCTTCCCACCAACCTTGATGGTACATGCATGCATAAATAACACTCAACAATCACACTTCCAATTACTTACTTTCAGTCCAATCCCGAAATTGAGGGCTAGGGAGTAGAATCTTACCTCTTGGGTGAAGACCTTGTGAGTTTTCCTTGTTGAATTTCAAAGTTTAAGAATGTGTTGATGAACAAAGTTCTTGGGGCTTCATACTTTCTCTCTAAAGCACTCCCCTCGTTCTAAAATGGCAGATTTCTGCCTTCTAAACGAGACCCAATGGCTTTTAATCAAATGGGGCCGGGTTTTAAAAATCAGAAAATGGACCTTTCAAAATCAACTCTGAGGCCGCAGAGTGCACCGCAGATCAGGTCTGCGACCTGCAAAATGGACCACAGAAACAATCCCAAAATCTGGGCTGGTCTGGTCCAGTATACGGCCAGGTCTGTGACCTATATATTAATTATGCGGACGCATAATGGACTGCAGAATGTCCCTCTAAAAATCTTCATGCTGGTTCTGCGACGGATGTACGGCCCGCAAAACGATTATGCGATCGCATAGTTGACCTCAAAACGACCTCCAAAATTGGCTCATTTCTATGATTCGCTCTGCGCAGATCTATGGTCTTTATATTAGTTTTGCGGTCGCATAATGGACCGCAGAAATGCTCTGTTCTGCTAAAATTTTTCTTCAACTTCCCAATGCTTTGTTGAACCCGAAAAGTTCATACTTCAGCCAGCAAGCTCATCGCGAAGATTTTCTACAACCATCAAATTTATTAGCCTACCTCGGCAACATGAATCCCCTGATTTTAGTTGAAATTTTACGGGAACTTACATCTTCACCCACTCAGAATCATTCGTCCTCTAATGAGGGTCAAAATCTGCCATTAGCATCCAATGTGACCCAACTGTTACTTCACATACCAGCAGTTCTAAATTTTGACTAACTCTCAAAATTTCTAACAATTTCGCCAGAGTCTCCCCTATAATTGGGCTAATCCACCTGCCAGAGAATCCCAAAACCAGTCCTAATAGCATAACCATAACATTACGATGTAAAATAACATGGAAATAACACCGGCCACAATTCCATAAACATTACATTACCAAGAAGGAGTATCCTTCACATAAGCGGTTCAGGGGAAACATCATTTGTAGAAAGTTAGCTTTCAACATCATGGACACAACTACATAGTTATTCAAACAAGTGAGGATACTTCTTATTCATCTCTTCCTCGGATTCCCAGGTGGCCACTTTGACCTGTTGGTTTCACCATAAGACTTTCACGGAGGAAATCTCTTTGTTTCTCAGCTTTCGGAGTTGCCTATCAAGAATGGCAACTGGAATCTCTTCATAAGTTACTTCCTCATTAACCTCTATAATCTCAACCGGAACAATGAGCGACGGATCCCTAACCACCTTCTTCAACATGGATACATGAAACACCGGGTGCACTAAAGGGATCTCTGGAGGTAGTTATAGCCAGTAAGCCACTTGACCAATCTTCTGAATGATTCTGTACGGTCTGACATACCTTAGACTCAATTTTCCTATCTTACCAAATCGTAAAATCCCCATCATGGGGGAAACCTTCAAGAATACGCAATCATCCTCTTGGAACTCCAAATCCCTATGACGTACATCCGAATAGGACTCCTAACGACTCCTGAGAAAAAGCCATGGTTTATGTTTGTGAATCCCCTCCTTCAACTGTACCAGCAATGGATTGTCATATTGCTTCTCCTTGACTTTCACAACAAGCGATTATTCGCCCCTATTTTGCACAATAACCCCTCCTTCAATAGAGCCCGTAAGACGAACCCCCATACTAGCTAACCGATGAACTTCCTTGGGGTCTTAGGTGAAACTTTATGAGGCCTTACACGATGTAAGCTATGTGGATATGAACCAGATGATTTCTCTGAATGGATAGATAGAATCATGTCCGACCATGACTGGATTGTGCACAATGACATCTAAGCTAGAAATCTATGGTGGTTCAAAGATCATTTCACAAGTCAATGCCCATGGGATATTGAATGTTCCTATTAATAATGCCTTGAGGATCCAACAGAATACTACCAGGTGCTTAAACAGAAAAAGTGCAAATCATCTGAAGAATGTCTTCGAGAAAGGTATGAAAAAGGCGACCCATCAGTTGGCTTGCTCACCCACCCAGGTAAGTATGCATAACTATTCCGCTATAATCCTCAGGAATGGCCAAAATTGCTCAAGAAAAATAACAAGCTAATAACCCCTTGTTAGGAAGATGACAAGGCAACCGCTTTTACCAACAATCCTAATATAGTAATATTTAGCCTTGTTAGCGCCGTCTATATCCATGATTTTCCACCTATTGAACATTTCATTAAAGATGGTGCAGAACATGCCCCAAAGATCCCCAAAAAGAATGTTGTTTTACCCTCAGGAGAAAAAGCACCATCTAGTGACATTGAAGTAACAATCAATTGGCAGTCCGAAAATTCTATTTCTAAAAATAAAATCTTGTAACACCCCCACCTTGGGAGGTGCTACCGGCACACGATGCCCGAAGGCCCATGCGAACCAACGTCAGTTCTTACATTCTTTTTATCCATAAATCTGGCCATTGAGGCCTCCAAATATTAGCACTATAATTAACATGTGGATAACTATTTAACAAAATAAACATTAGCATTTAATACATGATCATCACTGTCACTAGCACAGCCATACCTAGCCATAACATGCAATAAAATACTAACACTAGCCTGCAAGCCTCTAAGAGTATCAAAAGAAGTATATATATTACACCACTTGATCGGGACAGGGCTCCACCGTACCCAAAATGTTCATGACATCTGCTTCAGTACCTATTGACTGTTGAACATCTACTCCAAAAGAGTGGAGAGCAACAACTTATCAACTCGAACAACACCATATTGGGGAGGTACGCCACCGGGTCTATTTGCACCTATGGTCATAAACACAATGCCCAAAATAAAAGGGCGTCAGTACGAAAAATGTACTAAGTATATAAAGCTAAGAAATCATATAAATAAGAGTCATAATATAGGAAACATGATCTCATGGTCTCAACCTGGGTACCGAGGACAACCACCGGGGGCGTGAACAATAGAAGCCATAACTTATAAAGATACAATGATACAAAGGAGTAGGCCACTTACTGAATCTTTGCATTAAATACAATATAGATTTATTTAGCCCTGTGTTGGGTCATCTTACTTTACATCGTACCAGGCCTCGCACAGGACTCGGTAAGATTAATTTCCTTTATCACATCATAACCAGCCTCATAAGGTCTCGGTTGTACCCCTCCATGTAAGGGATCGATCGTACCCGGCAATGCAAAGGCTCGGTAATGTCATAGAGGGCTTGGGTCATACCAGGCCACACAAGGTCTCGATTGTACCAGACCATGTAAGGGCTCGTTAGCATTTCACATCGTACCCAATTGATCAGTGGTTGCACAATAGGTGTCGTACACGACTATATATAGTGCAACTCACTAAAAATAGATACATGTTCATATGTGGTGATTTGCAGAATTAACTCCAAGAGATATTAAGTTAACCTCAAAATGAATCATGCTTCCCGATCACATGATACCAACTTGGAACAATTTAAACATTAATAGGAATGCTAACGGCAAGAATATACAAGGATGGAACAACATTATTTAGAGGGCCATAGAACCACGAAATCTTACAGTGCAGGAATTATTTAGAAGGAAGGAGAAACTTATGCTAACTCATGCCATGAAAGAAAGTCGCCCTACATACCTTGTTGAAGCGCTAGGTACGCTTCTAGGATGATCAACCCTGCCTTCAATGAATCCCCAAAATCGATGCAACTAGATAATAACTATTACAATGATGATTCCAGGCTCCTTCATGCAAAATATTACAAGATTCAAACTTGTCTTCGACTTCTCCTTTACTCATTTGGAATTCCGAAAGGGGAATTAAGAGTATTTTTGGAGAACAAGTATTGGTGATACTTCTAGAAGATGAGAGGGAATGATCCTTACTTCCTTTTTATACCAACATAGAAATCTCCGTCGGGACCTCAAGCAAAATGGGCCACCCCGCGCTGGTTACGATACCGGGTGGGTCACCAGGCGCAAGCTTGCGAAATCGTGTAATCCCCCTTCCCTTCACATATGTCGCTGTCTGACTGGCCATGTTTGAGACAAAACTTACCAAGATTTATTTAGGTGTGAGGTGTAACATCATCTCCCCCTTTGGAATAGTCGTCCTCGAATGTTGGATCACAACCCATCATGATTACCTTATTATTGCCTCTCATAGGTTGGAAAAATCTAGGTATGTAGATTTCAGTTGTTCTTTCATTTCCCACGTCATTTCTTTTGTACTATTGTTCCTACAAAGCACTTTAACTGAAGCCACTTTTTTAGTTCGCGGCTTTCGGACTTGACGATCTAGAATTGCCACCAGAACTTCCTCATAGGATAGATATCATGTAAATTTAATAACTTCAAGAGGGGTGATATGCAATGGATCACTTAAACACATGCCGATCATAGATACATGAAATAACAGGATGCACTGCCTCCAATTCCGGGGGCAACTCCAGCTTATAAGCTGTAACGACCCGATCAGTTGTTTTGAGCTCTAGTGCATTGCTCGACAGTTTGAGTCCATGAGCAGGTTCACTTCATGTATTATGACTTGTACGCATGGTAGGAATTGAAATTTCAGAAGTTCAGAGTTGAGTCGGAAAGAAAATTTTCATTTCGGAAGCTTTAAGTTTGAAGAATTGACTAAAGTTGGATGTTTGAGTAAATGACCTCGGAATCAGGATTTGAAGGTTCCAACAGGTTTGTATGATGACTTTGGACTTGGGAGTATGTTCGGATCAGGTTTTGGATGCCCCGGGAGCGTTTCAGCACCTATTATGGAAGTTAACAGTTTGGAAGAATTCCATGAACTTGGGCTGTAGTGCATTTCAATGTTATCAATGTCTGTTTGGAATTCCAAGTCCAAGAATTGCTCCGTATGGTGATTCCGGTATTGGGAGCGCATCCGGAAGTGGATTTGGAGGTATGTAGGTCATTTTGGAGTCGTTTGGCGAAAGTTAGAAATTTGAAGGTCTTTGAGAAGTTTGATCAGAACTGGACTTTTTGATATCGGGGTCGGAATCTGATTCTGAAAGTTGGGGTAGGTCCGTAATGTCAAATGTTACTTGTGTGCAGAATTTGAGGCCAATCGGACTTGATTTGATAGGTTTCAGCATCAAATGTACAAGTTTGAAGTTCTAAAAGTTCATTAAGCTCGAATTGGGGAGTGATTGATGATTTTGATGTTGTTTTATGTGATTTGAGGCCTCGAGCAGGTCCGTGTTATGTTGTGGGACTGGTTGGTGTGACTGGACGGGGTCCCGGGGGCCTCGAGTGTATTCCATATTGTTAACGGATTGAATTTGGCCTTATGAAGATTTGCTAAGTCTGCTGTCATCTGGTGTAACCGCACCTGCGAGTTCTTGGCCGCAGGTGCAGAGCCGCAGAAGCGGCCAAAAGGGTTGCATATACGATGTTGGTGGGGAAGTGATGAGATCACATATGCGGTCATCTCGCCGCAGAAGCAAGACCGCACGTGCGGAAAAGAAGGCGCAGAAGAGGAAGTGGGCAGCTGGGGTTTGACCGCAGAAGCAGAACATTTACGCACCTGCGGAACCGCAGAAGCGGTCAAGTGACCGCAGGTACGAGGATGGCTGGGCAGAGGAGGATTCATATAAGCGGGACTTGGCCCATTTCTCTCCCATTTTTATTTGGTTTGGACGATTTTGGAGAGCTTCAAGGGGTAATTTTCTTCAAGCATCACAAGGTAAGTTGTTCCCACTTATTATAAGTTAAATACATGGTTTGTATAAGGATTTAAACATGGAAATTAGTACAAATTGTGGAATTTTGGTAGAAAACCTAGAATTTGGTATTTTTGGATTTTTACCAAGAATTCGAGCATGGAATTGGACATAAATCATATATTTGAGTTCATAAGGCTATGGGTAAAGTTTATCTTCGAATATATTTGGGATCCCGGCATGTGGGCCCGAGGGTGATTTTTATCGACTTTTCGATCGGGGTTAGAAATTGTTATAAATTGGATTGTATTGAGTATATATTAATGGGTTTGCATAATTATTGGCTAGTTTTGGGGCGTTGTGCATCGATTCGAGTTGTTTGAAGGGCTCGGAAGCCGGTTATGGAACTTCGGAGCAAGGTAAGTCTCCTTTCTATCCTTGTAAGAGGTAATTAACCCCATAAGTGAACTAAATTATTATGTGTTTATATTTGTGGGAGGCTACATATGCACTAGGTGACGAGATTCCGTACGTAGCTACTAACTATGCCTATGTCCGGGTAGTTTTAGGCTTACATCATGCCTTGTTGATATTGTTATTGATTTATGTTCATTGTTAGCCTTGAGAAGGAGTGGGATTGAGTTTGCTTACTAAATGTTTTGAAAGGAGTTGAAATTGAGGAAAAATTGTGATCTTAAAAGATTTCATTTGAATTTTGTATTTTGAAAAGAATGAAAGAATACCATAATAACTTAAGAAATCTATGTGTAACCGCATCGCACATATGTTTCGCGAGTGGTGTAATTTCCTTAAAAAGTTTCAAGTTGAATTTCCATGATTTTAAAGAGAATCAAGAAAAAAGATATGATTTAAATGTTAAATTTATATTTGGCCGCATCGTAGGTATGATTCGCGAGCGGGGTATTTCCTTAAATTTATATTTGACCGCGTCGCATGTATGATTCGCGAGCGAGGACCACGTCGCATGTATGATTCGCGAGCGGGGAAATTTATAGATGCATCTATGGTTCGGGCCATTCGACCCTCTGGCAGTGCACAACTTAAATATTATGTTGGATCGGTCCGTACGACCACGGCATGATTTGCACATACTTGTATTGCTTGCCTTGAAATTTATAAATAATGATATTGCCTCCCTGGTTTGAGATAAATTGATAAATGATGAAATAGGAATTTTGAAATCTCTTATTACACAAGAATTGTTTGCTCATTTCATGATATTGGGCTTACATCCGTTTTATGTTATCCATGGTTAAATTATATTATTGGTATATTAATCATAACCTATAGTAAGTGTCCGAGTCGACCCCTCGTCACTACTTCTTCGAGGTTAGGCGGGATACTTACTGGGTACGTGTTGATTTACGTACTCATGCTACACTTGCTGCACATTTTTGTATAGGTACATATATGTTTAGCGGCCTTGCGGGCGCAGAGGCGCGATTATGGTGGAGACTTAGGTGAGCTGCATTCTATACGACGATCCACAGCCAACAGAGTCTCTCTCAGAGTACTTACATTTTTCCTATCCAATTTGTATTCCGGACAGCTGTTGTATTTTATTTTACATTCCTAGTTAATGCTATGCACTTGTGACACCGGGTTTTGGGAAGATTATGGGTTGTGCTGTATTGGAAATGTTAAAGATATTATTATTTATTTTATAAACTTCATCTTCTACGATTTAAATTGAAGGAAAATATGATTTCAAAAGTAACAAAAAATGAGAACCCAATCAAGTACTTATTGTTGGATTGCCTGACAGTGGTGTCCGGCGCCATCATAACCTTTATGGATTTTGGGTCGTGACAACATGGTGTCAGAGCACTAGGTTCACTTAGGTCTCACAAGTCATGAGGAAGTCTTGCGGATCGGTACAGAGACGTCTGTACTTATCTTCTAGAGGCTACAGGGTTGTAGAAGCACTTCCCTTCTTGATTCCTTATCGTGCGATAGCAACTAAGTGCATCAACAAATGAAAAGCAAGTACAGCCTCTCAGGATAACAGTAACTCAACTCGTCACAAAAGCAAAATCACTCAGCTCTCAGCCGTCAGTACTCACACTTAATAGGTACCTGCGCTCACTGAGGGTGTGCAGACTCCGGAGGGGCTCCTTTCAGTCCAAGTGCTATATCGCTTCGGTGTGCAGCCCGACCCAAAGATATAAGTAGCCACAAGGCTCGATGCGGCGTGCAACCCAATCCAAAGTCGATAAATAGCCATAAGGCATGTTGCGGCATGCAACCCGATCCATATACCTCACATAGCTCACAGCTCGGCACTCAGGCTCTATCCTAGTCACTAACCTTTCCATCCTCTCGGGCTCTTAGAAATCATACAATTAAGTCCAAAAGAGATAATAACAAGTATCAACAAGGAAACCAGAGGAAACAGAGATATGATACGCAAGTAAAACTGTGACTGAGTTCAAGACAGCAAATAACAGTTAATTCAAAAGATACCCGACTGCTACGGGTCCCAACAATGATATCATATGGCTTAAGCATGGTTTCTAACATGAATAGCAGTCAAATTTCTATAAGACAAAGGGAACATGTAATTAACAATAAGCTATTCCACTTTATAGTCTCACGGGATAGATCAAGTCACAATCCCCCATGGTGTATGCCAACATGCCCGTCACCTACCATGTGCGTCACCTCCCAAACAATCACATCATACCAAAATCTGGGGTTTCATACCCTCAGGACCAGATGAAAAACTGTTACTTACCATAAACCACGCAAAAATCCTACTCCGAAATGCCTTTGCCCCTTCGAATCAATATCCAAACACCCGAATCTAGCCACAAGCAGTACGATATAATTAATATAGGCTAAAATAATCAATTCCGCAATAAAAATACGAAATTATAAACAAAAATATGAAATAGGCTCAAACCGGCCCCCGGGCCCATGTCTCGAAATCCGACAAAAGTCGTAAAATGTGAACACTCATACACTCACGAGTCCAACCATACAAGAATTACTCAAATCCAACCTCAAATCAACTTCCAAAACTCGAAATTTTAGCCTATAAAGTTTCTACCATTTTGTCCCCAAGTAATGCACATAACATGACGGTGTCCTTTGGTATTATGGACATCACGTTAGAATTCGGACAGGGTTCATCTAAGAGGGTTTATAAGTCAATGACGTCGCAATCCATACTAGGTTTAGCATGATGCATGTACGTTTCAAATCAGAGTGTGGTTTCAAGAATGGTCTGCTAGTACTCTCAAGTGGACAACATGAGAGGAAAAGGCACGGGATCGTCGATTGCACCGCTGATCGATTAGTCTACCACAATTAAGCCTTTTCAGTTTAAAAGGGTGTTTTTTAGGAAACCTTGGACACTCATCAAGCATCGCTATGTTGATTATAAGCACGAGTGGAATATGATGTTGAGAGCATGCTTTATGCAAAAATAGTAACACGTTGCCAAATATTGACATGATGAAAGTGCATAAAAACAGTAAACAATATAAATAGGAGAAAGAAAATAAAAAGAGAAAGACAAAAGAGAGAAGTCAGTTTAACTCATGAAAACATGCGAGATCTTAACTAAATGAAGTAAATAGTGAGATAAGGACCGGAAACACATGATATAGCAGTCTTAAACAAGATGAAAGCAACGGAGAGAGCATGTGCATGTCATAGCAAATAAAGGGAAAAATGGGGAGGGGATGTACTTGTCATAGAAATTTAAACAAATAAGGGAAAATAAGGGAAAAGATTTACATGTCATCAAATAATCCGTTAATCCACATAAGTCAACCTCATTATGGTAAGAGCCTAAGTGTAAATCCCTAGCAGAGTCGCCATGCTGTCGCGCCTCTTTTTCTAGTGAAATCGGATTTTGACATGTGACAACTCTTTTAAATGGGTACTACAAGAGAAGAGTCGCCACCTAAGGATTTTGAGGTGAGTTAGGGCACCCATTTGCAAATAACTCTATTTTAACTAGTCCGTTTTACCAAAGATCGGGTATGGGCTCAAATTACCTCAAAGAGAATGTGTTAGGTACTCTTCGAGGTCCACAACTGTGAGTCTCGGCCAAATTTTACACTGTGGGATTATGAGATTGCAATTGTCCTAAGAGATCATATAAGTGTGGGAAGACCTGGAGTTTAAAGGTTATATTGTGAACAAGTGTAAAGAAAATCGGGTCAACTATTAAACTTTATAGATAATCAATACAAGTCTTTAGAGGTTAAAAGGTACAACTTAATTATTCTATATTTAATGACTAAGTGTGAACAATAAACATGTAAAGGAGGGGGGGTCCTATGTTTTTTGGCCTAAAGGATCACCCCGTGCAACATAAATAACACTTCGCAACTCCTTCAGGGTAAGGGTTGCTCATATTATTCAGCGGGAACAAACTATCATCTCCTGCTAACCGATTACTATGTTAAAGTTGTTTACTTAAAGCGCTCTAATTCAATTCTAAGTCGTCTCCTGTGCATGCGCTACTTATCCCATACCTATGGTCCAGGAGGCTTTGGACCTACTATTTGGGTGGTTATAGACTCTACTTAGGATGCTTGATGGTTGGCTATAATTGCGTATTTTAGTCGCTTATTTCACTCTAAGTTACATCACTTTACTTGTTTTGAGCTTTAATTGGCAGTGTTATGCACTTACTGTCTGTTTTATGCATCATACGATTAATTCCGAGTTATGTAGATGTTGTGGAGCTAATTCAAGCTATTTTGAGGTTTGAAGTTTGAGTAAAATCCCAAGGGATTAAGCCGGGATCATTTTCAGGGGTCGAGGACCAAGTCTGGACATCAAAAATCAAAATCAAACCCCACTACCGCGGAGCATGGGGCGGCGCGTGGACCACCGCGGCTACCCAATTACTCATGCCTGTCAATTGTTGAGCTCTCTGAATATGTCCACTAATGCCCGCATGGTGTGTCGCCCCATGTTGTGCGCCTGTGTATGGTTTACAGTGTAAATGTCCTATTTTTGGCTAGGAAAAAGTGATTTCATCTAGGCTCGACCCTACTTGGTATAAATACATGAAAAAACATTATTTTAGGGTCTTTTGACATAATTTAGACCTAAGGAGGCTAAGGAGGAGTTGGAGAAGCAAAATCACAAGGATTTATCATTCAATCCTCACTTAAGACCCGAGTTTGGATCGTTTTATATTTTCCTATACTTTAAACATATTTGTGATGAATTGCTCCATATCTATGGAGTAGTTCCCTTTTGAGTTTGATGAATTTGGTTTATTGATATTTGTTTGTGGATTATAACTCTAATTTTATGTATTGAAGCGTTTTTGGATAATTTAATTGTTGCATCTATATTCACTTGTTCATGTAATCGTCAGAGGCATAACTTGTGATATCTTTGCATTATATTGTTGGTTGAGTTCATTAATTCTTCTTAGTAATTAGAAGAGGCTAGTTGAATTGTTGATTAAACCTAGTTAGGAGAATAATTGAAAGAGGTTTTCCTAAAGAACAATCCACTACGCATTCTTGCATATCTTCACGTGCTTAAATTGGTTCATCTTTTGAGGTTAAGACTTAATCGAGAGAAGAGTTTTTGCTGAACGTTTGAAATAATAATCGAGTGTATTCAAGAGACTCACTTGAACATTAGAAGAGCATTATCTAGAGTTAGACCCCAAATAATTATCTTGCACCTATCCTATCAAAACCCTATCTTCTCCCACTGATAAACTTATTTTCTTACTCATTGTTATGATTGACACTAGTCAATAGCTTTATATTCTTAGTTAATTTTAGTTCTTAATCATATAAATCTCAATTGTTGATCATCTTGGATAGCAATCAAGCTAGAAACTACAAGAACTATTTTTAAATCCATTCCCTGTGGATATGATACTATATTATACTATATTTGACTAGCAAGCACATTTAAGTGTGTGTTTCGCACTCGTAAAATTTTGGCGTCCTTGCCGGGGATTGGCAATCAATAGTGTGTCAAATAGTTTGTAGTAGTAATTCAGGAAATGTTTCTCTTTTTATTTTATTTTTCCCTTTTTACTATTGGTGCTCGTTGACTGTGCGCAGGCTACAGGTTTAGATTGGTGCATGACTCGAGCCCCTACGAAAGAAGTGCAACCATACGAGCCCGAGATAGAAAAACAACTGCGACAGCTGAGGAAGAAAAGAAATCTCACTTAAAAGTTAGAAAAGGTTGGGCAATCCTCAACCAATGAAACTATGGCTGGAGTCGATGATGATACTGTAGATATGGCTACAAGAGAGGAAGCCCAACAACAAGAACAAGTTGCACAGGATGCTAAGGAAGCAGCTATTAGAGATTCACATATTATTTATGAAGAAGAGAGGGGCCGGAGAATTGCTTAAAATCAACCCTTGGCTGCAGATCAGTTCAAAAATATAGCTCCCAGCCCTGGGATACCACATGGCGATATTTCTAGACCGGTCTACAATCAAGACCTATCAAGTAGGAGACCACCTCCAGTTCCAGCTAACAATTTCCAGTTGAAGCAAAGGTTGCTTCAAACCCTTCAAAATGGTTGAGGCTTCATAGGGAAGATGAACAACGATCCAAACAACCATCAAATGGACTTCGAGGAGATTATGAACACCTTTCAATACAATGGTGTGTCATAAGATGCAGTATACTTAAGGGCATTCCCCTTCACACTCAAAGATGATGCAAAGCAGTGCCTTCGAAGCTTCCCTACGGGATCAATTGGAACATGGGATGAGATGACCTGAACATTTCTTGATAAATATTTCTCATCAGCTAAGATGGGCAAGTTTAGAAGAGAAATCCATAACTTCTGCCAGAAAGAGACTGAAACTGTATTTGAAGCATGGGAGAGGTTTAAGAAGATTTTAAGAAAGTGTCAACATAGTGGAATTGAACTCTGGATGCAACTCTAGGACTTTTGGGATGGATTGACATCAGCCTTGCATAGAATATTGAGCAATGCAGTTGGAGGCCCGTTGATGAAGAAGACTCCAGAGGAGATAGTTACAATTCTTGATGAGTTATCTGAAGATGCTAATTAGTGGCCCCCTGAGAGTGCTGAAAGAAGAAGATCAACTAGTGTTCACCAAGTTAATGCTAATACATCTGTGCTGGTACAGCTTGATTCTATGGTTAAAGGAATACAAAAGTTGACCTTAGCTACAATACAAAGTGAACCTCATACAGTTTGTGATATATATGGAGGAAGACACCCTACTCAAGAGTATCAAGCCTCAACTGAGGAAGTGAATGTTGTGGTTAGTTATACCTTCAATGCAATGGGTCAGAAGCACCCCGGTTTTTCATGGAGTTGACCTAGGGGTACTGCAAATGCATGGCAATAAAACAACCCCAAATTTCAGGGACAAGGAGCTCATGGTATTGCGAATCCACAGAGGCTGCAGTTTCAGCCTCAATAACCCAATCAGTCTAGTCAAGAAGATCTCATTAAGGCTTTTATTGTAAAAACCTGATGAAAGATTTGAAGTACAAGGGGCAGAAATTCGAAATCTCGAGAAGCAAGTGGGACAAATTGTAATAATATTATCTGAAGGAGTTTTAGGTACGCTTCCTACTGATATAGAGAGAAACCCCAAAGAAATAATGAATGTTGTGACGTTGAGAAGTGGGAAAGTGTTGAAAGATCATACCCCAGTCCAATACGATGTGGAACTTGAAAAAGAAAGTGGGAAGCAGCTGAAAAGTGAGGTGGATAAGAAGAAGAAAGGCAAGAAGGGAGTTGGGAAAAATAAGAAGGAAAAGGATTAAAAGGGAGGAACATGACGAGAGCAAGAACATGCCTGCTTTACCTTTCCCCCATAAGCTATATAGATAAAAGTTGGACTGACAGTTTGAGAGATTTCTGGATATGCTAAAACAGGTTAATGTAAATTTACTATTCATAAAGGTGCTCTCACAAATGCCTGCTTATGCCAAATTCTTGAAGGAGATCCCGACAAAGAAGAGGAAAATAGAAGAGACCTCAGTGGTCAAGCTCACAGAGCATTGCATCGTAATCTTGCAAAATAAACTCCCATAAAAGTGTGGAGGTCCAAGGAGTAATACTATACCTTTCTCTTTAGGCATTATTAATTTTGATAAGTATTCATGTGATTCTGGTACCTCAATTAACTTAATGCACTTGTCTATTTATAGGAAACTGGAGAATGAGATCGGAGAGATAAGGTCTCTTTGATGCAGGCAAACCAAACGACTCTAATACTTCAGGGGATAGTGGAAGATGTGTTGGTTCGGGTAGATAAGTTCTTATTTCCTGTAGATTTTATATTGGTGAAGATGGAAGAAAACAAGGAGGTTCTCCTCATCCTAAGAATACCATTCTTAGCAACGGGTAGAGATATATTAGATATACATGAGAGAAAACTCATGCTTAGAGTGGGTGAGGAGACTGTGACTTTTGAGATAAATATAGCAACGGGTGTGAAAAAGGAAAGACTAGCTGCAAGTGTTGAGTGGAAAGTGAAGAGTTTGAAAGAGAAGTCTCCAGCGAGTGAGAAAGATAAGTGTGTGGTGTACCCCAAGAAGGTTGAGAAGAAGTTGTCTGCATGGATGTGTGCACTAGTTCGGGCACGATGAATGGAGCCCGACTTCGACTCAGACTCTGACTAGATATTCAGGAAAGTTTCCTTCACCTTATGCTTTTTAATTGTGTGTCATGGGGACATGCCACAACTTAAAGCGTGCGGTGGGGGATATGTGTATGTATATTAGTTTAAGTTTTCCTGTTGTTAGTTGTAGTAGTTAGAGATAGGAAAAAAAATTGAAAAACAAACATGAAAATTTTAAAATTTTCAATTTTTCCCGACGATGGATATCATATTGACAGGTTTCTTGAGGGATTAAAGTCAAAGGAAAAAAAATATTTTCTTTTGTAGGTAGTGTAATAATTTCCCCTTCTTCTTTGTGTCACGATTCTTTTCCGAGGGTTTTGTTTGAATCGGGTATAGTTAGTTTTTATTTTTGTTAAGAGTAAGAAACCTTTTCCTATGATTTGAATTGAAAGAAATATCTCTTAACTTTGTTGTACCTTGAGAATAGTGAGTGTTTTAGTTGTGATTCTTAGGCTCAGTTTTTGACTATTGTATAAGTACGTTAAACTGTATGATCTTAACTTTGCTTAACTGCTTTGACTAGAGTGTCTTGATGAGTCCAATCCTGAGTGGGTTATGTGCCATGGGTGTGTGGTTTTGTATTATTCATTGTATTGCATTTGAAGTCTAGAACTTGCCCCGTGTGTTTGCAAACCGAAATAGTAGTTTTATTCAGTCTTGGAAGTGATATAGGCATTTCTTTGTTAAGCCAGTTATATGTTTCTACCCACCTAATTGTTATTTATCTTAGTTAACCCCTTTGAACCTGTAATCCTATTTATTTGGAAACCACATTGCGAGCCTTACCATTTATTTGAATTGACCATATATTTGAACCTTTTACCTCTCGTGAGCACTTGAATTTGTATGAACTTTGTAAAAGTTGAAGTGTGGGGTGGTAGGGTTGGCTTTTGGTCGGAACTAATTAAATAAGGAGAAAGGTGCATTGTTTTGAAAAATTAAGAGCCACTTGAATTGAAAAAGAAAGAAAAATCATTGTATGATTGTGAAAAGTATTCCTTGAAAGTTGTAAGTCTTGATGTAATTGTGCTTAAAGAAGTAGGGATTTGATGTATATTGATGTGAAGGTGCAGTACGGTTTGACACAAGTGTGGCTTTTCAACAGTTAATTGTATGTATTAAAGTGCTTAGGGAGGTGTGGTCACTCTTATATCCAAATATATCCTACCCATCCCACAACAAACATTGCAACCAAATAAAGTCCTACTTGATCCTTGACTGAATGATCTCAATTAGTAGAGTAGTACACTATGAGAAAGCCTATAATACGTCTTTTGTTGCATATGAATGTTACTTCAGAGAGTGAGCGAATTCTTTCTATCTTGAGTTCCTAATTATTCTTGAATTTTATTGTGTGTTGGTACTACTCTCTATTATTGAATGAGGGCACTTGATTCATGAAGGAAAGGTAATGTCACTGACCTCTGTGTTTGAGTAAGTGAGCAAGTTGTGAATAATGTGTGGTACTTATAAGTCAAATCTTGAGGTGAAAATGTTACACTATTGTGCTTAGTCTATTTTAAATATTCTTCATATGATGAGTTATGAGAGTTGTTTAAAAAAGGTCTTGTCTATGTGAAGTGTAATTTGATTGCTCGAGGTCGAATAATGGTTTAAGTGTGCAGTGCTGATGGTAGGCTATAATTGCATATTTTAGTCGCTTATTGCCCTCTAATTTACTACACTTTACCTGTTTTGAGCTTTAATTGGTAATGTTTTGCACTTATTGTGTGTTTTATGCATTGTAAGATTGATTTTGAGTTATGTAGATGTTGTGGAGCGTATTCGAGCTATTTGGAGCTTTGAAGTATGAGTAAAAGCCCCAGGTATTAAGCTGGGATCATGTTCATGGGTCGAGGACAAAGTCTGGACATCAAAAATCGAAGTTTGATCCGTACTCTAAGAATCGAGAGAGGCATAACTTGTGATATCATTACATTATATTGTTGGTTGAGTTCATTAATTCTTCTCATTAATCGGAAGATGCTAGTTGAATTGTTTATTAAACCTAGTTAGGAGAATAATCATAAGAGGTTTTCCTAAATACCAATCCACTACGCATTCTTGCATATCTTCACGTGCTTAAATTGGTTCATCTTGTGAGGTTAAGACTTAATCGAGAGAGGGGGTTTTGATGAATGTTTGAACTAATAATCTAGTAAATTCAAGAGTCTCACTTGAACATTAGAAGAGAATTATCTAGAGTTAAATCCCGAACAATTATCTTACACCTATCCTATCAAAACCCTATTTTCTCCCATTGATAACATTCTTTTCTTACTCATTATTACGATTGTCACTAGTCAATAACTTTAGATTCTTAGCTAGTTTTAGTTCTTAATCATATAAATATTAATTGATGATCATTTGGATAGAAATCAAGCTAGAAACTACAAGAACGTTGTTTAAATACAATCCATGTGGATAAGATATTATATTATACTATATTCGACTAGTGAGCATATTTAAGTGTGTATTTGCCCTCGTCAAATTTTCCAAAATAATAAAACTAGGCACGCATTCAAAACATATAGGACCTTTACATAAAGTCAATAAATGACTCAAGTTGGCCTCCACACGTAAGCATCAAATTGCACGCAGGCAGACAATTTGAAATTAGAATACATTAAAGTCATTAAGTCCTATAAACATGGTCTTTATGTGATTCTGATTTCCACTAGTGTACATGCAACATTGCAACTTTAGACTAACGCATAGGCATATTAAAGGTGTTGCAGGTCCTATAGACATGATCTCTAATTGTTTGTACAATGAGGTGGTGCAGCTGTTTGAAAGCTCAGAATTAACAGCGTTGATTTGATAAACATGCTTCTTAGGTGGGTGACAGTATGTTACAGAAAGGATTTCCATTGGTTGACAATCGAATCTAATTTTATAATACATCATCCCTATAGGCATGTCATCTAAGTGTGGCAGTACAACAAAGCAGCAAAAGTAGTCAACTAATTGATTAAGATCCTACAGTCATGATATCTAGGTGAGTAGTGCAATAAAAGCAATAGAAGTGACTGATTGATTGATTAGTTGAAGCCCTATAGAAATGTTCTAGACTAGCCAGGCATGTGTTATTGCATCCTATAGGCATGTTGTCTAAGTGTGCATGGTAGTAAATTGGCTGGTGCGGCCTGAACAAAAACTGCCTGAGCAACGCTAGTGCAAACAGTCAATATCTGGGCCAAAGCCTCCTGAAGGCCTGGAATCACAATAGGCACCAGCTGGTCCCACTGGCTCAACCACATCTGGAACCTGCTCCTGAGCAGGAGAACTGGTGGGTCTACAGGTGGCTTTGGCCTGGAATCACAATAGGCACCAGCAGCTGGTCCCACCGGCTCAACCACATCTGGAACCTGCTCCTAAGAAGAGAACTTATGGGTCTACAGGTGTTGCTCTAGCTTCTGTACGAGCTGCACCTCGGCCTCTACCGTGGCCTCGGCCTTCCGTAGCCCTAGCTGGTGGTAGTGGTGGGTGTCTGCCTGATCCGGTAGCACGTGTCCTCACCATCTATGAGAGAATAGAATAACAGAAGTTTAGTTCCCGGAATCAACAAATTTGCACGACAAGAATACAAGAATGTGAAGTTTTCCTAAGGATTCTCCAGCCACTCGAAGATAAGTACAGACGTCTTCATACCGATCTGCAAGACTCTACTAAACATGCTCATGACTCGTGAGACCTATGTAATATAGACTCTGATACCAACTTGTCACGACCCAAAATCCCAAGTGTCGTGATGGTGCCTATCATGATACTAAGCAAGCCGACAACTCACACATACCAACATGGTGAAATTTAACATATACGGAAATAGGCTTAAGTAAGTAAAAGTCTAATAAAACTGAATGAAAACATCATACCTCAATACAGAATTTCCCAAAACCTGGGTTGCACTGAGTACATGAGCATCTATACAGTAACAAAGTCTTAAAAAAAGACTGTCTAAGAGAGTAGAATAGTACAAATAGAACTATCTGATAAAGGAGGATAGTCAAGGACTGCGGACGCCAAAGCATCTACCTTGAGGATCTCCGAACTAAATGATAGCTCCAAGTCACCCGCCACCGTACCCATAAGCACCTGGATCTTCACACGAAGTGCAAGGTGTAGCGTGAGTACAACAAACTAAATAAGTAACAAGTCTAACCTTGGGTGTGCATACTCTGAAGGGGAATATCCAGCACAAGCGCTATAATAAGCCAATCATGGCATTAATTAATAAAGCCTACTATGGCGTGCAACCCGATCTCATAAATATCCTTACAATCATGTCCTCGGCCTCACTCAACCACCAATCTCTTCAGTCTCTCGGGCTCACAATGTCATGAAAATCAGCCCAAACGATGATGATATTAAGTATCAATAAATGCCAACAGAGACTGAGACATGATATGCGGATGATAGATGTAACTGAGTACATGATTGCAAATTAAACATGTAATTTAACACCAATACGACCTCTAAGGGTCCCAATAGTACCATCATATAGCCTAAGCATGATTTCTAACATGAATCCAATTTCTCTGATTCATGGAGAATATACGAATAACAACAAGGTTATTCAACTATACAGTTCCAATTAATCGATCGAGTCACAATTCCTACGGTGCACGCACACATGCCTGTCACCTAGCATGTGCGTCACCTCAACATCAACCACATATCACATAATTCAGGGTTTCATACCCTCAGAACAAAGTTTAGAACTATGACTTACCTCAAACCATGCAAATCTCTACTCCAACAAGCCCTTGCCTAGCGAATCGGCCTCTGAATGCCTAGAATCTAGCCAAAAACAATTCAATACAATCAACTCAAGCTATAGGAATCGATCCATATGAAAATATTAAGTTCTTAATTAAAAGTCAAAAAGTCAACTCAAAGTCAACCCCCGGGCCCACGTATCAGAATCCGATAAACGTTACAAAATTCGAACACTCATTCCACCACTAGTCACTCAAATCCCCAAATTTAACTCTCCAATCCCTAGCCTAAAACTCCCAAAATTCCACCTAAAAAACACACAAACTAGGTGGAAAAATTAATTGGGAAACAATATTATTGAATAAAAATGATCACAAGTGACTTACCTCAAGAAACCCCTCGAAATCCCTCTCAAAACTTGCCCTAGTCCGAGCATGCAATGTCCAAAATGATTAAAAATCACAAAACCCTCAAATTAATATTCTGTCCAGAGGTCTTCGCTTCTGCAGACCATTTATCCGTATCTGTGGTCCCGCATGCACGACAAAAACATCGCTTCTACGATGCTCACTCTACCCCCGACCAAGCGCACCTGCGGCCAGTTCCCTGTATCTATGGGTGTGCTTCTGTGAGGTCTCGTCCGCTTCTGCAGAGACTATTTCAACATGCCCCCTTCGAAACTGCGACCTATTTCTGCATCTGCCATCTCGCAGGTGCAGACCAAATCATAGCACCTATGATCATAACCCAACTTCCTTCCAGGCCGCTTATGCGCTCATGATGTCGCTTCTGTGGTCACACACCTGCGTCCAATTCCATCGCAGGTGTGATCGCACCAGAACTAGAACTCCAATATTCCCTCAAGTCCAAACTTCGATTCGTTAACTATCCGAACTCCAGTCGAGTCCTAAAACACGATAAAAACTTAGTCGAGGACTCAAATCATATCAAACAACATAAAAAACACGAATCGCACCTCTAAGGGTCCCAATAGTACCATCATATAACATAAGCGTGATTTCTAACATGAATCCAATTTATCTAATTCATGGAGAATATACGAATAACAACAAGCTTATTCAACTATACAGTTCCACTTAATCGATCGAGTCACAATTCCTACGGTGCACGCCCACATGCCTGTCACCTAGCATGTGCGTCACCTCAACATCAACTACATATCACATAATTCAGGGTTTCATACACTCAGAACCAAGTTTAGAAGTGTGACTTACCTCAAACCATGCAAATCTCTACTCCAACAAGCCCTTGCCTAGCGAATCGGCCTCTGAATGCCTAGAATCTAGCCAAAAATAATTCAATACAATCAACTCAAGCTATAGAAATCAATCCATATGACAATATTAAGTTCTTAATTAAAAGTCAAAAAGTCAACCCCGGGCCCACGTATAGGATTCCGATAAACGTTACAAAATTCGAACACTCATTCAACCACTAGTCACTCAAATCCCCATATTTAACTCTCCAATCCCTAGCCTAAAACTCCCAAAATTTCACCTAAAAACAGACAAACTAGGTGGAAAAATTAATGGGGAAACAATATTATTGAATAAAAATGATCACAAGTGACTTACCTCAAGAAACCCCTCGAAATCCCTCTCAAAACTTGCCTTAGTCCGAGCATGCAATGTCCAAAATGATTAAAAATCACAAAACCCTCAAATTAATATTCTGTCCAGAGGTCTTCGCTTCTGCAGACCATTTATCCGCATCTGTGGTCCCGCATGCATGACAAAAACTTCGCTTCTACGATGCTCACTCTACCCCCGACCAAGCGCACCTGCGGCCAGTTCCCCGCATCTATGGGTGTGCTTCTGTGAGGTCTCGTCCGCTTCTGTAGAGACTGTTTCAACATGCCCCCTTCGAAACTTCGACCTATTTCTGCATCTGCCATCTCGCAGGTGCAGACCAAATCATAGCACCTATGATCACAACCCAACTTCCTTCCAGGTCGCTTCTGCGCTCATGATGTCGCTTCTGCGGTCACACACCTGCGTCCAATTCCATCGCAGGTGTGATCGCACCAGAACTAGAACTCCAATATTCCCTTAAGTCCAAACTTCGATTCGTTAACTATCCAAACTCCAGTCGAGTCCTAAAACACGATAAAGACTTAGTCGAGGACTCAAATCACATCCAACAACATAAAAAACACGAATCGCACCTCAATTCAAGCCTAACAAAAACTAAGAAATTCAAACTTCGATGCCAAAACTTATCAAATCACATTCGATTGACCTTAAATTTTGCACACAAATCGTAAATGACACAACGGACCTATTCCAACTTCCAAAACCAATATCCGAGCCTGGTAACCACAAAGTCAACTCTCGGTCAAACTTCTCAATTTCCAAACATATAATTTTCTAATATTCGCCATTTCAAGGCAAAATCAACTATGGACCTCCAAATCACTATCCCGACACACTCCTAAATATAAAATCACCATACGGGGCTATCAGGACCATCAAAACTCTATTTCGTAGTCGTTTACACATAAGTCAATATTCGGTCAACATTTTCAACTTAGGCTTCTAACCTTGAGACTAAGTGTCTCAATTCATTCTGAAACATCTCCGGAACTAACCCAACTACACCGGACAGTCATATAACGACAATTGAGCACAAATTAAGCAGTAAATTGGGGAACATGGCTACAACACTCAAAACGACCGGTCATTTCGTTAGAGCATAACATGTGAAATGTTCAAGCAAATACCAATCACCACAGAAAGGTTTTAAATCTACCAGGTAAGCATCCATGGAAGATGAGAAGAAGCTAACTTTTAGGTAAATAAGGCAAGTAGGCATCACATGAAGAGGGCTGAGACTTATTTTAGTCGATATAAGGAGAAATAAACTAGGAATTCACCATAGGAGACTTAAGCGATCAGTGAGAACACATCACCAAAACAAAGAAACAAGTATGCGTAGGCATTGTAACAGTATTTGCATATAGAATTTATATAGTCACAAGTTGATTCTAGGGAAATAGCAGGTGAACATGAAAGACTCAGCAAAGACATATTCCAATAAGTTTAAGCATGCATTAGTTCCCTAGTAGATTCTAAGTCATGGATTCATGATAAGCATCAGTCTTTAAGTAACCAATTACACTTAAACATGAAGATGAGCAATCAATCATCTTGGACATCTAAAATAGGCATGCATTAAGGCTTGTAATATCAAGGAAGAGTACATTAGGCTAAGCATTTGGACAATGTCGTCTCATGATTTGCAAAGAAACAACAGGTGATGCATAAGGGATTCAACAAGAAGAAAGAAACTCTGAGCAATGACATGGTTTCTAAGGAATCTGAACAAGATGCGACAAACATCAAACAAGTCATGAATCAACTTAGCTAACTATGCGAAAATCAAGACTAGAACAAAATTAAAACTACAGTATGGAGTTAAAATAAGAAGGATTGTACACGAAGTGGCATAACATCAAACTCAAAGGAATCCCAGCAATGCTAATGCACATAACATAAACACAATCAGAGGGAAGTAAAATTATGATAGTAGAAAGTGCTAACTCGTTGCGAACAAAGTAAATAAAAATGAGGAACTCAAAATCTCAGGAAGAGATGGGATTATTTGATAACGAGGAAACCCCAAATCCATAGTGCTTCAATGTTCACAAGAGCCTCAAGGTGGGCTCCGAGCAGTGCTTGCACTAGAGGAGGCTAATGAACAGAATCTGGTGGCCTTAGTTTTCAGCCGGCCAAAAATCAAAGTCTCAGAATAATATAGAATGAGTGAGAGTGAGAGAATAGTAGTAGTAAAAGTAGTCGTAGCAGTAGTCATTCCTCTTTTATGGGAAACGGGGAAGGGGTTTGTATAGTGACAGATTAAGACGGACGAACAAGAAAAACAATCAATAAAACCTAAACAAGGAAAGAAAAGATGAGATGAAATCCCTAACATAGTCGGTTATGGGGTGAATGAAATTTCAAAACCTAGTTGAGTCCAATGGCCATGAATCTGACCGAAACTGCAAGAATCGTTCATTGTAGAGTATATATAGTTGAAACATTATCAGATCTTCATAAAATTATAGCCAATCAGGCTCATCTTGAAAGGTATAATTTACAAAATTAGGTAAATACTAAGTAACACCATGAACGCGTGAGTAGTTACGGAATAAAGCAAGAGAATCACGAAGGGATTCCATATTATGGCTGGATTTGGAGTGGTTTAGGGATACGGCGGCTAGGGTTTGTAAATAAAAGAGATGAGGAAAGAGAGTATAGGCGATAGAAATAGAAAAGTGTCTCTAGGGTTTGAGGGTGAAAGATATAAGGAGAGGGGGAGGTTTATTATGGGCCATTGATCATTTGAGATCAACGGCCAAGATTAAATAGAAAACGGAGCGGGTCAAAGGTAACGGGTCGTGGGTGTAATGACCTGACCGATTGTTTTGAGCTTTAGCGTGTCGTTCAGCATTTTGAGGCCCTGAGCAGCTTCACTTCAGGTATTATTTCTTGTATGCGTGGTCGAAAATTAATTTCGGAAAGTTCGGAGTTGATTTGGAAAGAAAATTCTCATTTCAGAAGCTTTAAGTTTGAAAGATTGACTAATGGGTGATTTTTGAGTAAATGACCTCATAATCAGGATTTGAAGATTCCAACAGGTTCGTATGATGATTTTGGACTTGGGCGTATGTTCGAATCGAGTTTGGGATGACCTAGGAATGTTTCGATGCCTATTGTGGAAGTTGGCATTTTGGAAGAATTTCATAAAAATTTGGGTTGAGGTGTATTTCAATGTTATCGATGTCTGTTTGGGATTACGAGTTTGGGAATAGCTCCGTACAGCGATTCTGGTATTGGGAGCGTGTTTGGAAGTGGATTTGGAGGTCCGTAGGTCATTTCGGGGTCATTTGGCGAAAGATAGAAATTTGAAGGTTTCTGAGAAGTTTGACCAGGACTGGGCTTTGTGATATCGAACTCGAATTCCGATTCAGGAAGTTGGAGTAGGCTCGTAATGTTGAATGTAACGTGTGTGCAAAATATGAGCTCAATCGGACATGATTTGAAATGTTTTGGCATCGAATGTAGACGTTTGAAGTTTGAAAGTTCATTAAGCTTGAATTGGGGTACGATTCTTAGTTTTAATGTTATTTTGGGCATTCCGAGGGTTCGAATGAGTCTGTTGTATGATTCCAAACTTGTTGGTATGTTCGGGCGGGGCCCCAGGGGCCCCGAGTGTCAATCAGACGAGGCTCAGACCAAGTTGCTATCATAATCGCACCTGCGCTTGGCCAACCACAGGTGCGAGCCACGAGACGCAGAAGCAAAAGAGTGAGGGCAGCCTAGCCACTGCAGGTGCGGATGTTTTGGCACACCTGTGTTACCGCAGGTGCACGAGTAGTGGTCGCATGAGGGGATGGGCTCACAGAAGCGGTCCCTTTTGTCCACAGATGCGGAGCTTGGCCAGGCTAGGGAAATGCGCACCTGCGAGGATTTTCCGCAGGTGCGGGACCGCAAATCCGGCCAAGGCACCACAGATGCGAATAATCGCTGGGCAGAATCGTTTTAAGAACGGGATTTGGCTCTTCTTCTCATTTTTTTCACTTAGTAGGGGCGATTTTTGAGAGCATCAAGGAGGTATTTTCATCATCTATGTCAAGGTAAGTGATTCCCGTTTATACATGGATTCAAGCATGAAAATTTGTAGAAATTTGGGATTTTGAAGAAAAACTTAGAAATTGGTATTCTTGGATTTTGATCACGAATTCGGGCATGGAATTGAGAATAAATTATATATTTGAGTTCGTAGTGCTATACGTAGTGTTTGTCTTTGAAACTTTTGGAATCCGGGCACATGGGTGGTTTTATCGACTTTTCGAACGGAGTAGGAAATTGTTGAAAATTGGATTACAATGAGTATTAAAGTATATATTTATGGATTCACTCATTTATTGACTAGTTTTGGGAGCGATGGGCATCGGTTTGAGTTGTTGGAAAGGCTTGGGAGCCGGCTATGGAACTCCGGAGCGAGGTAAGTCTCCTTTCTAATCTTGTAAGAGGGAATTAACACCATAGGTGAATCAAATCATTATGTGCTTCTATTTGTGGGGGCTACGTACGCATGAGATGACAGGAGTCCGTGTGTAGCTACTATTATGCTTATGTCTGGGTAGTCTAGGACCCATATCATGTTGTACTTGCGATGTTTGCGCCCTACTTGTTAATTTAATTGTTTAAAATATTTAGAAACTCGATAAAGGAATTGTAAAAAGGTTAAACTTCATTTACTTGACCGTTAAATGGGAATTTGAAATCATTGGAATATTTGCCCCATAATAAATCTTGAATTGGTTGTTTAAATGTATTTTATCTTTTGTGGAGCGGGTCGAACGCTTCGGTAGCAGATAGATGCGTCTATGGTTCTTGCCGTTTGACCCTCGACTGTGCAACATTTAAATATTTATGTTGGATAAGGCCGTACGACCTCGGTATGATTTGTGCTTGATTGAATTGTTTGCTTTGGAATTTATGATAATTGATATTGCTTCATTGGCCTAAGATACAAATTGATAGACGATGAATTGGAAATTTCTTATTAATAAAAGAATTGGTTACTTATTTCATACTATTGAGCTTACAGCCGTTCTAGGTAATCCATGCTTAATTATATCATTGGTATTTTATTGATATTTAATGGCACTACTGATGTAGAGCAGGATATTTCTCCCTGCGTATTCGATTGGGCTAATGTCATTGCCTTGTGGAAGGATGTTCTGTCATCTTAGCTCAGTAGCTGTATTTTTGATGGTTTTGGGGCTATGCACCAATTGCTATAATGTTCATGAGTTGTTATCGCACAGTATTAAAGTAATGGTAGGATACTTGTCTACGTGTAGGGGTAGTGAATGCATTTAAAGGAGGTTTTTCTCAATGCGTGATTCAAAGGTTCAATGTTTTATTTCCAGTGGAGGGAAAGTCAATCGGACTAAGAATGTTCAGGTTGGATTGATGAAGTAACGAGACTTGGTCCAAGATGTGGTGTCGTCATCCTTGATTGAATGTGTTAAGTTCGCCGGTGTTATAGCCTTCTTCAAATCTCCTTTAGGGAAGAGTATTGTGAATGGTGCCGGGGGAGCAGCTGTCAGGTGTCGCAGTATGCTGTGGTTCAGAAGAGTATTGTAATCCTAATGTTGATGGATCAAGGAAGATGATCTTCGGGGAGGTTTAGAGTTGGCGGCGATCTGTTGGTTCAGGTGCTACAGAGATGAATTTTGAGTTAAGGCATCAACTGGGCAGCAAAGGATGAGGAAGAACATGTGGGAGGTGACTTGCGGTGGTTAAACTTCTAGAAGGCCAAGTGTAAGGAAACAGAAGTTGAGTAGTTTCTTAAGAGAGAGGGTTTGGCAAAAGTAGGAGAGTGGCAGAGTAGCAACGGGTTCTGTGGTAAATTGCTACATGCCTTGCGGAGAGTTAAAGTGATTTGGGATTCATGGTGGAAAGTGACTAGGTTTACAGACTTAATTTGGAATATTGGCTGCTATATTGAGGAAGATTGTGTGTGACATGAGGGAGTTGCTTAATATGCAGTAGGATACAACATGACTTTAGATTTGAAATATATTGTCGCACCTTTAGTTGATGTCCATGAGGAGTGAACGGACTTGTACAACTGGTGAATAAGCACGGGCTCAGGATGGTTTGTTGGCTTCGTGGTAGTTGTACTCGGTGCAGCGTTGTTGGAGAATGTCGACATGGAATTACCACAGGTGGGATATCTCCTTTGAGCAAGTTAGTGGTTGTGTGGTGTTAATGAAGCTTCTACAAAGAATTTTACTGACTACCCAGTAAGAGGTCGAATATGTGAATGCGGCTAGTAATTTAGAATGTTCATGAAATGTTTAACATAAGGATTTCGAGGAAATTTGGCGGGTTGATTATGCAAGATCATGTCAATAGGGGATAAGGAATTTTAGTGTGTTCCAGAGTTATGCAATGGTAGCTTCAAGCTAAGTAGGAGAGCCCCACCGTCTATCATTGGATTGCATAGTTGTCAACTAGTGCGGTTTCTGGTTATCGGTGTATTGGTGGGTTACCATGACTAAGGAAAGAGAACATTAGTGGTAGTTCGAGCATAGGATTTGAGGAATGTGTGCTATATTTGGCCTTATCGATTCGTGTTCAAGTTTTGGGAAGACTCAGAGTCTATGCTTCGTGTGGATGTGATGTATAAGGAAAGAAATTCAGCCGGTTGCTTCTTTGAGAGGGTGTTCATGTGCTAACAGGGCCTTGGAGTTTGATTATATTTGGGGACAAGTCAGAATGGGTGACTCTCAACAATGGTCTTAGTAGGTTCAAAAATTAATGTGCGGTACCTAAGGATTTCGAGCAAGTAGTATGGTTATGTATTGAGCTTTTGCAGTGGATTATGAAAAGTGGCTTGGAGTGTTCTACGTTATCTTCAGTCTGTGGTGAGGCATTGGAGGAATGGGAGAATATAACTTCGGATTCATGGAAGAATTTTCAAAATGGGTGTACCCGTTGAAGATGCGAATATGTGCACAAGGAAAGTATGTGATGGTTCGTGGATTTTGAGACAATATGGTCTAGTGAACTAAGGTCACTCAGGATGAGTGCGGATTTGGGGTCGTTATGTTTTAAATGGAGCTATTATTATTCCTAAGGCAAGTCCATGGTAAATTAGAAGAAGTCGGATCAGTTAGCAATGGTTATATTGGCATGATGCAGCAATGATCAGGTCCTTCAACGTGTTAAGTTTTACAGGTTCTTGTGGCGGTACGTACGAGGCTTGACGGCCACCATAATTTGATTTATTTGGAGGTATTCGGTTATTATGGCCTGTTATGAGTAGATGGATCCCGGAAGGGACATGTTGGTTTAGACCACTACGTGGGGTGGTATTTTCTATGGTTATGTGAATTCAGTCACGTGTGGCAATGGTTCTCCTGAAATGCGTTAAATGAAAGGTTTTTATATGATGAAGTGTGTACCTTATTGGTGGTTCGGGAGTTATCATGAAATTCTTGTACTCTTGCGTATTTGCATGTTAGGTGCAGTGAGCGGCATGAGAATTGGAAGTTGAGGATCAAGGTTGCAGCTGAGGTCGACAAGAATGTCAAGAGCTCGGATGAGCAGGGAAGAATTCATATGTTTAGAGTAAGCTGGTATTTTCTTTAGCGTCACCTGAGATCGATGTTCTGTGTCAGAGTCTCTGTGTACTGATTTGCGGATTCTTGATTTGCTTTACAACATTAATATGACCGGTAGTATGAAGGTGCAGACTTGTTACTTGGTGCGGAAGGTCGTGGGAGTGCATCCCACGGGGAGATTGTATAAGTGTGACATGTAGTCACCTAATTGATTAAAGATTTAAAACCAAGCATGAAGATTGTGGTACTATCGCTAATGTGAGAATTTATGCCTAAAGGGCACTCGATTCATTTTGTTGTGAGTTGTGGAAGTTTGTTCTGGATTCGATGGTTGTTCTTGCATGTCATGGGAAAATGGTCATTGTGGATCATTGAGAGGTTATTTACCCAAGCATAGTATGATCAGAATAGGTTTAGGGTCCGTTGATGGGTCCAAATGTTGATGTGTACTCTACACCAGCCTGGGTGCGTTCATTCAGCATAGCATTCCTTATGGAAGAGTATTAAGGCGTGGGTTGTTAATTTCGTCGCCGACTATTTCATGTAATACTCTATTGTGCCATGTGGATTGTGAGACGGCTTGATCATTTGTACAATGTGCTGAGGTCCTGTGTAGCAGTGGTATTATGTGAGCAGGATGGCTCTCGAGATGCAAAACATATATCGCACCTTAGTTGTGCTTGAGTTTCATAGTGTATGACCCTACCTGTCTCCCCAGGATTTGTATTATGCACTTGGCGTGCTTATGGTTGATATTCAGGCATTTCGTGAGTATAAGCGTCACGGCTCGATGTGTGTTTTATTTAGATTATTATGTGTGGATTGGGTGGCACGCCGCCACGGGCATATGGTTGGACCGGGTGGCGCGCCGCCGCGGATATGTTGTTTGGATCGGGTGACATGTTGTCACGTGTATCATGGTTGGATCGGGATGCACGCCGCAACAGTATCAAATGTGGATCGGGTTGCACGCCGCAATAGTATGATATTGAGTACAGTTTCCCAAAGATATTATTGTGTGTTTTGCTTCTCGTTTCTTGAGGAAGGTTCATAACATCTTTTAGGTTGTTTAAATTAGTTATGTGGGTTGAGTAGATCTTTCCAGAGTTCATTTCATTATGTATCTCATTCGAGTTGGTAGCTTATTGGCACATTGTAGCATCATATGAGACTTTTGGCAGCGTTTGAGGTGGCTTGTTGCTTGAGCAGCTTGTACTGGGTGAGACGAGATTATTGGACCTGGGATCAGTGCGATCAGATTTATATGAAGTATATTAAAGAGTAAATATTGTTAATCAGACTAGAATGAGGTAATGGTTCTTGTCGGGAGGAGAGACTCCATAGATTGTGACTCGGTAGTTGGTGTGAATTTCTACACATCTCTTCCGTCGTGACATCATTTCAAGAGTTGGAACCAGGCTTATATGTGTCATGAGGTGTGTTGTGAGCATCAGATTCGTGGGATTTCAGCTATTATTGTCAGAGGATGTTATTATGGTCATGTGAATAATGCGGTGCATGACGTGAATTCAGTGAGAGTATACAATCGTGTTGAGTGCAGTGTGTAGTGATTGATACGGTGCTCGTATGTTGGAAACATGCCTGGTGGAGAATTCCGGATGTTGGAATTCGGCACTAAGGCTTATTTGACTAAATAAAGTGGGGAATCTTCAGATTGGCTGGAGCTAATGTGCTCAACTAGGTGTGGTAGCACGGGTAGGTGCACGAGGTGTTAAACAGTGATTTTAGACAATCCCATAGCAGTTCTTAGCACATTTGAGGACGAACGCATGTTTAAGCGAGAGAGAATGTAACGACCCGACCGGTCGTTTTGAGCTCTAGCGCGTCATTCAGTGGTTTGAGACCCTGAGCAGCTTCACTTCAGGTATTATGACTTGTACACGTGGTCGGAATTTAACTTCGGGAAGTTCGGTGTTGATTTGGAAAGAAAATTCTCATTTAGGAAGCTTTAAGTTGGAAAGATTGACTAAGGGGTGATTTTTGAGTAAATGACCTTGGAATCGAGATTTGAAGGTTCCAACAGGTTCGTATGATGATTTTGGACTTGGGCGTATGTTCGGATCGGGTTTTGGATGAACCGGGAGCATTTCGATGCCTATTGTGGAAGTTGGCATTTTGGCAGAATTTCATAAAAAAATGGGTTGAGGTATATTTCAATGTTATCGATGTCCGTTTGGGATTTCGAGTCAGGAAATATCTCCGTATGGTTATTCTAGTATTGGAAGCGTGTTCGGAAGTGGATTTGGAGGTCCGTAGGTCATTTCTGGGTCATTTGGCGAAAGATAAAAATTCCAAGGTTTCTTAGACGTTTGACCGGGAGTAGGGTTTGTGATATCAGGGTCGGATTCCGATTTCGGAAGTTGGAGTAGGTCCATAATGTTGAATGTGACGTGTGTGCTAAATTTGAGGTCAATCAGACATGATTTGAAAGCTTTTGGCATCGAATGTAGAAGTTTGAAGTTCTAAAGTTCATTAAGCTTGAATTGGGGTGCGATTCTTAGTTTTAATGTTGTTACGGGCGTTCCAAGGGTTCGAGCGAGTCCGTTTTATGATTCCAAACTTGTTGGTATGTTCGGGCGGGACCCCAACTATCAATCGGACGAGGCTCAGACCAAGTTGGAAATTAAGAGCAATTCCTGAAGCTCCTAGTTGCAGTCATAATCACACTTGCGCTTGGCCAGCCGCAGGTGCGAGCTACGAGCCACAGAAGAGAAAGAGTGAGGGCAGCCCAGCCACTGTAGGTGAGGAAGTTTTGGCGCACCTGCGTGACCGTAGGTGCGAGAGCAGTGGTCGCAGGAGCGGATGGGCTCGCAGAAGCGGTCCCTTTTGTCCACAGATGCGGAGCTTGGCCAGGGTAAGGGAAATGCGCACCTGCGAGGACTTTTCCGCAGTGAGGGACAGCAAATGCGGCCAAGGCACCGCAAGTGTGAAAACTCGCTGGGCAGAATCGTTTTAAGAGCGGGATTTGGCTCTTCTTCTCTCATTTTTCACTTGGTTGGGGCGATTTGGAGAGCATCAAGGAGGTATTTTCATCATCTATTTCAAGGTAAGTTATTCCCATGTATTGTGAGTTAAATACAAGATTTATACGTAGATTCAAGCATGAAAATTTGTAGAAATTTGGGATTTTGAAGAAAAACTTAGAAATTGGTATTCTTGGATTTTGATCACGAATTTGGGCATGAAATTTAGAATAAATTATATATTTGAGTTTGTAGTTATTTGGGTAGTGTTTGTATTCGAAAATATTCGGAATCCGGGCACGTGGGTGGTATTATTGACTTTTCAAACGCAGTAGGAAATTGTTGTAAATTGGATTATAACGAGTATTAGAGTATATATTTATGGATTCACTCATTTATTGACTAGTTTTGGGAGCGTTGGGCATCGGTTTGAGTTGTAGAAAAGGCTTGTGAGTCGGCTATGGAACTCTCGAGTGATGTAAGTCTCCTTTCTAACCTTGTAAGATTGAATTAACCCCATAGGTGAATCAAATCATAACGTGCTTCTATTTGTGGGGGCTACGTATGCACGGGATGATGAGAGTCCGTGCGTAGCTACTATTATTCTTATGTCCGGGTATTCTATGACCCATATCATGTTGTACTTGGGATGTTTGCGCCCTACTTGTTAATTTAATTGTTTAAAACATTTAGAAACTCGATAAAGGAATTGTAAAACATTTTAACTTCATTTACTTGACCGTTAAATGGGAATTTGAAATTCTTGGAATATTTACCCTTTAATAAATCTTGAATTGGTTGTTTAATTGTGTTTTCTCTTTTGTGGAGCGGGCTGAATGCCTCGTTAGCAGATAGATGTATCTATGGTTCGTGTCGTTCGACCCTCGGCTGTGCACAGTTTAAATATTTATGTTGGATCGGGCCGTACGACCTCGACATGATTTGCGCATGATTGAACTGGTTGCTTTGGAATTTATGATAATTGATATTGCTTCATTGCTCAGAGATACAAATTAATAAACGATGAAAAATAAATTTGAAAATTTCTTATTAACAAAAAAATTGTTTACTTATTTTATGATATTGAGCTTACAGTCGTTCTACGTAATCTATGCTTAATTATATCATTGGTATTTTATTTATAGCCCATAGTAAGTATCGGAGCCGACCCCTCGTCACTACTTCGTTGAGGTTAGGCGGGATACTTATTGGGTACGCGTTGATTTGCGTACTCATACTACACTTACTGCACATTTTTCTATGCAGGTATAAATAAGTCTAGTGGCCCAGCAGAGTCTCCTTCAGAGTATTTATATTTCCTGTCCAATTTGTATTCCGGACATATGCTGTATTTTATTTTACATTCCTAGCTGATGCTCATGCACTTGTCACACCAGGTTTTGGGGTGATTATGGGTTGTCCTGTATTGAAATTGTTAAAAATATTATTATTTACTCGGTAAATTCCATCTTTTACTACTTAATTGAAGGAAATATGATTTCAAAAAAAAGAATACTAAAATGAGAACCAAATTAAGTATTTATCTTTGGCTTGCCTGACAGCGGTGTCCGGCGCCATCACAACCTTTAATGAATTTTGGGTCGTGTCAGTGGGGGTCATTTGGTTGGGCTGCTGAGGGAATAAATGAAGTAGTCTAAGTGTTTGGGCCTGTAATTTTTGTCCGTAATTAGGCACGTATTCGACTATAAATTAAATATGCAAAATTTGTTTAAAGATTTTATAAAAAGTAATTCATAAATAATAAAAATATTACTTATGCAGTAAAATGATTGAAAATAATAACTTAACATTAAAAAAATATAAAAATGTTATTTTAGTATAAACAATATAAATAATGTAGTTATTTATAGAATGTAGGCTATTATTGCAAAATTGTACAAATAGCTCAAAATTTGGATTAAATGAAATGAAGTAAAAATGTTATAAAATATATATGTGGGTGTAAATAATAAAATTTGGATGATTAAGTCATTACAAAATAATTTGAAAGGCAACTTAATAAATATTTGAACAATTTAAATGCAATAAAATTAGTTTTAAAGGCTTAAAAATTAAGGACAATTATAGAAAATAATTATGTGACTCTTGTAAATTAGTGATAATGCAAAAAATGATATTTCGAGAGTATATATGATATTTAAAAAATATGAGGTTAAAATTGGGTATCAACAGTTACCAAAAACCAAATCCAATCTCAAGTATTAATCACGAGTCTGGTGAGGTGAACGACCGAACCCCATAGGAAATGTGATACTCAGTACTGCCGAGGAGAACGACCTAGTCCCATAAGAAGAGCGTTACCATACTCCCGAGGTGAACGGCCTAATCCCATTAAAGTAATTTACAATAGTAATTTACAACAATGCCGATGCAAACGGCCCGATCCCATACGAGTAGAGAAACTGCATCGCTCACGGAAGTACATGTGAGTCGAGAAGACACGAATCTATAGCACAACAAGTATTTCACAATTTTCCAAAGTAAGAGGCTCAATAAATATTTTTATTCTAACCTCAACCTTAGTCGTAAATTAAGGAAATCAAGTACGCAGGGTAAATACGAATAGCACAATTAAGGCATTATGTGAATATAAGTTTACCAGACATAACATAAATATAGCTACGTACGGACTCTCGTCACCGCATACGTAGCTCCCCACAACAATTAATACACCTAAGGGGATAAATTCCCTCTTACAAGAATAAACAAGAGACTTACCTCGCTTCCAAGTTCACTATCCGGCTCTTTAACCTCACTAGGGCTCCTCAAACGACATCGAGCAATCCAAAACTAATTGAAAGTCGTATAAACTAATCAATATATGCTCAAAAGTTCATAATTTAACTATTAAACTAATTTCCTAACCAATTTCGGAAAGTCTATAAAAGTCACCCCCGGGCCCACGTGCCTGAATTCCTAAAGTTTTCGAAGATAGATGTCTCTCATGACCTCACAAACTCAAATATATAATGTATTCCCAATTCCATAATTAGAACCCTTCATCAGCCTTCGTCACAGTCACGGGACAACTTTCGCGATCGCGAAGCACACCAACAATTTCAACCAAGTTCAAACATGCTCCGGGTGATCCAAACCACACCCGGGCCACCCGGTACCCCGTCCAAATTCACCAACAAGTCCATATAAAGAATTTCACCTCAAAACCTTATTAATCAACTTCTAAGACTCAAACTCATATCAAGAAACTCCAATCGCGTAGAAACATACTTAGACAACTCGGAATGACACCAAATTTTACGCATAATTCATAAATCATAATACAAACCTATTACAAATCTTTGAATTCCAAACGGACATAGATAACACCAAACTCAACTTCAAGTCAAAAAAACCTTCAAAATGCCAACTTTCAACAATAAGCGCTGAAACGCTCCCGGCCCACCTGAAACTCAATCTGAACATATGCCCACAAGTCCAAAATCATCATACGAACCTTTTGAAATATTCAAATCCCGATTTCGGGGTCGTTTACTCAATTCAAAATTGGCCACCTTAGGCATGCTGAATAATATGAGCAACCCCTACCTTAAGGGATTTGTGAAGTATTAACTATGTTGCATGGGGTGATACTTTAGGCTAAAATACATAGGACCCCCTCCCCTTTCTTTATATGCTGGTTATCTACACTTATCCATTTAGATAGATCAACGTAGTTGTATCCTTCTAATCATTAAGAATTTGTACCAATACTCATGTGTTATGATAAGACTCTTCGACTTCTATATTTCCCTTTGTTTATTTGATCACCTTGCCTAATCACATAATCCACATAGTTCAAAATTCATCCGGGATTCACAGTTGTGGATCTCGAAGAGTGCCTAACACCTTCTCTTCAAAGTAACTTGAGCCCTTACCCGATCTTTGGCGACACAGACTAGTCAAACAGAGTTATTCGCAAATAGGTGCCCTAACGCACCTTAAAATCATTAGGTGGTGACTACTCTCTTTTAATGCCTCCTTTAAAAGAGTTTCCACATGTCAAAGCTCGCTTTCACAAGAAAACAGGGCGCGACAGAATGGTGACTCTGCTGGGGATATACTTAGGCTCTTATTATAACGAACTTGACTTATGTGGATTACTTTCCTTATTTTTCTTCATTTGTTTTAAACTGCTATGACATGCACATCCCTTCCCTTATTCACCTTTATCTGTTTTAAATTTCTATGACATGCACATCCCTTCCCTTCTTCTCATTTATTTGTTATGACATGTATGACATCTCTCTATCTCCTTCATCTTGTTTAAGACTTCTATATTATGACTCTCCCCTCCCTATTTCCCTACATGCTTCATTACATTCCCGCATATTTTCATGAGCTAAACTTACTTCACTCTTTTGTCTTTCTTTTCTTTCCTCTTCTTTTCATGTTCGCATTTACTATGTTATTTACTACTTTTACGTACTTTTATCATGCAAATACTTGGAAATGTGTTATTATAAATCATAATCCACTCGTACCAATCAACATAGCGATGCTTGATGAGTGTCAGCGCTTTCATGAAATCACCCTTTTTAAATCGGAAAGCCTTATTTGCGACAGACTAGTCAATCAGCGGTGCAGTCGATGATCCCATGCCTTTCCTTCTCTAGTTGTCCACTTGGGAGTACCAGTCTATACCCTTCTAGAAACCCCACTCCATTATGAAATGTACATGCATCATGCTAATCCTAGTATAGGTTGAAGCATTATTGACGTAATAACCTGTTCAAATAAACCTTGTCCAAAGTCCGACAAGATTTTCATAATCCCAAAGGACACTATAATGTTATGTGCATTGCTTGGAGAAAATGTGCCAATATGTTGATCATTATTGCGTAAGTAGCCAAATCTGGAGGGGGAAAAGTGTTAACTTTATTTGTTTGCAGAAATGAAGCACGAAATCCCAAGGTTCGGTATGGTCCAGAACATCCCGGATTTGCTACTTGACTGGTGGAAAGACCTTGCACCTTGTGACAAAAATCATGTGAGGAGAGTATTTAGTGACCTTCCATATTTGCTGAACATTCAACCAAATAGGGAACTGATCGAGGCCACTACCATGTTCTGGGATGAGAAAAGAGTTGTTTGTCGATTTGGCAATATAGAAATGACTCCCCTCCTAGCAGGAATAGGGGGTTTCACCAAGTTACTATGGGATAGTCCGGGACTACCGGTGCCAGAAAATCGCACCCCCCGCAATTTTCTAAAAATGTTGGGTTTGAAGAAGAATGATGAACTGCTCTATCTAAAGAAGTCATACATCCTTTTTGAGTTTCTCTACGAGCGTTATGGGCATAACAAATCATATCGCCTTCATCACGATGAACTAGCCATTACTTCCTTAGGATGGGTGCATTGCTGGGTTTATATGTTCATTTTCTGCTTCATGGAGTTGTTGATATTTCCAATGTAAGGAGGAAGGATTCATACTCGCTTAGTCATGGTTGTCAGGACCTTAATGGATGGCATCGAAGGACAAACTTACACTATCATCCCCATGATCTTAGCTGAGATGTATAGTGCTCTTGATCGGTGCAAGAAGGGATTCGGACACTTTGATGGTTGTAATCTACTGCTACAAGTTTGGCTGCTGGAACACTTCTAGAGGGGAGAGTACCATCAAGAGCTTCTACGAAGGCCACTAAATGACTATATAGCCAACCATCAACCAAAGAGAATGATGTTTATTCCAGAAGAGATTGCAAAGCCTGGAAATATTGTAGGTTGGGTGCGTGTTTTTCGCAATTTGACAGACGAGCAGGTGCATTAGCGTTTGAATGGTTCCTAGTAGTGAGTTCATCATTAGATCAAAGGGGACTACTCACTTGGTGCTGATCGGGCTACGAGGCATCTACCCTTATGCTCCTATAAGGGTAATAAGGCAAACTGAAAGAAAACAAGTCATACCTCGGGTTTCCAACATGGTCCAGTACAAGGCAGATTTCAAGGGAGATATCATCACATTTAAGTTCAAAGCACAACACATATGGAACCAAAAGATCATCGTGGAAGGAGAAACCATTAAGCCAGACAAGTATCACGCCGGCCATATGTACTGCTATCTATCATGGTTAGAAGACGACGTAGCTGGGGATGTCAAACCAGGAGTCAATCTATAAGATAGGATCATAGATGAATTGGCTGAGCCATAGGTGAAGTACATGAGGCTACGCAAAAGGGTGTTCGAATATGAAGCTAAGCATCTGGAGCAACATAAGGCAAACATGGAGGCGATAAGGAAACAGAAAGAGATTGCCACTAAGTCGATGTAGAGATTAAAATACTTGGAGCAAGGATTGATGGAGCTAGAAGGGAAGATTAGGAAGAGACTTTGTGATTATCAGGGCGTGGAGAACGATGAAGGAGGAAAGCTGGCAAAAGCTTACTTATTGCTTGACATGCGCGATCTGGGGAACATGATTGATGGGGTCAAGAGAGTAAAGCATGGAGAAGGTCTTTTAGGGACCAAGTAGATTAGGAGATGATGTTCTTTACTACTTTCTAGCTTAGATTAGATTTTGATGTAATAAGACTAAATGCCATTAGTAACTTTATTATTATTATTAATATTGTCGATTTAGTAAAAGATTGTTTTGATTCATTTTTGCAATAATGAAATAAAGCAAACGTTGGCATCAATTTTCTCCAAGTCAATTTGTGGCTTAGGCCTACCTCAGGCACAATGAGGTCCCCCAAATTAGGACGCAAATTATTGCATGACTCTGTGAAACATGTTTAAATATTGCGAACACTCTTTTATTTCACCTTACTGACTTGGTTACCTTTTGCTTTTTCTTTCTTTTTGATTATTCCTATTCCCAAAGGTTGGTTCGTGTATAATGGCATCATTAGCATACCACATTAGATCCATAGATCCTCCACCTCGTACTCCACCTAGCAACCCGAAAGGCAAAAGCACGGGCAAAGGAAAAATGGATGATTTAAGTGGTATCCGAGAAGATAATGATGTTGTGGCAAAAAATGTTGAAACTTTAGATGGTAGAAGCACTACGGGGCAAAATGAGTTGGTCTTACATTTGGAGCAAAATATTCTGGAACTACCGGGCGAGCTTGAGCAGGTCCAAAATCTGGCAAACCTTTCCCTTACTCTCAATGTTCCCGACATCAACCAACAAAACCCGACTACCCAGAACCAAAACACCACCACAAAACACACAAAATCAGAATCCACCACCCATAGCTCTGAATCCCCCGGCACCACACCAGTATCATAATCCTGCACCTCCCAAGAACCTTATCCTACCACCAGTGCAAATCCCTCAACAACATCACTATCATCCAGCTCAATACCCGCAAACAACCACTTATCACACTCCCCAATGTGCACCACAACCTACTCTCGACCCCCAAATCTCAACCAACGACCACCCAGATACCCAAGTTCCAGGAACTCATCAAAGCAATCGGATATATGTGTAAACCTTACCCCATAACCCCCAGCAAACACTATACATACTTGAACTGACTGAGAAGGACCTACTCATTCAAAGCATGGCAGAGGAACTCAAGAAACCTACAGGAAGAGTCCAGGGCGTTGAAGGTAGGAAAGGCATTGGAGGTTTAAATTATGAAGATCTGTGTATTCAGCTAGATGTGGAACTGCCAGGTGGGTGACAAACCTCCCAAGTTTGAAATGTTCGATGGAACTGGTGATCCAAAGGTGCATCTGAGAAAATACTGCGAAAAGCTTATAGGAGTGGGTAAGAATGAACAAATCCGCATGAAACTATACGTGCGAAGCCTTACAGGAAAAACCTTGTCTTGGTATATCAGTCAAAACCCAAAGAAGTGAGCGAATTGGATAAGTATGGAAGCAGACGTCATGGACATATTCAGGTTCAACTCAGAAAATGCGCCAGACGTTTTCAATATTCAAAACCTCAAGAAAAAGCCGACAAAAACCTTTCACGAGTATGCTACTCGTTGGAGATAAGAGATTGCGAAGGTAAAGCCAGCACTCGAAGAAGAACAAATGAACAAGTTCTTTGTTAGAGCACACGATCCGCAATATTATGAAAGATTTATGGTTATCGAGAATCACAAGTTCTCAGACATCATCAAGTTGGGCGAGAGAATAGAAGAAGGAATCAATAGTGGGATGGTAATTAATTTTGAGGCGCTGCATGCCACAAATAAAGCTTTGCAATAAGGAGGTATTTAAAAGAAGAAATAAGTGGGTGTCGTGATGGTAGCCCTAGGCCCTATGTCTCCCATCACACACCAAACACCTCCACCCACATATCAACCCTCACCCCCAAAAGACTAATACCTTGACATCACCTACCATACCTACAACACTCAACTCGCATATTACCATTCACCTCCACCCGCAAGCCAAAACTACCCAAAACCACATCTAAATTTTGACCGCATACCTCCTAGACAATAAACCCCAATTGCTGAACCCACGGCCAAACTGAATGAGAGACTGAAGGCCGCTAGTTACGTCACCCCTATTCCTGCTGTTGTTGTGGAAAATCCCTGCCAATGGATCACCCCTAACAAAACATCTGCTTATCATTCAGACATGAAGAGTCATACCATTGTGGAATGCCACACAATGAAAGACAAGATTCAAACACTGATCGACACTAGGTTATACAAGTAAAGGAAGCTGCAGCGAATGTCTGCAACAACCCTCTCCTGAATCACAGAGGTGAGAGAGTGAACATGATAGAAATTGACGAGGAATGGGATCGGGAAGGGTGCATCAGACTCATTCAAGAGGGAGACACTCCTAAAACATCTCTGGTCACCCTCACGCCAGTTGTAGTATAAACCCAGGCGTCATTTGAAGTTGAGGTAGCTACACCCTTCAATGTAATGGTAGCCCCTACACCATCTTACAAATCTGATTTCGTCCCGTGGGATTATGTTGCGAAAGCAAGAAGAAAGGGAAAAGCCTTAATGAAAGTGTAAGGCCCCGTAAAATTTCGCAATGGAAAAATAATGTTTCGTGGTGCCGAATTGGTTCTTACGTGTTTAAGGATTTTAGAAATTCTTCGCGGCGAGCGGATCAGACTTTTTGGGTTGAATAATGCACTGGAAAGTAAAGAAAAAGATTTTGTAGAGAAATGCATTTATGCGGTCCATTATGCGACCGCAGAATCACTCTGCAGACCGCATAATGGCCGCAGAGTGAGGCAGGAGAGGGGCAGTTTTGGACGCCATTTTGCGGGTGACTATGTGACCACAAAACTGTTCTGCGGTTCATTATGCGACCGCAGAACAGGTCTGCTACCCGCATAGTGACCGCAGACCCAGGTAGATTTTTGTCAAATTTTGGACACCAATTATGCGACCGATATGCGGTCTGCATATCGATTATGTGATCGCATATGCGATCGCAAACCTTGTTCCGGAGCTTCATTTTTGGATTTTTAAGACCCGGCCCTACTTCGTTAAATACACGCTTTGGGCCATTTTTGAGCTAAAATCTCACATTTTAGAGTGAGAAAGAGTACCCCAGAGTGAGAAGGTGTTCCTCAATAATTATCCTAGAGGTAAGATTCTACACCCTTACCCTCAATTTCGAATTTTGTCTAGAAATGGGTAATTAGCAAGATAATATTTGGGCATGAGAGTTGTTTATTTTGCATGCATGTGTTATCAAAGGGTGTAAGAAGATTGTTGAGCTAAGAATGGTAAAGAATGGGTTGTGGGATAATGGAATCCTCCATAAAAAGACCTTGAAACCTTATACACACCTAGTGTTTGATAAAATGCTCAAATGAGCTAGAAACATGATCATCTTCCTAATTTTGGTTCAATTTGTTATATTTCTAAAATAGATTGAAGTTGCTAAGAATTCTAGAACATTTTAGAGTTTAAGGAATCTCCATTGAGGTATGTTGGCTAAATTCTTCTCTTAGAATTGAATCCCACGATATTCATGTAATTTGTGTAAGACCCAAGTAGTTCATTATAAAATCGGCTATTTCGAGTAAGTTTGTGTTGAAAGATATATGTTCAATAAGTATCCTAAATGCTTTATTCATGTTATGTTTCCAATTGAAGATGTGTTCAAGTATGGGTTGTGCATTAATAATGTGTCGACTTCAAGTCGAGTTCAAACGAAGGCTATTATGCCAAATTTTGTGAAATATCTCTAGGTGCCTTAGACTCTTAATTGGTCATATGTGTAGTACAAACCATGAATTGAATTGTATTTGTTGTTGATGATGATGACGGTGTTTGAAATTGAAAAGGTGACCCTGAAATACTAAATACAATCAACGTGCCAATAATGAGTTTATAATTGTGGCCACTAGTGCCAATGAAATGAAAAGATGTGAAAGAAATATGAAATGCTATGATTGATATAAAAGGGTTGATGTCTCGAATAAGACAGCCTAGCCGATCGGGTCGTGATCGGATACCATGCCGCACACATGGTGGTGATTGTGCTAGAAATTGTAATTGAATTTGTGATTGTAGCTGATGTCTCTAATGAGATAGCCTAGCCGATCGGGTCGTGATCAGACTCCGTGATAAAGACGGTGGTATTGATATTGAGAGAAATTGTGGTTGATGTCTCTAATGAGATAGCCTAGCCGATCGGGTCATGATCGGACTCCGTGATAAAGACGGTGGTATTGATATTGAGAGTAATTGTGGTTGATGTCTCTAATGAGATAGCCTAGCTGATCAAGTCGTGATCGGACTCCGTGAGATATGGAGATTAACTTGAACACTGTCTTGATCGTAAATTTAGGTTTGATGTTGATTAAATCTTCCATTGATATTATGATATTCTTGTTTGCATTATTTATCATTCTATTGAGACGGTGTTTTGTTATTCATACTAATACTATTCCATATGTACTAACGTCCTTTTTGCCGGGGGTGCTGCATCTTCAATGGATGCAGGTGGTTCCATAGCAGGAGACACTGATTAGTGATTGAGGTACACTCTCTTCCCAGCAGACTTGGTGAGCCCCACTTCATTTTGGGGTCATGTATCTTTTGTTCCTCGTGTATTGTGTTTGATGTATAGACGGGGCCTTGTTACCGGTATTATCATAGTACTCTTTTCTATCTGTTAGAGGCACCGTAGGCATGGTGTGTGTTGTGTATTGGTGCTGGAAAAGTCAACTAGGTTATGTTGTGGTTGTATTACTTGTCCATTTGAGACTTTAAAAATGATAAAACTTATGGTAAGAAGTTGGTATTGTACACATGAACACCTTTGGTCTAATTATTGAAAATATGTATTATCTCCATTCATGGATGAGTTTGGGTACAAGGAAATCTAATAGGCTTGCTCGGCCGGGTTCACCCAATTGAGCGCCGGTCGCGCTCCCCGATTTTGGGACGTGACAGGAAGACACAGGTGTCGCACAAGGTATGACTAGAACTGGCAGAGTTTACACACCCGAGAATCTGGAAGGAACAAGCAAAGAAGTTGCACCTAAGCAGCCTGTTGTTGAGACTGGCAACGATGACCTTTGGAGAAAGATACAAGCAACGGAATACTCCGTTGTTGACCACTTGAACAAAACTCTTGCTCAGATATCTATCTTATCACTGTTACAAAACTCAGACGCACACAAGAATGCCTTGATAAAAGTGTTGAGTGAAGCTTATGTACCCACTGGCATTACTAGTGGAGATATGGCTAACATGGCCGGACATGTATTGGAGAGTCACAAAATTACTTTTTATGAATGTGAGTTACTGCCAGAAGGGTTGAGTCACAACAAGACATTGCATATCACAGTGCAATTCGAAGACAAGTTTGTCGCTAGGGTCGTGATAGATGGAGGTTCGAATCTGCACATATGTCCACTGACCACCGTGAAATGATTAGGTAAGGGCATGCACGAGATATGAATGGGAAGCATGAATGTGAAGGAATTTGATGGATCTCAGTGAGCCACTATCGAATAAATCAACCGTGATCTACAGATGGGTCCGACTTGGTTTGATGTTACGTTCCAAGTGCTAGATATATTAGCTATTTACAACCTATTGTTGGGACGACCATGGATACATGCAGCTAGGGTAGTGGCTTCTACTCTGCACCACGCTGTGAAGTCCGAGTAGAATCATCAGGAGGTGATCCTTCATTGAGATGGAAGCAACCCCATCTACAACAATTAGACTGTTCCAATCATCAAAAAGAGGAAGAAGTTGGGTGGAGAAACATATCATCGCATTGAACGAGTTAACGCAATTGAAAATGATCGATGGTGGAGCAACAAGATAGAAAGCATATTGTATATTGTTGTGGACAGGATATAAACCAGGCAAGGGTCTTGGTAAAAAACTTCAGGGGATCACCAAACCCATACAACCACATTATCATGGCACGACCTTTGGACTCGGGTATGAATATACCGTGCAAGAACATCAGAATTAGACACCGCCATGGAACGCCCCTTATTATCTGATGGAATAACCCATACTACCTCTGCACCATACATTCCATCAGGCTGATATAATGTAGGGATTTGAGGAATATGAGATTTTGGCTGGCATGAGGAAGCTATTTCTGGGCGAAGAAGACATGGACTGCAGTGCAATTGTTGGGGAGGAGGAGGAAGACCTTACCATTCATACAATGTAAGAGGGAGCTATTCTCAATAACTGGACCGTTGCACCATCCCGGGCTCGTCGAGTTCCAGGGTAGCCTCGCAAATTAGCATGACTTATTTTCAAATTGTTTTGAGCATTTAAGACATTTTCAGTATTTTGTTTTGAAATAATTACTCGAGCAATCGAGTCGCACTTGTTGTACTTGTTGACATTTTAAAGTTTTATTAATGCATTACTGCTTTTCATATTTATTATTTTCTTTCTACATTCTTTTCAGATGCTCAGAAAGTTCAATCCATATATGAGCTTGAAGATAAAAGAGGAGGTCACCAAGCAAATCAAAGAGAAGGTTCTCCGAGTGGTCGAATACCCGACTGGTTAGCCAACATTGTGACAGTTCCAAATAAAGATGGGAAAGTTAGAGTATGTGTCGATTACCGAGAACTGAACAGAGCAAGTCCTAAGGATGGTTTTCCGCTGCCTAACATACACATACTGATTGAAAACTACGCCAAGCATATACTCCAATCCTTTGTGGATTTCTTCGCATGTTACCATCAGATTTTAATGGATGGCGAGGATGCCGAAAAGATTGCCTTTATCATACCATGGGGAATATATTGTTACAAAAATGATGCCGTTTGTTTTGAAAAATATCTGGGCCACCTACATGAGGGCCATGATGACTATCTTCCATGACATGATACACAAAGAAATAGAGGTGTACGTGGATGATGTTATCATCAAATCTAAAAAGAGTTCGGATCACATAGCAGACCTGAAGAAATGTTTTGATCGACTTCGAAAATACAATTTGAAGTTGAACCCTGCAAAATGTGTTTGGAGTCCCCACTGGAAAATAGTTAGGTTTCATAGTCAGCTGCCAAGGTATTGAGCTACACCGGTCAAAAATCAATGCTATCCACGACTTGCCACAACCAAACAATAAGAAAGATGTGATGAGTTTTCTAGGGCGCCTAAATTATATCAACCATTTTATAGCACAATCAACGGTGATATGTGAGCCAATCTTAAATATGCAGAGGAAAGATGCTACAACAAGCTGAACTGAAGACTGACAGAAAGGCTTCGACAAAATCAAGGAGTATTTATCTAAACTGCCCATGTTGGTCCCACCAGAACCAGGAAGACCTCTGCTGCTTTATCTGTCTGTGCTGGATGGGGCCTCTGGTTGTGTTCTAGGACAACATGATGAAATTGCAAGGAAGGAGCAAGCGATATATTATCTGAGCAAGAAATGCATGCCTTACAAAGCCCGGTACTCTTTGGACAACTAGAAGCAATGGCAAAAAAAGTTACCATCTGCTTTGCTCGGGTATCGCACTACCGTTAGCACGTCAGCTGGGGCAACTCCCTACTTACTTATTTATGGTACCAAAGTCATTATCCCTGCCAAAGTGGATATTCCTTCCTTTAGAATCATATTAGAAGCCAAGCTCAGCGACACGGAACGGGTATGAAACCGGTATGAACAACTTTCTCTCATTGATTGTAAAAGAATGAACGCAGTGTGTCACGGTCAACTCTACTAGAATAGAATGGTAAGAGATTTTAATAAAAAGGTTAGAGCGAGGCAATTCACACCGGGCCAATTAGTGTTAAAGTAAATCTTCCCACATTAGGATGAAGCAAAAGGGAAATTCTCATCCAATTGGCTAGGCCCTTACATGGTCCATCGAGTACTAATAGGAGGAGCACTTATACTCGCAGAGATGGATGGAGAGATTTAGCCAAAACCTATCAATTCGGACTCAATCAAGAGATACTATGTTTAAGACTATGTTTGCACTTTCTATTTGATGTAACCTGAACTACACTTGACCTGATTCCCGTTTAACAGGGTATACGTAGGCAACCCTGTGGGTTCGGTAACATCATAATAAATTCTTCATTGTTTTCCCTCTATGGTCAGAAACGGGGGCAAGATATCGCGTTTGCCTGATCTCATCGTATTTAGATTCGCCAAGGAATGTATCGCCAGAAGTATGCATTTAAACTAGGGCAGAACTTTGAGGAGGATCCTCAAAATTCTGAGTTAAGGAGGTTGCAATGTCTCAAAAGTGTGTCACAGTCATCAATTCGACAAATTTATTCGCTCTCATGCATTATCACATATTTCAAACAACTACATTTGTTTATAAACAATTTATCACAAATACATGTTTTTCGAAATTTCAATTTTTTTTATATAGTAGCTAGACATTACCCGGGGTGACTCAAACAGGACCTCAAGACAAGAGCAAAGGCAAAGCAATCAATCGAGAGCATGAAACAACCTTTCCCCCTCCGAACTCACAATTTTCCTTTCGATACAAGCATACTGGATTTAACAGGAATGTCAGCAAATATACACCCACAACAAGATCACTATCTTCACACCGACAAAAGTTGCCAACCGCAACTTATCATGCTAAGAAATACTTTTCCCTCTCACATTTAACCATTTCTCGTTCTTGCATAGGGCTAAGCACTGCCCTAATCACCGCATAAGACTAAACATTATTTTTCCTTGCATGAGACTAAGCACTATCTCCCTTCCTTGCATGAGGCTAAGTACTGTCTCCCTTCCTTGCATGAGGATAAGCACTGCCTCCATTATTGCATAAGGCTAAACATTGCATTTCCTTGCATGAGATTAAGCACTGTCTGCATTCCTTGCATGAGGCTAAGCACTACCTCCATTATTGCATGAGACTAAAAACTATCCTCCATACTGAATAAGGATAAGAGATGCCTTTCCTTTTATGAGACTAAGCATTGTCTCCATTCCTTGCATGAGTCTAAGCACTGGCTCCATTATTGCATAAGTTTAAGAATCGCCTTTCTTGCATGAGACTAAAGACCGTCTCCATTCTCCGCATGAGGCTAAGCACTGCCTCCATTATTGCATAAGGTTAAGCATTTGCTTTCCTGTATGAGACTAAGTATTGTCTCTGCTCCTTGCATAGGGTTAAACACTGCCCTCACCATAGCACGAGACTAAGCATTGCCTCCATTATTGCACAAGGCTAAGCATTGCCTTTCCTTGCATGAGACTAAGCATTGTCTCCACTCTTTGCATCGGGCTAAGCACTGCCCTCATTTCATACAAGACTAAGCCTTGTCTCATCTCATTCTCGCATATGACCAAGCATTACATATTTTCTCTTTCAAATGATCGGCACATTGTCCGAAGGCACCATAGTCTGAGGGAACCATCCTCATAGCCCGAAGACATCATGCCATGTCCAGAGGATCTCTCGAAACTGCATATCATTATTCAAAAGTGTCATAGTTCTGAGGCACCATCCTCATGGCCCGAGGACACCATTTCATGGCGAATCCCCTATCATACGCTTCATGGCCCCGGACGTCACAGTCTAAGGGCATCATCCCCATCGTCCAAAGACAACTCTCATGGTCCGAAGGGAATTTGCATCATGTTTAAATTTTTGCAATAACCCATATATATTCGCGTGGAGCCTGTTTTAATTTTTACAAATAACTGGGGAGGTAACCGTTCTACAAAAAGAGCGATTCTCGCTCCGGTTTCTGTTATAATGTTCACATCCTTCGATCACCTCAAACGTAACTGGTAATCAGCAATTGATTACCCTTTGTTCTATAACTGTTCAAATATCTACCTTGTAGAGCCATAACATTCAATTTGCATTCATAGCCCCACCTGAAATCATCTGTTACTCATGATACTATCACATCCAAACGATCCTTTTTCGAAACACATGACCACTCTTAGAACAACTCCATCAGTTTCGTTCGCCGTTGGATCCAGAACTACATACGGCATGTTTCCCGTAACACTAGGGATATTAGGAAACTCAAGAACCAGGGTTCAGCCCAATTTATTTTTCAAAACACATCATTCCTCACTCACTTCGGACAAAATTGATCATTGTTTTATTTACCTGACAACTCTTTCATCATTCTCGAGGTAAAGAGGGGTAGCTATTGATACCCAATTTTGCTCTCATATTTTAATAAATGTCATATATGCTTTTAAAATATCATTTTTGCATCATTATTCAATTTTAAAAAGTCATATGAGAATTTTCTATAATTTTCCATAAATCTTTAAGCTTTAAAATTGATTTTCTTGCATTTAAATTATTTAGATATGTTTTAATTACACCTGTAAATTTATTATTTGCATCCACATATGTGTTTCATAATATTTTTTCTTCATTTATATAATTACATTTGTATGTTTAGCTATTTACACATTTTTGTAAATAGTAGCCTATATTCTATAAATAGTTGAATTTATTATATTAGATATGCCAAAATAGCATTCTATATTTTTTATAATTCTGAGTTATTAATTTTAAGCATTTTATTTCATCAATAATAATTTATTATTATTATTCGACATTTTAATAATTTGGTTTTAATTAAGTTTATGTATTTTAAAATGGGGCCCACACCTTAGCCCAATAATCCCCAAGCCCAATCCAAACGACCCCTATGACTAACCCGGTCACGACCCACTTCAAACGACCTGCCCCGCCTATTCTTTAATCCAGACCGTTGATCTCTCAATATCAACGGTACACGATAACCCCACCCTTTTAATTATATGTTCCCCAAAACACTATCCTAATTCTTCAGGGACAACCACCTTTGAACCCTCTCTAATCTCTTATCCTGTAAAAACCTTATAGTCTCCTCCTCTATCCCCCCCCCCCCCAAATTCCAGTTCTAATAGGGAATCTCTCTATGATTTTCCTTCCTTATATGCTCGATCTCTCCGTTATTTACACGGTTTTGGTATCACAAAATACTTGCCTATCTTTGGAAAGTATACGATCCCAAATCAAGCACAATCATATCCAGACCTTTGATACTTAGACAATATTTCTTCTATATATACTTACTACTAGGTTATATGGGTCCGATTTACCAAGATCCTCGACCAATATTTGATTTCCGTCGAACTAGGGTTTGAAATTTCAATTTTTCTTCTTTACCTGTTCTATTACTGATTGAATGTGATATTCTTTCCTAATTTGTGATTGATTAATTGTTTTCCATGTTGCTTGTTCGATTTCTACCACTACATAACCCCTCCCCTATTTCCATAAGACATATCTTAATCACCTTAAGAACTATTCTCTCACTCTCACTTATTCTATACTATTCTGAAATTGAAATCTTGGCCGGCTGAAAGCCAAGGCCACCGGATTATGTTCACCTTCCTCTAGTGCAAGTACTGCTCGGGGTCCATTTCGAGGCTCCTGTGAACTCTGAAGCACTAGGGAGTTGGGGTTTTACTGGTCTTCAATAATCACAGCTATTTTTGAGATTTTTGAGTTCTTCATCCTCTGTTTAGTTTGTTTGCAACTGGTTATTACCCTATACTCTCGTAATTTTATTACTTTCTTTTTGTGTGCATTTATCTGGGTGTTTTATATTATGCTACCTCAAACCTTCTCTAATTGTGACTTTTGCTAAGTGATACATGATGTTACTAGGCTTGCAACTAAACCTGATTAATGTTCATCGAATGCTATTTGAATTTCTAGGAAGTTATGTATGTCTAGAAGTGTTTTTCTTCTTGTTGAATCCCTTACACATCACTCGTTGTCCTGCTGCAACTATGGGATGACATTATATGAATACTTATCCTAGCATGATTTTCCTTGACCTTATTAGCCTCAATGCTTGACTATTGTAGATAACCAAGTTGCTTGAATGTTTGTCTCCATGTTTAAGCTTAATTGACTATTCGAGACTATATACATACCTAGAACCTATGCCAAATCTTCTATGTATACTTGTTATTCCCTAAAACCAACTTGTGAGACTAGTATGCTATTGTTGTTGCAATGCAAAATGAGACTAGTTATTTGCTTTGATGCTTTGTGCTCACCTATTGTTTGAGACTCCTAGGGTGAATTTCAATCCCTGTCTTGTTTACTCTTCTTTACACGATGCCTGCTTACTTGCCTTGCCAAAAGATCAGCCTCTTCTCATCTGAATGCTCGCCAATTGATAAACTGAGTTTGTTTGCATGTCCCATATGTTAAGCTCTGCAAAATAGTTGTTTTCATTAGGTTCTTATGTTGAAGTTTCCATGTTAAGTCTATATCTCACTAGTCTTGCAGATGACACTGTTAGAATTCCATGTTCAAACCCCTGCTTAAGGCTCCTTAGGATGGTGTTTTGACCAAGCTTTGTTCTGGAACTTTATTTGAAATATCCTTGTTGCTCTTAAACTTTGTTTCTGGAGTTACAACCACAAACCTTGACGCATAAGTATTTATATGACCCTATCTATAAGTCTTGGTTAGAGGTGTTGTTGGTCACAGCTTAAGGACTGGGTGTTTTAATTTTCAGAGTTGTTCAATTAACTTTGTGTGTAGTGTCATATGTATTGAGAGAAATTGTGGTTGATGTCTCTAATGAGATAGCCTAGCCGACCGGGTCATGATCGGACTCCGTGATAAAGACGGTGGTATTGATATTGAGAGTAATTGTGGTTGATGTCCCTAATGAGATAGCCTAGCTGATCGAGTCGTGATCGGACTCCGTGAGATATTGAGATTAACTTGAACACTGTCTTGATCGTAAATTTAGGTTTGATGTTGATTAAATCTTCCATTGATATTATGATATTATTGTTTGTATTATTTATCATTCTATTGAGACGGTGTTTTGTTATTCATACTAATACTATTCCATATGCACTAACGTCCTTTTTGCCGGGGGCGCTGCATCTTCAATGGATGCAGGTGGTTCCATAGCAGGAGACACTGATTAGTGATTGAGGTACACTCTCTTCCCAGCAAACTTGGTGAGCCCCACTTCATTTCGGGGTCATGTATCTTTTGTTCCTCGTGTATTGTGTTTGATGTATAGACGGGGCCTTGTTACCGGTATTATCATAGTACTCTTTTCTATCTGTTAGAGGCACCGTAGGCATGGTGTGTGTTATGTATTGGTGCTGGAAAAGTCAACTAGGTTATGTTGTGGTTGTATTACTTGTCCATTTGAGACTTTAAAAATGATAAAACTTATGGTAAGAAGTTGGTATTGTACACATGAACACCTTTGGTCTAATTATTGAAAATATGTATTATCTCCATTCATGGATGAGTTTGGGTACAAGAAAATCTAATAGGCTTGCTCGGCCGGGTTCACCCAGTTGAGCGCCGGTCGCGCTCCCCGATTTTGGGACGTGACAGGAAGACACAGGTGTCGCACAAGGTATGACTAGAACTGGCAGAGTTTACACACCCGAGAATCTGGGAGGAACGAGCAAAGAAGTTGCACCTAAGCAGCTTGTTGTTGAGATTGGCAACGATGACCTTTGGAGGAAGATACAAGCAACGGAATACTCCGTTGTTGACCACTTGAACAAAACTCTTGCTCAGATATCTATCTTATCACTGTTACAAAACTCAGACGCACACAAGAATGCCTTGATAAAAGTGTTGAGTGAAGCTTATGTACCCACTGGCATTACTAGTGGAGATATGGCTAACATGGCCGGACATGTATTGGAGAGTCACAAAATTACTTTTTATGAATATGAGTTACTGCCAGAAGGGTTGAGTCACAACAAGACATTGCATATCACAGTGCAATTCGAAGACAAGTTTGTCGCTAGGGTCGTGATAGATGGAGGTTCGAATCTGCACATATGTCCACTGACCACCGTGAAATGATTAGGTAAGGGCATGCACGAGATATGAATGGGAAGCATGAATGTGAAGGAATTTGATGGATCTCAGTGAGCCACTATCGAATAAATCAACCGTGATCTACAGATGGGTCCGACTTGGTTTGATGTTACGTTCCAAGTGCTAGATATATTGGCTATTTACAACCTATTGTTGGGACGGCCATGGATACATGCAGCTAGGGTAGTGGCTTCTACTCTGCACCATGCTGTGAAGTCCGAGTGGAATCATCAGGAGGTGATCCTTCATTGAGATGGAAGCAACCCCATCTACAACAATTAGACTGTTCCAATCATCAAAAAGAGGAAGAAGTTGGGCAGAGAAACATATCATCGCATTGAACGAGTTAACGCAATTGAAAATGATCGATGGTGGAGCAACAAGATAGAAAGCATATTGTATATTGTTGTGGACAGGATATAAACTAGGCAAGGGTCTTGGTAAAATGCTTCACGGGATCACCAAACCCATACAACCACATTATCATGGCACGACCTTTGGACTCGGGTATGAATATACCGTGCAAGAACATCAGAATTAGACACCACCATGGAGCGCCCCTTATTATCCGCTGGAACAACCCATACTACCTCTGCACCATACATTCCATCAGGCTGATATAATGTGGGGATTTGAGGAATATGAGATTTTGGCTGGCATGAGGAAGCTATTACTGGGTGAAGAAGACATGGACTGCAGTGCAATTGTTGGGGAGGAGGAGGAAGACCTTACCATTCAGACAATGTAAGAGGGAGCTATTCTCAATAACTGGACCATTGCACCATCCCGGGCTCGTCGAGTTCTTGGGTAGCCTCGCAAATTAGCTTGACTTATTTTCAAATTGTTTTGAGCATTTAAGACATTTTCAGTATTTTGTTTTGAAATAATTACTCGAGCCATCGAGTCGTACTTGTTGTACTTGTTGATATTTTAAAGTTTTATTAATGCATTACTGCTTTTCATATTTATTATTTTCTTTCTACATTCTTTTCAGATGCTCAGAAAGTTCAATCCATATATGAGCTTGAAGATAAAAGAGGAGGTCACCAAGCAAATCAAAGAGAAGGTTCTCCGAGTGGTCGAATACCCGACTGGTTAGCCAACATTGTGACGGTTCCAAATAAAGATGAGAAAGATAGAGTATGTGTCGATTACCGAGAACTGAACAGAGCAAGTCCTAAGGATGGTTTTCCGCTGCCTAACATACACATACTGATTGAAAACTATGCCAAGCATGTACTCCAATCCTTTGTGGATTTCTTCACATGTTACCATCAGATTTTAATGGATGGCGAGGATGCCGAAAAGATTGCCTTTATCATACCATGGGGAATATATTGTTACAAAAATGATGCCGTTTGTTTTGAAAAATGCCGGGGCCACCTACATGAGGGCCATGACGACTATCTTCCATGACATGATACACAAAGAAATAGAGGTGTACGTGGATGATGTTATCATCAAATCTAAAAAGAGTTCGGATCACATAGCAGACCTGAAGAAATGTTTTGATCGACTTCGAAAATACAACTTGAAGTTTAACCCTACAAAATGTGTTTGGAGTCCCCACTGGAAAATAGTTAGGCTTCATAGTCAGCCGCCAAGGTATTGAGCTACACTCGTCAAAAATCAATGCTATCCACGACTTGCCACAACCAAAAAATAAGAAAGATGTGATGAGTTTTCTAGGGCGCCTAAATTATATCAACCATTTTATAGCACAATCAACGGTGATATATGAGCCAATCTTAAATATGCAGAGGAAAGATGCTACAACAAGCTGGACTGAAGACTGCCAGAAAGGCTTCGACAAAATCAAGGAGTATTTATCTAAACTGCCCATGTTGGTCCTACCAGAACCAGGAAGACCTCTGCTGCTTTATCTGTCTTTGCTGGATGGGGCCTCTGGTTGCGTTCTAGGACAACATAATGAAATTGCAAGGAAGGAGCAAGTGATATATTATCTGAGCAAGAAGTGCATGCCTTACAAAGCCCGGTACTCTTTGGACAACTACAAGCAATGGCAAAAAAAGTTACCATCTGCTTTACTCGGGTATCGCACTACCGTTAGCACGTCAACTGGGGCAACTCCCTACTTACTTGTTTATGGTACCAAAGTCATTATCCCTGCCAAAGTGGATATTCCTTCCTTTAGAATCATATTAGAAGCCAAGCTCAGCGACACGGAACGGGTACGAAATCGGTATGAACAACTTTCTCTCATTGATTGTAAAAGAATGAACGCAGTGTGTCACGGTCAACTCTACTAGAATAGAATGGTAAGAGATTTTAATAAAAAGGTTAGAGCGAGGCAATTCACACCGGGCCAATTAGTTTTAAAATAAATCTTCCCACATTAGGATGAAGCAAAAGGGAAATTCTCATCCAATTGGCTAGGCCCTTACATGGTCCACCGAGTACTAATAGGAGGAGCACTTATACTCGCAGAGATGGATGGAGAGATTTAGCCAAAACCTATCAATTTGGACTCAATCAAGAGATACTATGTTTAAGACTAGGTTTGCACTTTCTATTTGATGTAACCTGAACTACACTTGACCTGATTCCCGTTTAATAGGGTATACGTAGGCAACCCTGTGGGTTCGGTCACATCATAATAAATTCTTCATTTTTTTCCCTCTATGGTCAGAAACGGGGGCAAGATATCGCGTTTGCCTGATCTCATCGTATTTAGATTCGCCAAGGAATGTATCGCCAGAAGTATGCATTTAAACTAGGGCAGAACTTTGAGGAGGATCCTCAAAATTCCGAGTTAAGGAGGTTGCAATGTCTCAAAAGTGCGTCACAGTTATCAATTCGACAAATTTATTCGCTCTCATGCATTATCACATATTCAAACAACTCTATTTGTTTATAAACAATTTATCACAAATGCGTGTTTTTCGAAATTTCAATTTTTTTTATATAGTAGCTAGACATTACCCGGGGTGACTCAAACAGGACCTCAAGATAAGAGAAAAGGCAAAGCAATCAATCAAGAGCATGAAACAACCTTTCCCCCTCCGAACTCACAATTTTCCTTTCGATACAAGCATACTGGATTTAACAGGAACGTCAGCAAATACACACCCACAACAAGATCACTATCTTCACACCGACAAAAGTCGCCAAACGCAAACGTATAATGCTAAGAAATACTTTTCCCTCTCGTATTTAACCATTTCTCGTTCTTGCATAGGGCTAAGCACTGCCCTAATCACCGCATAAGACTAAACATTATTTTTCCTTGCATGAGACTAAGCACTATCTCCTTTCCTTGCATGAGGCTAAGTACTATCTCCCTTCCTTGCATGAGGATAAGCACTGCCTCCATTATTGCATAAGGCTAAACATTGCATTTCCTTGCATGAGATTAAGCACTGTCTGCATTCCTTGCATGAGGCTAAGCACTACCTCCATTATTGCATGAGACTAAAAACTGTCCTCCATACTGAATAAGGATAAGAGATGCCTTTCCTTTTATGAGACTAAGCATTGTCTCCATTCCTTGCATGAGTCTAAGGACTGGCTCCATTGTTGCATAACTTTAAGAATCGCCTTTCTTGCGTGAGACAAAAGACCGTCTCCATTCTCCGCATGAGGCTAAGCACTGCCTCCATTATTGCATAAGGTTAAGCATTTGCTTTCCTGTATGAGACTAAGTATTGTCTCTGCTCCTTGCATAGGGTTAAATACTACCCTCACCATAGCACGAGACTAAGCATTGCCTCCATTATTGCACAAGGCTAAGCATTGCCTTTCCTTGCATGAGACTAATCATTGTCTCCACTCTTTGCATCGGGCTAAGCACTGCCCTCATGGAGCGTGTTTTAATTTTTACAAATAACTGGGGAGGTAACCGTTCTACAAAAAGAGCGATTCTCGCTCCGGTTTCTGTTCACAATGTTCACATCCTTGGATCACCTCAAATGTAACTGATAATCAGCAATTGATTACCCTTTGTTCTATAACTGTTCAAATATCTACCTTGTAGAGCCATAACGTTCAATTTGCATTCATAGCCCCACCTGAAATCATCTGTTACTCATGATACTATCACATCCAAACGATCCTTTTTCGAAACAGATGACCACTCTTAGAACAACTCCATCAGTTTCGTTCGCCGTTGGATCCAGAACTACATACGGCATGTTTCCCGTAACACTAGGGATATTAGGAAACTCAAGAACCAGGGTTCAGCTCAATTTATTTTTCAAAACACATCATTCCTCACTCACTTCGGACAAAATTGGTCATTGTTTTATTTACCCGACAACTCTTTCATCATTCTCGAGGTAAAGAGGGGTATCTATTGATACCCAATTTTGCTCTCATATTTTAATAAATGTCATATATGCTTTTAAAATATCATTTTTGCATCATTATTCAATTTTAAAAAGTAATATGAGAATTTTCTATAATTTTCCATAAATCTTTAAGCTTTAAAATTGATTTTCTTGCATTTAAATTATTTAGATGTGTTTTAATTACACCTGTAAATTTATTATTTGCATCCACATATGTGTTTCATAATATTTTTTCTTCATTTATATAATTACATTTGTATGTTTAGCTATTTACACATTTTTGTAAATAATAGCCTATATTCTATAAATAGTTGAATTTATTATATTAGATATGCCAAAATAGCATTCTATATTTTTTATAATTCTGAGTTATTAATTTTAAGCATTTTATTTCATCAATAATAATTTATTATTATTATTAGTCGTTTTAATAATTTGGTTTTAATTAAGTTTATGTATTTTAAAATGGGGCCCACACCTTAGCCCAATAATCCCCAAGCCCAATCCAAACGACCCCTATGACTTACCCGGTCACGACCCACTTCAAACGACCTGCCCCGCCTATTCTTTAATCCAGACCGTTGATCTCTCAATATCAACGGTACACGATAACCCCCACCCTTTTAATTATATCTTCCCCAAAACACTATCCCAATTCTTCAGGGACAACCACCTTTGAACCCTCTCTAATCTCTTATCCTGTAAAAAACTTATAGTCGCCTCCTCTATCCCCCCCCCCCCCAAATTCCAGTTCTAATAGGGAATCTCTCTACGATTTTCCTTCCTTATATGCTCGATCTCTCCGTTATTTACACGGTTTTGGTATCACATAATACTTGCCTATCTTTGGAAAGTATACGATCCCAAATCAAGCACAATCATATCCAGACCTTTGATACTTAGACAATATTTCTTCTATATATACTTACTACTAGGTTATATGGGTCCGATTTACCAAGATCCTCGACCAATATTTGATTTCCGTCGAACTAGGGTTTGAAATTTCAATTTTTCTTCTTTACCTGTTCTATTACTGATTGAATGTGATATTCTTTCCTAATTTGTGATTGATTAATTGTTTTTCATGTTGCTTGTTCGATTTCTACCACTACATAACCCCTCCCCTATTTCCATAAGACAGACCTTAATCACCTTAAGAACCATTCTCTCACTCTCACTTATTCTATACTATTCTGAAATTGAAATCTTGGCCGGCTGAAAGCCAAGGCCACCGGATTATGTTCACCTTCCTCTAGTGCAAGTACTGCTCGGGGTCCATTTCGAGGCTCCTGTGAACTCTGAAGCACTAGGGAGTTGGGGTTTTACTGGTCTTCAATAATCACAGCTATTTTTGAGATTTTTGTGTTCTTCATCCTCTGTTTAGTTTGTTTGCAACTGGTTATTACCCTATACTCTCGTTATTTTATTACTTTCTATTTGTGTGCATTTATCTGGGTGTTTTATATTATGCTATCTCAAACGTTCTCTAATTATGACTTTTGCTAAGTGATACATGATGTTACTAGGCTTGCAACTAAACCTGATTAATGTTCATCGAATGCTATTTGGATTTCTAGGAAGTTATGTATGTCTAGAAGTGTTTTTCTTCTTGTTGAATCCCTTACACATCACTCGTTGTCCTGCTGCAACTGTGGGATGACATTATATGAATACTTATCCTAGCATGATTTTCCTTGACCTTATTAGCCTCAATGCTTGACTATTGTAGATAACCAAGTTGCTTGAATGTTTGTCTCCATGTTTAAGCTTAATTGACTATTCGAGACTATATACATGCCTAGAACCTATGACAAATCTTCTATGTATACTTGTTATTCCCTAAAACCAACTTGTGAGACTAGTGTGCTATTGTTGTTGCAATGCAAAATGAGACTAGTTATTTGCTTTGATGCTTTGTGCTCACCTATTGTTTGAGACTCCTAGGGTGAATTTCAATCCCTGTCTTGTTTACTCTTCTTTACACGATGCCTGCTTACTTGCCTTGCCAAAAGATCAGCCTCTTCTCATCTGAATGCTCGCCAATTGATAAACTGAGTTTGTTTGCATGTCCCATATGTTAAGCTCTGCAAAATAGTTGTTCTCATTAGGTTCTTATGTTGAAGTTTCCATGTTAAGTCTATATCTCACTAGTCTTGCAGATGACACTGTTAGAATTCCATGTTCAAACCCCTGCTTAAGGCTCCTTAGGATGGTGTTTTGACCAAGCTTTGTTCTGGAACTTTATTTGAAATATCCTTGTTGCTCTTAAACTTTGTTTCTGGAGTTACAACCACAAACCTTGATGCATAAGTGTTTATATGACCCTATCTATAAGTCTTGGTTAGAGGTGTTGTTGGTCACAGCTTAAGGACCGAGTGTTTTAATTTTCAGAGTTGTTCAATTAACTCTGTGTGTAGTGTCATATGTATAGCCAAGCTTAACATCCTTTGGGTAAGAAATTATTCATCTGGGCCTAATATGCTGGGCCTGCTTTGGAAGTGGAAGAATGAAGAACACTATTTGCACTTGGAGTCTGGGCCTACAGTCCACATGGAATTATAAACCTATCTGAAGTCCCAATTTTTACTGGGTTATTATGTATTCATATTTGTACATGTAATTATTCAATAGGGCCTATAATAATTTGTAAACAAACGATGCAGAGATTAGTGAAAAGGGTTGGGGTCTCCTAATTCTCGCATAAACGGGTAGAGAGCATGTCTATAGGACGACCTACCTACTTTGTTTGCTACTTTGTTCGACATGCTTTATTTCTGTACACACATAGAAACCATGCCTATAGGAAATCACACACTCCACTTAACTTGCTTAATACTTGTACATTATTCAAAAGCATGATTGTTTGACTAAATATTTTACGTGCTATCATGTCTACTTCTATATGATTATTAGATAGCATGACTATAGGATTGTAATCATACATACCTTTGTTAACGCTCATCTAGATACTATGACTATAGGGTCTTAACTAATTAATTAATCGACTGCTTCTATTGTTTTATTATATTGCCACCTAGATAGCATGCCTATAGGATAAGTACGACAAAATCGAGTTCAAATACCAACCATTAAAAATCTTGTCTATAGGATATTGTTACATGCCTAGAGAGCATGTCTATGGAATCAAACTTTGGTAATGCAAAATTTTCTAATACCTCTCAACTTAGAAATCATGTCTATAGGTTTTATAACATCTGTAATCTGCAAATTGGTTAATTTGGAATAGCAGCACTGCCTCTACGACTTGAAATTAAAATCATATAGAAATCATGCCTATAGGACTTAACGACTCAAATACGTCTTAATCCTGAAATGGTCTACTAAGTATCCTGGAACTCGTTTGCTTGCTTTGTTGCTACGTGCGGAGGCTAACATAAGGCTCTCTTTGCTATTATCTGCAGTCCTACTAGTTTTGAATGCGCGGTTAGTTTTATCATTTTGAGCAACCTAGGTGAAGTCTATAACCACCCGAATAGAGGTTCAAAGCCTCCTGGACCATAGGCATGGGACAGGTAATGCAAACCTAGGACACGATTTAGAAATGAATTAGAGCTCTTTTAAGTAACAACTTCAACATAGTAATTGGGTAGCAGGAGATGATAGTCTGTGCATGCTGAATAATATGAGCAACCCCTATCTTAAGGGAATTGCGAAGTATTATTTATGTTGCACAGGGTGATCCTTTAGGCTAAAAAACATAGGCCCCCCTTTCTTTATATGCTGGTTATCTACACTTAGTCATTTAACACAGACCAATGTAGTTGTATCCTTGTAATCATTAAGGATTTGTACCAATTCTCATGTGTTAAGACAAGATTATTCGACTTCTATATTCCCCTTTGTTTTTTTGATCACCTAGACTAATCACATAATCCACATAGTTCAAAATTAGGCCGGGACCCATAGTTATGGACCTCGAAGAGTACCTAACACCTTCTCTTCGAAGTAACTTGAGCCCTTACCCGATGTTTGGTGACATGGACTAGTCAAACAGAGTTATTCGCAAATAGGTGCCCTAACGCACCTTAAAACTTGTTAGGTTGTGAATATTTTCTTTTAATGCCTTCTTTAAAAGAGTTGTCATCCGTCAAAGCCCGCTTTTGCGAGATAACGGGGCGTGACACCTATGCACCTCGGTCACGCCCAAACATTGAAGAAAGAAACCCCAAAAACTACACCCCGATTACTGAACCCTTCCCAGTTGTTTGAAAGGCTGAGGTGAGCAGATTTAAAATATCCAGTGGAAGGGTGAAGTCCCGACCAATATTTCAAATAATCTGATGCAACCAAGTGGTGTGCCTACCATTCAGGTGTACCTAGCCATGATACCGAGGATTGCTTCACGTTAAAGACTGAGATTGAGTCGTTGATAAAAAATGGAGCCATCCAATGTACCCCGGATCCATTGAATATGAATCGTAACCCACTACAGAACCATAGAAATCAAGGAGCTAACATGATAAATTTGGATGAAGATTATGATCTGAAGGGGACCATCGTCACAATTAGGAATGTCAAGGCTGCAAGAGTTTCACCCTGAATGACTCTATTGATTACTGTACAGTTGAAACCTCCACTGATAGTCCTGACATACCAACAACAGTCCATCGTTGCCGTTAGGAATGAGGAGAGTCGAGAATACAAGACAGTTCCATGGACTTATCAGCAGAATGGAAAAGGAAATATGACATATTCCGCAGCTACTCACGGGATGACCATGTCAGGAATGTCGTATGCTCTGGAGAAGCTAAACTGAGGAAATCAAATAACAGATTAATAGGAGAAATATAACATATGTTGAGGCGGCATAATTTTGGAGGAAGATGCCAGCTAAGGAGTACTCCGTGGAAGAACAATTGAAAAAAACCCTTGCACACATATCGAGCATGGATTTGATGATGAGTTTTGACAGTCATAAAGATGCTTTGATGAAAGTGTTATGTGGAGTATGTGTGCCGAACAACACTACTAGCTAGGCATTTGCAGCAACCATTGGAAGTATGGTCGAGGAAAACATGATTTCCTTTCGAAGACGAGCTTCTCGCAGAAGGTGTAGATAATAATATAGCCCTGCACATCACAGTCAAGTGCGGGGATAAAGTGGTGTCTCGATTGTTGGTACATGGAGGATGCGGAGTTACAATTTGCCCGTTCTCTACTCTATAAGAATTGGGTATCCATTAGAGAGAGGTGGAGGAAAGACATGTAAGAGTGAGAGCATACGATGGGTCACACAAGGACGTCATTTGAGAGATCTACTTAGCCCTGCAAATTGGACCAGTTGAATTCCCAATACTGTTTCAAGTAATGGATATATCATCTTCATATAACCTGTTGCTGGGAAGGCCCTTGATACATATGGTAGAGGCACTTACGTCCACTATCCATCAATGTATGAAGTTCGAGCGGGATTGCCAAGAAATTATAATGCACGATGAATAAAGCCGATCAGCTTATCTAGAACACGCAATTCCATTCATAGAAGGATTGGATGGGGTCGCCTTCCATGCAGTTGAGATCATGCAGACCATGGAGATAGAGAATACTGGGCAGAATTTGGGTATGCATCCGCTATACAGATAGAAGATGGCAATGAGAGAAATGATGATGTACGGGAACCGACCAGGGACCGGGCTAGGGGCCCGATCATATGGGATAATAGAGCCGATTGATCCAAAAGGATAGAAAGGTACTGTTGGTTTGGGGTATCAACCTACACTGAGAAAGATATACAATGGTAACTTTAGGAAGACGGCTTTTGTGCTAGAGTGTGTTCCAACCATTCGGGATGTCGAGCAAGGAGAGGCCTTGTAGAATTGGACCGCCAACCCATCTCTGGTTCGCTGGGAGTATTGGTAGTGTGGAATTGTAGTAATTTTGAAAACAAATGCACGGTCAATTAAGGATTGAACCGTGCCTGTACTCGTTTGTCAATTGCCTACTTGAACGCTAAGACATTCCTTTAATGTCACTACAAATTCATCTTTTGTTTTTGTTTATACTTAATTTTTCTTTTCAGTACTCAAATCGATAAAAACTCGTGTTCCGCGATTATAACATGTAACAAAACCCTCGAGCAAAAAAGATCCAGACTACGAGGAATACAAATAGAGCATGATGTCTAAAAATTTTAAAAAAGAGATCGAGCAACCAGAAAGCTAGAAGAAGCCCAACCTTGAACAAACAGAAGTAGTCAACTTGGGAAGCGAAGAAAATGTGAAAGAAACTCAAATCAGCATTTATTTAGAAGTAGAATAGAGAGAATAATTGGAATAGCTCCTCTGAAAATACATCGATGTGTTCGCATGGTCATATGATGACATGCCTGGATTAAGCACCGGCATTGTCTCACATCGACTGCCCACCGATCATGACAGACCGCAAGTTAAATAAAAACCTAGAAAGTTTATACTAGATTTGAGTTTGAGGAGAAAAGAAGTGGTCACTAAGAAGATAGAGGCAAATGTGGTGAGAGTCACCAATTATCCCACATGGATGGAAACATCGTACAGGTACCTGATAAGTGTGGATTTTAACCACTTATTATTACCTTCTTGCTTTTGTTTTAGTCCGAAAGTGTTGATTTTTGTTCATAAAACCAATGAAATTGTGCAATTTGGAGGCATGATGGAGAATTGGACCTCAAAAAAGAAATCTAACTCAAAAAGGAGTGTTCCGGCTAATAAAGAAAGAAGGAGTGTAGCATGCCAAAAGTACGGTCCGCAAAAGCAAGTGCGGACCGCAGAATTACCTCTGCGGCCGCAGATCTGGTACCTGAAGCTCAGAGGATTTTGGAAACAATTTGTGCGGACGCAAAACATGGTCGCACTAACAAAAATTCAAAAAGTTTAGAGAATGTGCAAAACGACCAAGTGTGAAGCCTTGCCAAAAGTGCAACCACAGAAGGAAAGCTGCTGCTGCAGAAGCTGAAAGTGCAGCCACAGACTGAATTGTGCGGCTGCAGAAGTCCTCTGCCTTCAGAGATAAGAAAAGTGCAGACCGCACATGGAATTTTGCGGCCGCAGAATATCTCGAAGAGCATTTTTGTCAGCGATTTTTGGGCCATTATAAATAGACGGGAAACACTTTTTTAGAGCAAGTTTTGTAATATTTAGTGTTCTAGCCATTATACATTAATTCTTTGGGTAATTAGTGTCCATTTTTGGGAGAATAAACATTAGTTTTATCAATTTAATTTTGTTTTATGGCTTTAATTAGTTCTTCTTCTTTGTTTTCTTCAATCTCTATCATGAGTAACTAGATTTTTTCTAGGGTTGTGACCCAATCCAAGTGTGTAAACCTTTATGCATGATTAATCTAATTCTTGTTTATGATTGGGTGTTTATTACTTAGCCTTGTTCATGCATTATTTCTAGAATTAATGGTTTCAAATAATGATTCATGCCTATTTGACTTGGTTCTTACTTGAGAAAGACGGACTTAATCTAGGAAAATGTTGGCTAACAAGAAATTGGGCTACTTAAGGTCTTGGAAAGCATAATTAAATGGTTTGAAAAGAGATAGAGAAAACCTAACTTGAGCTCATATCAACTATTATTGGGTTTAAGATAGCCAATTTGGGCAAATTCACTCTATTACCGACAGGTATTGAGTGGGTAATTTAGAGTTGAGAGTTATAATACGCCCCGATCACTAAAATAAGCATTAGCGTGATTTAACCATTTGGCTAACACCTAGGTGAAGGTCACATCCCTAAGATTTTTACCCATTTGATAAAAACAACAAAAACAATTACTCGTTTTCTAGTCTCTTTTCCTTAGTTGATCATTGCAAGTGTCAATTTTAGAAGTAGAAAACAAAATCCCTTATTTGGAAGTGCAATTGAGCTATTTCATTTACGCTTATCAAGTGTACACCCTAACACCCATATTTAACTCCCTGTGGAAATCGACCCCACTCTTGTTGGGTACTATTCTTCCAACGACCGTTTCCACTCACTATTGAGTGTGGATTGGGCGTGGATCAATTTTTGGTGCCGTTGCCGGAGATTTTTGACGGTGTTAGCTATATATTTGAGTATGTTCTTGAAATATCTTCTTTCCCTTCCATGTTACTAATTTGTTGAAGAAATCATAGGTACAAACATGGAGAACAATGAGCTCAAAAATATTCCACTGGGGGACTTGGACGGTTAGGAGGAACAACTCCATGAGGTACCTCAAGTTGCACAACCGAATCGGCGAGGCCAGGTTGCACAAGACAACATGCTCGTACCACCCCCACCACCTCAACCACAAGGGCACAACACCGGATTTTTCCCAACGAAGGTTATGCTAGTGCAATAGCCCCCCCTCGTATTAGTGCGAAAAACCTTCAAATTACCAATGTGATGCTCACTTTGCTAGAGTAACGAGGCTTTTTCACCGGTGCACTAAATCAAAATTCCAAATAAATTTGAAGGACAATGTGGATACGTGTTGGGGGAGCAAGAAAACAAATATTTTCGAGTATGCTTTGAGGCTAAGGTTTTTTCCCTTCTCTCTATGGAGTAAAGCTTTAGATTGATTGGAACAATTATCGAATCATTCAATACATACTTTGGATGAGTTGACGAACAAGTTTATTGCTAAGTTTTTCTCTACCGCGCATATGGATACTCTTAGGGATGAAATATTGGCTTCCAAGTAAGATCCAAATGAGCCTTTGCATGAGATTTGGGAGAGGTATCAGACAATGGTGAAGGAGCGCTCGAACAATGATAAGTACGACAATATGATCCAATAATCTTTCTACCGTGGCTAGAAAGGCATCTGAAAAATTCTCCCAATTAGCTGGAGGTGCATCACGTCCCCTGGACCTTTCCCATCCCTCGTACCAAAGGATGGCTATATCTCGGAGTCGAAAAGCTGCTAGCTCAACTACCTCTTTCTCCATGGCATGCATAACCCGAAATCTCCTTTGAAGCAGATCTATGAAATCCTACGGGTCGTCCCTCTAATCTGTCCCCATGAACTCTGGGGGACTCAAAGCAATAAACTCTTGGACCCTTGAACTCCCAGACCCCTCAGAAGGTCCTACAATAGAGGATGCCCTAGCCTGTTGCTGGGCAGCTACCAACAATGTCAACAAATGCACTGCACTCCTTAAGTCCTGATCTGGTGGAAGCAGAGGGGGAACTAGATGTGCGGTCTCCCTAGAAATCTCCTTAGGTGGCGGAGGAGCCGGTAATGGCTGGGTAGGGGTCTCTCCCTGGGCCTCAGATTGGGCCCCATTTACTAGGGGTACCCTGCTAGTCCCCTCACCTACTGTTGTTTCTCTCCTATGGCTAGCTGTGGTCTTCCTAGTTGCCGTCATCTATACATGAAAATGCCAATACGTAAGTGTAACTCAAATTTCCAATAACTCAGTGCTACATCACGATTTAGATTTGAAAGAAGGGTAACCAACTCCTAAATGACCTGTAGTCCCCTGCTTATATAATATGGTGCACCACACATCTATAAACAAGACCCTACTAGACACGACTTGTGGACTCCCTAGGATAGAACTGCTCTGATGCTACTTTTGCATGCCCCGAGCCTGGGGGCGAGACCGGCACCCGGTGCCTCACCTATCCCTGCTTACCACTTGCAACTAAGAGACTCTAAACATGTAATGTCATACTTTGGCCACGGGCCACATTACAAGATAATGTGCAAAGCAAAATATAGAACTGAATAGAGACTAACGCTGACTAAATGTCGACATAAAGCTGGGCCGGCAAGGCTATCATAACTACTACAACTGACAAGCCAACAAAATATACGTACAGGACCTACAAGCCCAACATACTACACTAACTGAGAGGATATGTCTACAAGCCTCTACTGATGGATGTAGTGTGATCCGAACAAGGCCATGACCTACCCATAGCCTATATCCATATATACACAAAGCTTCTAGACCCGACAACTCCGAAGGGCGTGGAGCTTACCGATAAAGCTGAATTCAGGCAACACCTACTGAGAAGGTCTACCCGTCTGTCTGTCTGAACCTGCACGCATGAAATGCAGCGCCCCCAGAAAGGGACGTCAGTACGAAATAATATACCGAGTATGTAAGGCAATATACTGAAAGCTGAAGCTGAACTGATAATATAATAATTGAAAGCAACTGGGAGTTAAAGATAATCTGAAGATATGCTCATCTGTTGATACTGACTCAACTCAATATAGTAAGTAAAATAGCTGCCTGGCCTTATAGGGCTCGGTATATATATAACTGCTCTGCCATAGTAGGCTCTCTCATAGGCGCTCGACCATACTAGGCTCTATATCTCGGTCTTGCTGGGCTCGCTCATAGGCGCTCGGCCATAGTAGGCTCGGTATATAACTTACCATATGATTAGAGGTTACCCAATAGGGGCCTGTCCATTGATTATAGCTCGATGGTAATGAAAATACTATAATACTGTATATATAGATTCTCTGCTCTCTTGACTGGAAGAAGATAATACTCAATTGAACATAAAGTCTTGATAAGGGAGAATACTTTAACTTATGAGAGTAGGATAATGTATAAATTCGGGAGTATGAACTTCTATTTATGTCTCATTATCAAACATATGTAAATACGAGATCATGCCAAAATGAAGGAAGGGCTTAGCTTTAACATACCTAGAGTAGGGAAAAATCTGTATGATATTCTTGGAAAAGGTTGCACCGTACTCCCTTAGAATCACAAAATCTCTCGTTGTTCTTATGCTAAGAAGTCTCGTTGGTTGAAGAAATCACACTGTTGTTATTTGTAGGAATTTCTACGAATTTGTAATAGTTTGTAACAAATCACCTTGCTAATCTCCAAAACCTCACGCCTGATTGTAGTATGGTTTGTATTGAAAATCATAGAATGGAAGTGTTTTGGTAACTAACAAATTATTGTGCCACCTAACCAAAATGACTAAGAGTCATATCTTTAGGAAGTGGCTTGCTTCCACGTGGGGGTGGGGGTAATTTTAATCTTATCCCATAACCAATTAATTAATTAGGTAATATTCCGTTACCCGATAATTAACCAATTACCCATATAATTAAGAATTTTCTCAATTTACTTAAAATTCGACTTATTTTTAATATATTTTATACATTATACTATCATGGTCATATGGTACCTTGTATGGTACTAATCCATAAATATCGGGTATTTTCGCTCGGCCCGTATTTTATCCCAAATCGACAACCTTCAACGAAACTCATTTTCTTCCATTTGCTTACCTTCTCTCCTTCATGAATTTACTCATCATATGTTTGAAATAGCATAATGCTTATAATATCAAGAAAATCTCATCCCTGAGTCTACGTCAATTTACTGAACACGAAACTTTAACGTATGAAAAATGTGGGATGTAATAAATAAGAGCATACACATCATGAGATTGGACAGTCAATATACATGTGACAACGTCTGGAGAAGCCTATACAGTCTGGCGACCACTCATGGCATAGAAACGGCTGGGTCCTCCCGAACTCTGCGCACCACCCCTAACTGCACCATGCCCTGCAGGTGCTGGAGTGCCTCGTACTGGAGGTGCGGCAGACGTAGTAGCTACAGAACTGGCTGGCTGTGCTGAACTCCAGCCCACACCTTGGTTGGGCGAATGACAGTCCCTTTCAATGTGACCCCTCAATCCACACTCGTAGCATATGGGTAAGTCCATGTAATAGATCCCTAGGTGCATCTTCCCACACCTAGGACATGGGCGCCTTCGCTGCTGCTGGGACCTCCCTCCGGACCGGCCCTGCTGGTGGGGTCCATTGTTGCCCTGACTCGGCCTGAAACAACTCCACTAGTGTTGACTGGGCCTTGATGTCATTGCACTGTCTGAACACTGAGCAAAAGACTAGGATGGCCCTGATGACCCTCCCCTAAATGCTGACCTACTGCCACCAAATGAATTCCCAAAGTTGCCCATGGAACGGGCCTTATTGCTACCCTCTCGCTCCATTTTGTTCTTCAACTTACGGTTCTTAGTAGCTTGAGCAAATGCTACCATATTCCCATAGTTCATGTCAGAATTCAAAGCACCTGTAGTGGCCTCATTGATAACTAAGGGGCTAAGGCCCTGCACAAACCGGTGCACTATAGCCTTCATAGTGGATAACATGGGAATAGCATACTTGGATGAGCGTACGAACTCCATATGGTACTCCACACACTCTTGCTACCCTATTTTATGTTCTCAAACTCTGCGCCATGGGCTTCCTTAGTCTCAGCAAACAAGAAATGATCTATGAAAGCATCCGCAAACTCACTCTACCTCACCGGAGGGCTTCCCTCCTCATAGGTGTCCTCATACATCTCAAACCAAGAATAGGCCACCCCCTTCAGGTGGTAGGAGGACAACTCCACTCGCTCTGTCTCAGTAGCACGCATAACTCTAAGGGTCTTGTGCATTTCATTGATAAAGTCTTGGGGGTCCTCCTCGGGATTAGTACCCATGATCACTGGATGATCTAACTAAAGAAACCTGTTAACCCTGGAACCAATAGAGTCCCCTTGCTGACTAGAAGAAGTAGGGTCAACATTAAACCTCTGGACCTGGGAAGCCACTATCAGAGCCAACATCTGTATAGCTCCCCTAAGTTCCTCAGAGCCAATATCTGGGGCTGGGGGTGGATCCGGAATATCGGTTGGAAGAATTGTTGTACCCTCATCAAGTGTAGGAACTAGTGCAGCCTGAGCAGGAATAGTAGAACCAGGCAGTATAGTAACTGGGGGAATATCCTCACCCCTCGGGTGTTCTCCCACATCATCAATGATAGATTCAACTGCCATCCTCGGGGTAACATTGGCTCCTTGGCCTTTGTTTGCTTTCTTCTTAGGCGCCATTTACTGAAAGTTAGAACAATGCACGAGTTAAAGGAGGAACAATGGTACAATTAGCTTTATCGTACGATCTAGAACATCAACGAAGGGTATTATTCCTAAATGTCCAAATAGATGTGGTCCACAACACACCGATAAGAAGGACTCTACTAGACACGGCTCCGAGACATCCTAGGAAACTTTAAAACCTTAGGCTCTAATACCAAGTTTGTCACGCTCCGAGCTTGGGGAGCGCGACCGGCGCTCAACCAAGATAACCTAGCCGAGCAAGCTTGTACAATACCTTCTACCCAAACTTACTCATGAATGACAGTAAAATCCAATTCATTAATTAAGCAATGGGGAGGATCATTTAAACAACAACACCTATTCATTATCAGTAGTTACATTATTTATAAGCTTCCAAAATACATACTTTTTCATAGTTAACGTGGAACGTGTGATACAATTACAACATTACTAGTTTGACTTTCCCCACACCAACATACCACCCACGCTATGTCTACGGAGCCTCAATTAGATACAAAAAAGTAAAATGATAGTACCGGCAACAAGGCTCCGGCTATACCTCAAAATATGGTGATATAATAAACAAAATATACATGACCCCGAGTGAAGTGGGGCTCACCAAATCAGCTGGGAAAAGAGTGTAGTGCTATTGCTGATCAGTGTCGCCTGCTGTGGAACTACCTACATCATTAAAGATGCAGCACCCCCGGCAAAAGGGACGTTAGTATTGTCGAATAGTACTAGTATATATGACTAAACACTCTCTCAAAGAAACGAGCAGTAATGCAAGTAAGGACAGTCCTAATATCAATTAAAGCCTCAAACAATTACCAAATATCAAATTAGAGATAAGATAAGTTTTAAATAAATTTCAAAGTTTTAAGTTGGAATATCTTTGGTACCGGTATACCACTATTCACAATTATGATTACGATTTCCAACACAGTCACCACCATGTGTGCGGCATGGCGTCCGATCACGATCCGATCGGCTAGGCCGTCTCATGCGAGATATCAACCAAATCACAATTTCAATTACAATTTCTAAAACAGTCACCGCCAGGTGTTCGGCATTGCGTCTGATCATGACCCGTTCGGCTAGGCCGTCTCATTTTTCTTGAACATGTCTTCATTTCATTGGCATTAATGGTCATAATTATATTATTTCTCTCGGCACATTAGCTGTGTCTCATATTTCACATTTTATGTTTCACATTTTGCATTAGGTGATTCGTATTTCATGTTTCATATTTCATGCACACATTTTTACTTTCAACAATCATCATGGACTTTCCAACAATAGGGTATTTCCATTCAAGACATTTAAGCACACATTTGAGCAAATAAGAGTCTTAAGCACATCACGATTTCTTACACAATCTTTCGTTAGCCTTCATTTGAAACATAAATTGAAGTCAAGGCATTTAGATATGAAACCCATATTTTGAACACATTCTCAAATAGTAGAACAGCATAACAAGAGCATTTGAATTACATATTGATCATGGATGTGTGTTAACACCAGCTTATTTGGGTAGTTGATTCACAATGAGCAACTCGGGACTTACATGGATATTGTGGGGTTCAATTTTTAAGAGAAGAGTTTAGCCAACATACCTCACTTGAGATTCCTTAACTCTAAAATGTTCCCAGAAATCTTAGCAACTTCAATCTATTTTAGAAAATTAACAAATTGAACAAAAATTAGGAAGATGATCATGGTTCTATCTTATTTGAGCATTTTATCAAGCACTAGGTGTACATTAAGATTTCAAGGTCCTTTTTGGAGGATTCTTTCATCCCACAACCCCTTCTTTACTATTTTAGCTCAACAATCTACCTGCATCCCATGATCAATCATGCATGCAAAATAAGCCACTCCCATACACATGAATTATCTTACTAATTGCCCATTTCTAGTTGAATTTCGAAAATTAAGAGATAGGGTGTAGAATCTTACCTCTAGGATGAAGACCTAGTGTGCTTCCCTTGTTAATTATTCCAACATTTTGAGTAAGAATTGGGGAATAATTAATTGAGGAATTCTCTCCGTCTCTAGAGCCTTTTCTCCCTCTCAAAATATCAAGTTCTCCCTTCAGAAATGGTCCATAGAGTCTAAATAACGAAGTGGGGTCGGGTTATAAAACCCTAAAATTAAACTCTAAAATGGGATCTGCAGTCCCATATGTGACAACATAATGCTTCTGCGATCCGCGAAATGGCCCTCCGGAATTGGGCTGGTTTGCCCCACTCTGTGGCCGTTATGCGGTCCGCAGACCTATCCTACAGTCGCATAATGAACCGCAGAACCTCCCTCTACAAAATTTCCATGTTGGTTCTGTGATCAGTGTGCGGCCTGCGAAATTGTTTTGCGGTCATATAATGGGCCGCGAAATGACATCAAAAAATGGCCCAAATGACTGCCTCACTCTGCGGCCATTCTGCGGCCCACGGAGTGATTCTTCGGCTGCATAATGGACCGCAGAAATGCCCTATACTGCCAAACATTTTCCTTCAACAGCGCACTGTTCAGCCCAAAAAGCTCGTAGCGTGATCATTAATACATACGCCTACATCGGCACCACGAAATCCTGAGTTTTAGGAAATATTTATGGGTCCTTACACTTATCGGAATGTCTCCATACCGGTTAGTATTCGGGAAAGCTTGCCATCTTCTGATGGAACTAAAGCACAAGGCAATGTGGGCTGTAAAGAAATAGAAATCTTGATTTGAATGTAGCCGCTAACTTGCTGATTGCACACTTGAATGAATTGGATGAGTTCTGGTACCATGCATATAAGAGTTTGTCCTTGTACAAATAAAAGAAGAAATATCTTCATGACACATACATTTGGAACAAAGAGTTCAAGGTGGGTGATCTTGTATTATTGTTTAACTCAAGGTTGAGGATGTTTTTCGAGAAGCTCAAGTCCAGCTGGAGTGGCTCGTTTAAAATTGTTGCTGTGACACCTTTCTGTGCATTGGATTGGAAAAAGAAGAACAATGAAGTATTGCATCAATATTCACTGGGTGAAGCACTACTTGGGTAAAGTTGGAGAGAGCCACATGGTGGCGGTAAGTTACTTCACTTAAAAATGCTTTGACATTGCGTCGTGCCACGACGTTAAATCAGACTCTTCTTTGGAGGCAACCCAAGTTCTTTTCCTTTTTCTTTTGCAGTTAGGTGTTATTTGTTGTTTCTAACTTGATTTTAAGTGTGCTAGATGGTTAAGTGTTACATCAAAGAAGGGTGGACAAAAATGGCTAAGTGTTGAAGGAAATGCGGACCGAATATTTTAATTGTGCGGCCGCAGAATTAATTACAAAAGAAGAGCTTGTACGGCCACACATTTCACATGCGGACCGCACTTCTGGAAACTCAAAACAATGATAATTTGCAAATTTTCTGAAGTTTGGGACTGTCAGTGCGGGGATAATCTTCGACCGCAAGGGGAATTGTGCAGACCACACAACTGACACATCCATTGCTGTCCATGTGAAGGAGTGCGGGCCGCACTTGGAATTGTGTGGCCGCACTTAACCTTTTTCCCTTTCAAAAACTCTGAGTATAAATAGACGTTCTTTTTTCATTTTACACTTTTCACCAACTATAGAATTACTTTTGCTCTACAAGATTTACTGAGTGATTTTCACTATCAACCACACACACATACATGTACTCACAAGATCTAGTATGCTCACTTCATCTAGTATGCTTTACTTCATATTAATTTTTTGTGTTAGTTTAATTTTTAAGATTTTCAATTTCTTTTTTGGCCATCTGTTATTAGAGTTCATCCATGTGTCCATGTGGGGTAGATCTGTGCTGGGTACTCATTAATACATGATAAAATGGGTTGGGTTAATTAGATTTTATGTGAATACCATGTTGCCATACAGATTTGTACAAGTAATTGCAAAATCTAAGTGAAAAAGCACTGACTGCTCGTTAATTTTGAAATCTGTGGTTTGGTTGTTTTGGTAACTGGTGAAGGAAAGTACTTTCTGAAGCTGCACTTTAATTGTGCAAATCGCAAAATTACTGTTGAGGCCGCACTTTGGGTCCACACTCCTAACAGAGACTTGTTTCTTGGAAGCTCAAAAGTGCGGACCACACTTCAAATTTTGCTGGACTGCATATGAATTATGCAGCCGCACTTTGGCCGTCGCACTATCTTTATAGGGTAGGCAATTGAGCCACTAAACTTTCTTGTCAGAAGTGTGGTCGCACATGAAAATGTACAGTCCGTAGTCCCATTCTGCGGCCGCATATAAGAAAAATGCGCATCGCATATCCCATATTCTGTAAGCATGTCTTCCTGTTGTAACCCTACTGTGTCCACATTGTTCTCCCTTGCTTACGTAAGTGCTAGTTTTGTAGAATGATGACGTGCAACTAACAATTATCTTTATTTTGATACAAATAATGGTTCGATCACGAGGCCGCGGCAAAATTGCCAAAGGTAGAGGAGACTCTTCTAGGGGTCGAGGTAGAGGTTCCTTGTCCCTCAGTGTGACCAAGACTATTTGGAAAAATGCCACAACATGTAGAGGGATAGGTGCAGATCTCTCCAAGTCTAGTTCTGATGCTCTGTCTAGGGAGACTTCCAAGAGCAACTCTGTGTCTGTTCCGGAGGAACAGATAGCTGCACAGTCCAGGCGACATAGGCGATCTAAGCCTTTGGATGTGCCTTCATGATCTCACAGCACTACCGAGGTTTAGGAAAGTGATACACAGGCCTCTGAGCCAGCTTCTCTAGTGTCCGGTCTACAGGATGTTCTAGATGATGCAAAAATGGGAAAAGGTACATCTACTGGGTTGAGCCGACAAAGAAGAAAGAAGCTTGGGAAAACAGATTTGTGAGTTTGGATGCTTTTACCGATTTTCGGATGTTGTGGCCGGTGAGATCATTGACACATGATAGGCAGTTTCTGTTTAGGGATCTTGATAGATACAACCTTGCAGTTTTGGAGCAGTGCAGGACAAAAAAGGGATGGATGTTGTTTACTGAGAAGGTCGTGGATGTCAAGGAGCACCTTGTCCACGATTTCTATGCCAACATTTCACAAATTTGCAAGGGGACAAAGGTGACCAAGGTACGTAACCTTAAGGTGAATTTTGATCAGCACACGTTGAACACGTACTTGGGATTTGAGGACTTGGAGCCAAAGGTGTACCTATAGAAGTTGGCCTTGAAAGAAGAGGTCCGACCATGGCTTGCTGAGATCTAAGCACTGGGACAACCTCCACCATGGATTATCGCTTGGGAATCAATTCAACGGAGTACATTGAGATTTGAGGCAAAAGGTTGGCAGACCTTTGTGTGTAGCAGGCTTGACCCGTGCTAGAATGAGAACAACTTGGCTGTTCCACGTGCAGTTCTAGTGGCTTTTATCATGGCTGTGTACCCGATCAATGTGGGTGCTCTGATGTCGGCCAATATCTCTTTGGTAGTGCGGCAGACTAACACGGCTTACCCTTACCCTAGTACCATTACAGAGAACCTCACAGATGCAAAGGTAGAGCCAAAGCCATTTGATACAAAGGTAAAGCCCAAGAAACCATTTGAATGGTATTCGTTGACGGATCGGACCAACCTAAAGAAGAGTGTTCAGCCTTCTACTACTACAGGCCAACCAGATAAACCGATAGTGGTGGTTTCTAACATAGTTGATATTCCATCTACATTAGATGAGCCCTCTACCAGTGCAGTAGCTATGCCTCCGCCTCCATCTTTGGCTCCATCTACTACTCCTTCCATAGCTCCTAGGGCAGTCCCTACTCCGGTTTTGAGGATGGTGCTCATGCTTACAGGCCCACTTTCTGCTTTGCGAGTCTCCCAGAAATTGTAGAGTCTTAACAATTAGATGCAGGCAACTACTTCAAAGCTGTCTGAGATATCTAGTAATGTTATAGGGAAGGCATCCACATAGGCACCGCGGGATTCTAGTAAGCTTGATGAGAAGCTGGGCAAGATTCTGGACAACCAAAAGGTGATCATGGACACTTTGGTACAACATGTTCATTAATTGAGGGCGTGACCAACTAGGTCAAGAAGATGAGGAAGTGTCAAGTTGAGGTGACCCGGCTATCTACAACTAGGGATTTACTATTTGATATGCTTCTTGACCCAGACCAGTCCACCCCAGATCCATCAGCACAGGTTGCTCCAACTAGACAATCTGAGGAGCCATGCCTTGCTGCTGACACTGCTGACATAGTGTGTGCAATGTTCGCCACTCCCATATATGATGATGATATACAGTTAGCTGAGTCAACAGGGGTTGATGCTACTGGGGACACTAAGATGTCCAAGGCTGATTAGGGAGTTTCTTCGCCCTCTCTTCTTTTACTCTTATTTTGTTAAGCATTGGGAACTATTTTATTTAATCTATCTTTAGATAGTTATTTCTTACATTAGCGTGTTCAATTGTTAACTTTGATTTTTGTTTTTGTTAGTATCTTCTATTTATGTTAGTAGTTTTCATGTTTCTCGTAGTAGTATAGATAATAAGCCTTTGGTTTTCTTAATGTCACGGTTCTTTCCAAAGGTAGTCTTTTGTGTGAACCGGGTGACTCTTCCCGAGGATGGATGGTGTGACAACTTTCTTAAGAGAATGAGTCAATTTTTGTATTTAGGTAATAATAATAGCAGCAGTAATGAATAAAAGACCTAATAGAGTCATTCTAAAAAAAGAGAGTTATGCATGCTTCATTTATCACCAACACACATACCTGCGTGCTTATGGTTTGAAACAACATTGTTGAAAGAAAATAGCTCTGGTTAGTGACTTAGAGACTCTAGAGTTGACTTTTATAGTAATTAAGTGGTAGATAGGACCAAAAATTGATTGTGATTATTGTAGGCTTTAGACTATATCCTCTTTTACGGTCTTGTTGCATGAGGGGTGATGTGATTTTTGTTGCTAGTCCAAGTATTTGCGTGAATGGTATAGAACTTGCCCCGAATGTATTTCAAGATGAAGTTCTAGGTTTGCTTGGTTTGGAAGATGATTGTAGGCTCCTTCGTCTGTTTGAGCTTTCTACTGCCACCCACTACTTGTTATCCCTAGTCAACCCCCTTTGAGCCTTTAGCCTTTCTTAATTGGTAACCATGCTACAAGCATTTACCCATTTTGTTGTAATCCTCTCTTGGTACACGGACCTTCCTTAACACTCTTTTGATATAAGTGGCTTAAGGCATAAGTTTGGGGGGAGATTTGAGGAATTTGAAAGAGGTATCAAGGCACCAAAAAGAGAAAAAAAATGATCTCTATGAAAAGAGAAGGCAAGAAAATAAAAAGAACAAAAAAGGTAATGCTAAAAAAAGAATAAAAACGAAGGTTGATGGAATCAAAAAGAAGAAATTATCTCTAGTATGAGCATCAAGGGAGAAAAAGAATGAAATGAACAAGAAAGAGTGATGTCAAGTCTCTCTAGCCCCCAAGAAAAGGAAATGCCTCTAAGAGTTGGTAAATGTGAGCCAAGAAATGAAACTGTGGAGTGCTTAAGGAAGGGTGTAACCTCTTATCCCATATGGTATCGTACCCCAATCCAAAAGCCTTCATTATAACCCAAAAGAAGTCTTACTTGATTTTGAACCGTGTGAGATTACATTAGTGGTAATCTACATGAGGGCAAAGACTATGGTACTTGAAGCCTTACTCGTGACATTGTTTTGTGAGAGAAGAGTGAACCTTTCATTGATCTAAAAATTGAGTGCTAACTCTTGAAGAAAGCTTGGAAAATGGAAAGTAGAGGAGGAAGAGTTTGGTGTCCACCATGATCTGCATGATAGAGCAAGAGTACTTGATGAGTGAAGTCAATTCTTAATCTCAAGTATCACATTAGAGCTATATGCACATAAAATGTGATTTGTCACCTTGTTGAAAATGCATGAGTATTGTGGGTATGAATGAGTATGAATGGCTTACCATTGACTCTTTGAAATGACCTTTAACTTTGAGGAGGTGGTAACTACTCTATTTGCTTGAGGACAAGCAAAGACATATGTTTGGGGGAGTTGATAAGTGTTGAGTTTAACCACTTATTAGTACCTTCTTAGTTTTAGTCCGCAAGTGTTGATTTTTATTCCCAAAACTAATGAAATTGTGCAAATTGTAGGCATGTTGGAGAATTAGACCTCAATGAAGAAATCTAACTCAAAAAGGAGTGTTCCGGCTCATAAAGCAAGAAGGAGTGCAGCAGGCCAAAAGTGCAGTCCGCAGAAGGAATTCTGCGTCCACAGAAGAAAGTGCAAACCATTGAATTACCGCTGCGGCCGCAGATTTGGTACCTGAAGCCTAGGGGATATTTGGAAAAGTGCAGACTGCACACAATTTGTGGGGCCGCAAAACATGGTCGCACTCACAAGAATTCAAAATGTTCAAAAAATATGCAAAACGACCGAGCGTGAAGCCTTGCCAAAAGTGCAGCCGCAGAAGGAAAAGTGCGGCCGCAGAAGCTGAAATGCAACCGCAGACTGAATTGTGCGGTTGCATAATACCTGCACTTGTAGAGGTAAGAAAAGTGCAGACAACACATGTGTGCGGCCACAGAAACTCCCAAAGGACATTTTTATCAGCGAATTTTGGGCCACTATAAATAGATGGGAAACACTTTTTTAGGGCAAGTTTTGTAATATTTAGTGTTGTAGCCATCATACTTTACTAATTTGGGTAATTAGTGACCATTTAAGGTGAAGAAATATTAGTTTTATCAATTTAATTTTGTTTTATTGCTTTAGTTAGTTCTTCTTCTTTGTTTTCTTCAATTTCTATCATGAGTGGCTAGACTTTCTCTAGGGTTGTGGCCCAGCCCTAGTGTATAAACCGTATATGTGATTAATCTAATGGTTATTTATGATTTGGTGTTTATTATTTAGACTTGTTCATGATTATTTATAGAATTAATGGTTGCAAATAATGATTCGTGCCTATTTGACATTGTTCTTACTTGAGAAAGAGGGACTTAGTCTAGGTAAACTTGGCTAACAATAAATTGGGCTAGTTAAGGTTTTGGCTAGCCTAATTAAAGAGTTTGAACTATAGATAGGGAAAACCCGACTTGAGCACATATCAACTATTTGAATTGATACCCAGTTGGGTTTGAGAAAGCCAATTTGGGCAAAATCTCTCTATATACGAGAGGTACTGGGTGGATAATTTAGAGTTGAGAGTTATAATGCACCCCGGTCACTAAAACAAGCATTAACATTATTTACTCATTTGGCTAACACCTAGGTGAAGATTACATCCCTAGGCCTTTTGCTTATTTTCTAGTCTCTTTTCCTTAATTAATCATTGCTAGGGTCAATTTTAGAAGTAGAAAACAAAATACCTTATTTGGAAGCGCAATTGAGCTATTTTATTTACGCTCATGAAGTGTACAACCTAATACCCATATTTAACTTCCTGTGAAAATAGACCCCGACCTTTGCTGGGTACTATTATTCCAATGACCATTTCCACTCACTATTGAGTGCATATTGGGTGTGAAACAATTTTTGGCACCATTGCCAGGGAGTTTTATGGTGTTAGCTATATATTTTAGTGTGTTCTTGTAATATCGTCTTTCCTTTCTGTGTTACTAACATGTTGAAGAAATCATAGATACAAACATTGCGAACAATGAGCTCAGATATATGCCATTGGGGCACTTGGAGGGTGAGGAGGAACAACTCGATGAGGTACCTGTATCACCCCCATCTCCACCACCTCAACCACATGCGGCACAACACCAGATTTTGCCCAATGAGGGTTATGCTAGTGTAATAGTCCCCCCTCATATTAGGGCAGGCAACTTTCAAATTACCAATGTGATGCTCACTTTGCTAGAGCAACGAGGCTTTTTCACCGGTGCGCCAAGTAAAAATGCTTATTAACATTTGAAGGGCCTTGTGGATACGTTTTGGGGGAGCAAGCAAATTAATGTTTCCGGGGATTCTTTGAGGCTAAGGCTTTTTCCCTTCTCTCTACGAGGTAATGCTTTATATTGGTTAGAACATTTACCAAATCATTCAATACATACTTGGGATGAGTTAGAGAATAAGTTTATTGCTATGTTTTTCTCTCCCGGGCATATGGCTACTCTTAGGGATGAAATATTAGCTTTCAAGCAAGAGCCAAATGAACCTTCGCATGAGATTTGGGAGAGGTATCGGATAATAGTAAAACAGTGCCCGAAAAATGATATGACCGACAATATGATCCAGCAAACTTTCTACCATGGTATCAATACTACGAACCAATGTATGGTAAATCAATTGGCTGGTGGCAGCTTTATGACAACACCTTATGCAGAGGTATGTGAGATTCTTGATTAGATTGTGGAAACATTATCGGCTTGGCAATCCCAAGCTAATGTTACACAAGGTGATCCCAACATGATGCACCTCCACAAAGAGTTGCAAGGACATGGGCAAGCCATTGCCGAATTAACAACAACCATGACTCAACTAGGAAAGGCCCAACTTAATCAAGTGCATGCTATGGAGGGAGTAAATGTATTAGTGAACAAGAAGCGGACCAAGGGTCCACAAATCCACACCCGAGTGGAAAATTATGTGCAAGATGATTCTTATCATGAAAAAGAAGAGGAAGTTCAATATGTAAACAATTTTCAAGGGCAAATAAACAACTTCCACGGCTCTAATCAACAACAATGGCAACCACAAAATAACCAAGGCAATTAGAGTTCTAAAAATCAAGGCATTTGGCATAATAACAACAGTCAAGGAAATTGGAGTTGAAACAATCAAGGAAATTGGGGAGGTAATAATCAAGGTGGTTGGGAAAACAATCAAGGCAATCGGGGGTCGGGTTTTCAAAGGGCCCCAATGTATCAACAACCGAGCAACCCACCTCCTTATCCTTCCCATGGTTCAAGTTCTTCAAAAAATGAGATGGGTCATATTGAGAATATGTTTAAGAAAATGATGGAAAAGAATGTCGATTCGGATGCCCAACTTGCCTCACACAACACATTAATGCGTAATCTAGAAGTTCAAATGGGGCAAATCTCTCAAACTCTAAATTTTCGTCCTAAGGGTGCACCACCAAGTGACACGGCGTAGTTTAGACAAACTTGGTTCAAAATCAATTAAGACTTAAAGGGTTGTAGTTTCGGCTTTTGGTTAAGGTAGGGCACAATTTTGGTTAGAGTAACTCAAAACCTCCCTAAGCATTACAATGTTTCAACAGTCAATGTACACTTCCTTCATACACTTTTCCACCCTTTCTTCATTTTTTATTTCATCACCTAGTCTTCCATTTATTCACAATTCCTTATTTTTTCTTCCTTTTTCTTCTTTCTTACTTATTTGTTTCCTCAAAAATCAAGGAAGGTTCCATTATTTTTTTTATTACTTTTCACCTTTTAAGCAACTTCCACATCACAACTTTTCCAACCTTCACCTCCAAACGTAGGCTTTTAGACTATGTTTATACTTTCAAAGTACTTAGGGAGGTAGGACACAAAAAGATAGATCACTAAAGAATGAAGGCTCAAATGGGGTTGACTAGAGAAAATATGCAAGGGTAGGAAATTTAAGGCAGAATGACGGTCCAAGGAAGGCCTGACATTATTTTTCTAACCAAGTAGTCTAGAATTTCGCCTTGAAGCACATTCCGGGCAAGTTCTAGACTATAAATAATGCAAAAGAACTCACAATGAAATCTCACCATACATGGAACATGAAAACTAGAGTAGAATATAAATCCAAAATCCAATTGAAACCAATAAACTCAAAGAAGTCACATATAGCCTAAGAGACCATTTAATGAATCAAAGAGCCAAAACTTGAGTCTAGATGTCATGACAATGATCTTTACTTGAATCATTTTTCTTTTTCAACGATCAAGAATTCATATGCCGAGGTTTAAATAATGTTGGTACCAAGCAAGCCACAAACTGGCCAATGGGCAAAAACCCAACTCAAACCACTTATTCTTTCTAAATTAACAAAAACTATATCTAAACTACAGGACTAATTCCCTTAAGAAAGTCGCCTAGCTATCCGTCGTGGGGAAAAATTAACACAATAATTTACCAACAATAACCTGGTTCAAAAAGAAAATTGGCATCCTCGGAAAAAGAACCATGGTACAATGAAAACCAAGGATATTGCGAACAAAAAATATACATTCTATTTATAAAAAAACAAGAAGCTAATAAACATCAAGTCAATAAAATATACTATATATAAAAAAAATATTCAAGAAGCTAGTAAACATACAAATATAACCCATCATATGAAAATAAAATATCAATCTACCATATGAATTAGTTATATAAGTAGCCACCCCAACTAGAAATGTTGCAATGTCCTCAATGCAACTAAACAAAAAGAGTAAAATGGTGGAAAGTGATCCTTAAATATTGAATCAGTTGCTCTCCTCGCTGTCGGACTTAGTCGCATCCTCCTCTTCTTCCTCTTTCTCGAACCAATGAACTAGAGCATCATCATCATCTTCCGGCTCGATCTATGGCACTGACTCTTGAGGATTTAGACCTTTCCATAGCCCCTTCACACCCTTCCACATGCGGGTGAAGAATTTATCTCTTTTCTTCTTCCTCTTCTTTATCCTAGTGTGTGCATTTGCCAGCTTGGCATGAGAAGTACTCAAAGTACCGTGCGCTATGGCCAAATCAGTGTATGCTTTCTCCATCTTATTAAGGTGATCCCCCTGCTTCTTCTAATCATTAAGATACTTTTGAAATTCTTTCTTTGAAATGCATATAGAGGGTCTCTCAGATGTCTCCCCAGGTCCCTGTGGAAGGCCAATTACTAGGTCGCGAATCCGCCGCATTTCCTCGAAAAACATAGCAAATGATCCTCATGTAGAAGATGATGGCTGGCTACCCTGACCGTTTTGAGAAGAAGATCCCAACTTTCTCTTTTTTGCTTTTCACGGCGCTGCCCTCTCCTCTTTTATTCAATGGAGCAATAGGCTTTCCCGGATCTATCCAGTTATCTTCCGGATCCTCCTCAACACCTGCAAGATGGAAACGACACCAATTTTGGTGACATTCAAATCCACTACTAAAACTTAAATGTACATAGTCGCATGCAATATAATTTACCCAACTATGAGTCGGGGTCGAATCCCACAGAGAACAATAGGTAGGTGATTAGGCGTGTAAGAGAATTATCACTTATTATGCTAAGCCAAAAACTTAGAAAGGTATTGAGAACATATTTATAACTAATTGAGAAAATATAAACTAACCTATAAAGCAATTAAAATGATCAATGGCTACAAGCATGGATGCGATGTGAATTACACTCAAGTAACGATCCAATGTATTTCACGATTTTACAAATATGAACGAGTTTATGTTAATTAGCCTCGGGTAATAATTCTATATTAGCTTCTTTCGAAGACTAACCTAAAACAATTAAGAGATTAAGCACACCCGAATATGGCTACAAGTAGTTCAATCCTATCCCTAGGTAGAATCAATAAAGTAAGGGTTAACGCCTCAAGTTCTTGTTAATTAATCTTTCCCAACCCCAAATTAGCTTTCCCAAAATTAATTCGAAGTGAATGGGCAAGTCCTAGGGTTAGCTAATCCCTTTGGAAACATTAAAGAACAAGAATAATTAAAAAAACAATAACTCACTTCAATAAAATAAAATTCGTTCAATACATAAGCACAACAAGATATTTAATCCACACTTTAAATACGAATATTCCCATAAACATGATTCAAGTGTTGGAAACAAATACTACACACTTAGATATTCAATACAAAACAAGGTAATGAAGAAATGAACATAAATGGGTAAGGAATTCTCAACCAAAAGCTTTAAATCTTCAAGACCCAAGTGTGTGTGCAATAACCCTAGCTCCAAAACTTGTGTTCTATCGTCTAGAGACTGAAAAAAAAGCCAAAGATCTGCCAAAGATGTGTTTCTAATAAGCTAGGTTGTGTATTAAAGGGTTTGGGGCCAAAAATGTGAAATTACAGAAGTGCCCAGAACTGAAGCGCGATAATCACATTTGCGAAGTGAGGATCACAATTGCTAATAATGGCTTTACTGTTGAGCATCGCATTTGCGGTCTCAAAGTTCGCATTTGCGAATTTAAGCATTGTGCACTTGGTTTTGCATTTGCGAAGGTTAACTTGTCTGGTTGACTTTGCATTTGTGATTTCTCCATCGCAATTGCGAGTTTTGCTTGTCAAGCCCCGAACCTGGGGGCGAGACCGGCACCCAATACCTCATTTAACCTAGCGTACCAACTTGCTAATAAGGGACTCTGAACATACAATGTCATACTTTGGCCATAGGGCCACGTTGTAAGACAATTTGTGAAACAAAATATAAAACTGAATGGAAAATATCTTTGACTGAACATCAATATAAAGCTGGGCCAACAAGGCCGTCATAACTACTACAACTAACAAACCAACAAAAATATACATACAAGGCCTACAAGACTAACATACTGCACTAACTGACAGGATATGTCTATATGGCTCTATTGATGGATGTACTGTGGTCGGAATAGGGCCCCGACCTACCCATAATATATACACAATATGTACTCAAAACTCTAGACCCGACAACTTTGAACGACGTGGAGCTTACCGATCTAGCTGATCACGGACAACACCTACGAAGGAGGTTTACCAGTCTGTCTATTCGAACCTAAATGCATGAAATGTAGTGTCCCCGAGAATGGGACGTCAGTACGAAATAATGTACCGAGTATGTAAGTCAATAGAATAACTAAAAGATGAAATTAACTGATAATATATTAACTGAAAGTAACTGGGAGTCAAAGATGATCTGGAGATATACTTACCTACTGATACTAACTCAACTCTCTCAATATAGTAAGTAAAATAGATCTCCGGCCATATAAGGCTCGGAACGTGTAACTGCTCAGCCGTAGTAGGCTCGCTCATAGGAGCTCAGCCATACTAGGCTCGGTCTCTCGGCCATTCTGGGCTCGCTCATAGGCGGCCATAGTAGGCTCGGTATATAACGTACCATCTGATCAGAGGTTGCCCAATAGGGGCCTGCCCACTGATTATAGCTTGGTGGTGGTGAAAATATTGTAATAATGTATATATATATAAACTCTATACCCTCTTGACTGAAAGAATATAATACATAACTGAATAGAAAGTCCCAAAAAGGGAGAATGTTGTAACTTCTGAGACTAGGATAATGTGAATAAATTCAGGAATACAAATTTCTCTTTATGTTTCGTTATCAATCACATGTAGTTACGAGATCATGCCAATATGAAGGAAAGGTTTAGACTTAACATACCTTATCACAATCTTTCTAAAAGCCACGTTGAACTTGTCCATTCGCACCTTAATCTACAACAACGATAATAATACTATCATTAATTTACGAAAGGTACAACTATCACATAACGAACATAGGCTTATTTTATATTAAAACGAGCAGCATCTCCCCTATGATCTTTACTTCCTCCAAATTCAATATAACACCAACAACACAAGAACACAATAATAAAAACATATATACATTATTTTCCAACCTTATATACACCACAAAATACTACAAAACAGCCCAACACACCCCAATCACTTCACACACAAATCGGCCACCGTAGTAGTGTCAAACAGTGCAAAGATGTTACGGCGAACGATCAGCCCACAAACCTGCATTTATGTAGTGTATATCCACACCCTTTATCCTCCAAAAAAACCCTAAAATAGTAGCAAAACACGCAATCCAATAGCAACACAAAACTGTCCACTACAAGTTGAATAACTCGAACTCACGGCTTCCGATCACCGTTCCGTGAGTTCTTACAAATATGGAACGACTTACCATAAATTTACAGCATAAAAAATGGATTAAATATAGCAGTAAACATACCGTATTTGTTGAATAACTCAGCTCCTATCTTGGTTCTTCAAACTCTAGGTTTTTCTTCCAACTAGAACTTGAAAAGAAGAGAAAATCAATTAAGGTTTGTGTGCAATTTTTTGGAGGATGTTTGCAGAGGTTTAGATCTGGTTATTGTTACCTGTTATCAGTGTATTATATTAAGGAAATAGTCCTTTAAAATTTCACTTTGGACGACCCGAACTGGCCCATTTTTGGACATATATAATCCTCTCATTTAAGCAAGTAGGTGACACACCTACTTTTCACCTAGCAGTGTGCGCAGTCTTGCTAATACACATATATATCTCTACTCCAATGACGTATTGATAAATGGTTTCATGAATTAGAAAGTAGACTCATAGATCTTCAATTGTATGGGTGGAACACCCCGTAACGCTAAGTATATATGGAGAAAAGTGCAGTTACATTTAGCCGAATTTCAGTAAAACTTATGAACGTAACATGTGATGACTTTCATCGACTTTTGTTCCACAACTCGATTGACCTAAAAATTAACACATGACTATCATAAAACTAAATTAAATCATAACATAACCCTCTTATCATGTTAAGAACCCTAGTCTCACTCCAAAGGTACGGGTTATAACATTCCCAACTTGTCGACTTTCGACGAACCATTATTTTCTTCAATTCCTTTAGCTTTTGAACCTTCCAACCCTCTTTTTACGTATTGTTCATGATATTCAATATTTGTAACCTCCGAGGTAGAATGATAAATTACTTTATATACTTCCCAAGATGATCTCATTTTTGGTATTACATTAGTTTGCTTACGAAGCACTTTTACGTACGAAAATATGGGGTGTAACATCATTCCCCCCGTTAGGAACATTTGTCCTTGAATGTTTACTCTTAGAGACTTGGGAAAAATTTTCTAGAATCTCCTCTATACACTAGACTAAAACCAACCTGCACGCAGCCAGAAAACATACTATACATGCCACACATGGACAATGTCTATATATAGCAACACTTGGCCTCACACGGCCGTCAATCATAATTACTGAAAGTCAAAAATAAGAGCTTACCTGATGACCTACAGGCCTGAATAGAGCTGTGTTGAAGTATCCCATCTCAAGCCATATCTTCAGTTTGAAATAGGTGGGGATATTTAGACTTTATTTCTTCCTTTGCTTCCCATGTCATCTCTTCCACGTTCTTGCTTCTCCATAAAACTTTCACAGAGGATACCTCCTTATTTCGTAGCTTGCGCATTTGTCGGTCTAGGATGGCAGCTGGAACTTACTCATATGATAAGTTCTTCATGATTTGTACATCATCAGTGGGCACCACTCGGGTAGGATCACCAATTCACTTCCATAGCATAGATACATGAAAAACCGGATGGATAGACTCTAATTCCGAGGGTAGGTCTAGCTTATATGCTACTCGGTCCACTCTTTCAATAATCCTATAAGTCCCAATATACCGTGGGCTAAGGATGCCTTTCTTGCCAAACCTCATCACACCCTTCATAGGCAACATCTTTATGAACACCCAGTCGTACAACCCCAAACTCTAAGTCTCGTCGCCGCATGTCAGAATATGACTTCTGACAACTCTGAGTTGTCAACAGTAGCTCCTGAATAAGCTTTACTTTCTCTACGGCCTACTGAACCATGTATGGCCCATGTCACCCAGATTCTCCAACATCAAACCACCCTATAAGAGATCTGCACTTACGCCGATCCCTCCATACGTTCTGCCAATTGACGGACGCAATTTAGTTTTGCAGTCAAGAGTATCTCTTGAGCATGCTCCTTATTTCCTTGTTTTATCTTGAATGTTTTGACATTTTAGTCATGTATCTTACAGGCATGTTACATTTTTCAACTTAAAAACTCCTGTCATGTGGAGATACTTTACATTTCAAGTCAACTACTCCCATCGTATGGAGATACTCTCATCGTGAGGAGATATTTTACATTTCAAGTCAACTACTCCCATCGCGTGGAGATTCTCCCATTTTGTGGAGACTTAATGCTCTGACAATTGTAGAATGGTACATAGCTCGGTTAACAATCAAGTCAAATTCAAAGGCCCATCCCGGCATCCCAAATAATGCTTCAGAGCTTGGAAACCTCATATTCAAATATTCCATCACCCTGATCCCAAATAACGGCTAGCCGGCAACCAGGAATCATTCATTCATGCATCATTTACATCATATCTTCATTACGATATATTGGTATGTGTGTACTATGTTTTTCCAGGATCAGACATCGCGATGCAGAACTTCTTCTAAGCAGCAAACCAAGCTACAACGCTATGAGGGACAACAAAATCATAAGCGGCCCAAAGATCAAAACTCAAACTCAAATATGATCAGTAGAACTCTAAATCATCGAATCTTTCAAGTTTCATAATGACTCTGCAATCCAAAGTCATTCCGGGTGCTAGAATCTTCTCGTCTTGCAGTATTGTCATAATACGATACTAGAGAAATTCCTGCAAGCATCGCCTTCTTCAAATCATCATTTCAGAACTACATGAGCCCCAATTCTCGTTAAGCCCGAGGTATGTAAGCGATGCAAAGCCAGAATTGTACCCCAATTTCCCAAAATTCCCCTGGAATATTCCCTAATTCTCACAACTCATAATCATCCTCAAATCCATATGTCATTCCTGCAATACATACCTGAAGTTGGGACAAAATTGGTTTTGGTTCAATTTCTCTGCTCAAAAACTTTCATTGTCTCCAGTCAAAGAGCGACAACTATTGATGATAATTTTTGATCCTCTCTTTTAAAATTAATTTATTTTTACTTAATGATTTGCAATAAATGTGTTGAAAATATTTTCTAATTAATAATACTTATTTTTATACAAATATGACACAAATAGGTAGTTAATAATGTTAAATAAATAATTCAGTATTAAATGTTTACAAAATAAATTACATTTACTATTTTGAAATATTTAAAATAATCGGGATTTGATATTAAAAAAAATATAAAAGCCCTAAACCCAAACCAAAAAAAACATCCGCACGTGAAAACGTTCTCTCGACTTTATGGACACTTGAGCAGCCATGGCTGCCGCGGTCTCTCCCCAGCCTTTGGCTATGGGAGAGCCAATCCAAGACCCTAAGGAAGCTACTACAAACCCTAGTAACAACCTCACATATGCAGCGCGCGTAAATATCTAGCAAACAATCGCACCTATAAAAAAAGTTCAACTAAAACCTATGGTTCTTGTCCATGGAATTCCTACACTACACTTAACTTTGGATGAACGAGAACAATTTGTAAAGGAGGAAGGATTACACCAAGCTATTGTAATCAAGCAATCTTTTGGTGCACCAGATTTGCAGGTGTTAAGAAGTTTACTGCCAAAAATTATAGGTATTAAAGGTCATTGTGTTTTAGGTTTACTTGCTCAGCGACAAATTTTAATGCGTTGTGATCAATATGAAAATTTTGTTTGTTCATTATCACGAGCTGTTAATTACTTTCAACACACAGGAAAGGAACACCAATATAGAATATTTCCCTGGAGTATTGGATATAATTCTAAGGAGGAAATATCTAAGGCGGCAGTTTGGATTTCACTTCCAAATCTGTCACCTGACTTGTTTGCAAGCAAAGAGTTAATGTCCATCGTAGTCATAGTTGGTAGGACAATTTCCATTGATAAGGCCACACAAGTTAGTTCGCATCCGAGCACATCGAGGGTGAAGGTGATCTTGGATTTGCTGGACAAACTTCTAGGGAAGGTGAGGTTTCAATATATTAATGCCACAACTTGAAAGATTGTTGAGGAGTTCCAAACAATTGACTATGATAATTTGCATGCGTACTACGACCACTATAAGCATCAGGGACATGAAGAAGTTCAATGTCGTTTGCTAAAAGGAAAGACAATGCAATCTTCTCAAGTTGGGGATGAAACAGTCAAAGAAGGTGATTAAGCTGTAGAAAAGTTGCTGGGTGATGCAAGAGATTTTTTCAATGCCAAGAAACAAAAAAAGCTTTCTCTTTCAAAACCTACAGATGTGCTAGGTGATGGTACACTTGATAGGTTAGCACACGAGTAGGAGGCAAGATCAATAAAGGAAAAGGTTAACTCTAATCCTACTTTGAATGGGACTGTTGGTGTTGTGCAGGATGCTGGTGCCTTTGATAGTGGTGCTGTTTTGAATCGAGATACTAGTAATAATAAACAACAAGAGTTGGATCAAGGAGTTAGGTGTGCTAAGATTGATGCTCTAGAAACTGGGCAAGTGAGTAGGTATCAATAGAAAATTGCTGAGAAATCTCTGCTGTTACAACTTTAGCAAGGATTTACCAAGCTATGGGTGCTGCTTTACAAAACAAAACTATTATGATGCTCAAGTCGAGGGTGCTATTGTATGTGCGACTGATGGAGAGGTGAAGGTGTCTAAGGCCTATGCTACAACAATTGGACATAAAGAACAAGACCAGGTTACTGTGGGATCAAATTATAAGGCTGATGTTGCATTGAAAGCAGCTGAGCTGGTAAATCTGGTGAGCAAGCGCTTGTCACTACTGATGCTATGGAGGTGGCTGCTGATATATCAAATACACTTAACTAAGTACATGTTAAAGTTGGGCAATCATGCAACATTAAGGAAATAGAGGCTAAGATGCATTCTAGAGTTTTGATGTAACAGGAAGGCAAAAAGGATGGACATGAATGTGTTCAAGTGGATGCAAATTCCATTAGCAATGTTGATTCTACTAGGAATATTAATGGACCTATTGCTAAATTGAATTCCTATGATTTGGGCAACAACAAGGAGGAAAATATGGAGGAAGGATGGACTATAATAAATGGTAAAAAGACAGCTTCAAAACAAATTACTGATGGTCGCGACAAACCAGCAGGTGCTACTACTGTACATGATGAGGGGCAAGGTTTTGAATGTGCAATTGCCTTGGATATTGCACATGCTTTAGATGTTAGGGCAGTACTAGAAAAAGCTGGGCAATCGACCAAAATTGTAGCTGATCAATCTTGGGTAGTAGTCAATCGATCACCAAGCAAAATAATTCTACAGGTCATAAAAATCATATTTTAGCAGCTAAGAACATTGAGGTTTCAAACTCTTTTGAAGCATTGGCTAATGAGCATGATGGTTCAGCAAAGAAAACTGGGAAGGAACAGGTAGATGATGAGGCAAGATCAGTAGCTGGAAAAACTAGCTCTACTGTTTGCGAAAAGCAAAAAAAAAATCAAATGGCATAGGTGCTCGACTTGAGATCGTAACTGTTGATGATCACACTGGTGAGGCAAGTCAAGTACCTACTGCAGCTACACTAACTCTCCATATCTCCAATCCGGAGTTAGCTAAAATGGTGAAGGATGCCCAGGCAGCTATGTTAATGAATACAACTCCAAAGATTAAGGCTTCATTGGTTACTCTGAATACGTCGGTTCATGAGGTTCCTTCATAATCTATGGAGTCGTTTCGTGAGCAAGGAGGTGATTCGGTGCAGCAATTGATATCTACAAAAAACAATCAACATGTGGAGAAAGGTATGGCATCACTTTCACTATCAAATTCTACAAATGAGATGACTAGCTCTAAGGATCTACAAGGTGCGACGAGTACAATTATTTTTAATCCCAAGACTTGGGCTGAGAAAGTTGAAGAGGAGGAAGAAGATTATGCAGATAGCATCCAAGATGAGAGTGACGATGAGGCAGCTCAATTTTCAGCAAATCCTCCATCAAAGGACAAGGCAGCAAAGGTGCAAAGCGAGCAGGCTTTCTAATTCTACGGACAGTGTGCCAAAGAAGAGAGGTTTGAGTCCAAATGTTGTTGTTTTTGTACCTTCCGGCAGCAACAAAAGCTTAATAATGCAGCAGCTTCAAAGGAGATCAAAATTTTGTCGATGCAGAAGGCAGTAACTACTGGAAGTACCAATGCAATGGCTACAAAATACAATTTGACACCTACAAATATCCTCCATGCTCTTGTTTCTCATGATATGGACACCTTGAGAGCTCTTGATAATCCGCGGAACGAGCAAGGAGCCCCACTGCCCGGATACAATCTTATTGAGGCATTTGGTGTGGATATGAGCCAAGGTTTCTATGAAGAAGGGGAAGAGGAAGAACTTCTAGATGCATCATTTCCCAATGTAGCTAGGGAAAGAGATCTTTCTCCTAGAAACTTGAGAAGTGGTTCCAACAAAAGCAAGAAGAAGACACATGAGAGGCAACATAGTTGGGATGGTAAGGTGACACAAGGGGATACCATTAGGCAACTTCCAATGAGGGTTGCAAAGCAAAAGGTGGCTACCCCTAGCACCTCCACAAGGTCCAATAAATCCAATCAATCCAAGAAGAAATGATGAAGTTTTGAAACATTTTGAAAAGGGTTGATGAATAAGACAAGGTTCTACAAGTTGAAGAGTTCACAAGATTAGAGAAGAAAGGGCAAGACTCTTATTTCTACATCATTATATTTTTCCATTTTATTAGCATCGCCATATGTAATATCATCATAGAGCATGTTATAAACTCTATGATGATCATAGAGTACTTAGTTCGTTCTAGTTCTTATTTTTTACATGCTTGCTAGTAGATGAGGTTGTTCATGCCTCAATAGGAATTGTAAGGTAAGGTCTAGCACAGTAAGTGTTTGCTATATGTCCTATGCCTTTGGGAAATATCCAAACGGCCATGAGATCATTCGCCCTCGTGAGACTTTGCCGGTAACCACAACATGAGCCTCATCATGAGGCTGCCATTATAAGGCAATGGAGGCGCACAGGGATTATTATATAGCCAAGGCATAGAGGCAACACTACTATAGCTTTTGGCCCTCTTACTTGTACTCTTCCTTTGTGGTTTTTCTTTTTATTATTAATAAAATAGCTACTAGGCACCTTGTCTAGTAGTATAATTTTCTAAAAGAATAATTAAAATAACCTCTATATTTTGAAACATGAGTTTTACAATTAATTTAACAAATTAACCTTTGGTTCTTAATTAACTCGTTAATTATCTAAATTAATCCAAAAATAGTTTTCCAATTTAGTAAATAAAGTTTTTAATAAGTAATTAGGTAATTACAGTAATTAGTGATGTATTTGATTATTATATTTTCTATCATATTATATTAGAATTGATTATGTTTAATTTGAATTAATTTAAATCATTAAAGACTAAATGGCTATAATTGCAATTGCACAATTAAATACAAATTGATATCTATTAAATTAAAACCGGTCCAATAGTTGGCCAAATTTCCCCCACCTGACCCAATCCAAACGACCTGATCCAACCCATGTTAGCAATCCATGAACTGCTCTCTAAGCCAATCAAATTGTGCCATGTAGCTCATCTCCCACACTCACAAAACAAGCACAAAATGATCTGGGCCATCGATTTAAACCATCGACGATCCACATTTTATCACACAGATCCAATGGTTCGTGTATTTTTCATAAAAATATTCTTAAAATATTTAAATCCCCAATTTATCGGGGCCGTTGATATAATAACCATATGGCTCAGATTCCACCCCCACCATTAACCCGAGAGATCAACCCTCAATTAACCAGACCCTAATTCATTTCCCCCATTGACCAGTAGCCCCCTTTCCCCTTTTGCTCTCTACTCTCTCATATGCCCCAACCCTATGTAACGACCTGGCCAGTCATTTTGAGTATTGTATTGATGCTCCCTCATTTATTTCTTATTCTATGTTCATTTGTGATTATGTGACCTTCCGTGGTGGTTGGTTTGGTTCCGGGGATATTTTAGAATGAATTAGGATACTTAGTCCCAAGGTTGGAAGCTTAAGTTGAAAGTGTTTGTTAGATGTTGACTTATATATAAACGACTCTGGAATTGAGTTTGTATGGTTTCGATAGCTTTGTATAGTGATTTTGGACTTAAGATCATGTCTGTATATTGATTTGGAGGTTCGTAGGTCGTTTTGGCTTGAATTGGCAAAAGTTGAAGGTTTGGAAGGTTGATAAGTTTGAGTGAGAGTTCACTTTGTCGATACTGGGCTCGAATTTTGGTTTCGGAAGTTATAGTAAGTTCATTGTGTCATTTACGGCTTGTGTGGAAAATTTGAGATCAATCAGAGTTGGTTTGATAGGTTTCGGCATTGGTTTTAGAAGTTGGAAATCCATTTGTTTTGTTAGGCTTGAATTGGGGTGCGATTCATATTTTTGATGTTTCTTGACGTGATTTGATGCTTCGACTAAGTTTGTACCATGTTTTAGGATGTGTTGGTATATTAGGTTGGGGCGGGAGACTCGGATGAGATTCAGATTGATTTCAGATTGGTTTTGGACTTGGAACTTGGCTGAATATTTCTGATGCCTGGTGTGGTCACACCTGCGAGAATGGGGCCATATGTGCGAAGTCGTAGAAGCGACAGGAGGTCGCAAGTGCGGAGGTTGGCTAGGTTGGGCAGATATAACAACCCGGCCGGTCGTGTTGAGAGTAATAGCCCCGATCCCCTATTTTCTTCTTTCCCCGTATCTGTTTCTTCTTATGTGACTTGCTAGGAGGTCTTGTTTTTGGTTTCGGAGTAATTTGGGACACTTATCCCTAAAACGGAAGCTTAAGTCTTAGGATTTTGACCATAGCCGGAACTGTGTGAAGTCCACTCCGTAATGGAGTTCTGTTGGTTCTGTTAGCTCTGTTGGGTGATTTTGGACTTAGAAGCATGTCCGGACTATGAATTTGAGCTCTGTAGCTGATTTAGGCTTGAAATGGCGAAAGTCAAATTTTTGGAGATTTTGACCGAAAGTGGTCTTTTTGATATCAGGGTCAGAGTCTGATTCCAGAATTTGGAGTAGGTACGTAATGTAAAATTTGACTTGTGTGCAAAATTTGAGGTCAATGGGACGTAGTTTGATAGGTTTCGGCATCAGTTGTAGAAATTTGAAGTTTCATGTTCATCAAGTTTGGATTGGAGGGTGATTCATGTTTTTGTTGTTGTTTGACGTGTTTTGAGGGCTCGACTAAGTTCTTATGGTTTTTTAGGACTGGTTGGTATGTTTGGTTGAGGTCCCTGGGGCCTCGGGTGTGTTTCGGATGCTTAACAAATTGAATTTGGACTTAGGCTAGATGCTGAAGATTTTCTGGTTTCTGGTGTTTCCGCACCTACGGAGGGGAGACCGCAGGTGCAGGCGTGCATGTGCGAATCGATGAGCGCAGAAGCGGAGTAGAGAGGTTTGGTCATGGGTCATAGGTGCGAGAAAAATGCCGCATCTGCGATGCCCGCAAATGCGCTAGAGGAACTGCAGGCGCGAAGGACGACCGCAGAAGCGGACCATTGTTCGCAGGTGCGCACACGCAGGTGTGACCACCTGATCACAGAAGCAGTCCCAGTCACCTTAAGTCATTTCCGCACCTGCGAGAGAAATTCCGCAAGTGTGACAGTAGGTCTGCATATGCGAGATCGCTAGGCATAAAAGATTAAGTTCGAGGGTTTGATTCCCATTTTCAATTTGGGACTTTGAGAGCTCGGTGTGAGGTTATGTTTCGGGGTTTCATCAAGGAGATTGTTGGGGTAAGTGATTCTAACCCGGATTGGACTATATATCATAAATCTATTGCTAATTTCGTCTTCTAATTAGGGATTTGAATTGGAAATTTTGGGGGAAAATGGTCGAAACTTCTTAAACTAAACGTTTGAGCTTTGTAAGGCCATTTGAGGTCGGATTCGAGTAATTCTTGTATGGTTGGACTCGTGAGCGGATGGGTGTTCATATTTTGTGACTTTTACCTGATTCCGAGACGTGAGCCTGGGGAGATTTTTTGGGGCGATTTTCTAATTTCTTGCGGTAGCTTTGATTTCATTAATTAGATTAGTTTCTTATAGTTGTATTTATGGTATGTAATTGATTTTTGCTAGATTTGGTCCTTTCGGAGTCGGATATTTATTGAAAAGGCATAGTTACCGATTGATTGAACTTGGTTCGATGTAAGTGGCTTGCCTAACCTTGTGTGGGGGAAATCATCTTAGGATTTTGGTACTGTTGTGATATGTGAGCGTTGTGTGCGTGACGTGATGAGTACGTACACAATCTATTTGTTTGACAATCCGATTTATTTTACTGAGTAGTAATCTGTTTTTCCTTTAATTTGAGTTATACCGTTTAAATGAGTATTAGTCTGTTTTCATTCTTAATTGAGCTATTCCAATATGTGTAGCTATCCAGTTTATTCTAATATCGCATGTCTACGTGCGTTAACTGCTTATTTGAACTCTGTGAAGCATGCCTAGTTGATTTCCTGCTTTTCCATGTTCTTTATCAGTATAACTATTAACTATTGTATTTATCGATTTGAGCTATGTATTTACTTTTGAGACTACAAGGCGGTTCCTCAGGAGTTCTCCCTGCATATTTACTTTTGAGACTACGAGGCAGTTCCTCGGGAGTTCTCCCTACACATTTACTTTTGAGACTACAAGGTGGTTCCTCGGGAGTTCTCCCTGCATATTTACTTTTGAGACTACGAGCCGGTTCCTCGGTAGTTCTCCCTGCACATTTACTTTTGAGACTACGAGGCGGTATATCGGGAGTTCTCCCTATACATTTACTTTTGAGACTACGAGGTGGTACCTCGGGAGATCTCCTCGTATATTTACTTTTGGGACTACGAGACAGTATCTCAGGAGCGCCCCTATTGTTATCATATTGTTCTTGTGTTGTTGTTTCTCTGTGAATTCTTGTTGTTAAATTCTCCATTTTTACTTCATTTTTAGTATATCATTTGTCTTATTATTATATCCAGTTGGGCCCGGACCTGACCTCATCACTACTCTACCGAGGTTAGGCTTGGCACTTACTGGGTACCGTTGTGGTGTACTCATGCTACTCTTCTAAACATGTTTTGTGTGCAGATCCAGGTACTTCTTATCAGCTCCGCTATTAGTTGAGAGTGCTTGCTACTGTACGGGGACTTTAAGGTACACCTGTCACGTCTGCAGACCTCGGATTGCCCCTCTATTCTCTCATATGTCATTTACCTTTCCTACTTCTTTTGTTAGATTCTGGTGCATAGAGATACTAGTTTCCATCTGTAGGTTGTGACTTATGATGTTTCGGGTTTTGGGAAGACTGTGTATTATAGAGTATTGTTTATTGTACATGCCGAGTGGCATTGTTACTAATTATTCAGTTATCAACTACTGTTAGTTTCCAAGTTTTACTTTCGTATTATTATTTCCGCAATTTTCTAGGCTTACCTAGTCGTAGAGACTAGGTGCCGTCACGACGTTATGCGAAAGGAGATTGGGTCGTGACAAGTTGGTATCAGAGCTCTAGGTTCATAGGTGTCATGAGTCACAAGCTGGTTTATTAGAGTCTTGCGGATCGGTACAGAGACGTCTGTACTTATCTTCGGGAGGCTATGGAACTGTAAGGAAAAATTATACTTCTTTGATTCCTTGTCGTGCGAAATTTGTTGACATCAAAAATTCTAAACTTCTGTATTTTATTCTTTCTTACAGATGGTGAGGACCCGTATCGGAGGATCTGATGACCAGGCACCCGCGCCTCTTGCTGGAGCCGCGAGAGGCTGGGGCCGTGGTAGTGGCTGAGGACGACCATGCGGTGCAGCCAGAGCACCCGCGCATGCTACGACAGAGGATCCCCCAGTAGCTCCAGCTGGAGGGCGGGCACCTGAGGTGCCTATTGCTGCACCAGCTCTCTAGGAAATTCTAACCTAGTTTTTGAGCATGTTCAGCACCTTAGCTCCTGTTGGATTGATTCCACTTTCTCCTGCCACATCTCAGGCCGGGGGAGGGGCAAAGACTCCCGCTGCCCGTACTCCTGAGCAGAGGGTCTAGGTTGACCAGTCCCCAGATTTCATCCCTATACAACCGGTAGCTCTAGTTCAGCACGAGACTAGGACATCAGCTTATGAAGTGGAGCAGCTCAGACTTGGGAGGTACAAGAAGTACCACCCACCTACCTTCATCGGATTGGCTACAGATGATGCTCAAGATTTTCTGGATGAGTGTCATCGTATTCTCCGTACTATGGGTGTAGAGGAGAAGCCTATCAGTGGTGGCGTGCTTATGAGTTGAGACATCACAAGGAACTCATTCTTGACTCATTCGTCATTGTGTTTCTTAACGACATTCTGGTGTACTCCCGGACTCGGGAGGATCACGTGCAGCACCAAAGGACTGTGCTTCAGACCTTGAGAGAAAAGAAGATGTATGCAAAATTTTCAAAGTTTGAGTTTTGGCTAGACTCAGTGGCATTCTTGGGTCATGTAGTATCGAGTGATGGGATCAAGGTGGATCCGAAGAAGGTGGAAGCAGTGCAGAGTTGGCCTAGACCGTCATCAGCTATGGAGATCTAGAGTTTTCTTGGTTAGGCAGTGTATTACCGCCGTTTTGTAGAGGGATTCACATCCATTGCAGCACCTATGACCAGGCTGACCCAGAAGGGTGCTCCGTTCAGGTGGACAGAGGAATGTGAGGAGAGCTTTCAGAAGCTCAAGACAGCTTTGACTACAGCCCCAGTAATGGTATTGCATACAGGTTCGGGGTTTTATATTGTATATTGTGATGCGTCGCGGATTGGTATCGGTGTGGTGTTGATGCAGAACGATAGGGTGATTTCCTATGCGTCCAGACAGCTAAAGGTGCATGAAATGAGCTATCATGTCCACGACCCTGAGTTAGCAGCTATTCTTCATGCCTTGAAGATTTGGCGGCACTATTTGTATGGTGTTCCTTATGAGATTTACACCGATCATCGGATTTTGCAGCATCTGCTAAAGCAAAGAGATCTTAACTTGCGTCAGCGGAGGTGGTTGGAGATACTTAAGGACTATGATATTACTATTTTGTACCATACAAGGAAGGCCAATGTGGTGGCCGATGCTTTGAGTCACCGAGAAGAAAGTTTGGGGAGTTTAGCATATCTACCAGCAACAGAGATTCCATTGGCATTGGATGTTCTGGCCTTAGCCAGCCAGTTTGTGATATTGGATATTTGTGAGCCGAGTCGACTATTGGCTTGTGTGGTCTCTTGATCTTCTCTTTATGATTATATCAGGGAGCGTCAGTATGATGACTCCCATCTGCTTGTCCTTAAGGACACGGCACAACACGGTGATGCTAAGGAGGTCATTATTGGGGATGATGGTACATTGAGGATGCAGAGCAAGTTATGTGTGCCCAATGTAGATGGTTTGGGAGAGTGGGTTCTTCAGGAGGCTCACAGTTCGTGTATAAACCTACCTCTGGGTGTCGCTCTATTACCTACACATTCAAGGACTGGCTCACCCAGAAAATGAAATATGGCTGCCTTTGCTCGGCAATCAACTGTGTCATAGCAAGCTGCCAACCAGTCCATGCCCATGATAGCATCAAAATTCATCATCTCTAGCTCAACTAGGTCGGCTGATGTCTGACGACTACAAACTATCACCGTACAACCTCGGTAAACTCGTCTAGCAATGATCGGTTCTCCGACTGGTGTAGATACCGCAAAAGGATCAATCAGTATTTCAGGCACTATTCCAAACCTCCCCGTAACAAATGGGGCAATATATGATAAACTAGATCCTAGGTCTATCAATACATAAGCATCGTGAGATCAAATGGTCAATATACATGTCACAATGTCTGGTGAAGACTCCTGGTCCTATCGACCCACTAAAGCATAGATGCGATTCTGGTTACCACCTGAACTGGAACCCCAACCTTTGCCTCGACCTCTACCAGAAGAAGACTGAGACTCACACCCTGAAGGATGCACATACATAGATGATCATATTGTGAACTCGATGGTTATGTCGTGCCCCCAGAATCTCTATTTGAGAGATCTCGCATCATATGCCCCAGACGCCCACATGTATAACAAGCGTCAGAACCTACTCGGCATTGGCCCAAGTGTCCTCTACCATAAATGTCACACCACGGTGGAAATAACCATGTCTACCTTCATCCTCAATGTCGCTGCAAACCCGACGCCCGTGAGATCTCACCTCGTCCTGACTAAGCATAGAGGTCATACCTGTAACCCTGTAACTGAGGTGGTGGAGGCCTAGGTGGCCATCCGAAGTACTAGGGCCTATAACTACCCTGAGACTACTCCTAAGACCTGGAAAATCTCATTCTCTTTCACTGCCCTTGCTCACTCCTCTATGTACCCTGCTGCCGACGCCTGCCCTTTTCTATATTCTGGGCGACTGCCTGAATCCGGGAGATATCGATACTATTATGCAATGTAGTAGTGGCACATGCCTCGATCAACTCTAGGGCCAACCCTGCTATAAATCTATGGATCCTGTCCTACATAGTAGCAACTATGGATGGAGTATATCTGGCCAATAAGACAAAATGAAGCATATTGGATCTCCTGTGGGAGCTAGAAAGTGATCGACTCGAGCCTGTCGGATCTCTCGCGGTAAGTACTGGTCAAGGAAGGCATCTGAAAAATTCTCCAAAATAGCTGGAAGTGCATTACATCCTTTGGACCCCTCCAATCCCTCGTACCAAAGGATGGCTATATCTCAGAGTCGAAATGTTGCTAGCTCAACTGCCTTTTTTTCTGTGGCATGCATAATCCGAAAGATCCTGTGAAGCTGATCTATGAAATCCTACGGGTCCTTCCTCTGAACTGTCCATATAAATCCTGGGGGACATAAGGGCATAAACTATCATACCCTTGAACTCCCAGACTCTACACTAGCTGGTGCCCTAGCATGTTGCTGGGTAGCTACCAACTGTGTTAACCAATGCATCGCACTCCTCAAGTCCTGATCTGATGGAAGTGGAGAGGGAACTGGATGTGCGGTATCCCTAGGAATCTCCTCAGGTGGTGGAGGAGGTGGTAATGGCTGAGTAGGGGTCTAGCCCTGGGCCTCCGACTGGGCCCCATCTACAAGGAGTACCCTATTGGTCCCCTCACCCGTTGTTGAATCTATCCTCTAACTAGTCGTAGTATTCCTAGTTACCGTCATCTCTGTATGCAAGCACTAGTACGTAAGTTTAACTCAAATTTCCTATAACTCAGTTCTACAACACAATTTAGATTTTAAATAAGGGTAACCAACTACTAAATGCCCTGTAGGTCCCTGCTTATATAATATGGTGCATAACACATATGTAAACAAGACCCTACTAGACACGGCTTGTATACTCCCTAGGATAGAACTGCTTTGATACCAAGTTTGTCATACCCCGAACCTCGGGGAAGAGACCGACACCCAGTGCCTCACTTAACCTAGCGTATCAGCTTGCGACTGAGTGACTCTAAACATACGATGTCATACTTTGGCTATAGGGACACGTTGCAAGACAATTTGTGAAAAAAATATAAAACTGAACGGAAACTAGCTCTGACTGAACATCAATATAAAGCTGGGCCGACAAGGCCGTCATAACTACTACAGCTGATAAACCAACAAAAATATACAGACAAGGCATACAGTCCCAACATAATGCACTAACTGATAGGATATGTCTACAAGCCTCTATTGATAGATGTACTGTGGTCAAAACAGGACCCATCATATATACACAATATGTACTCAAAACCTTAGTCCTTGCAACTCTAAAGGACATAGAGCTTACCGATCAAGCTGATCACGGACAAAACCTACGAAGGAGGTTTACCGGTCTATCTATCCGAACCTGCATGCCTGAAATGCAGTATCCTCAATAATGGGACGTCAATACAAAATAATGTACTAAGTATGTAAGGCAATAGAATAACTGAAAGATGAAACTAAACTGATAATATAATAACGCAACTGGGAGTCAAAGATGATCTTGAAGTATACTTACATGCTGATACTGACTCAACTCTCTCAATATAGTAAGTAAAATAGTTGCCCGGCCTTATAAGGCTCAGAACGTGTAACTGCTCGGCCGTAGTAGGCTCGCTCATAGGTGCTCGGCCATACTAGGCTCGGTATCTTAGCCATTCTGGGCTCTTTCATAAGAACTCGACCATAGTAGGCTCGGTATATAACGTACCATCTGATCTCAGTTTTCCCAATAGGGGTCTACCCACCGATTATAGCTTGGTGGTGGTGAATATACTGTAAATATTGTATATATATATAGACCCTATACCCTCTTGACTGAAAGAAGATAATACTTAACTGAATAGAAAGTCCCAAAAATGGAGAATACTGTAACTTCTTAGACTAGGATAATGTGAATAAATTCTGGAATACGAAATTCTCTTTATGTCTCGTTATCAAAAACATGTAGTTACGAGATCATACCAAAATGAAGGAAAGGTTTAGCCTTAACATACATTATCACAATCTTTCCAATAACCACGTTGAACTCATCTCTTTGCACCTTAATATACAACAACGATAATAATACTATCATTAAGTTACGAAAGGTACAATTATCGCATAATGAACAATAGGCTTATTTTATATTAAAACGGGCAGCATCTCCCCTATGATCTTCACTTTCTCAAAATTCAAGATAACACCAACAACATAAGAAAAAAACAATAACAACAGATATACATTATTTTCCAACCGTATATACACCACAAAATACTACAAAATAGCCGAACACACCCCAATCTCTTCATACACAAAACGACCACCGTAGTAGTGTCAAATAGCCCGAAAATCTTACGACGAACAATCAGCCCACCATCCTACATTTATGTGTTGTTTCTCCACACCCTTTCTCCTCCAAAACTCCCTAAAATAGTAGCAAAACACGCAACTCAACAGCAACACTAAACAATCCACTACAAGTTGAATAACTCGAACTCACGGCTTCCGATCACCGTTCCGTGATTTCTTACAAATATAGAATGACTTCCCATAAATTTAAAGCTGGAAAAATGGATTAAATAGAGCAGTAAACTTACGTTATTTGTTGAATAACTCAGCTCCTATCTTGGTTCTTCAAACTCTAGGTTTTTCCTCCAACTAGAACTTGAAAAGGAGAGAAAATCATTTAGGGTTTGTGTGCAATTTTTGGAATAATGTTTACAGGGGTTTAGGTCTGGTTATTGTTCCCTACGACCCGAACTGGCCTATTTTTGACATATATAATCCTCTCATTTAAGCAAGTAGGTGACACGCCTACTTGTCACCTAGCAGTCTTGCAAAAATGCATATATCTCTCAACTTCGATGTCATATTGACAAACGGTTTAATGCGTTAGAAAATAGACAAATAGATATAAAATTTGGTGGGTGGAACATCCCGTAACTCTAAGTATATTGGGAGAAAATTGCAGTTACATTTGACCCAATTTTCAATAAAACTTATGAACGTAACATGTGATGACTTTCATCGACTTTTGTTCCACAAATCTCTTGACCTCAAACTTAAAACATGACTATCATTAAACTAAAACAAATAATAACATAACCCTCTTATCATGTTAAGAACCCTAGTTTGCTTACGAGGCACTTTCTAGTGGACTTTGCAGAAGCGAAGGATTTTCTGTAAAAGTAGAACAACAGGTACGGATTCTGAGTCCGTAGATCCGAGATTCCATGACATAAGGATTTAAACAAGGGCTTCAAGTTTTCTCTCATTTTTTTGATATGTGAAGCTAGGCAATGTAAGGCCCCGTAAATGTTTTTAACTAAAACCCGGTATTTCGTGGTGCTGAGGTAGACTTATATATTGATGATACTAACCCCCGTGCATCAAACTATGGATAGGGTTAAGATCATTAAGGAGAGATTGAAAACTGCTCAGATTCGTCAGAAGTCCTACAACAAGGTTAAGATAATTAAGATCATTAAGGTTAAGATCATTAAGATCATTAGAATTTGCCTACAACAATAGTTATCATGCTAGCATTCAGATGGCACCATTCGAGGCTTTATATGGAAGGAGATGCAAATCTTCCATTGGGTGGTTCGAAATTGGGGAAGCAGAGTTGATAGGGCCAGACCCCGTGCATCAGGCTATGGAAAAAGTTAAAATCATTAAGGAGCGGTTGAAGACTACTTAGAGTTGTCAGAAATCCTATACGGATGTTCATAGTAGGGATTTGGAGTTCAAATAAGATAATTGGGTATTCTTGAAGGTTTCCCCCTAAAGGGTATAATGTGGTTTGGTAGGAAAGGGAATTGAGTCTGAGGTATGCCGGACCGTAAAGAATCATTCAGAGGATTGGTCAAGTGGCGTACAAACTTGAGCTACCACCCGAGATGTCATTAGTGCACCCAATATTTAATGTGTCTATGTTGAAGAAAGTAGTTGGAGACCCAACACTCATTGTTCTGGTTGAGACTATTGAGGTTAATGAAGAACTAACTTATGAATAAATTCCAGTTGCCATTCGTGATAGGCAAGTTCAAAAGCTAAGAAATAAAGAAATTGCCTCCGTGAAAGTGTTATGGTGAAACCAATAGTTTGAAGAGGCTACTTGGGAGGCCAATGAAGAGATGAAGAAGAAGTACCCTTATTTGTTTGAATAGCTATGTAATCATTTCTATGAAATTGTTTCCTATGGATTGTGTATTACTTGTACAGTTTATTCTCAGGGTATTCCCTTTTTGGTAATATATTGCTTGTGAGGCCACGGTCGGTGTTGTTTCATATTATGTTGTATCGTTGGATTATGTGTATTTTGTTAGGATTGGTTTTTGGAATTCTCTGACAGGTTAATAGGCCTAGTTACAAGGGAAACTCTGGCGAAAGTTTTGCAAATTTTGGGAGTTAGTCAATATACTGTTTGATTGGTATGTGAGGTAATAGTTGGGCCATAGTGGATTCTAATAATGGATTTTGACCCTCATTCGAGGACGAATGATCCTAAGCGGGGGAGAATGTAAGGCCCCGTAAATGTTTTTACCTAAAACACGGGATTTCGTGGTGCAGAGGTAGACTTATGTGTTGATGATTGTAGAGATTCTGTTACACCCCGCAGTATTACGTCTATATTACGCCCTGCAATATTATATTACGATAATGTTACACCCTGTTATCTTAATTATATTAAGATAATTAACCTCAGTTCAAGGACAAGATTATTTGGAGATTATAAGCATTATGCTATTTCAAACAAGTGATGAATAAATTCATGAAGATGAGAGGGTAAGCAAGTCGAAGAAAATAAATTTTCGTCGAAGTTTTACATTTTGGGATAAAATACAGCCCAAGCTAAAATACCCGGTACTTATGGACTAGTACCATGCAAGGTATCACATGACCATGATAGTAAGGTGTGTTAAAAGTGAGTAGTATTCTAGGTAATTTGAGATAATTCTTAATTATGTGGATAATTAACTAATTGTGGAGATTATTATAATATTAGGTTGATAAGTGTCTTTTGGGGATTGCCACATGGCATAGACTAAGCCAAAGTGGCAAAATGCATAAAATGAGTCATAAGGCAAAAGGCCATCTTGTTTACACGTATACATACTTGGTCTATCTATTAGTAAGTTATGGAATTGTTCTAAGACTAAGTAAAATGACATTCCAACATTATTAAAAGAGAAATAACAATGACCAATGTGAGATTCTCTGAAATACTACAAGGTGAAACGTTAAATTCTAATTCAAAGAAGGCCCGGTACAATCTTTCTCAAGAATATCATAGGGATATTTCCCTATTTCGATCCTCCGTTACGTGTTTTCGCAAAAGAGAATCGGTTTAGGTATGTTAAGGCTAAGCTCTTCCTTCATTTTGCATGATCTCGTAATTACACAAGTTTTATAACGAGGTATAAAGAAAAAATTCATGTTCTGAAATTTACGTATATTTTTCCTAGTCTTGTAAGTACAATATTCAATTGAGTATTTCCTCCTTCCAGTCATGAGAGCAAAGAGTATATATATATAGTATTACAGTATTTTATCTTCCATCGAGCTATAATCGATGGGCAGGCCCCTATTGGGCAACCTCTGATCAGATGGTAAGATATATACCGAGCCTACTGTGGCCGAGCGCCTATGAGCGAGCCGAGTTAGCCGAGATACAGAGCCTAGTAAGGCCGAGCGACTATGAGCGAGCCTACTATGGCAGAGCAGTTATATATATACCGAGCCTTATAAGGCCGGACAACTATTTTACTTACTATATTGAGAGAGTTGAGTCGGTATCAGCAGGTAAGCATATCTTCAGATTATCTTTGACTTCCAGTTGCTTTCAGTTGTTATATTATCAGTTAAGTTCAGCTTTCAGTATATCGCCTTACATACTTGGTACATTATTTTGTACTGACGTCCCTTTTCTGGGGGTGCTGCATTTTATGCGTGCAGGTTCAGACAGATAGACGGGTAGACCTCCTCATTAGGTGTTGCCTGAGTTCAGCTTGATCGATAAGTTCCATACCCTTCGGAGTTGCCGGGTCTAGAGCTTTTTATAAATCTTGTATATATATGTATATATGTTATGAGTAGACTGTGGCCTTGTTCCGATCACAATATATCCATCAGTAGAGGCTTGTAGACATATCCTATCAGTTAGTGCAGTATGTTGGGCTTGTAGGCCTTTTATGTATATTTTGTTGGTTTGCCAGCTATAGTAGTTATGATGGTCTTGTCGGCCCATCATTATATTGATGTTTAGTCAGCATTTGCAATTTTCTTGCAATGTGGCCCATGGCCAGAGTATGACATTATATGTTCATAGTCCCTTTGTCGCAAGTTGGTACGCAAGGATAGGTGAGGCACCGGGTGCCGTCCTAGGGAGTCTACAAGTCGTGTCTAGTAGAGTCTTGTTTATGAGTGTGTCGTGCACCACACTTATAAGCCGGAGGCTACAAGGCATTTAGGACTGTCACTCTTTCTTCTTACTCTAGATCGTGTTGTAGAGCTCAGTTGTAAGAATTCAAACTATTAAACTCTATTTTATTCATAATAAGACGATACCTACATCCAGAAAGACGGTTGGTGAGAGATATGGCTATGGAAGAGTTGAGTCAGAGGAACTCGACTTTGCATCTTGCTTATGATAAGTAAATGTGAGATCTTCAAAAGATCATGTATGTACTGAAAGGTTTAAGCTTCTTGATAAGGATCCCTAAGGCAAAAATATATATCCACTCTTATGGTAAAAAGCAATGAAAGAATTAGAAGATACAAGTTTCAACAAATAAAAGAAGCAAGGTGACGAATGGTACGAGGTACCTAATTAGTAGAGATGGACATTATCTACAATTCAGGAAGAGAGATATAAGCATTTTGAGTTACCTTCATTAATAACAGAGGTATGTACAATTGGCCGCACCCATCTCAATTATGCCCTATGGGGGCTAACAGGTGTAGTTTAAGAAAAGGATGGAACGTCAGGATCCGGATGGGGTTAGAGTAACCCAAAATGGTGAACGGATTATTGGTGTTAGTTGAGATTTCCGAAGGATATTATAAATGTGTTAATAGATCTCCTTGTGAGACACCCAAATTGTGCACTCTAGGATATTATAATTAGATGTGAATACTAGCATGATCAAAAAAAAATTCAGAAGATAGGCACTGAAAGCCTGAAAGGGATAAATATTACCTTAGTGTGACTCCCGTCTCTAGTAGAGCGAGGACGTTGAGTAACCCGAAGAGCCGATGAATAAAGCAAGGGGAGCTAAAAGCAAAAGAATGTCTTGTTGAAGTTTTCACAAGAAAGGGATAGGCAGAAATGTTAGCAGGGTAATGATTAGAGAGATAAGGAAGAATTATGAGTAAGATGTGATACATGGATGACAACGGTACATCAAAAAGATGACGGTATTACCGGGTCCATAGTCAGGTGAAGGAAGAGACGAGCGGTGATAGGCCTTAAAACAACAAAGGAGTATAGGCCATAAAGTCATATCCTCATTTCGAGAAATAAGTTCGTGACTCTAATGTGCTTACCAATAGGAAAAAGCTAGACCCCAAAAATAATAGAAATCAGTATGGGCTGGTGAACAAGAAAAACTAAACATGAATTAGGGATTTAGTGATTTGATAATGGTTGACAGCATGAGAATTTCAGATTTTGTTCTGGCAATAATAGAATGGAAAACTGAAGAAGATTCATGAGAAATTCAGAGAATGGTCGTTCAGGAAGACGCTTCTCTAAAGTAAGCAATGTGAGCAAAGTTAAGCTTAAGAGACTGTATGTGCCAGTTATAGTAATTATCACCCTTGCGAGTAAGGAATTCCGTTATCCTTAGTACAGAAGGATTACCGCAAGGAGAGTAAGGGTCATCGATGATGTGAAAGGATGCCAAAAGTGAAGAGGTAAAACATCTATAGGCAGATTGTGGTAGCTCCAACTCTTAGTAGTCACCTAAAGGGGGGTGATGACGTCCAAATTCACTACTAAAAAGTAAATGGACACGGTCGCATGCAATATATGTTACCCAACTATGAGTCGGGGTCGAATCCCACAGAGAACAATATATAGGCGATTAGGAATGTAAGAGAATTATCACTTATTATGCAATGCCAAACACTTAGAATGGTTGTTGAGAAAATATTATAGATAAATGCGAAAACGTAAACTAACCTAGAAAGAAAGTAAAATGATCAATGGCTACAAGCATGGGTGCATCGGGATTTACACTCAAGTAACGATCCAATATATTTCACAATTTTATAAATATGAACGAGTTAATTATTTATTAGCCTCGGATAATAATTATATATTAGCTTCTCTCGAAGACTAACAAGACTTCCTAATTGAATTATCCATAAAACAATTAAGAGATTAAGCACACCCGAATATGGCTACAAGTAGTTCATTCCTATCCCTAGGTAGAATCTATAAAGTGAGGGTTAACACCTCAAGTTCTTGTTAATTAATCTTTCCTAACCTCAAATTATTTTTTCCAAAATTAATCCGAAGTGAATGGGTGAGTCCTAGGGTTAGCTAATCCCTTTGGAAACATTTAAGAACAAGAATAATTAAAGAAACAACAGCTCGCTTCATAATAAATAAAAACCGTTCAATACATAAGCACAACAAGGTATTTAATCCACACTTTAACTCTGAATATTTCCATAAACAAGATTCAAGTGTTGGAAATAAATACTACACACTTATATATATAATACAAAGCAAGGAAATGAAGAAATGAGGTTAAAGGAGTAAGAAATTCTCAACCAAAAGCTTCAAATCCTCAAGACCCAAGTGTGTGTGCAAGAACCCTAGCTTCCAAAACTTGTTCTCTCTAGTATAAGGACTGAAAATAAGCCAGAGATGTTCCAAGATATGATTGGTCGTGTATTTGTGGGTTTCGAGTTGAGAAAATGTGAAATGTAAATACTGCCCAGGTCAAAAACCCGTTGACCACACCTGCGGAAAGATACTCACAGGTGTGGCTCCACAAATGCGGGCCTTCAATTGCAGATTCATGAACTCAGGGGATTTTGCCTACTCCGCAGATGCAGACATTGTGGCGCAAGTGCAACTCCGCAAATACGGATAATCCATCGCAGGTGCGAGCCCATGTAGAATTCCCTTTCTCCGCAGATGCGTACTAAATAGTCGCACCAGCGACTCCGCAGGTGCGGAGTTTTGCCACAGATGCGGTCCCAGTGAAGCTTAACTCCGCAGATGCGGCCTTTCAGCTCGCAGATGCGAGTTCGCATATGCGGACAGTGTTCTGCAGATGCTGAATCATTGAAGGATTTTGCACTTTTGTACTCTTCTTTTGGCTCAATTCCACTTCACTTTAATTCAAGTCTCTTCGTGGCATCATTTGCCTGAAAATGTAGCAATACACACCATAAACAACCTCATATTATAATTAAAGGATGCAATAACTAAAGAAAAGAGACTCGAATGAGTAGTAAAATCACCACTCATCAACACCCCCAACTTAAAGCTTTTTGCTTCTCCTCAAGCAAAAAAAAACCAACAATTCAATGAGGTTCTACCATTTAAAGCACAAGTGGCGTTGCTATCATAAACAAATCACATTATCCAATTAAGCACCATACTTATGGATTTGGTTGGTACAAACAATTAGGCTCAAGCATGTGAATCTCAACCAAACAACTCCCTCATTTAAAATCAACTTTAAGAAATGCAAAGGAGTTTCAAAATAATCAAGTGACAACAAAAAGCCTCAAGAAGTGACTCAAAAGTACTAGTCTACTACATATGCTCAATTTATTCATTTCGGGATACATTAATGTCACCAATCCATCCTAATTCATGTGCCCTAACAAGAAAGAAAGTCCCAAAATCACCATATTTTACAATAACAACACAAGGGACAAATGCACAAAGACACTCACTCTCAACAAAGAATTTCAAGTGTTACAAATTATCATGCCATAAGCTTGCCCTTATTTTAATTCGCCGCCTATTCAAGAACATTCGGTTGGAGATCCCATAAGGACTTTTTAAGCTTGTAATGTAGGTTTAGGGAAGGGTAGGATAAGCATTTGGGATACAAATGACTACACCCTCCTTGAACACTACTCATATTTGTCTTTCTTTTTGCACTTTACTTCTTTTTTAAAACACATCGCCCTTATTGGCATCTAGTTACCAACATAGAACCACCTTAAAGTACTTCTCTAATCTTCTCAAGACTCCGTATTTATATATATACATATTATTATCTTCTTTTTTTTATATACTATTTTCATTTGGAGCTTGAGTAACTTCATATGAACAACTTTGAGGTATATGTTTCTAACCTCAATGTACAACCTTACCAATTTCCAACTTCACACCAACACCCCAAACGTAGGCTTTTAGCCTCATTCTCGATATTCAAGGAGGGACGGGCTCAAAAGAGGGGATTATTTCACAAAAGGGTAAAGGTTTGTAATGAGGTGGCCAAAGAAAACGTTAAAGGCTCAAATGGGGTAAACTAGTGATAATATTTATGCAATGGTAGGCTTGAAATGCTAAAGAGGCTTTTTCAAAGATTACAAAGAATGCCTAAGATCATCCCTCCAACCAAACATAATTAACATTAGCATTGAAAGACCAACCAGGCAAGTTCTAGATGATAGAAGTAAACACAAGGATTATTTATAACAAAACTAGCACACATGGCACATGAACTAATCAAGCCGGATCAATTTCACTTCTTAACAAGAGCATTTAGAGAAATATCATGCCAACTAGTGGGCAAAGAGTCACGAAATGAGCCAAAACATTGTCTCAAAAATTATTCTTCCCCATGCACTTACTTTTTCAATTTAAAACCAAAAATCGGAGGGGTATTCTTAATTAACACTTCACATACAAGAGATTAATTTTGTTAGTACCAAATAATCCAAAAGTTTCCACATAACAAAACAAGACTAATTCCCTTAAGAAAGTCGTCACGCCATCCGTCATAGGAAAACGTCACCCGGTTCAACAAATAAATATTCCTTGGGAAAGAACCGTAGCATAAAGAAAACCCAAGGACATTTATTGAAAAATATATTACTATTAAAAGAGATAAAAATAATATAAACTAAAACTACTGAACAAGATAAAATAAACACTAAAAAAATAAAAATAAAAGGACAAAACTACTAAAAGAAGCTAAAATAACAAAAGCAACTAATACTAAACGAACAAAAATAACATAAACTAAAAACTACTAAAGAAAATAAGTAAAAAAAATAAAATATAAAATAAAATAGAATAACAAAAGTGACTAATCTTGACTATTTACAACCAATCACAACTACGCTCGGCAAGAGCACATGATAATCAATAACAAGACAAGCCCGGCAAGGGCACACAATATCCATACCACAACATAAACCCGACAAGGGAAAATATATAGCATCAATGTACGAATAAAGTATAATCCCTAAATCCACCCCCAACTAAAAACATTGAAGTGAGGAACAATATCAAAATAAAATAAGAATAGTTTGAGGGTCTCCTTGAGGTCTGCATCAGACTAGTAGACTGCGGGAGAAAGGCTAATTACTGCTGCTGAGAACTCTCGGCCTCATCATCCTCAGTGTCAGCATCATCATCATCATAAACACTCGATATGAAAGAGTACTCCTCAATATCCTCAGCATCAGCAACAAGTATCTTCCTGTTCGGCTGCCCCCATTTGAAGTTGGCTTTGATACCTCTCCACATTTTGATCATAAACTTGCCCTTCTTCTTGTTGCTCGCTTTCTCCTTTTCAAAGTCTGACTGAAGATCTGCATGTGCCTTCGCCAAGTAGCCATAGGCGGCCTCAAGTTTGCAAACAGATGCTGCTATTTTCTCCTAAGACTCCGCCTGCTTTTTCTGTGCATCTAAGTAGGTCTTCATGTCATCCCTGGTAAAGTACTCGGGCATAGGCTGGGAGTGTGAGCACCCACTAGGGAGCTGTGACTCTAAGTCACGAATGGAAGCAAGCTGGGAATTTAGCATCCCAAATGGTCCCTCGGCCTGAGCAGTCTGTGAGGAGGACCCCTCACCTACAGTAATTTCCACTTTCCTCTTCTTGCTCTTGAGCACACTGCCTGCTCCTGTCACTCTCAATGGGTGTAATGGCTTGTCTGCCGGTATCAAATGATCTGCATTTCATTTCTCAACATGTGCACGCCGGCACAACTCTGTAATCAATGATGGAAATATCAATAATGTGCCACCTTGAAGCACATACTCCTTCAACTCTCGAACAATGTAGTGATCGAAATTCACAGGAATGCCATCAAGGATGCAAGCAATTATCAAGGCCCTGGTATATGGAACATCAGACACGTTCCCACAAGGAGACACTCTACTCGCAATGATATACAACTACATTTTTGCTTCGACTGTGAAATCACCATATTTAAAGCCTTTCTTCTTTGTAGCCCAAGTAACTATATGACCTGGAGGACATAGCTTTGCGACTAGACAATTACCATTGTCGCATGTATCTATTTCTTGCATTGGCTCGAACAGATGATTTGGGAGCCCATAGACATCATTTATCTCTTCAACTCCGAATCTCACAGTCTTCCCTCTTATAGTGATTTCATGGTTTTGGAAATGTGTACGCCTTAAATTGGCATAAAATTCCCTAACCCATTCCTCATTGGCATCGCATGGAGTGGGGATGAAGCAGGTCCAACCGCTTGAAACTAGCCGGCCATGGAAATCCGAAAGAAGTTCAGACACTTTGTCATCGGTAATTCCCTTCTCAAATTTGAGCTTCTTCGTGAGGAGATCATTATAATACCGGGCTTGGCACTGGGAAGACATGAATCTGGTAGCATCATAGTTCAAGCCCTCAGCCATTTCTTCGATTTCGGGAGCAAGAGGAGCATTTTCGTTCATGTTCGGGTCCGTTTTAGCTCAAAATACCTTCAGAAAAATCAAAACAACATTAGTCGGGTAGTAGAGTCATATTAGGAAATTTGAAACAAAGCAATTAGACCAGAGAATCGAGTTGAATGGGCCCGAGAAGATCCAGATGCAAAGCTATTGGAATTTGGAAATCTGCCCAGTTTCCGCACATGTGGAACAGCCATCGCAGGTGCGGTCCCGCTTCTGCGGATTTTTATCCGCTTCTACGGTTTTGCCTATTTCCTCAGTGTTCGCACATGCGGACAATCTACGCAGGTGCGAGGCCGCATCTGCAACATTTCATTCGCTTCTGAGATGTTCAGCAGTGGGTTTAAATGCCCAGAATTTTTGTCTCTTTTTCTGCTCAAACAAGATTTTTAGCACTTAATTTATACTCAAGACTTCTAAATTAGTGCATTACATAAACCTACGACTCTATTAAACTTGATTTTGTGGTACTTAGCAAATGATTTTCTTTTGGACAATTTGTCGAACGCATTGCAAGCAGTGAGAATTTATGCTTCTACACAAAATTTTTGGGTATTCAGATTTCCCCCAACAGTAATGTTCAACACAACAACACACAATACATACTCTCAACCAATATCCCTCACTTTCAAAACTAAAATTTATAACAAAAAGAATGTGGGGAAAAATGGGCTAGAACAGTGGAGATGAAGAAGAAGAAAAAGAAAAGAGAAGTAGAAGAGAGGAGTAGATGAGAGACTTGGTACCTGTGTAGTCTTGTGCTTGAGAACTCAAAAGTGAGCAGTGATGAAGAGCAGTAGCATGAGAGATGAGAGGAGTTCGAGTTTGGGGAATTTTTTTTTAGAGTTTACTTGATGAAATGAGGGAGTTATGTGATTAAACCAGTTCGATATACGCATCTGCGACTCCATAAGCGCTTCTGCGAAGCCGCTTCTGCAAGTTTCATGTCGCACATGCGAATAGTTACGTATCTGCGCCATAGTTTCCACTTCTGCATGAGCGCACCTGCGTGCTTATGTCCGCAGGTGCGGTTATGCCAGGATTTGGTAGGCCAATTCTGGGCAGCTACTGCTTTGGTTTGTTCCAAAACCCCGAATTTCTTAATTCAACTCCAAAAAATCTGAAACTAGACAGATTAGTCAAAAATAATATACTAAGCTATCCTAAAAAAACAATTTCAAAAATGACAGAAAAGTTTGAAAACGATGGGTTGCCCCCACCAAGCGCAGCATTTAATGTCGTGGCATGATGCGGATCAACTTTACCACTTTTCTCGCCACTTGGACGATATGAACTGGGCATCTAGCTTAGAATAAAGCTTGTGACCACGAGCGGTGGGGGTGGTAAATAGATGATCAAGCCAAGCATTAATTTCATCATTTTGCACTTCTTGGCTTTCATGTGAGGAATGTCATTTTGCCTTCTTGTTCCCTCAAATTGTAAGATGTATGGCCTTTGCCTTTCCTCCTCGCAATCCCTTATTGACTCGTGTAGTTTAATTCCCATATCACCGCACAATTCCAATATTGAAAAGTGCTTGGAATGTGACATCAAATCTCCAAATTGCAATTCTTCCCGGATTTTGACATCCTCCTTTTCCCCCGGACTAGAGTCAATCTCAACCATATTTTAAATTACACCGGTTGACTCTAATTCCATATTTTTCTTAGAATCATTAACACTCATGGAGTCGATTGGCAGATGTTCAATTCTTGATTCGTCAAAATGAAGCTCACTTTCTTCCTCGAAATCAGACTCTTCTTGATATCTTTCCACACTCTCAAGTTGGTGGGCATAGTGGGCCTCAACCAATATTTTCATTTGATTTTCCAAAGTGCGGATATCCTCATCATTTTGAGTCAAGCCTTGTTTCAAGTCCTCGAATGCCAAGCTTTGCTTCTCCTCATTTTCAAGAATGGCCTCCAACATAAGCATCATCCTCTCATTTTGAGCATTTGAGAGTTCTTTTTGGTTTTGATCAATTGCCAAGGAAGGATTTTCGACTTCAACCTCTAAGAAATTTTTTTGGCTATCATTCACTTCCGAGGCTTTTTGGACTTCTAAAGCTTCAAGCATTTCTTCCATTTGTGAGTTCAACCTTTCAAGCACCAAGCCATTTTGGAAGAATAGGGCAGTTCTGTTGTCCATAATGCGGCCGCAGAATCGCCACAGAGTGAAGCAGAGAACTGGGCGGAAAGTGGATGATATTTTGCGGTCAATTATGCGATCCCAAACCCATTCTATGGTCCGCACTTATGTCACATATTTTTTGTGAAACTTTTTTTGGGTGATTCTGCAGAACTGGGTTAAAAACCACAGATCTGCTGCAGACCCAACCCAAAACAACCTAGTTTTTAGAGATCAATTCTACGGTCGATTTTGTGGGCCGCACAGCAGTCATGCGGTCCACTATGCGATCGCAGATTTAGAATCGGAGGGTCCAAATTGCTTATTTTATAACCCGACCCTATATTGATAAATAGGCCTAAAGGGTCACTTTGAAGAGGAAAATTTGATATTTTTAGAGAGAGGTGAGAGTATCTTAGAGAGAGAAAGAGAATACCTAGCTAATTGTTCATCAAAATCTTGCTCAAGCCCTGAGATTCAACAAGAAAGCTCACAAAATCTTCACCCTAGAGGTAAGGTTCTAACCCTAGTCTTCAATTTCGAGTTTGGGGTTGGAGATGCGTGATTCGGAGTATGATTCTTGGGTGTGAGAGTATTATTTATACATGCATGTACCAATACGGTTTATGGGAAGATTGTTGAGCTCAAATGGGTAAAGATTGAGTTGTGGAATGGAGCAAATCTTGTAGAAGAACCTTGTAGCTAAATTGCACACATAGTGTTTGATGAAATGCTCAAATGAGTTGGACCATGACCTTCTTCCTAATTATGATTCAATTTTATTATGTTTTTAAATAGTTTGAAGTTGCTAAGATTTCTGGAATTTAAGGAAGCTAAAAGCGAGGTATGTTGGCTAAAATCCTCTCTTAGAATTGATTCCCACGGTGTTCATGTAATTAATGCAAATCCCGAGTTGTTCATTTTAAAATTGGCTATTCCGAATAAGCTTGTGTTGAAAGATATATGTTCAATATGTATTCCAATGGTTTTATCATATTGAGTTATCATTTGAGGATGTGTTCAAAGTATGAACTATGTATTAAAAATATTACGACTTCAAGTCAAGTTCAAATGAAGGCTATTGTACCAAATTGTGTGAAAAGTCTCTATCTGCCTAAGACTCTTAATTGTTCACATGTGTACTTAACGTCTTGATTTGAAAATCCTTGTTGTTGATGATGATGATGATGTTTGAAAGTGAAACAGATGAGCATGAAATATGAAATATGGCCAACGTGCCAAGAATGATATTACAATTGTGGCAACTAGTGCCAATGAAATGAAAAGATGTGAAAGAAGTATGAAATGAGCTGCAAATCCTTTTTTATAATAAACATTTTGGGAGTATCAATAGTCACCGAGGAAGGGTAGGTTGAAATAACCTAACCCCGAAAGTACATGTGCCGGTGTTGGAGCGGATTGTGATTATTCCCCTTAATTGGGATGAGATGATTGATAGAAAAGGATGATGTCGATCCACACAACAATGTGGTGAGACGACCTAGCCAATTGGGTTGTGATCGGACACCATGTCACACGCATGGTGGTGATTGTGCTAGAAGTTGTAATTGAAATTGTGATTGTTGTTGATGTCTCGGGTGAGACAGCCTAGCCGGTCGGGTCGTGATCAGACTCCGTGCTAAAAGTTTGGTGGTATTGTGAGTGGTGGCATATCGGTAATAAAGATCTCCCAAACTACAATATGAAAATTTACTTGAAAACTTATCGTCTTCTTAACTTGATGTTTTGGTATTGTTTGAAGCTTCCATTGATTTTATGATTGTTCCTTCTTGTATTATTACTCATTCTATTGAGAGGGTGTTTACTTATACATACTAGTACTATTCCATTTATACTAACGTCTCTTTTGCCGGGGGCGCTACATCTTTAATGGATACAGGTGGTTCCACAGCAGGTGGCATTGATTAGTGATAGAGGTACACCCTCTTCCTAGAAGACTTGGTGAGCCCCACTTCATTTCGGGATCATGTATCTATCATTCCTCGTGTATTGTGTTTGACTTATAGCCGGGGTCTTGTTGTCGGCACTATCATAGTACTCTTTTGTTTCTATGAAAGGCTCCGTAGACATAGTGTGGGTTGTATATGTGTGCTGGGAAACTCAAACAAGTTATGTTGTGTTTGAATCACTTGTTCCACTTCAAACCATGAAAATGTGTGTATTTTGAGTCTTTAAAATGAAGTAACCAATGGTAACGAATTGGTAATGTATACATGACCTCTTTATTATCTAATTAATGAAGATATGTATTCTCTTTAATCATAAGTGAGTTTGGGTAGAAAGTATCAAACCGGGTTCACTCGGTTGAGCGCCGGTCGCGCTCTCCGATTTCGGGGAGTGACAAACTTGGTATCAGAGCCTTTGGTTTTAAAGTGTCCTAGGATGTCTCGGAACCGTGTCTAGTAGAGTCCTTCTTATCAGTGTGTTGTTGACCACATCTATAATGGGGAGACTACTTGGATATTTAGGAATGTCACCCTCCTTTGATGTTCTAGATCGTGCGATAAAGCTTATTGTAAGACAGTTCCTCCGTTAACACGTGCGCTGCTCTAATATTCAGTCCATGGCGCCTAAGAAGAAGGCAAGAACTAGCTAGAGAGCCAATGTCAGCCCACGAATGGTGTTCGATCCTATACTTGGTGATGCGTGTGAGCACACTAGGGTTGAGGATAATCCCCCAACTACTACACTACCTGATTTTACTACTCGTGCTCAGACTGCTCCAGTTCCTACACTGCCCGATTCCTCCAACTGATATTCCAGATCCACCTTCAGCCCCAGTTTTCGGTCCTGGTGTATCTGATAGGGACCTTAGGGGAGCCATATAGATGTTGGCTCAGATAGTGGCTTCTCACACCGGGAGATAGAATACTGCACCTACTTCTTCCAGCCAATAAGAGGGTTATACTAGTTCCTGGGTAAACAGGTTCCTTCAGTTAGATCTTCTAGTGTTCACGGGTACTAACACAGAGAAGGACCCCCGGGACATCATTGATGAGATGCACAAGAATCTCTGAGTTATGCGTGCTACTGAGACAGAGGAAGTGGAGTTGACCTCCTACCGGCTGAAAGAGCTGGCATATTCTTGATTTGAGCTATGGGAGGAGTCCTCCGGCGAAGTGGGGTAAGTTTACTGATGCCTTCATTGATCATTTCTTGCTTGCTGAGACTAAGGCAGCCTGTGTCACAGGGTTTGAGAGCCTGACTCAAGGTAGCCTGAGTTTGTGGGAGTACCATATGAGATTCGCGCACCTGTCCAAGTATGCTATTTACATGTTGCCCACTATGGAGGCTAGAGTGCACTCTTTTGTGCAGGGCCTTAGTCCCTTGGTAATTAATTAGGCCGCTACAACTGCCTTGAATTCTGATATGAACTATGAGAAGATGGTGGCATTCGCTCAAGCCGATCAAGTCGTGATTGGAGTCTGTGATAAACATATGATGGTATTGTGAGCGGTGGCATATCGGTACTAAAGATGTCCCAACCTAAAATATGAAAATTTACTTGAAATCTTATCTACTTCTTAACTTGATGTTTTTGTATTGTTTGAAGCTTTCATTGATTTTATGATTGTTCCTTCTTGTATTAGTACTCATTCTATTGAGAGGGTGTTTAATTATACATACTTGTACTATTCCATATGTACTAACATCCCTTTTGGTGGGGGCGCTGCATCTTTAATGGATGCAGGCGGTTCCACAGCAAGTGGTATTGATCAGTGATAGTGCTACACCCTCTTCCCAACAAACTTGGTGAGCCCCACTTCATTTTGGGGTCATCTATCTTTTGTTCCTTGTGTAGTGTGTTTGAGGTATAACCGGGGCCTTATTGCCGGCACTATCATAGTACTCTTTTGTATCTATTAGAGGCTCCGTAGACATAGTGTGGGTTGTATATATGTGCTGGGAAAGTCAAATAAGTTATGTTGTGTTTGAATCACTTGTTCCACTTCAAACCATGAAAATGTGTGCATTTTGAGGCTTTAAAATGAAGTAACTAATGGCAATGGATTGGTATTGTATACATGATTTACTTATTGTCTAATTAACGAAGATATGTATTCTCTCTATTCATGAGTGTGGCTTGCTTGACCGGGTTCACTCGGTTGAGTGTCGGCCGCGCTCCCTGAGTTCGGGGCTTGACAGGATAGGGGATATGTTTTAGAGGGATTTCACTATAATTCAAGAGGTAAGCAACTTTTGATCAATTTTATCAATAAATATTGAATAACCATTAATTTGTACACCTAGATTATGTGTGTTTGAGGTTGAATTCTAGAGATTTTCGGTCTATGTATTGGAGAGTAAGATTTGGGGATTTAAAGGTCGATTTGTGGTTGGAATTAGATGATTTTGGAATGGTTGGACTCGTAAATGAATGGGTGTTTGAATTTTTTAAATTTTATCGGGTTCCGAGGTGTGGACCTAGTTGAATTTTTGGGTTGACCTTTTTAAATTTGGTTAAATATCTTAGCTTTATCGTATGGAATTAATTCCTATAGCTTGTATTGATTATATTGAATTGTTTGTGACTAGATTCGGGTCATTCAGAGGCCGATTCGTGAGGCAAGGGATTGTTCGAGAATTGAGTTGTTCACTTTGAGGTAAGTAACATTTCTAAACTTGGAACTGAGGGTATAAATCCCCAAAAACGTGTTATATGGTTTGTGTTAGGGTGACGCACATGCTAGGCGATAGGCGTGTGGGAGTGCACTGTGGTAATCATGATTCGCCTATTTCTTTCAGACTGTGTTGTTATCAAGTCATGTTCTATTTGTACAATCCTTACTTGTTAGAGTAAACGAACTGTAATTCATTTTAGAAAACATGTGTAGGCTATGTGCTTATTCTGTTGAGGCCTAGTGAGGTTATTTCTGTTGTTTTGAGTTTTTTGCTATAACTTCAGTTATGTGCTCAGTCATGATCCTTCATTTGCATATCATATCTCAGTCTCTATTATCATTTACTATTACATTACATGTTCTTATTGCTTGGGCTGAGTATTATGAGATTGTGAGCCCTTGAGACTTGAGAGATTGATGACTGAGTTGGGCTTGAGAGCCGAGTTGAGAGTGTTATTGTGGATCAGGCTTCACGCCGCAGCAGGCCTTATTGGCTTATTTATTATTGTGGATCGGGCTGCACGACGCAGCAGGCCTTATGGGATTTATATTAGCGCTTGGGCAGGATCCGCCCCTCTGGAGTCTAATATACCAGTAGTGAGTGCAGGCATATTGATTTATATTCACGTGCTTTTGTGAGGGGCATTGATGCTAGGCACCCGTACAGTGGTGAGTGATTTTGTGTGTGATGAGTGGGAATTTGAGATAGGCAGATTGAGTCTGAGAGTGTGAATAACTGGAAATGTCACTGTGATACCTTACTTTTGACATGCATATTTGACATGTAGGCATAAAGATGTACCATTTCTCATGCTAGCTATACTTGACATGACCTTATCAGCGTTGGCCTTAAATAGTGAACTTGAAAGCATGCCTAAATTTCTTTACTGTGAACGGGCTGTATATTGAATATTCTTTGAGTTATTACTGTCATTCTCATTGTTATACATGTGTTGTCATTATTCTGGTTCTGACTGTATCATTCTAAGCTCGTCACTTCTTTCAGTCCAAGGTTAGTTCTTTTACTTATTGAGTACATTAGGCCGGTTGTAACTCATACTACACTCAACACTTCGTGTGCAGATCCAGGTATATCTAGATGCGGTGATTGCTAGAGTGGTGCTAGTACCTGCTCAGAGACATTGATGTAGCTGCTATGACTCCTGCAGACCTTTATTATTCTTCCTTTGATTTTCTAAAGTATTATTCTACTATTCAGACAGTTGTACGAGAGTTTGTTTTATATTGAGATGTTGTAGTGCTCATGTATTTGTTGACACCAGGTTTTGGGATGGTTGTAGTAGAGTTACAATTGGTTTTTATTAGACATTTATGAGATTTTCAATTGTTGAGCTTATTAAATCATGTTTTAATTCAAATTCTTAGTTGTTATGTGATTGTCGACAAGCCAAGTAAATGTAATAGGTGACGTCATGACAGGTTGGGATTTTGGGGTGTGACATGTTGGTATCAGAGCACTAGGTTACTTAGGTCTCATGAGTCATGAGCAGGTTTAGTAAAGTCTTGCAGATCGGTACTGTAAGGCTTCGTAAAATTTTAAAGAGAACCCAGGGTTTTGTGGTACCGAGGTAGGCTAATGTGGATCGGTACATTTTACTTGTTGTATTTGTACATCTGTATCGAAGAGCCACCATAGATATGGTCTTAACAACACACTGAATCACAAAACATTGGTTTTGTGCATACTATCCACTTGATTGGTTTCACTCTTTATTTTTATCCTCAAATTATTCACGAGTGGGGTGGAATGGCAGGCACCAAGTAGGCTTACTTGACTGGGAGGTCTCGGTCGAGTGCTGGTCCCACTCCCCAAGGTCGAGGCGCGACAGGTATGGAGTCGTCTGTACTTATCTTTGAGAAGCTACCGAACCATTAGAAAACTTCATCTTCTAGTACTCTTGTCGTGCGAATTTGTTGATTCTGAAAACTGAACTTGTATTCTTCTATTCTCTCACAGATGGTGAGGACACGTGTGACTTCATATGGTGGACGACCACCAGTACCACTAGCTAGGGCCGCAAGAGGCTGGGGCCACGTTAGAGGCCGAGATGTGGCTCGTACTGCAGCTAGAGCAGCCCCTGCGAAGCCACCAGTTGCTCTAGCTGAGGAGTAGATACCAGATGTTGTTGAGCCGGTGGGACAAGTTCAGGCATCAACTAAGCCCATTATGATCCCAGACCCTCAGAAGGCCTTAGCCCAGATTTTAACAATGTGCACGAGCCTGGCTCATGCTGTCTCAGTTCCAGCTGCACCAACCAACTCTCAAGCCAGGGGAGATGCTCAGACTCCTGACGCCCGTACTCCAGAGCAGGTAGCTGAGGGACTCCAGACACCAGGGTTATTACCAGCCCAGCCGATTGCAGCTACTCGGTCCCAGGTTGGCCCATCTATGAGTGATGAGGAGTAGAAGAGACTAGAGCAATTTGGAAGGCTTAAGCCTCCAGAGTTCAGTAGGGCTGAGTCAAAGGATGCTCAGGATTTTATAGACAGATGTCAACGGATCCTTCGCATGAATGGTATCTTGGAGACAAGTGGAGTTTTACTTATAAATTTTCAACTGACATGGGCAGCCTACAAATGGTGGGAGGCCTATGAGTTGAGCGGGCCAGCCGACACTGCACAACTTATTTGGCAAGATTTTTAAGTTCTCTTCTTAGAGAAGTTTACTCCATACACTCGCAGAGAAGGGTCGCAAAGGTAGTTTGAGTAGCTACGCCAGGAGGGCATGTCAGTGAATCAGTATGAGATGATATTTTTAGAGTTGAATCGTCATGCGGTATGGTTGGTTCCCATTGAGAGGTAGAGGATTATGAGGTTCATTGATGGCCACAACTATGGACTATGTTTCATCAAGACTCGGGAGATTTCGATGGGTGCCAGGTTTGATAAGATGGTTGATATTGCTTGATTCCTAGAGTTAGTTTGCAGTTAGGAGCATGAGGTGAGGGAGGCCAAGAGGCCTCGTAGTTCAGGTAGTTTCAATAGTGCCTCATCTAGAGTGTAGTCCCATTACAACCAGGGTCGTCCTTATAGGCCCGCTCTAATGGCTCAGCCTGTTCATCGTGGTGCATCAGCTAGCCATAGTTCATATAGTGCTCGTCCGAGTCAGTTATCTTTCAGTTCCCTCCCAGATCAGAGTCTATCAGATGCTTCATCAGTTCAGGGTTCGTCTGTACCAGGTTCATCTAGTCGTTATTCCGGATCTCAGGGTGCGATTCAGTGCTCACCGCCATTGTCAGGTCAAGGTTACTTCACATGTGGAGAGTCGGGGCATGTGAGGAGGTATTGTCCCCGTCTTATGAGAGGCCTAGCTCAGCAGAGGTATCAGGCTATGAGTTTCGCGCCAGTTACTTCACCACCAGCTTAGCCAGCTCAAGGTGGGACTCAAGTAGTTCGAGGTCACCCTAGAGGGGGAGGTCAATCGGGTGGTGGTCAGGCTCGATACGATGCTTTTCCCGCCAGGCCAGGAGTCGTTGCTTCGGACGCAGTGATCACATATATTGTTTCAGTGTGCTATAGGGATGATTCCATATTATTTGACCTTGGTTCCACTTATTCATGTGTATCATCATACTTTCCTCGTTATTTAGATATAGCACGTGACTCCTTAGTTACGCATGTTAATGTATCTATGCTGGTGAATGGTTCTATTATTGTGGATCATGTGTATCGGCCATGTGTGGAGACCATTTGGGGATTAGAGATGAGAGTTGATCTTTTACTACTTAGTATGGTTGATTTTGACGTGTTACTAGGCATGGATTGGGGTTCGCCATGTCATGCTATTTAGGGTTGTCACGCTAAGACCGTGACATTATAGATGCCGTGATTGCCTAGGATTGAGTGGAGAGTCTCTCTAGATTATGTTCCCAGTAGAATGATTCCATATTTGAAGCCCAAACTGATGGTTCAGAAGGGATGTATGGCATATTTTACAATTGTGAGGTATGTTTATGCTGATACTCCTACCATTGAGCCTGTTTCGGTAGTATGGGACTTTCCGGATGTGTTTCCTACTGACCTGCTGGCATGCCACCGGACAGGGACATTGATTTTGGTATTGACTTGGTTCCGGGCACTCAAGCTATTTCTATTTCTTTGTAACATATGTCACCAACAGAGTTGAAGGAATTGAAAGAATAGTTTTAGGAGGTTCTTGATAAGGGATTCATTAGGCCTACTGTGTCGCCTTGGGGTGCACTAGTTCTGTTTGTGAAGAAGAAGAATAGTATTATAAAGATGTGCATTGATTTTAGGCAGTTGAACAAATTTACAATTAAGAACAAGTACCCACTGTCACGCATTGATGACTTATTTTACCAGCTTTAAAGTGCTAGAGTGTTCTCCAAGATTGATTTGAGGTCTTGTTATCACCAGTTGAATTTTAGGGATTCTGATATTCTGAAAACAACATTCAGGACCCGCTCTGATGTCTTTTGGGCTGACCAATGCCTTAGCAACATTTATGCATCTGATGAACAGTGTATTCCAGCCATATCTTGATTATTTTTTCATAGTATTCATTGATGATATACTGGTGTACTCACACATCAAGGAGGATCATGAGTAGCATATGAGGAATGTACTACATACGTTGAGTGTGAAGAAGCTTTATGCTAAATTCTTCAAGTATGAGTTTTTGCTAGACTCTTTGGCGTTCTTTGGGCATGTGGTTTCCAGTGAGAGTATCAAGGTAGATCTGAAGAAAATTCAGACACTTTAGAGTTGGCCCCGACCGTCGTCAGCTATTGAGATTTAGAGTTTTCTTTGCTTGGCCGGATATTATCGTTGTTTCGTGGAGGTTTATCTTCCATTCCTATACCTTTGACTAGATTAACCCAGAAGGGTGCTTCATTCTGGTGGTTTGATGAGTATGAGGAGAGCTTTTAGAAGCTCAAGACTGCCTTGACCACAACACTGATTCTAGTTTTACCTTTAGCATCGGGTTCATATACAGTATATTGTGATGCTTACTGGGTATGTTTTGATGCAGGAGGGTAGGGTGACTGCTTATGCTTCACGCTAGTTGAATCCCCATGAGAAGAACTACCTCGTTCATGACATAGTCTTGGCAGCTATTGTTTGTGCATTGATAATTTCGAGGCATTATATCTACGACGTGTCTTATGAGGTATTTATAGATCATCAAAGTCTACAGCACTTGTTTAAGCAAAAGGATCTAAATTTGAGGTAGCGAAAATGGTTGGAGTTGTTAAAAGACTATGATATCACCATTTTTTTATCATCCATGGAAGGCCAATGTGGTGGACGATGCCTTTAGTAGAATGGCGGTGAGTATGGGAAGCCTTACATATATTCTAGTTTTTGAGAGACCGCTAGCATCAGATGTTTAGGTCTTGGCCAATCAGTTCATGAGGTTAGACGTTTCAGAGCCTAGTCGGGTTCTAGCTTGCTTTGTTTCTCGGTCTTCTTTATTTGAGCGCATTAGAGAGCATCAGTATGACGACCCCCATTTGCTTGTCCTTAAGGACATGGTGCAACACGGTGATACCAAGGAGGTTTCTATTGGAAGTGATAGGGTGTTGCGGACGCAGGGTCAGATTGGTGTACCAAATGTGGACGAGTTACGTGAGTTGATTCTTGAGGAGGCCCACAGTTTGTGGTATTCCATTCCTCCGGGTGCCGCAAAGATTTATCAGGACATGAGGTAGAACTGTTGGTGGAGAAGAATGAAGAATGATATAGTGGAGTATGTGGCTCGGTGCTTGCACTAATAGCAGGTGAAGTACGAGCATCAGAGGTCGGGCGGTTTGTTTTAGAGACATGAGATTCCTGAGTGGAAATGGGAGCGTGTTAGCATGGACTTTGAAGAAATTTGATGCTATTAGGGTGATTTTCGACCAGTTCACTAAGTTAGTACATTTCAGACCGGTCATGCCTGCCTATTCTTTAGAGTTGCTGGCTGAGATATATATCTACGAGATTGTTCGCCTTCATAGTGTGCCACTGTGCATTATTTTTTATCGGGACCGCAATTCACATCAAAATTTTGTGGAGCAGTGCAGTGAGAGTTGGGCACATAGGTTGAGTTGAGCACATCATTCTATCCCTAGATGGACGGACAGTCCGAGCGCACTATTCAGATTTTGGAGGATATTCTACGCACTTGTTTTATGGATTTTGGGGGTTCTTGGGATCAATTTCTACCACTTGCAGAGTTTGCCTACAACAACAACTACCAATCGAGTATTCAGATGGCTCCTTATGAGGCCTTATATGGGAGGCGATGTCATTCTACAGTTGGTTGGTTGAGCCGGGAGAGGCTAGGTTGTTGGGTACTGATTTTGTTCAGAATTCCATGGAGAAAGTCAAATTTATTCAGGATCGTATTCACATAGCATAGTCTAGATAGAACATTAACGATGATTGGAAGGTTCGTGATGTTGTTCATATGGTGGGAGAGAAAGAATTGCTCAGAGAATCGCCTATGAAGGGTGTGATGAGGTTCGGGAAGAAGGGAAAGTTTAGCCCTCGGTATATTGGCCCTTTTGAGGTGCTTGAGAGGATTGGAGAGGTAGCTTACAAGCTTGTATTCCCGCTTAGTCTATCGATGTTCACCTAGTGTCTTATGTTTCCATGCTCTGAAAGTATTATGGTGATCCGTCAGATGTTTTGGAATTCAACACGGTTCAGTTAGATGGGGATTTGACTTATGATGTGGAGCCGGTGGTCATTTTGGATCGGCAGGTTCGAAATTTTTGATCAAAGAATATAGCTTCAGTGAAAGTTCGGTGGAGAGTCCAAATGGAAAGTTGACTTATGTGTAAACAACTCTGGAATGGAGTTTTTAGGGTTCCAATAGCTGCGTATGGTGATTTTCGAATTAGGAGTATGTCTGGATATTGATTTGGAGATCCATAGGTCGTTTTGACTTGAATTGGCGAAAGTTGGAAAGTTGAAGGTTTGGAAGGTTGAGATGTTTGACCGAGAGTTGACTTTGTTGATATCGAGCTTGGAATTTGGTTTCAGAAGTTGGAATAGGTCCGTTGTGTCATTTACGACTTGTGTGCAAAATTTAAGATCAACTGGAGTTTGTTTGATAGGTTTCGACATTGGTTTTGGAAGTTGGATATCCATTAGTTTCGTTAGGCTTGAATTGGGGTGTGATTCCTATTTTAGATGTAGTTTGATGTGATTTGAGGCTTCGATTATGTTCGTATCATGTTTTAGGATGTGTTGGTATGTTTGGATGGGGTCTCGGGGGCCTCGGATGAGATTTAAATTGATTTCAGATTGATTTTGGACTAAGAACTTGGCTGAATTATTATGATGCCTGGTGTGATCGAACCTGCGAGAATGGGGCCGATGGTGCAAAGTCGCAGAAGCGATAGGAGGCCGCAGGTGCATAGGCTGGCTAGGTTGGGCAGTGGCCGCAGTTGCAAGGTATTTCCGTAGAAGCAAATTTGGACTGCAGATGCACCTCGCACCTGCGGCCATTGCCCAACTTAACCAGCCTCCGCACTTGGGGCCTCCTGTCGCTTCTACGACTTCGCACATGCGGCCCCATTCTGGCAGGTGTGATCACACCAAGCATCAGAAATATTCAGCCAAGTTCCAAGTCTAAAACCAATTCGAAATCAATCTGAATCTCATTCGAGGCTCACTGGATCCTATCCTAATATACCAACACATCCTAAAACATGATACAAACTTAGTCGAAGCCTCAAATCACATCAAATAACTTCTAAAATAGGAATCGCACCCCAATTCAAGCCTAACGAAACTAATGGATTTCCAATTTCTAAAACCAATGCCGAAACCTATCAAACCAACTCCGGCTGATCTTAAATTTTGCACACAAGTCATAAACAACACAACAGACCTTTTCCAACTTCCGAAACCAAATTCCAAACCCGGTATCAACAAAGTCAACTCTCGATCAAACATCTCAACCTTCCAAACCTTCAACTTTCTAACTTTCGCCAATTCAAGCCAAAACGACCTACGGATCTCTAAATCAATATCTGGAAATACTCCTAAGTCGAAAATCATGATACTGAGCTATTGGAACCCTAAAAACTTCATTCCAGAGTCATTTACACATAATTCAACATCCAACAAACATTTTTGACTTAAGCTTCCAACCTTGGGAGTAAGTGTCTCAATTCATTCTGAAACATCCCCGGAACCAAACCAACCACCCCGGAGAGTCACATAATCACAAATGAACATAGAATAAGCAATAAATGGGGTAAAGGGGATACAATACTCAAAACGACCGGCCGAGTCCTTACATTCTCCCCTTCTTAAAGCAACGTTCATCCTCGAACGAGTCTAGAATCATACATGAAGTCGCAAATAGGTGTGGATAGATGCTTCGCATCTCCCGCTCGGTCTCCCTTGTAGCCTCCTTGACTGTCTGGCCTCTCCACTAAACTTTCACTGAAGCTATATTCCTTGATCACAACATTCGAACCTGCCGATCCAAAATGGCTACAGGCTCCACATCATAAGTCAAATCCCCATCTAACTGAACTGTGCTGAAATCCAAAACATGTGACGGATCACCATAATACTTTCGGAGCATGGAAACATGAAACACTAGGTGAACACCGATAGACTAAGCAGCAATACAAGCTTGTAGGCCACCTCTCCAATCCTCTCAAGCACCTCAAAAGGGCCAATATACCGAGGGCTCAACTTGCCCTTCTTCCCGAACCTCATCGCACCCTTGATAGGGGATACTCTGAGCAATTACTTATTTCCCACCATATGAACAACATCACGAACCTTCCAATCATCATAAATCTTCTGTCTAGACTGTGCTATGTGAATATGATCCCAAATCAATTTGACTTTCTCCATGGTATCCTGAACAAAATCAGTACCCAATAACCTAGCCTCTCCCGGCTCAAACCAACAAACTGGAGAACAACATTGCCTCCTATATAAGGCCTCATAAGGAGCCATCTGAATACTCGATTGGTAGCAGTTGTTTTAGGAAAATTCTGCAAGTGGTAGAAATTGATCCCAAGAACCCCCAAAATCGATAAAATAAGTGCGTAGCATATCCTCCAAAATCTGAATGGTGCGCTCAGACTATCCGTCCGTCTAGGGATGGAATGTTATGCTCAACTCAACCTGTGTGCCCAACTCTCACTACACTGCTCCCCAAAATTGTGATGTGAATTGCGTGCCCCGATAAAAAATAATGGACAGTGGCACACTGTGAAGGCGAACAATCTCGTAGATATAGATCTCAGCCAATAGCTCTAAAGAATAGGTAGTCACAACCGGATTGAAATGTACGGACTTAGTGAACTGGTCAAAAATCACCCAAATAGAATCAAATTTCTTAAAAGTCCATGGGAGCGCAACAACGAAGTCCGTGGTAACACTCTCCCATTTCCACTCAGGAATGTCATGTCTCTAAAACAAACCGCCCAGCCTCTGATGCTTGTACTTCACCTGCTAACAGTTCAAGCACTGAGCCACAAACTCCGCTATCTCATTTTTCATTCTTCTCCACAAATAGTTCTACCTCATGTACTGATACATCTTCGCGGCTCCTGGATGAATGAATTACCACAAACCGTGGGCCTCCTTAAGAATCAACTCACATAACCCGTCCACATTTGGTACACCAACCCGATCCTGTGTCCGCAACACCCTATCACATCCAATAGAAACCTCCTTGGTATCACCGTGTTGCACTATGTCCTTAACGACAAGTAAATGGGGGTCGTCATATTGATGCTCTCTAATACTCTCAAATAAAGAAGACCGAGAAACCACACAAGCTAGAACCCGACTAGGCTCTGAAACGTCTAACCTCGCAAACTGATTGGCCAAGACCTAAACATCTGATGCTAGCGATCTCTCACCAACTGTAATTTATGTAAGGCTGCCCATACTCACCGCCATTCTACTAAAGGCATCGTCCACCACATTGGCCTTCCCGGGATGACAAAAAATTGTGATATCATAATCTTTTACCAGTTCCGACCATCTTCGCTGCCTCAAATTTAGATCCTTTTGCTTAAACAAGTGTTGTAGACTTTGATGGTCTATAAATACCTCATAAGACACATCGTAGATATAATGTATCCAAATTATCAATGCACGAACAATAGCGGCCAAGTCTAAGTCATGAATGAGGTAGTTTTTCTCACGGGAATTCAACCAGCGTGAAGCATAAGCAGTCACCCTACCCTCCTGCATCAAGACACACCCAATACCAATCCAAGAAGCATCACAATATTCTGTATATGAACCCGATGCTAAAGGTAAAACTAGAATCGAAGCTGTGGTCAAGGAAGTCCTGAGCTTATGAAAGCTCTCCTCACACTTATCAGACCACCAGAATGGAGCACCCTTTTGGGTTAATATAGTCAAAGGTGTAGCAATGGACAACAAACCTCCACGAAACAGCGATAATATCTGGCCAAGCCAAGAAAACTCTAAATCTCAGTAGCTGACGATGGTCAGGGCTAACTCTAAACTGCCTCAATCTTCTTCGGATCTACCTTGATACCCTCACTGGAAACCACATGCCCCAAGAACGCCACAAAATCAAGCAAACAATCACACTTCGAAAGCTTCTTCACACTCAACGTCTGTAGTACAATCCTCAGATGCTACTCATACTTCTCCTTGATGCATGAGTACACCAGTATATCATCAATGAATACTATGAAAAAAGAATCAAGATATGGCTAGAATACACTGTTCATCAGATGCATAAATACTGCTAAGCCATTGGTCAACACAAAAGACATTACAAGGAACTCGTAGGGACCATAGTGGGTCCTGAATGTTGTTTTCAGAATATCAGAATCCCGAATATTCAACTGGTGATACCCAGACCTCAAATCAATCTTAGAGAACACTCTAGCGCCTTAAAGTTGGTAAAATTAGTCATCAATGCTTGACATTGGGTACTTGTTCTTAATTGTAACTTTGTTTAACTACCTACAATCAATGCACATCTTCATAATACTATTCTTCTTCTTCATAAAAAAAATTTCTTCTTCTTCACAAACAGTACCGGTGCACCCCAAGGCGACATAATAGGCCTAATGAATCCCTTATCAAGAAGCTCCTGAACATGTTCTTTCAATTCCTTCAACTTTGTTGGTGCCATACATTACAAAGGAATAGAAATGGCTTTAGTGCCCGGAACCAAGTCAATACAAAAATCAATATCCCTGTCGGGTGGCATGCCCGACAGGTCTGCAGGAAAGACATCTGAAAAGTCCTATACTACCAAAACAGACTAAATGGTAGGAGTATCAGCACCAACATACCTCACAAAGGTTAAATATTCCATACATCCCTTCCGAACCATCCGTTGGGGCTTCAAATATGAAATCATTCTACTGGGAACATAGTTTAGAGAACCTCTTCACTTAATCCTAGGCAATAACGGCATCGCCAACGTCACGGTTTTAGCGTGACAATCCTAAATAGCATGACATGGCGAACCCCAATCAATGCCTTGAATCACGTCAAAATCAACCATACTAAGTAGTAAAAGATCAACTCTCATCTTTAATCCCCAAATGGTCTCCACACATGACCGATATACACGGTCCACAATAATAGAACCATTCACCGGCATTGATACATGAACATGTGTAGCTAAAGAGTCACGTGGCATATCTAAATAACGAGGAAAGTATGATGATACATATGAATAAGTGGAACCAAGGAAAAATAATATGGAAGCATGTCTATGGCACACTGAAACAATACACGTGATCACTGCGTCTGAAGCAATGACTCCTGGCCTGGCAGGAAAAGCATAGCATCAAGCCTGACCACCACCTGATTAACCTCCCCCTCTAGGGTAACCTCAAACTGCTTGAGTCCCACCCTGAGCTGGCTAAGATAGTGGTGTAGTAACTGGCGCAAAACTCATAGCCCGATCCCTCTGCTCAACTAGACCTCTCATAAGATGGGGACAATACCTCCTCACATGCCCCAATTCTCCACATGCAAAACAACTTTGATCTGACAATGGCGGCGGGTACTAAATCGGAACCTGAGAACCAGAATAACCACTAGAAGAACCTGGTACAGGCGAACCCTAAACTGATGAAGCATAGGATAGACTCTGATCTGGGATGGCACTAAAAGATGATTGACCCGGACGAGCACTATATGAACCATGGCTAGCTGATGAACCATTATGAACATGCTGAGCCATCAGAGCGGGCCTATAAGGATGACCCTTATTGTGATGGGACTGCACTCTAGATGAGGCACTAATGAAACTACCTGAACTACGAGGCCTCTTGGCCTCCCTCACCTCACTCTCCTGACTGCAAACTAGCTCTAGGCATCTAGCAATATCAACCATCTTGTCAAACCTTGCACCCACCGAAATCTCTCGAGTCTTTGATGAAACATAGTCTATAGTTGAGGCCATCAATGAACCTCATAATCCTCTCCCTCTAAATGGGAACCAACCATACCGCATGACGATTCAACTCTAAAAATATCATCTCAAACTGACTCACTGACATACCCTCCTGGTGTAGCAGCTCAAACTTCCTCTGCAACCCTTCTCTACGAGTGTATGGAGCAAACTTCTCTAAGGAGAGAACTTAGAAATCGTGCCACACAAGTTGTGCAGCGTCGGCTACCCTGCTCAACTCATAGGCCTCCCACCATCTATAGGCTGCCCATGTCAGCTGAAAAGTTATAAATGAAACTCCACTCATCTCCAAAATACCATCTGTGCGAAGGATCCATTGGCATCTGCTTATAAAATCCTAAGCATCCTTTGACTCAGCCCCACTGAACTCTGGAAGCTTTAGCCTCCCAAACTGCTCTAGTCTCTTCTGCTCCTTATCACTCAGAGATGGGCCAACCTGGGACCGAGTAGCTACAATTGGCTGGGCTGGTAATACCCCCAATGTCTGGTGTCCTCAACTACCTGCTCTGGAGTACGGGCGGCGGCAGTCTAAGTACCTCCCCTAGCTTGAGAGCTGGCTGGTACAGTTGGAACTGAGACTGCCTGAGCCAGGCTCGTGTATATAGTCAAAATCTAGGCTAAGGCCTTCTGAGGGCCTGAGATCATAATGGGCACAGCTGTTGCCTGAACTTGTCCCACCTGCTCAACAATATCTGGTATCTGCGCCTTAGCTGGAGCAACTAGTGGCTCCGCAGGGGCTGTTCTAACTTCAGTACGAGCCGCATCTCAGCCTCTAACGCAGCCCTAGCTGGTGGTACTGGTGGTCGTCCACCGGATCAGGTCGCACGTGTCCTCACCATCTGTAGCCTCTCGAAGATAAGTACAGACGACTCCATACCTGTCACACCCCGACCTTAGGGAGCGGGTCCCGCACTCGACCAAGACCTCTCAGTCAAGAAAGCCTACTTGGTGCCTATCATTCCACCTCACCCATGAATAATTTGAGCATAAATATAAAGAGTTAAACCAATCACGAGGATAGTATGCACAAAACCAACTTTCATTCTTATAAAAGCTTCTTTTATTGTTATCAAAATATTTTAAATTCATAGTTAAAAGAGGAAACATCTAGCAATTTAAACAATATTTTTAATTAGTTTCCCCTCATTCAAAACACAACCCACAGTATGTCTACGGAGCCTCTAAGTCCCCGACTATACCTCGTAACACAATATGAAAAATAAAATGTCATAGGGCCTCGAAATAGAATAGGCCTCACCAAGTCTGCTGAGTAGAGGGTAACTGCTAACGAGGACCAAAACTGCCCACTGACGAACCACCTGCATCCATTAAAGATGCAACGCCCTTGGCAAAAAGGACATCAGTGCATATGGAATAGTACTAGTATGTAGAGCTAAATACCCTCTAAGAAATAGAATGCCAATATAAAAGGGGGAAAAATCATGAAAAAAACAAGGAAAAACCATTGATATCCTAATGCCATGTTAAAACATAATAATTTTCAAAATAAGAAATTAATATTTGGTGTTGGGAGATCATTAGCCTCCGAACATCACACAATTCACGAGGCATAGAGTCCGATCATAGCTCGATCGGCTGAGCCATCTCTCCACTAATGAATATGGATCGACATGTGGTGCGAATAAAATATAATAATAGGAAGGAGGAACCACCATGCACGTGATATGGAGTCCAATCTCTACCCGATTGCCTAGGACGTCTCCCCACATATGTCGTGTGAGTCGACTTCCAATCCAAGGCCAACAACAATCTCATCCCAATTAAGGGGAATAATCTCAACACATCAATCTCATCCAAATTAAGGGGAATAATCCCAATCCGCTCCTACACCGGCATGTGTTGTTTCGGGTGTGGGCCGTTACAACCCACCCTTACTCGGCTCGCTAATGATACTCCCAAAAATATTTTTTTGTATATAAGGGAAATTGAAATATTAATTCATTCATCTCATAACCTTTCATACAATATATAGATTCATTAGTACTTTCAACCACTCACAACATCAATATACAGAATATTCCTGAAATCATAGCTTTAAATTCATTAGTAATGAAGGCTTTAAACATAATGGATTCCTTTCCAAAGAATGGAGCAAAATGACTGACAATCAAGGCACAAATTAATACACCATTTATTTTTTTGAAATATTGTTCCCCAAAGGGCAATGCACAGTTTCAACTCATGAATATGTAAGAGCTCAAACCACATTAGAAATGCTTACAAAGGCGAGCATGGTGATTTAAGGTTGAAACATGGATTCAAATCATATGCATTAGATAAAAACAACTTCATTTGAACATTTTCCCACTAAGGGGAGCATAATATGATAAACAAAATTTGAAGATGACTCGAGTATATAAGATTTTAGGCAAATCTAATGTTGGAAGTAATTTGAAACCATAGGAAAAGAGATTGATCAAGCCACATTTGGAACTTACGAGGAAATCATGGATTCCGATTCTAGAAAGAGAGTTTATCCAACATACCTTTCTTGAGCTTTCCTTAGATTACTACAACGTCCCAATACTTCTAGAAATTTCAATCTATAGGAAAATAGGGAAAATTGAATAATAATTAGAAGGATTCTCATGATATAAGTCACTTGGGAATTTCGTCAAACACTTACTATGCAAAATCGAATGAAAGGCTCTACAATGGTAATCCCTTCCTCCCTCAACCAATTTCATCAAGGAACTACTCGAAATAGTTCATAAACCCACATACTACCTCTTATTGTCATATGCATAGCCTATCTGAAACTCCACAAGCTACTTAGACACAAAACAAGCTTGCATGGATGATGTAGGACATGAACTTACTCGTATAGGTGGTGGCCTGGTGAGTGATTCCCTTGAATCATCAAGATTGGGGCAAGGATTGATGATCAAAGCACTTGGTTATTCCTCCTCTCTCTCTAAATCAATCCCCTCTCTCTAAAACAGTCATTTAACCCAACCAAAATAACCCCCAAACTCGTTTTATAAAAATGGGGTCGGGTAAAATTTCCTCAAACTTAAGACTATAAACCGGGTCAGCGATAGCAGACCGGACCGCAAAACAAATATGCAATCCGCAAAGTGGACCGCAAAAATGGTCCAAAAAACTGGGCTGGCCTGATCAAGTCTACGGCCGTTCTGCGTCCCGCAGAATAGTTATGCGGTCGCATAGCGAACCGCAAAAGTCTGCCTCCGGAATATTTCATGTTGAATCTACGACAGATGTGCGGCTCGCGAAATGGTTATGCTATCGCATAATTGACCTCAAAATGACCTCCAAAATTTGCTTTGTTCCTGTTGCACTCTGAAGAAAATATGCGGTTCGCGGAGTAGTTATGCGACTGCATAATGGACCTCAAAAAATCCATGCTCTGCAAAAATCATTCTTCCAACTCCCCAACGCATTGTACAACCCAAAATGTCTGTGCCGCTACCTTCGAACACATTAGCCCACCTTGGCACGATGAAACTTTGGGTTCTATGCAAAATTTTATGAGGCCTTACATCCTCCCCTGCTTAGGATCTTTCGTCCTCGAATGAGGAGTAGAGTCCGCCCAAAACACCCTACATAACTCACCTCTTCTTTCATACATCTCAAGTCCCAAAATTTCAACTAACTCCCAAAGGTTTTAGAATTTTCAGCAGAAATTTCCCTCTATGTGGGCCTATCCACCTGTTATAGAATCACCTAAACCACTCTTAACAACATATCCACAACTCAACAAAAAATCACACTATATATAAATAACACCAATCTTAACATTACAGGCATTACATTATCAAATATGGTATCTTGACATGAACTGTACATATCTAAATCATAACACATAGAAAGTACCTTTCGAACCACAACCATTTGGCTATATAAACAAGTGAGAATATTTTCTTTCCACAACACCCTCGACCTTCGAGTTGACTTCCTCGACTCATAGACTTCGCCATAGCACTTTGACGGAGGAAATCTCAACTTCCGGACTTGTCTAACAAGAATGACAAGTATGTACCTCTCGTAAACTAATTACCCATTATCTTCACCTTTAATAGCCTCCACCGGGACAATTGGCAAGGATCTCCAACTACCTTCTTTAACGTAGACAAATGAAGCACTGGTGCATGGTGGACAATGATGGGGGATATCATACTCATAGTTTGGCCTATTTCCTTCAAGATTCCATAAGGCCCAATGTGTACTGCACCTACTTTACCTTTATTAACAAATCACATAATGCCTTCATGGAGAAAATCTTGAGAATAACCCATTCGCTTTCGTGACCTCCCAAATTCCCGTGTCGAACATCCGAATCGGACTTTGGCAACCTTCAACCTCCTCCTCCTCTATATTCTACGATGTGTTTGAATGGATATGACCATAGATATTCCTACCCAATATAATTGATCACGAAATGATACTCCACCTTTGACATGTTTGAATCTATAAACCTGGCAAGCGCAACTAGGAACGACAGTGTTTGAGATTGAGTTGGAATTTTTCAAAAATCTGCCAATGTGCTGAGCAGGGGCATTTCACGAGGTTATATCGTAAGAGATATAAAGGTTACTACCAATAGTGGTGACAAGGTTAATCATTATGATGACATCATTGACTCGACAAATGAGACCTAGAGTTAACTAGTACACACTGACAATGTGGGAACCATGAACATGATCTTAAGATGTAAAAGAGGTGAGCCATTTTATACATGTGATATATATGAGAGGCATGACCGGGAGGATGAAGACGTTAGTATCAGTTATTCCTGGAACACGATGAGTTATGAGAGGGGTAGTTGCAATTGTTTTATTCCATATGTTCCTTGTTCGGCAATAGTAAGACTTAAGGAAAAATAGTCAAGTACACCAGTTGCCTCCTTAAGTGTAGGGAAAATCAGTTTAATTCAAAATGAGAAGGTTCTTGCACCATGAATGTGATTGAGGTTTCAAAAATACATGAATTTGTGTGACACTCTTAACAGTATTTGACACAAGGAATCTACACCCCAAGCTCATGAGGTTGAAGAGGTGGTTGAGCACTTATGAGGTTATTACTCAGGTGACTTAACCCTTCCCGATAGTTGATCCTATATGAGAGGACAAGAGATGCGATAGACCTGTCCTTCAAATTAATATGTTCATGATAGGTGCCAAAATCTGAAACATCCACCTGAAGTGGGGAGGGAAAAGTCATGGTAAGACTACTTAACTTCAACCATACACGAGTGAAACCATGTATCTAGGATGTCTTAATATTGAGGGGAATCATGCATGGGTTGGAGAGGTTCTAATGTTTAATATGATGCTTCGAGGAGAAAGGAAAATGATAAACCCCTATCAACCCAGGGATGTGGAATGTTAAGGATATAAACTCTCCGCACATGAAAATGGCATAATAAATGATTCTAGAAGCCGAGTGTTAAAGATAACAGAACCCATGAAGGCACTATAGTGTAATCATAGAAGGTTTGCAAATGTTCGTAATTACTTTGCCACGCGTTTTGTGAGTTGGAAAGTACCCAGATGCTAGTGAAGGATGGGAAAACATGAGAAAAGGACGTGATGCTATGATAACTCCAAAAGTGTATTCGGACTTGATGGAGAGCCTATTAAGGATCCTATGAGAAAGGAAGGGTTAAGGCGTCCCATGGAAGGATGCGATCTCACATGGTTATCCCGTCAGGTGTCGGGTGACTAGCGTAATGAGTTTACTAACTAAGGAACACAGTCAGAACATGTTGTAGAGGGTTAAAGAGAGACATGACTCTTGTTATGATCTAAACATGTTTCTTCTATAATAACTCTCAAGTTGCAGTACCCGGCCATTTCATGTGCAGCTACAATACTAGGAACGAGGTGACTTACTCACTACGGAATGATCTAAGTGGACTAAAAGTTATACTGAGATGGGCAAAGAAATGATCTTCCTATGACGAATTTGTGAGGATCTAAAATTTCAGAGGAACCTTATGCGGACGAGCGACTCTTTTGATTGACATGTACACATATAATAGGTGTTGAGGTATGCTCTTATGTTACCAGACAGTGAAAAGAATTCCTGATAATGTTCACAAAAGGAGTAAAGTGTTTCCTTAAATCCTATGAGCCACATACAAAGAAGAGGGAGAAAGAGTGGCTCAAGAGAGATCTCAACACTAGGTTGTTTTACATTCGATTTGATGCCATACAGGTAAATATTATGATGGTGCATGCACAAGTGAGCAAATGTTATCCATTTGAATCGGAAGGTTATATAAGAAATTCATTAGGTATACTCCTTTGTTGAGAATTTGGTGAAGCAAGTTTAAAGTATTAACCTAGGGTTATAACTCAATTCAAGAAAATCACTACATAACTCAATTCCTCAAGAGGTTGTAAGTGAGAGAATTGTGGTAAGAAGGCTTCACGAATAATGTGTCTCGTTCAAAAGTAGGTACATGTAATGTTTTGTGATTCAGTGTGTTGTTAAGACCATATCTATGTTGGCTCTTCGATGCAGATGTACGTATACAACAAGGAAAATGTACCGATCCACATTCGCCTACCTCGGCACCACGAAACCCCAGGTTCTCTGTAAAATTTTATGGAGCATTACAGTACCGATCCACAAGACTTTACTAAACATGCTCATGACTCACGAGACCTAAGTAACCTAGTGCTCCGATACCAATATGTCACAACCCAAAATCCCAACCTGTCATGACGGCGCCTAATACATTTACTTGGCAAGCCGACAATCACATAACAACTATGAATTTGAATTAAAACATGATTTAATAAGCTCAACAATTGAAAATCTTATAAATATATGATAAAAACAATTGTAACTCTACTACAACCATCCCAAAACCTGGTGTCAACAAGTACATGATCACTACAATATCTCAACATAAAATAAACTCTCGAATAATTGTCTAAATAGTAGAACAATACTTTAGAAAATAAAAGGAAGAATAATCAAGGTATGCGGGCGTCATATCAGCTACCTCAAAGTCTCCGAGCAGGTACTAGCATCACTTTAGCAATCACCGCGTCTAGTTATACCTGGATTTGCACATGAAGCACAGAGTGTATTATGAGTTACAACCGACCCAATGTATTCAATAAGTAAAAGAACTAGCCTTAAGCTGAAAGTAGTGACAATCTTAGAAGGATACAGTCAGAACCAAAATAATGACAACACATGTACAACAATGAGAATGACAGTAATAACTCAGAGAATATTCCATATTCAGCTCGTTCACAGTAAAGAAATTTAGGCATGCTTTCAAGTTCACAATTTAAGGCCAACACTGATAAGGACATGTCAAGTATAGCTAGTGTGAGAAATTGTACATCTCTATGCCTACATGTCAAATATACAAGCCAAAAGTAAGGTATAACATTGACATTTCTAGGTACTCCCACTCTCAGAATCAATCTACCTATGTCAAATTCCCACTCATCATACACACAATCACTCAGCACTGTATGGGTGCCCGGCATCAATGCCCCTCACCAAAGCACGTGAATATAAATCACTATGCATGCACTCACTACTGGTATATGAGACTCTGGAGGGGCAGATCCTGCCCAAGCGCTAATATAAATCCCATAAGGCTTCCTGTGGCATACAACCCGATCTATAATAATAAATAAGCAAATAAGGCCTGCTGCGGTGTGTGGCCTGATCCACAATAACACTCTCAACTCGGCTCCTAGGCCCAACTCAGTCATCAATCTCTCAAGTCTCAAGGGCTCACAATCTCATAATACTCAGCCCAAGCAATAAGAACATGTAATGTAACGGTAAATGATAACAGAGACTGAGATATGATATGCAAATGAAGGATCATGACTGAGCACATAATTGAAGTTAAAGCAAAAAACACAAAATAGCAAAAATAACCTCATTCGGCCTCAACAGAATAAGCACATAGACTAAACACGTTTTCTAACATGAATTACAGTTCATTTACTCTAACAAATAAGGATTTCATGGATAGAACATGACTTGATAACACCACAGTCTGAAAGAAATAGGCGAATCGTGATTACCACGGTGCACTCCCACACGCCCATCACCAAGCATGTGTGTCACCCTAACACAAACAATATAACATGTTTCCAAGGATTTATACCCTCAGTTCCAAGTTTAGAAGTGTTAATTACCTCAAAGTACGCAACTCAATGCTCGAACAAACCCTTGCCTCGTGAATCGGCCTCCGAATGACTCGAATCTAGTCACAAATAATTCAATATAATCAATACAAGCTATAGGAATCAATTCCATACGATAAAGCTAAGATCTTTAACCAAATTCAAAAAAGGTCAACCCAAAAATTCAACCCTGACCCACACCTTGGAACCTGACAAAATTTAAAAAATTCGAACACCCATTCAATTACGAGTCCAACCATACCAAAATCATCTAATTCCAACCACAAATCGACCCTCAAATCCCCAAATCTTACTCTCCAATACAGAGACCGAAAATCTCAAGAATTCCACCTTAAACATACATAATCTAGGTGTACAAATTAATGGGTATTCAATATTTATGGATAAAATTGATCAAAAGTTGCTTACTTCTTGAATTATAGTGAAATCCTTCTAAACAATATCCCCTAGCTTGTCATGCCCTGAACTCGGGGAGCGCGACCGGCATTCAAAAGAGTGAACCCGGTCAAGCAAGCCACACTCATAAATAAAGAGAATACATATCTTCGTTAATTATACAATAAGGAGATCATGTATACAATACACAACATAACTTTTTTGACTTTCCCAGCACACATATACAACCCACACTATATCTACGGAGCCTCTAATAGATACAAAAGAGTACTATGATAGTGCCGGCAACAAGGCCCCGACTATACCTCAAACATGCTACACAAGGAACGAAAGATACATGACCCTAAAATAAAGTGGGTCTCACCAAGTTTGTTGGGAAGAGGTTGTAGCGCTATCACTGATCAATGCCACCTGTTTTGGAACCACCTGCATCCATTAAAGATGCAGAGCCCCCAGCAAAAGGGACGTTAGTACATATGGAATAGTACAAGTATGCATAACTAAACACCCTCTCAATAGAATGAGTAATAATGTAAGAAGGAACAATCATAAAATCAATGGAATCTTCAAACAATACAAAAACATCAAGTTAAGAGGAAGATAAGTTTTCAAGTAAATTTCCTTATTTTAGGTTGGGACATCTTTAGTACCGATATGCCACCGCTCACATTACCATCGTATGTTTATCACGAAGTCCGATCACGACTTGATCGGCTTGAGTGAATGCCACCATCTTCCCACAATTCATATCGAAATTAAAGGCAGTTGTTGCGGCCTCATTAATTACCTAGGGACTAAGGACCTGCACAAACGAGTGCACTCTAGCCTCCATAGTGGGCAACATGTAAATAGCATACTTGGACAGGTGCGCGAATATGATATAGTACTTTCACATACTCAGTCTACCTTGCCTCAGGCTCTCAAACTCATTGGCACAGGCTGCCTTAGTCTCGGCAGGCAAGAAATGATCAATGAAAGCATCAGTAAACTTGCCCCACTTAGCTGGAGGACTCCTCCCATAGCTCAATCCAAGAATATGCCAGCTTTTTTAGGCGGTAGGAGGCCAACTCCACTGCCTCTGTCTTAGTAGCGTGCATAACTCAGAGATTCTTGTGCATCTCATCAATGAAGTCGTGGGGTCCTTCTCTGGGTTAGTACCCATGAATACTGGAGGATCAAACTGAAGAAACCTGTTCACCCTGGAACTAGCAGAATCCCCTTGTTGACTGGAAGAAGTAGGTGCAATATTTTATTACTGGTCTGAGAAGACACTATCTGAGCCAACATCTATATGGCTCCCCTAAGGTCCCCATCAGATACACCAGGACCGGAAATTGGGGCTGAAGGTGGATCTGGAATATCAGTTAGAGGAATCGTTGCACCCTCAGTAGTTGGGGGATTATCCTAACCCCTAGTGTGCTCACCCGCATCACCAAGTATAGGATTGACCCCCACTCATGGGCTGACAATGGTTCTGTGGCCAGTTCTTGCCTTTTTCTTAGGCACCATGTACTGAATATTAGAGCAGCGCACGAGTTAAAGGAGGAACGGTCTTACAATAAGCTTTATTGCACGATCTAGAACATCAAAGAAAGGTTACATTCCTAAATGTCCAAGTAGCCTCCCCATTATAGATGTGGTCGAAAACACACCGATAAGAAGGACTCTACTAGACACGGCTCCAAGTTTTTCACGCCCCAAACTCGAAGAGCGCGACCGGCGCTCAACCGAGTGAACCCAGTTAGGAAAGACTGTTCGATACTTTCTACCCAAACTCACTCATGATTAAAGAGAATACATATCTTCATTAATTAGACAATAAGGATATCATGTATACAATACCAATTCATTGCCATTAGTTACTTCATTTTAAAACCTGAAAATACACATATTTTCATGGTTTGAAGTGGAACAAGTGATTCAAGCACAACATAACTTGTTTGACTTTCCCAACACACATATACAACCCACACTATGTGTACAGAGCCTCGCCTCACATAGATACAAAAGAGTACTATGATAGTGCCGACAATAAGGACTCGACTATACCTCAAACACATAACACAAGGAACGAAAGATACATGACCCCGAAATGAATTAGGGCTTACCAAGTCTACTGGGAAGAGGGTGTACCGCTATCACTGATCAATGCCACCTGCTGTGGAACCACCTGCATCCATTAAAGATGTAGCGCCCTCGGCAAAAGGGAAGTTAGTATATATGGAACAGTACTAGTATGTATAACTAAACACCCTCTATATAGAATGAGTAATAATACAAGAAGAAACAATCATAAAATCAATGGAAGCTTCAAACAATAACAAAACATCAAGTTAAGAACAACATAAGTTTTCAAGTAAATTTCCATATTTTAGTTTGGGTGATATTTAGTACCGATACGCCACCACTCACAATACCACCAAACTTTTAGCACGGAGTCCGATCATGACCCGTTCGGCTAGGTCATCTCATCTGAGACATCAACCACAATCACAATTTCAATTACAACTTCTAGCACAATCACCACCATGTGTGCGACATGGCGTTCGATCACAAGCCAATCGGCTAGGCCGTCTCACCACAATGTTGTGTGGATTGATATCATCCTTTTCTATCAATCATCTCATCCCAATTAATGGGAATAATTATAATGACCTCCTACACCGGCACGTGTAGTTTCGGAGTTACGATATTTCAACCTACCCTTCCTCGGTGACTATCCATATTCCCAAAATGTTTATTATAAAAAAGGATTTTCAGCTCATGTCATACTTCTTTCACATCTTTTCATTTCATTGGCACTAGTTGCCACAATTGTAATATCATTCTTGGCACGTTGGCCGTATTTCATATTTCATGCTGACCTTTTTCACTTTCAAACATCATCATCATCATCAACAACAAGGCTTTTCAAATCAAGACTTTAAGTACACATGTGAGCAATTAAGAGTCTTAGGCACATAGAGATTTTTCACACAATTTGGCACAATAGCCTTCATTTGTACTTGACTTGAAGTCGCAATATTTTTAATACATAGCCCATACTTTGAACACATCCTCAAATGATAACTCAATATGATAAAAGGATTGGAATACATATTGAACATATATCTTTCAACACAAGCTTATACGGAATAACCAATTTTATAATGAACAACTTGGGACTTGCATAAATTACATGAACACCATGGGATTCAATTCTAAGGGAGGATTTTAGCCAACATACCTCGCTTTGAGCTTCCTTATATTCCAGATTTCTTAGCAACTTCAAACTATTTAAAAACATAACAAAATTGAACCATAATTAGGAATAAGCTCATGGTCCAGCTCACTTGAGCATTTCATCAAACACTATGTGTGCAATTTAGGTACAAGGTTCTTCTACAAGATTTCCTCCACTCCACAACTTAATCGTTACCCATTTGAGTTCAACATTCTTCCCACAAACCTTATTATTACATGCATGTATAAATAATACTCTCACACCCAAGAATCATAGTCCCAATCACCCATCTCTAACCCCAGACTCGAAATTGAAGACTAAGGTTAGAACCTTACCTCTTGGGTGCAGATCTTGTGAGCTTTCTTGTTGAATTTCAGGGCTTGAGCAAGATTTTGATGAACAATTAGCTAGGTCTTCTCTTTCTCTCTCTAAGATACTCTCACCTTTCTCTAAAAATATCAGATTTTCCTCTTCAAAGTAACCCTTTAGGCCTATTTATCGATATAGGGTCGAGTTATAAAATAAGAATTTTGGACCCTTCGATTCCAAATCTGCGATCGTAGAGTGAACCGCAGAAATACTGTGTGGCCCACAAAATGGACCGCAAAATTGATCTCCAGAAACTAGGTTATTTCGTGTTGGGTCTGGTAGCATGTATGTGGTTTGCAAACTAGTTGTACGGCCACAGATTTGACCACAGAATCACCCAACAAAATTCTTCACACAAAATATGCGACGGAAGTATGGACCGCAAAATGGGTTTGCGATAGCATAATTGACCGCAAAATATCATCCAAATTCCGCCCAGTTCTCTACTTCACTCTGCGGCAATTCTGCGGTCGCATTGTGGACCGCAGAACTGCCCTATTCTGCCAAAACTTTTCTTCAACTCCCCAACGCACTGTTAAACTCAAAAATTTGGTACCGCAACGAGCTTGCGAGCCGCGAAGAATCTCTACAATCATCAACACTTAAGTCTACCTCAGCACCACGAAATCCCAGGTTTTAGGTAAAAATATTTACGGGGACTTACATTCTCCCCCGCTTAGGATCATTCTTCCTCGAATGAGGGTCAAAATCCATCATTAGAATCCACTATGGCCCAACTATTCCCTCACATACCAGTCATACCGGATATTGACTAACTCCCAAAATTTGCAAAACTTTCGCCAGAGTTTCCCCTGTAACTGGGCCTATCAACCTGTCAGAAAATACCAAAAACCAATCCTAATGAAATATACATAATCCAACGATGCAACATAATATCAAACAACACCAACCGCGGCCTCATAAGCAATATATTACATGAAAGGGAATACCCTGAGCATAAACTGTACAAGTGATACACAATCCATAGGAAACAATTTCATAGAAACAATTACATATCTATTCAAACAAATGAGGGTACTTCTTCTTCATCTCTTCCTCGGCCTCCCAAATAGCCTCTTCAACCTATTGGTTTTGCCATAACACTTTCACGGAGGCAATTTCTTTATTTCTTAGCTTTCGGACTTGCCTTTCAAGAATGGAAACTGGAATTTCTTCATAAGTCAGTTCTTCATTAACCTCTGTAGTCTCAACCGGAACAATGAGTGTTGGGTCTCCAACTAATTTCTTCAACATAGACACATTAAATATCGGGTGCACTAATGATATCTCAGGTGGTAGCTCAAGTTTGTACGCCACTTGACCAATCCTCTGAATGATTCTTTACGGTCCGACATACATCGGACTCAATTTCCCTTTCCTACCAAACAACATTATACCATTCAAGAATACCCAATTATCTTTTTTGAACTCCAAATCCATACTACTAACATCCGAATAGGACTTCTGACGACTCTGAGCAGTTTTCAATCTCTTCTTAATGATCTTAGCCTTCTCCATAGCCTGATGCACGAGGTTTGGTATCATCAACATATAAGTCTACCTCAGCACCACGAAATCATGCGTTTTAGGTAAAAACATTTATGGGGCCTTACATTGCCTAGCTTCACATGTCCAAAAATTAGAGAAAACTCGAAGCCCTCATTTAAATCCTTCTGTCAGGGCATCTCGTATATGCGGACTCAAAATCCGCACCTACAGTTCTGCTTTTGCAGAAAATTCTTCGCTTCTACTAAGTCCACTAGAAACCTGACCTGCCACTTCTACGTCGCAATCCTATTTCTGTAATCCATCTTGCTCTTCTGCGCATCCTCACCTACAAAATACATCCACATCTGCGGTCCCCAGTCCTTGCACTCCAAATTTGCTTCTGTGGAAACTCTTACGAATAAGCGGGCCCGTAGAAGCACCTCGCACCAGCGGCCATTGCCCAACCTAGCCAGCCTCCGCACCTGCGGCCTCCTTTCACTTCTACGACATCGCACATACGGCCCCATTCTTGCAGGTGTGATCACACCAGGCATCAGAAATATTCAGCCAAGTTCCAAGTCCAAAACCAATCTGAAATCAATATGAATCTCATCCGAGGCTCACGAGACCCCATCCTAATATACCAAAACATCCTCAAACATGATACAAACTTAGTTGAAGCGTCAAATCACGTCAAGCAACATCAAAAATACGAATTGCACCCCAATTCAAGCCTAACAAAACAAATGGATTTCCAACTTCTAAAACCAATGTCGAAACCTATCAAACCAACTCCTATCAATTTCAAATTTTACACACAAGCCGTAAATGAAACAATGAACTTACTCCAATGTCCGAAACCAAAATTCAAACCCAGTATCGACAAAGTCATCTATCGCTCAATTCCAACTTTGGGACTAAGTATCCCAATCCATTCTGAAATATCCTCGGAACAAACCAACCACCTCGACAGGTCACATAATCACAAATGAACATAGAATAAGCAATAAATAATGGAGCATCACTACAATACTCAAAACGACTGGCCAGGTCCTTACATGGGGTTGGGGCATATGAGAGAGTAGAGAGTAAAGGGGGAAAAGGGGTTGCTGGTTAATGAGGGAAATGAATTAGGGTTTGGGTAATTGAGGGTTAATCTCTAGGATTAATGGTGGGGGATGGAATCTGGGCCGTTGGATCATTAGATCGGCGGCCTCGATAAATTGGGAATTTAAATATTTTAAGAATAATTTTATGGAAAATATAGGAACCGTTGGATCATGTGTGATCCAACAGCGATGATAAAATATGACGGGAAGTTTAAATAAAAGGAAAAACGGGGATAAAATATGGATCGTCGATGGCTTAAATCGACGGCCTAGACCGTTTTGTGCTTGTTTTGTGAGTGTGGGAGATGAGCTATGTGGCATGATTTGATTGGATTAGAGAGCAGTTCATGGATTGCCAACATGGGTTGGATCAGGTCATTTGGACTGGGTCAAGTGGGGGAATTGGGCTAAATCTTGGACTGGTGTTTGTTCAATAGATAGCAATTTATATTTAATTGTGCAATTGCAATTATAACCATTTAGTGTTTAATGTTTTAAAATTAATTCAAATTAAACTTAATCAATTCTAATAAAATGTGATAGAAAATATAATCATCAGATACACCACTAGTTACTGTAATTACCTAATTACTTATTAAAAACTTTATTTTCTAAATTGGAAAACTATTTTTGGATTAATTCAGATAATAAACGAGTTAATTAAGAACCAAAGGTTAATTTGTTAAATTAATTGTGAAACTCATGTTTCAAAATATAGAGGTTATTTTAATTATTCTTTTAGCAAATTATACTGCTAGACAAGCTACCTAGTAGCTATATTTTTAGTAATAAAAAGAAAAACCACAAAGTAAGAGTACAAGTAAGAGTGCCAAAAGCTACAGTAGTGTTGCCTCTATGCCTTGGCTATATAATCATCCATGTGCACCTCCATTGCCTTATGGTGGCAGCCTTATGATGAGGCTCATGTTGTAGCTACCGGTAAATACTTACTAGGGTGAATGATCTCATGGCCGTTTGGATATTTCATGAAGGCATAAGACATATAGCAAATACTTACTGAGCTAGACCTTACCTTACAATTCCTATTGAGGCATGAACAACCTCATCTACTTACAAACATGTAAAAAATAAGAACTAGAACGAACTAAGTACTCTATGACCATCATAGAGTTTATAACATGCTCTATCATGATATTACATATGGTGATGCTAATAAAATGGAAAAATATAATGATGTGGAAATAAGAGTCTTGCCTTTTTTCTCTAATCTTGTGAACTCATCAGCTTGTAGAACCTTGCCTTCTTCATCATCCCTTTTAAAAATGTCTTCAAACTTCAACATTTCTTCTTGGATCGATTGGACTTATTGGACCTTGTGGAGGTGGTAGGGGCAGCCACCTTTTTCTTTGCAACCCTCATCAGAAGTTTCCTAATGGCAGCCCCCTGTGTCTCCTTACCATCCGAACTATGTTGCCTCTCATGTGCCTTCTTCTTGATTTTGTTGGAACCACTTCTCAAGTGTCTAGGAGAAAGATCTCCTTCCCTAGCTACATTGGGAAATGATTCATCAACATGTTCTTCCTCTCCCCCTTCTTCATAGAAACCTTGGCCCATATCCACACCAAATGCTTCAATAGGATTGTATCCGGGAACTAGTGCACCTTGATCGTTTCGCAGATTGTCAAGAGCTCTCAAGGTGTCCATATCATGAGAAACAAGAGCATGGAGGATATTTGTAGGTGTCAAATTGTATTTAGCAGCCATTGCATTGGTACTTCCAGTACCTACGGCCTTGTGCATCGACGAAATTTTGATCTCCTTCAAAGCTGCTGCATTATTGAGCTTTTGTTGCTACCCGGAAGGTACAAAAACAGTAACATTTGGACTCAAAACTCTCTTCTATGGCACACTATCCGTAGAATTAGAAACCTGCTCGCTTTGCACCTTTGATGCCTCGTCCTTTGATGGAGGAGTTGCTGAAAATTGAGCTGCCTCATCGTCAGTCTCATCTTGGATGCTATCTGCATAATCTTCTTCAACTTGAGCTGCCTCCTCTTCAACTTTCTCAGCCCAAATCTTGCGATTAACAGTAATTGCACTTGTCGCACCTTGTAGATCCTTAGAGCTAGTCATCTCATTTGTAGAATTTGATTGTAAAAGTGATGCCATACCTTTCTCCACATGTTGATTTTTTCCTGTAGATATCAATTGTTGCCCCGAATCACTTCCTTTCCCACGAAACGACTCCATAGATTATGATGGAACTTCATGAACCAACGTTTTGAAAGTAACTAATGAAGCCTTAATCTTTGGAGTCGTATTCATCAACATAGCTGCCTGGGCATCCTTCAAACTTTTAGCTAACTCCGGATTGGAGATATGGAGAGTTAGTGTAGCCGGAGTAGGTACATGACTTGCCTCACCAGTGTGATCATCAACAGTTACGATCTGAAGTTGAGCACCTATGCCATTTGAATTTTTCTACTGCTTTTCGCAAACTGTAGAGCTGGTTTTTCTAGCTACTGATCTTTCCTCATCATCCACATGTTGCAAATCCTTGCAAGTTTTCTTTGATGCACCATCATGCTCATTAACCAATGCATAAAAAGAGTTTGAGACCTCAATATTCTTAGCTGCTAAAATTTGATTTTTACGACTTGTAGAATTAATTTTGCTTTGTGATCGATTGACCACTGCCCAAGATTGATCAACTACAATTTTGTTCGATTGCCCAACTTTTCCTAGTACCGCCCTAACACCTAAAGCATTTGCACTATCCAAGGCAATTACACCTTCAAAACCATGCCCCTCATCATGTACATCAGTAGCACCTACTGGTTTGTCGCGACCAGTAGTAATTTGTTTTGCAGCTATCTTTTTACCATATATTGTAGTCCAGCCTTCCTGCATATTTTCCTACTTGATATTGCCAAAATCATAGGAATTCAATTTAGAAATAGGTTAATTAACATTCCCAGTAGAATCAACATTGCTGCTGGAATTTGCAGCCACATGAACACATTCATGTCCAACCCTTTTGCCTTCCTGTTGCATCAAAACTCTAGAATGCATCTTAGCCTCTATTTCCTTAATGTTGCATGATTGCCCAGCTTCAGCTTGTACTTTGTTAAGTGTATTTGATCTATCAGCAGCCAACGCCTGCTCACCAGATTTACCAGCTGCTTTCAATGCAACATCAGCCTTGTAATTTGATCCCACAGTAACTTGGTCTTGCTCTTTATGTCCAATTGTTGTAGTATAGGCATTAGACACTTTCACCACTTCATCAGTCGCACATACAATAGCACCCTCGACTTGAGCATCATAATAGTTTTGTTTTGTAAAGCAACACCCACAGCTTGGTAAATCATCGCTAAAGCAGTAGCAGCAGGGATATCACTAAAGAGTTTAGCTTTCATAGCAATTTTCTGTTGATCCCTACTCACTTGCCCAGTTTGTAAAGCATCAATCTTACCAATCCTTACTTCATGCTCCACCCCTTGTTGTTTATTATCACTAGTATCTTGATTCAAAGCAGCACCGCTGCCAAAGGCGCCGGTAGCATGTACAACACCAACAGTCCCATTCAAAGTAGGATTAGAGTTAACCTTTTCCTTTATTGATCCTGCCTCCTACTCGTGTGCTAACCTATCAAGTGTACCATCACCTAGCACATCTGTAGGTTTTGAATGAGAAATCTTTTGTTGTTTCTTGGCATTCAAAACATCTCTTGCATTACTCTGCAACGTTTCTATCACTTGATCACCTTCTTCGACTGTTTCATCCCAAACTTGAGCAGATTGCATCTTTCCTTTTAGAAAACGACATTGAACTTCTTCATGTACTTGATGCTTACAGTGGCAGCAATACGCAGAAAAATTATCATAGACAATTTGTTGGAACTCCTCACTAATATTTCCAGTTGTGGCATCAATGTATTGAAGCCCCACCTTCCCTGGATGTTTGTCAAGAAAATTGAAGATCACGTTCACCCTCGCTGTGCTCGGACGCGAACTAACTTATGCGGCATTATCAATGGTAATTTCCTACCAAATGCAGCTACGATGGACATTAACGGTTTGCTTGCAAACAATTCATGTGATAGATTTGGAAGTGAAATCCAAACTGCTGCCTTAGATGTTTCCTCCTTAGGATTATATCCAACACTCCAGGGAAAAATTCTATATTGGTGTTCCTTTCATGTATGTTGAAAGTAATTAACAGCTCGTGATAATGAACAAACAAAATTTTAATATTGATCACAACGCATTAATATTTGTCGCTGAGCAAGTAAACCTAAAACACAATGACCTTTAATACCTATAATTTTCAGCAGTAAATTTCTTAACACCGGCAAATCTAGTACACCAAAAGATAGCTTGATTACAATAGCTTGGTTTAATACTTCCTCATTTGCAATTTGTTCTCGTTTATCCAAAATAAACTATAGTGTAGGGTTTCCATGGACAAGAGCAATAGGTTTTAGTTGAATTGTTGTGATAGGTGCAACTGTTTGCTGGATATTTACGCGCGCTGCATATGTGAGGTTGTTACTAGGTTTTGTAGTAGCTTCCTTAGGGTTTTAGATTGGATCTCCCATAGCCAAATGCTGGGGAGAGATATGTCCCTCTTTGGCTGGAGACGATGAAAGAGTTTTCGGGCAAAGAAATCGAACCAAAACCAATTTTGTGCCGACTTCAGGCATGTATTGCAGGAACGGCATATGGATTGGAGGATGATTATGAGTTGTGGGAATTAGGGACGATTCCATGGGAATTTTGGGAAATTGGGGCCAAATTCTAGCTATGAATCGCTTACATACCTTGGGCTTAACGAGGATTAGGGCTCATATAGTTCTGAAATTATGATTTGGAGAAGGTGATGCTTGTAGGAATTTCCCTAGTATCATGTTATGATGATACTACAAGACGAGAAGATTCTGGCACCGGTAATGACTTCGGATTTTCCCTTCATTATGAAACTTGAAAGATTCGATGATTTAGAGTTCTACTGATCATATTGGAATTTGAGTTGGATCCTTGGACCGCTTATGAGTTTGTTGTCCCTCATAGCATTGTAGCTTGGTTTACTGCTTAGACGAAGTTCTGCATCGTGATGTTTGATCCTGCAAAAACATAGTACACACATACCCATATACCGTAATGCAAATATGTTAAGATATGATGTAAATGATGCATGAATGAATGATTCCTGGCTACTGACTAGCCGTTATTTGGTATCGGGTTGATGGGATATTTGAATCTGAGGTCTCCAAGCTTGGAGCATTATGGATGCCGGGATGGGCCTTTGTTTTTGACTTGGTTTTTAACCGAGATATGTACCATTCTGCATCTCTCAGAGCATTAAGTCTCCACACAATGGGAGAATCTCCACGTGACGGGAGTAGTTGACTTGAAATGTAAAATATGTCCTCACGATGAATGTATCTCCATGTGATGGGAGTAGTTGACTTGAAATGTAAAGTATCTCCGCACGACGGGAGTTTTTAACTTGAAAAATGTAACATGCATGTAAGCCACATGAGTAAAATGTCAAAACATTCAAGATAAAACAAGGAAATAAGGAGCATGCCCAAGAGATACTCTTGAATGCAAAACTAAATTGCGTCCGTCAATTGGTAGAACGTATGGAGGGATCGGATAGTTCATCCTTCGATTGGCAAAGTTGGCACTGTAATTTGCAACTATCTACTTAGAATCTCTAATATGGCGGTGACGGTGTGATCTATGCGAAGTGATCCAGTTGGCAATGCGAACAATTTTCTATATACAATGCTTTGATTTGTACAAGGCGCTCCTATTGGTTGAGCTGGCGGTTTGCTATATACATGGCTATGATTTGCGAGTCCAGCGACTTGTTATATACAAGGTTCTCCACTTGGTTGAGCAAACAGTTTTATATATGCATGGCTTTGATTGGCGAGGCCCGCGGCTCATTATATACAAGGCGCTTTGATTGGTTGAGCATATGGTTTTCTATATGTAGTGTGCTCCGATTGCATCAAAGACTTGGCTCCTAAGTACCTGCGAAGAATTCGATGTTTTTCTTTTATCATATGAGAAAATGGATTGAATGACGAAAGAGAGATAAGGGTTCATGAGATGGTAGTGGGTCCGTCATTGTTTCCTGTTGGTCCTGCGTTCAAAGAAAAAATCTTAGAAAAGGGGTGTTGGTTTGTGTGCTAGAAAACACATGTTTTTTTGAAAATTGTTCATTTTATGGCAAAATGCAGTCGTTTCAAATTATGACATGTTTGGAAGTTCCCTCTGACGTAAATGTTATTTCTTGATGACTCTATCCCATTGATGTTGATTCCAGAGATGGCCCTGGTGGTGTAGCTTCTTGTTGTCGTGATTGCATCCTAATCTAAAAGAATGCACTACAAGGTTTTCCTAGGGTTGCCTACGTATCTGAACGGAATTAGGTCTAAACATAGTTCAAGGGTAACAAAATGATTAATCAATTATGATATTCACCAAGCCTGACTCATGCAGCCTACATATCCAAATGGAATAAGGTCAAAACATATTTCAGTTACAATAGATGAAAAGTGATAAGAAATTGAGATTAAGTGGCCGAGTCTAACCCAGACTGCCTAAGTATCCAAATGGAATCAGGCTATGACATAGTTTAATTACAATATATGACTGAATCCGATGAGGATTTCTTACGCATTACCGCCAAAGGAAATCAAGTCGCGGCATAGTTCTGAGTATAATGATATTTTGATTTTTTATTACAAAAGGGGGGAGGGGGGAACGGACCCTACGTGGGTTGCCTACGTATCCCACCGTGGGAAGTCAGGTCTGGCGTAGTTCCGTTATAACAAAACCCTAATTCTACTATCTTCAAATGTAGTATCTCTTGATTGCATCTGAGTTGATGTGTTTCAGGATGACTCTGTTCCATTTCTGCTAGGATCAATGCTCCTACCGACAACACTTGATGGACAACATAAGGACCTTGCCAAATCGGCGCGAACTTTCCCTTGGCTTCTTCTTGATGAGGGAATATCTTCTTCAAAACCAACTGCCCCGGTGTGAATTACCTACGTTTCACCTTCTTGTTGAATGCATTAGCCATCCTTATTTGATACAACTGACCGTGGCATACTGCGCCCATCCTCGTTTCATCAACGAGCATAAGTTCCTCCTGTCTAACTCGTATCCATTATGCATTTTCTAACTTGGCTTCTTGAATGACCCTCAAAGATGGTATCTCGACCTCGGTGGCTATCATTGCTTCGGTACCTTATACCAACATGCATGGTGTTGTCCTGGTTGATTCTCATGGTGGTTCAGTAACCCAATAAAGCGAAGGATAATTTCTCCTGCCACTGTCCGTGATTTTCAACTATCTTTCATAGGATCCTTTTGATGTTTTTGTTGGCTGCTTCAACAAATCCATTCTCCCTTGTGATATCTCTGTTGAGGTTAGTTGCATTATCAGTGATGATTGACTCTAGGATCCCGACTTGGCATACTATGTTGTTACAAATGAAATCTGCTACCACTTTCTTCGTAACGGCCTTGTATGTATAAGCTTAGGCCTGTTTGTTGTAGTCGTCGATGGATACCAAGATGAAATGGTGTCCATTTGATGTGGCATGCTCTGTAGGTCCGATCACGTGCATTCCCAAGTGGCGAACTGCCAAGGAGAACCTATTACATTCACCTAGTTAGGTGGAACCTGGATGCAATCCCCGTGCATCTAGCATTGGTGACACTTCTACATGTAACGGATACAATCGTTTTCCATGGTCATTCAAAATTATCCACCTCTTAAAATCTTCCTTGCCAAAGTGAAACCATTTATGTGAGGTCCGTATGTTCCTGCGTGTATTTATTCCAGTAATCTGGTAACTTCAGCGGCATCTAGACACCTTAACAGACCAATGTTTGGTATCCTCTTGTACAAGAATTCCTCGTTAAGGAAAAAGTGATATGCTAGTGTTCTTAATGCTCGCTTCTGACCACGGGTGGCATTATCTAGGTATTCTCTTCGTTCAAGGAACCTTTTGATGTAGTAGTACCACAGATTATCGTCTACCTCTTCATCTACGTGGAAACAGTATGTATGTTGATCCCGAACCTCTATCTTAATAGGGTCGATCTAATTCTTATTTGGATGTTGGATCATAGATGACAAGGTTGCAAGATCATTGGCAAACTCATTCTAGATTTTGAAAACATGTTTGAATTCGATCATGATAAATTTATTGCACAACTCTTTCACGCATTGAAGGTACAAAATGCTCTTGACATTCTTGGTAGTCCATTCTCCTTGAACTTGATGTATCAGTAGATCAGAATATCCTATGACCAAAAGTTCCTTGATGTTCATATCGACTGCCATTCTAATCCTGAGGATGCATGCTTCATACATATCTATATTATTGGTTCAAGAAAACCTTATCTTCGCTGAAGTTGGGTAATATTGTCCTAACTCAGAAATTAAGACTACCCCAATCCATACACCATTGAAGTTTGCTGCTTTGTCGAAAACCATTCTCCACCATGGGTACGACTCTGCAATGTCCTCCCCTGTGAACAACACTTCTTCATTCGAAAAGTACATAGTGAGCGGCTCGTAGTCCTTTTCCACCGGGTTCTCTGCGAGATGGTTGGCTAATGCTTGTCCCTTGATAGCTTTCCGCGTTACACACACAATATCGAACTTGCTGAGAAGAATCTTCCATTTCGCCAACTTTCCAGTAGGCATCGGATTCTGGAGGATGTACTTGAGCGGATCGGGATATCAGATGTGTGGTGTATGCCGACATGTAGTGCCTTAACTTTTGAGGGATCCATGTCAAAGATAGCTTGGCCTCGTACAATATAAACTTCTTGCTCAGGTAATAGATAGCTTGCTCTTTCCTACCAGTCTAATTGTGTTGTCCCAATATGCATCCAAATTCATTATCTAGAACAGACATGTACAATAGCAGCGGTTTCTAGTGTTCGGGTGGGGGGGACTAACATGGGTGGATTTTACAAATATTCTTTGATCCTATCGAAAGCTTTCTGACATTCTTCTATCCATTTTGTTCTTTAGTTCCACTAGAATATCGCAATCTTTCCCAAACACTAACCGGTATGGAGACATTCCGATAGGTGTTTTGTAAGCCAATCAATAAGACCATAATGCATAATCAAGCTTCTTGGACCAATCTATCCAATTAGCATTCACCGTTTCAGATAAGATACTCTTTATCTCCGAGTTGGAGACTTTCACTTGACCACTATCTTGTGGATGATGGGGAGTCGTGACTTTGTGAGTAACACAAGAGTTGTTAAGTAAAGTGTCAAAAGTCTTGTTGCAAAAGTGTGACCCCCCAACGCTTATTATTGCACGTGGAGTACCAAATCTTGTAAAAATAGTCTTCTTTAAGAAAGCCACTACACTTCTCGCCTCATTGTTGGGTAATGAAACGGCCTCAACCCATTTGGACACAAAATCCACCGCGACCAAGATGTAAGTGTTTCCATAAGAAATCACAAAATGGCCTACAAAGTCAATGCCCTAAACATTGAAAATATCAATCTCCAAGATGGTTGTGAGAGGCATCTCATTGTTCTTTGAAATTCCATAGGCCTATTGGCATTCATCACATCTTTTCACTACATTACTTGCATCCTTGTAAAGAGTAGGCCAATAGAAACCACCACAAAGAACTTTGGTCGTCATTCTTGCTCTACCGTGATGACCACCATAAGGCGAAGAATTACAAGCACCAAGAATATCGCCTTGCTTTTCTTCGGTACACATTTCTAATCACACCATCAGTACAAATACGGAAAAGGTATGGTTCATCCCAATAATAATCGGACAATCTCTTTTGAGCTTCTTCCTTTGGTTTGAAGAGAAATCATCCGGAATGATTCCACTCACAAGAAGATTTGCCAAGTCCACAAACCACGACACCTCTTTCATTGAAATTGCCAATAGTTTTCATCGGGGAAGGAGTCATTGATTTCAAGGCCATAATGTGGCCTCCCAACCTTATCCAAACGAGACTAGTGGTCTGCCACTTGGTTATTACTACCTTTCTTATCCTGAATATCAAAATCAATTTCTTGCAACAAGAATACCCATATCATCAACCGAGCTTTAGAATCCTTTTTTCTTATAAGATAGCGAAGCACCGCATGATTCATGTGGACCATAACCTTGGCACCCATAAAGTACAATCGGAACTTCTCAATGGTAAATACAATATCAAGGAGCTCTTTCTCCGTAACGGCGTAACTAACTTAGGCACTATTCATCACCTTACTAGTATAGTAAACCAGATGAAAAACATTGTTAATATGTGGCCTCAAAAAAGCCCCAACCGCTACATCACTTGCATCACACATTAGTTCAAAAGGAAAACTCCAATTTGTAGCGGTAATGATAGGAGTAGTTTTCAAATTGAGTTTCAATAGTTCAAAAGCCATCATACAATCATCATTGAAATGTAACTTGGCATTCTTCTCAAGGAGCTTGCACAATAGGTACACCACTTTAGAGAAATATTTGACAAAGCGCCGGTAGAAGTCCACATGGCCTAGGAAACTCCGCACCCTTCACCGAAGTTTGGGGTGGAAGCTTAGAAATCACCTCAATATTCGCCTTGTCAACTTGAATCCCATTCCTTGAGATTTTATGTCCAAGGACAATGCCTTCCTCAACCATGAAATGGCGTTTCTCCCAATTGAGCACCAAATTTGTCTCTTCACATCTAGCCAACACTTTGTCCAAATTTGCAAGACAATCATCAAAAGAATCCCCCAACCACCAAGAAGTCATCCATGAAAACTTCAAGGTAGTCCTCCACCATATCCATGAAAATAGCCATCATACACTATTAAAAAGTCGCTGGTGCATTGCACAAACCATAAGGTGGGCTTATACCCCGAATATCTGCCAAAGTCCAAATTTGATGTTCAATGGATGGTTTAGCACCATCCTCCAACTTGATCTTATGCAAGCAAAAGGTGGTCATATACCTCGAATATCCGCCAAAGTCCAACCAATAGCTTTCTTCCTCTTTTGCAACACCGCCAATGTGGAATCAACCTGCACGTTAGCCAAACAAGAGGAAATAATAACCGGTAAAGTAGAACAAGGGCTATGAAATTCATACCGAAGGTGTGGAGGTAATGGATTCAACTCCAAAGTAGGTGGCTCTTCAATAAAAGGATTTATAGGAGGAGTCATCCTATTGTCACGATCCAAAGATATTTTCGGGGTGCATAGTTGTACAACCCCATTTCTTGCAAATATTTCACACATTCCATGAAACCATCCTTCTCGTCATCATCAAAATTGAGCAAAATGGCTTCCAACATATCACCAATATTGATTATAGCATGTGTATCATCAACAATAATATCGGTCACAAAATCCACAAAAACACACCTCATTGTTATTTGGTTGTGGCATAGACTTACACACAAGGAATACCACTTGTTCATCACCAACCCGAAAAGTGAGTTCTCCACCTTCCACATCACAATAGCCTTACCCGTAGAAAGTAAAGGTCTCCCAAGAATGATAGGCACTTCATAATCAACTTCACAATCTAGAATAACAAATTCCGTTGGAAGAATGAACTTATCAACCCGGACCAAAACATCATCAATCACACCCAATGACCTCTTCATGGTACGATCGGCCATTTGCAACCGATGGATATGGGTCTTGGTTTCACAATTCCCAAAGTTTTGAAAAATGAAGAGGGCATCAAATTGATACTCGCCCCAAAATCATAAATAGCATTGGCAAACTCGGCACTCCCAATTGTTCAAGGAGTCGTGAAAGTACCGGGATCCTCCAACTTAGGATCCATGGAATGAACTATTTCACTCACTTTATGATTGACCTTGATAGTTTCAAAATTCATTCACCGCTTCTTAGTCACAAGATCTTTCATAAACTTTGCATAACCGGGCATTTGTTCCAAAGCATCTACAAATGGCACATTAATTGAAAGAATCTTCATCATTTGAATGAACTTCTTGAATTGATTCTCACCATTTTTCTTGGAAAGTCTTTGAGGATAGGGATTTGGAGGATGATAAGTTGGTATTTTACCAACTTATCTCATCTTTAAGCTTAGATTTTTCCTATGTTGGATTGATAAAATCATGTGTTTAATGTCATTTACTTCTGTTTTATAGGTTCTATGTGATTTAGCAGTGATCATTAAGAAACCAAGTGAAAATGAGTCAAAAATAAGTTGAAAAGAAGAAATATAGAAAATGGCCTCAGATGTCGCAATTGCGACATCAACTTGGCAAATGCGAAGTGTCAGTAAAGATAGCAATGTTACACCCTATTTATTTTAGTACTTAAAAGTGCCTCGCAAGCAAACTAGGGTTCTTAACATGATAATAGGGTTATGTTATGATTTATTTTAGTTTAATGATAGTCATGTGTTAAGTTTGAGGTCATGCGATTTGTGGAACAAAAGTCGATGAAAGTCATCACATGTTACGTTCATAAGTTTTACTGAAATTTGGGGAAAATGTAACTGCAATTTTCTCCCAATATACTTAGAGTTACGGTGTGTTCCATCCCTCAAATTGAATATCTATTAGTTTATTTTCCAATGCATTAAACCGTTTGTCAATACGACATCGTAGTTCAGAGATATATGTGTTTTTGCAAGACTGCGCAAACTGCTAGGTGACAAGTAGGTGTGTCACCTACTTGCTTAAATAAGAGTATTATATATGTCCAAAAATGGGCCAGTTTGGGTTGTCCAAAGAGACATTTTAAAGCCCTATTGTCCTTCATATAATACATTGATCATAGGCACAATAACTAGACCTAAACCCCTGTAAACATCTGTCACGCCCCAAAACCGAGGAGCGCGACCGGCGCTCAACCGAGTGAACCTGACCGAGCAAGCCTGTTAGATTCCTTCTACTCAAACTCATTCATGAATAAAGAGAATATATTTTTTTCTTAATTAAACAATAAAGTGGTCATGTCTGCAATTACCAATTTCTTACCATAAGTTTCACCATTTTTAAAGTCTCAAATGGACAAGTAATATAACCACAACATAGCATAGTTTGTCTTTCCCAGCACCAATACACAACCCACACTATGTCTACGAAGCCTCTATAGATAAAGAAGAGTATAATGATAATGCCGGCAACAAGGCCCCGACTATACCTCAAACAGAATACACAAAGTACAAAAGATTCATGAACCCAGAATGAAGTGGGGCTCACCAAGTAAGCTGGGAAGAAGGTGCACTGCTATCACTGACCAATATCTCCTACTGTGGAACCACCTGCATCTATTGAAAGATGCAGCGCCCCCGGCAAAAGGGACATTAGTACTGTCGAATAGCACTAGTATGTATAACTAAACACCCTCTCAATAGAATGACAAATAATACAAACAAGATTATTATAATATCAATGAAAGACTTAATTAACATCAAACCTCAATTTAGGATCAAGACAGTGTTCAAATTAATTTCCATATCTCACATTGGGAGATTTTCAGTATCAATATACCATTGTCCGCAATACCAGTACCACCGTATTCTCAGTACGGAGTCCGATCAGGACCCGATCGGCTAGGCTATCTCATTAGAGACATCAACCACAATTACTCTCAATATCAATACCATCGTCTTTAACACGGAGTCCGATCACGACCCGATCGGCTATGCTATCCATTAGGGACATCGACCACAATCATAATTTCAATTACAATTTCCAGCACAATCACCACCATGTGTGCGGCATGGTATCCGATCACGACCCAATCGGCTAGGATGTCTTATTTGAGACATCAACCTTTTTATATCAATCATCGCATTTCATAATACTTTCACATCTTTTCATTTCATTGGCACTAGTGGCCATAATTATAAGATCATTCTTGGTACGTTGGCCATATTCAGTATTTCATGCTCACCTTATCAATTTCAAATATCATCCTCATCATCAACAACAAACACAATTCAAATCAAAGTGTGTAGTATACATGTGAGCAATTTAGAGTCTAATGCACATAGAGATATTTCACAAAATTTGGCATAATAGCCTTCATTTGAAATTGACTTAAAGTCGAAACATTATTAATGCACAACCCATATTTTAACACATCCTCAATTGGTAACATAACATGAATAGAGCATTTGGGATGCTTGTTGAACATATATCTTTTAACCCAATCTTACTCGGAATAGCCAATTTCACAATGAATCACTCGGGACTTACATAATTTACATGAATATCGTGCGATTCAATTCTAAGAGAAGAGTTTAGCCAACATACCTCAATTGAGCTTTCTTAAACTCTAAAACATTTTGGAATTCTTAGCAACTTCAATCTATTTTAGAAATATAAAAAATTGAATCAAAATTAGGAAGATGATAATGGTTCTAGCTCATTTGAGCATTTTATCAAACTCTAGGTGTGCACAAGGTTTCAAGGTCCTCTTATGGAGTATTCAATCATCCCACAACCCAATCTTTACCATGCTTAGTTCAACATTCTTCCTACACCCCTTGATATCACATGCATGTAAAATAATCAACTCTCATGCCCAAATATTATCTTGTTAATTACCCATTTTCAGATGATTTCGAAATTAGGGTTTAGGGTGTAGAATCGTACCTCTAAGATGAAGACCTAGTGAGCTTGCCTTCTTAATCTTCCAAAACTTGAGCAAGAATTGAAGAACAATTATTGAAGAACACCTTCTCACTCTAGGGCACTCTCTCTCACTCTAAAATGTCAGATTATATCTAAAAAATAGCCCAAAATGAGTATTTAACGAAGTAGGGTCGGGTTTTAAAAACCCAAAAATGAAGCTCCGTAACAGGTTATGCGGTCGCATATGCGACCGCATAATGGTTATGCGGACCGCATATCGGTCGCATAATTGGTGTCCAAAATGACAAAAAATCGGCCAGAGTCTGCGGTCACGATGCAGTCTGCACAACAGTTATGCGGTCGCTTAGTGCACCGCATAACAGTTATGCGGTCGCATAGTAGACCGCATAATTGCTTCCAACTGACCCAATTAACTACCTCACTTTGCGGCCATTATGCGGTCTGCAGAGTGATTCTGCGGTCGCATAATGGACTGCAGAAATGCACTTTTCCACCAAAAGATTTCCTTTACTTTCCGGTGCATTTTTCAACCCAAAACGTTTGAGCCGTTGAACATCAACAACACGAAAATTATTATACTCAACACGTAAAACCAACTAGGCACCATGAAACATATTTTCTTTTGCAAAATTTTACAGGGCCTTACAACATCCTTCCAAAAATTGCACACAACCCCTAATTAATTTTCTTTCCTTTTCAAGTTCTAGTTGGAGGAAAAACCTAGACTTTGAAGAACCATTTTCCTGCTTTTAATCTATGGGAAGTCATTTTATATTTGTAAGAACTCATGGGACGGTGATCGGAAGCCGTGAGTTCGAGTTATTCAACTTGTAGTGGACTGTTTAGTGTTGCTGTTGAATTGTGTGTTTTGCTACTGTTTTAGGGAGTTTTGGAGGATAAAGGGTGAGGAGAAACAATAAATAAATGTAGGGTGGTGGACTGGTTGTTCGTCGTAACATTTTCGGGCTATTTGACACTACTACGGTGGTCGTTTTGTGAATGATGAGATTGGGGTGTGTTGGGCTGTTTTGTAGTATTTTGTGGTGTATTTAAGGTTGGAAAATAATTTATATCTATTATTATTTTTGTGTTCTTGTGTTGTTGGTGTTATCTTGAATTTGGAGGAAGTGAAGATCATAGGGGAGATGCTGCCCATTTTAATATAAAATAAGCCTATCGTTCATTATGCGATAGTTGTACCTTTTGTAACTTAATGATAGTATTATTATCATTGTTGTAGATTAAGGTGCGAAGAGACGCGTTCAATGTGGTTATTGGAAAGACTGTGATAATGTATGTTAAGGCTAAACCTTTCCTTCATTTTGGTATGATCTCATAACTACATGTGTTTGATAACGAGACATAAAGAGAATTTCGTTTTCCTTAATTTATTCATATTATCCTAGTCTCAGAAGTTACAGTATTCTTCATATTTGGGACTTTCTATTCAGTTAAGTATTATCTTCTTTTAGTCAAGAGGTTATAGGTTCTATATATATACAGTATTACAGTATTTTCACCACCACCGAGCTATAATCGGTGGGCAGACCCTTATTGGGAAAACTCTGATAAGCTGGTATGTTATATACCGAGCCTACTGTGGCCGAGCGCCTATGAGCGAGCCCAGAATGGCCGAGATACTGAGCCTAGTATGGCCGACCACATATGAACGAGCCTACTATGGCCTAGCAGTTACACATTCTGAGCCTTATAGGGCCGGGAAACTATTTTACTTACTATATTGAGAGAGTTGAGTCAGTATCAGCAGGTAAGTATATATCCAGATCATCTTTTACTCCACATTACGTTCAGTTATTATATTATCAACTTAGTTTCATCTTTTAGTTATTTTATTGCCTTACATACTCAGTACACTATTTTGTATTGACATCCCATTCTCGAGACACTGCATTTTATGCATGTAGGTTCAGATAAACAGACTGGTAAACCTTCTACATAGATGCTGTCCGTGATCAGCTTGATCGATAAGCTCCATGTCCTTCAGAGTTGCCGAGTTTAGGGTTTTGAGTACATATTGTGTATGTATTATGGGCCTTGTTCTGACCACAGTACATCCATCAGTAGAGGCTTATAGACATATCCTGTCAGTTAGTACATTATGTTTGGCTTGTATGCCTTGTATGTATATTTTTGTTGGTTTATCAGTTGTAGTAGTTATGTCTCCCCAGCTTTATATTGATGTTCAGTCTGAGCTAGTTTCTGTTATGTTTTATATTTTGTTTCGCAAATCATCTTGCAATGTGGCCCTATAGCCAAAGTATGACATTGTATGTTTAGAATCACTCAGTCGCAAGTTGGTACGCTAGGTTAAGTGAAGCACCGGGTGCTGGTCTCTTCCCCCAGGTTCGGGGTGTGAAAAACTTGGTATCAGAGCAGTTCTATCCTAGGGAGTATAGAAGTCGTGTCTAATAGGGTTTTGTTTACAGATGTGTTATGCACCGCATTATATAAGAAGGGAACTACAGGGCATTTAGTAGTTGGTTACCCTTATTTAAAATCTAAATCGTGTTGTAAAACTGAATTATAGGAAATTTGAGTTAAACTTATGTATTGGTGCTTGCATACAGAGATGACGGTAACTAGGAAGACTAAGATTAGTCAGAGGAGAGATACAATAGCGGGTGAGGGGACCAGCAGGGTACCACTTGTAAATGGGGCCTAATCGGAGGCCCAGGGCGAGACCCCTACTCAGCCATTACCGGATCCTCCACCACCTAAGGAGATTCCTAGGGATACCGCATATCCAGTTCCCTCTCCACTTCTATCATATCAGGACTTGAGGAGTACGGTGCATTGGTTAACACAGATGGTAGCTACCCAGGAACATGCTAGGGCATCAACTAGTGTAGGGTCTTCTAACGGGTCTAGAAGTTTATGGCTTTGAGTCCCCCAAGATTAATGAGGACAATTCAGAGAGGACTTATAGGATTTCATAGATCAACTTCACAGGATCTTTCGGGTTATGCATGCCACAGAAAAAAAGTCAATTGAGCTAGCATCTTTTCAACTCTAAGATATAGCCATCCTTTGGTACAAGGGTTTGGAGAGGTCCAGAGGACGTGATGCACTTCCAGCTATTTGGGAAAATTTTTTAGATGCCTTCCTTGACCAATACTTACCGCGGGAGATCCGACAGGCTCGAGTCGATCAGTTTCTATGCCCCCGCGGGAGATCCTACAGGCTTCGTTTTGACTCATTAGCCAGATATGCTCCATCCATAGTTGCTACTACGCGGGACAGGATCCACAGGTTTATAGCAGGGTTGGCTCTAGATTTGACCGAGGCATGTGCCAGTACTGCATTGTATGAAAGTATGCATATCTCCCGGATTCAAGCATTCGCCCAGAAAATAGAAATGAGGAGGCGTCGGCAGCAGGGTACAGAGAGGAGTGAGCAAGGGCAGCAAAAGAGAATGAGATTTTCCACGTCTTAGGAGTAGTCTCAGGGTAGTTACAGGCCCCAGTACTTCGGACGGCCACCTAGGCCTCCACAGCCTTAGTTACTGGGTTACAGGTATGACTACTATGCTCAGTCAGGACCAGGTGAGAGCTCACGGGCATCGCGTTTGTAGCGACAGTGAGGATTAAGGCAGACATGGTTATTTCCACCATGGCGTGACATATCTGGTAGAGGACACTTGGCCAATGCCGAGCAGGTTCCAATGTTTGCTATACATATGTGCGTCCGGGGCATATGATGTGAGATTGCTCAAATAGAGATTCTAGGGGTACGACATAACCAGCGAGTTCAACAACATGATCATTTATGGCCGTGCATCCTTCAGGGAGTGAGTCTCGGTCTTATTCTGGTAGAGGTCGAAGCTGAGGAAGAGGTTCCAGTTCAGGCGGTAACCAGAATCGTATCTATGCTTTAGTGGGCCGACTGGACCAAGAGTCTTCACCAGACGGTGTGATAAGTATATTGACCATTTGCTCTCATGATTCTTATGTCTTGATAGACCTATGATCTACTTTATCGTATATTACCCCGTTTGTCACGGAGAGGTTTGGTATAGTGCCTGAAATACTAAGTGATCCTTTTGCGGTATCTACATTGGTTGGAGAACCGATCATTGCTAGACGGGTATATCGAGGTTGTACGGTGATAGTTTGTAGTCGTCAGACCTCAGCCGACCTAGTTGAGCTAGAGATGATGGATTTTGATGCTATCATGGGTATGGACTGGTTGGTAGCTTGCTATGCCACAGTGGATAGCCGATCAAAGTCAACCATATTTCATTTTCCAGGTGAGCTACTCCTTGAATGTGTAGGTAATACAGCGACACCCAGAGGTAGGTTTATTTTCTATCTAAAGGCAAGGAAAATAATCGCAAAATGGTGCATTTAGCATATTATGCGAGTTAGAGTTGCAGATGCTGGGATACCTACACTTTAGTCTATTTCGATAGTTAGAGAGCACGCAAATGTGTTTCCAGATGAGCTTCCAGGTATTCCTCCAGAGCGAGAAATTGATTTTAGCATCGATTTGCTTTCGGGAAATCAACCAATATTAATCCATCCGTATAGAATGGCACCTGCCGAATAGAGGGAGTTATAGAAGCAGTTAAAAGATTTGTTGGAGAAAGGTTTCATCGGGCCCAGTACCTCATCTTGAGGTGCACCGGTACTGTTTGTGCGGAAGAAAGACGGCTCGCTGAGCATGTGTATCAATTATAGGCAGATGTACAAGGTAACTATTAAGAATAAGTATCCAATTCCAAGGATCGATTACTTGTTTGATCAGTTGTAGGGGGATAGATACTTTTCAAAGATAGATTTGAGGTCGGCATACCACCAGGTCAGAGTTCAAGAGAAAGATATTTTGAAGACAGCCCTCAGGACCCGATATAGCCACTTTGAGTTCCTTGTCATGTCCTTCGGGTTGACAAATACACCCGCTGTATTTATGGACTTGATGAATATCCTATTCTGGCCATTTTTAGATCTATTCGTGATAGTATTTATTGATGATATTTTGGTTTATTGATGTTTAGAGGAGGATCATGCGGACCACCTGCGAGCAGTACTCCAAACCCTTTGTGTATGAAGAGATTGGGGTGTGTTGGGCTATTTTGTAGTATTTTTGGTGTATATAAGGTTGGAAACTAATTTATATCTATAATTATTGTTTTGTTCTTGTATTGTTGGTGTTATCTTGAATTTGGAGGAAGTGAAGATCATAGGGGAGATGCTGACCGTTTTAATATAAAATAAGCCTATCGTTCATTATGAGATAGTTGTACCTTTCGTAACTTAATGATAGTATTATTATCATTGTTTTAGATTAAGGTGCGAAGAGACGTGTTCAACGTGGTTATTGGAAAGAGTGTGATAATGTATGTTAAGGCTAAACCTTTCCTTCATTTTGGTATGATCTCATAACTACATGTGTTTGATAATGAGACATAAAGAGAATTTCGTATTCATGAATTTATTCGTATTATCCTAGTCTCAGAAGTTATAGTATTCTCCATTTTTGGGAATTTATATTCAGTTAAGTATTATCTTCTTTTAGTCAAGAGGGTATAAGGTCTATATATATATACAATATTACAGTATTTTCACCACTACCGAGCTATAATCGGTGGGCAGACCCCTATTGGGAAAACGCTGATAAGATGGTATGTTATATACCAAGCCTACTATGGCTGAGTGCCTATGAGCGAGCTCAGAATAGTCGAGATAACGAGCCTAGTATGGCCGAGCACCTATGAGTGATCCTACTATGGCCGAGCAGTTACACGTTCTGAGCCTTTTAGGGCCGGGCAACTATTTTACTTACTATATTGAGAGAGTTGAGGCAGTATCAGCAGGTATGTATATCACCAGATCATCTTTGACTCCCAGTTACGTTCAGTTGTTATATTATCAGTTTAGTTTCATCTTTCAGTTATTCTATTACCTTACACACTCAGTACATTATTTTGTATTGACGTCCCATTCTCGGGACACTGCATTTCATGCATGTAGGTTTGGATAGACAGACTGGTAAACCTCCTCCATAGGTGTTGTCCGTGATCAGCTTGATCGGTAAGCTCCATGTCTTTCGAAGTTGCCGGGTCTAGGGTTTTGAGTAGATATTGTGTATATATTATGGGCCCTGTTCCGACCACAGTACATCCATCAGTAAAGGCTTGTAGACATATCCTGTCAGTTAGTGCATTATGTTGGGCTTGTATGCCTTGTATGTATATTTTTGTTGGTTTATCAGCTGTAGTAGTTATGACATCCTTGTCGGCCCAACTTTATATTGATGTTCAATCAGAGCTAGTTTCTGTTCAGTTTCATATTTTGTTTCGCAAATTGTCTTACACCGTGGCCCTATAGCCAAAGAATGACATTGTATGTTTAGAGTCACTCAGTCGCAAGTTGTTATGCTAGGTTAAGTGAAGCACCGGGTACCAGTCTCTTTCCCCAGGTTCGGGGTGTGACAAACTTGGTATCAGAGCAATTCTATCCTAGGGAGTATACAAGCCGTGTCTAGTAGGGTCTTATTTAAAGATATGTTATGCACCGCATTATATAAGAAGGGAACTACAGGGCATTTAGTAGTTGGTTACCCTTATTTAAAATCTAAATCGTGTTGTAGAACATAGTTATAGGAAATTTGAGTTAAACTTACGTATAGGTGCTTGCATACAGAGATGACGGTAACTAGGAAGACTACAACTAGTCAGAGGAGAGATACAATAGCGGGTGAGGGGACCTGCAGGGTACCACTTGTAAATGGGGCCCAGTCGGAGGCCCAGGGCGAGACCCCTACTCAGCAATTACCGGATCCTCCACCACCTAAAGAGATTACTAGGGATACTGCATATCCAGTTCCCCCTCCACTTCTATCAGATCAGGACTTGAGGAGTACAGTGCATTGGTTAACACAGATGGTAGCTACCCAGGAACATGCTAGGGCATCAGCTAGTGTAGGGTCTTCTGAGGGGTCTGGGAGTTTATGGCTTTGAGTCCCCCAGGATTAACGAGGACAATTAAGAGAGGACCTATAGGATTTCATAGATCAAATTCACAGGATCTTTCGGGTTATGCATGCCACAGAAAAAAAAGGCAATTGAGCTAGTATCTTTACAACTCTAAGATATAGCCATCCTTTGGTACGAGGGTTTGGAGAGGTCCAAAAGACATGATGCACTTCCAGCTATTTGGGAAATTTTTTCAGATGCCTTCCTTGACCAATACTTACCGCGGGAGATCCGACAGGCTCGAGTCGCTCAATTTCTAGCTCCCCGCGGGAGATCCGACAGGCTCCGTTTTGACTCGTTAGCCAGATATGCTCCATCCATAGTTGCTACTATGCGGGATAGGATCCACAAGTTTATAGTAGGGTTGGCTCTAGAGTTGACCGAGGCATGTGCCACTACTCCATTGCATGGTAGTATGGATATCTCCCGGATTCAAGCATTCGCCCAGAATATTGAAACGGGCAGGAATCGGCAGCAGGGTACAGAGAGGAGTGAGCAAGGGCAGTGAAAGAGAATGAGATTTTCCAGGTCTTAGTAGTAGTCTCAAGGTAGTTACAGGCCCCAGTACTTCGGACGGCCACTTAGGCCTCCACTACCTTAGTTATAGGGTTACAGGTATGATCGCTATGCTCAGTCAGGACCAGGTGAGAGGTCACGGGCATCGAGTTTGCATTGACAGTCGGGATTAAGGTAGACATGGTTATTTCAACCGTGGTGTAACATATGTGGTAGAGGACACTTGGGCCAATGCCGAGCAGGTTCCAATGTTTGTTATACATGTCGGCTTCCGGGGCATATTATGCAAAATTGCTCAAATAGAGATTTTAGGGGTACGACATAACCAGCGAGTTCAACAACATGATTATTTAAGTTCGTGCATCCTTCAGGGCATGAGTCTCAGCCTTCTTCTGGTAGAGGTCGAGGCTGAGGAAGAGGTTCCAGTTCAGGCGGTAACCAGAATCGTATCTATGCTTTAATGGGCCGATAGGACTAAGAGTCTTCACCAGACGTTGTGATAGGTATGTTGACAATTTTCTCTCACGATGCTTATGTCTTGATAGACCTAAGATCTACTTTATCGTATATTACCCCGTTTGTCGCGGGGAGGTTTGGTATAGTTCCTGAAATACTAAGTGATCCTTTTGCGGTATCTACACCGGTCGGAGAACCGATCATTGCTAGACAGGTTTACCGAGGTTGTACGGTGATAGTTTGTAGTCGTCAGACCTCAGCCGACCTAGTTGAGCTAGAGATGATGAATTTTGATGCTATCATGGGCATGAACTGGTTGGAAGCTTGCTATGCCACAGTTTTTTGCCGAGCAAAGGCAGCCATATTTCATTTTTCGGGTGAGTCAGTCCTTGAATGCGTAGTTAATACAGCGACACCTAGAGGTAGGTTTATTTCTATATAAAGGGGAGGAAAATAATCGCAAAAGGGTACATTTAGCATATTATGCAAGTTAGAGATGCAGATGCTGGGATACCTACACTTTAGTCTATTTCGGTAGTCAGAGAATACGCAGATGTGTTTCCACATGAGCTTCCAGGTATTCCTCCAGAGCGAGAAATTGATTTTAGCATCGATTTGCTTCTGGGAAATCAACCAATATTCATCCCTCCGTATAGAATGGCACCTGCCGAATTGAAGGAGTTGTAGGAGCAGTTAAAAGATTTGTTGGAGAAAGGTTTCATCGGGCCCAGTACCTCATCTTGAGGTGCACCGTTACTGTTTGTGCGGAAGAAAGATGGCTCGCTGAGCATGTGTATCAATTATAGGCAGCTGAACAAGGTAACTATTAAGAATAAGTATCCAATTCCAAGGATCGATGACTTGTTTGATCAGTTGTAGGGGGGTAGATACTTTTCAAAGATAGATTTGAGGTCGGGGTACTACGAGGTCAGAGTTTAGGAGAATGATATTCCGAAGACAACCTTCCGGACCCGATATGGCCACTTTGAGTTCCTTATCATGTCCTTCGGGTTGACAAATGCACCCGCCGTATTTATGGACTTGATGAATATCCTATTCTGGCCATTTTTAGATATGTTCGTGATAATATTTATTGATGATATTCTGGTTTATTCACATTCAGAGGAGGATTATGCGGACCACATGCGAGCAGTACTCCAAACCTTTTGTGATCGTAAGTTGTATGCTAAGTTTTCTAAATGTGAGTTCTGGTCGAAGTTTGTAGAATTCTTGGGACATATTGTATCCGATGAAGGTATAAAGGTAGACACTCTGAAGACTGAGGCCATGAAATTGTGGCCTTGACCTACCATTCCGACAGAGGTTCATATCTTTCTAGGCTTAGCAAGATACTACCAAAGGTTTGTAGAGGGTATTTCTTCCCTTTCGGCGCCATTGACAAAGCAAACTCAGAAAGAAGCTAAGTTTCAGTGAACAGAGGCTTGCGAGCAAAGTTTCCAAGAGCTTAAGAACAATTTGACCTCATCGCCAGTTCTAACACTTTTAGAGGGTCCAAAGGGTTATGTCATGTATTATGATGCCTCAAGTATCGGGTTAGGACGTGTCCTAATGAAACATGGGAAGGTAATTGCGTACGTTTCAAGGCAATTGAGGAAGAACGAGAGGAATTGTCTGACCCATGACCTTGAGTTAGCTGCGATTGTCCGTGCACTTAAGATATGGTAGCATTATTTATATGGTGTTCATGTGTATATATTTATAGATCATAAAAGCCTGCAATATATTTTCAAGCAAAAAAAATGAATTTGCGACAAAGGTGATGGATAGAGTTATGGAAAGATTACGATGTTAACATTCTCTACCATCCAGGGAAAGCTAATTTTATAGTAGATTCCTTAAGTTGCCGATCTATGGGTAGCTTAGCACGTGTTGAGGCTGAGAAAAGAGAACTAGCTAGAGAGCTTCATCAATTGGGTTGTTTGGGAGTTCGGTTAGTAGATTCGGACGATGGTGGAGGTGTACTTCAAAGAATTACAAAATCATCTCTCATAGCTGAAGTCAGGGTAAGGTAGTACGAGGACCCAGAGTTGGTCGAGTTGAGAGAGCAAAATCCGCAGCAAAAAAAGCCATTGTTAGAGCTCAACGGATATGGGGTTCTCAGTTAGGGGGTCGTCTGTGTGTTCCAGATTTAGCAGGTCTACGAGATAGGATTATGTCAGAGGGACATTATTCATGGCACTCCATTCATCCTGGGTCGACAAAGATGTATCATGACATTAAGGAAGTGTACTGGTTGAACGATATGAAGAATAACATTGCTGAGATTGTCACCTAGTGTCCTAGTTGCCAGCAGGTGATGGTAGAGCACCAGAAGCCCGGAGGTCTAATGTAGACTATAGAGCTCCTAACGTGGAAATAAGAGGCGATAAACATGGAATTCATCACGAGTTTGCCTCGTTCTCATTGTAAGTTCGATTTTATATGCTCACGAAATCAGCCCATTTCCTACCAGTCAGAGCTACATATACAACCAAAGATTCTGCAAAGTTATATACTAAGGAGATAGTACGGCTACACGGAGTGCCAGTATCTATTATATCTGACTGTGGGGCCCAGCTTACAATACATTTCTAGAGGTCATTTCAGAGAGGTCTAGGGACTCAGGTGAATCTTAGCACAACTTTTCATCCATAGACTGATGGACAAGCCAAGAGTACAATTGAGACGCTCGAGGATATGTTACAAGCTTGTGTGTTGGATTTTAAAAGAATTTGGGATGAACATCTACCTCTTATCGAGTTTCCATAAAATAGCAGTTACCACTCCGGTATCCAGATGGCTCCGTACGAGTCTTTGTATGGGCGTAAGTGCAGATCTCCTATAGGGTGGTTTGATGTTGGAGAATCTGCGTTACATGGGCCAGACATGGTTCAGTAGGCCATAGAGAAAGCAAAGCTTATCCAGGAGCAACTGTTGATAACTCAGAGTTGTTATAAGTCAAATTCTGACGTGCGGCGGCGAGACTTAGAGCTCAGGGTTTGACGACTAGGTATTCATAAAGGTGTCGCCTATGAAGGGCGATATGAGGTTTAGCAAGAAAGTCAACCATAGCCCATAATATATTGGGCCTTATAGGATTATTCAAAGAGTGGGGCGAGTAGCATATGTGCTAGACCTGCCCTCGGAATTAGAGTCTATCCATCCGATTTTTCACGTATCTATGCTACGGAAGTGCGTTGATGATCCTACCCGAGTGGTGTCCACTGATGATGTACAGATCATGAAGAACTTATCATACGAGGAAGTTCCAGTTGCCATCTTAGACCGATAAATCCGCAAGCTATGAAATAAGGAAGTAACCTCTGTGAAAGTTTTATAGAGAAGCAAGAACGTGGAAGAGATGATATGGGAAGCAGATGAAGAAATGAAGTCTAAATATCCCCACCTATTTCAAACTGAAGATATGGCTCGAGATGGGATTCTTAAACACAACTATATTCAGGACCATAGGTCATCAGGTAAGCTCTTATTTTTGACTTTCAGTATTTATGAATGACGGCCGTGTGAGGCCAAGTGTTTCTATTTATAGACATTGGCCATGTAATGCATGTATAGTATGTTTTATGGCTGCGTGCAAGTTGGTTTTAGTCTAGTGTACAGAAGAGACTCTGGAAAAATTTTCCCAAGTCTCTAAGTGTAAATATTCGAGGATGAATGTTCCTAAGGGGGGAATGATGTTACACCCCATATTTTCGTACGTAAAAGTGCCTCATAAGCAAACTAATGTAAGATAAAAAATGATATAATATTTGGAATTATATAATATAATTTATCATTCTACCTCGGAGGTTACAAATATTGAAGATCATGAACAACAAGTAAAAAGAGGGTTGGAAGGTTCAGAAGCTAAAGGAATTGAAGAAAATAATGGTTCGTCGAAAGTCGACAAGTTTGGAATGTTATAACCCGTACCTTTGGAGTGAGACTAGGGTTCTTAACATGATAAGAGTGTTATGATATGATTTATTTTAGTTTTATGATAGTCATGTGTTAATTTTTAGGTCAAGCGAGTTGTGGAACAAAAGTCGATGAAAGTCATCACATGTTACATTCATAAGTTTTACTGAAATTTGGGTAAAATGTAACTACGATTTTCTCCATATATACTTAGAGTTAAGGGGTGTTCCTCCCATAAAATTGAATATCTATTAGTCTATTTTCTAACTCTTTAACCCGTTTGTCAATACGACATTGGAGTAGAGATATATATACGTGTTTGCAAGACTGCTAGGTGACAAGTAGGTGTCTCACCTACTTGCTTAAATGAGAGGATTATATATGTCCAAAAATGGACCAGTTTGGGTCATCCAAAGAGAACTTTTAAGGGCATATTTCCTTCATATAATACACTGATAATAGGTCACAATAACCAGATCTAAACCTCTGCAAACATCCTCCAAAATTTTGCACACAAAACCTAATTGATTTCCTCTCCTTTACAAGTTCTAGTTGTAGGAAAAACCTAGAGTTTGAAGAACCAAGATAGGAGCTGAGTTATTCAATAAATAAGGTACGTTTAGTGCTCTATTTAATCCATTTTTTTTTGCTGTAAATGTATGGCAATTCGTTCTTTATTTGTAAGAACTCATGGGACGGTGATCGGAACCCGTGAGTTTGCGTTATTCAACTTGTAGTGGATTGTTTTGTGTTACTGTTGGATTGCATATTTTGCTACTATTTTAAGGATTTTTGGAGGAGAAAGGGTGTGGAGAAACACCACATAAATGAAGGGTGGTGGGCTTATCGTTCTCCTTAACATTTTTGGGATGTTGTACACTACTACGGTGGTCATTTTGTGTATGAAGAGATTGGGGTGTGTTGGACTATTTTGTAGTATTTTGTTGTGTATATAAGGTTAGAAAATAATGTATATATGTTTTAATTGTTGTACTCTTGTGTTTTTGGAGTTATATTGAATTTTAATTAAGTAAAAATCATAGGGGAGATGCTGCCCATTTTTATATAAAATAAGACTACGTTCGTTATGCGATAGTTGTACCTTTCGTAACTTAATGATAGTATTACTATCGTTGTTGTAGATTAAGGTGAGAAGAGACGAGTTCAACATGGTTATTAGCAATATTGTGATAAGGTATGTTAAGGCAAAACATTTTCTTCATTTTGGCATGATCTCATAACTATATGTATTTGATAACGAGACATAAAGAGAAATTCCTATTCCTGAATTTATTCACATTTTCTTAGTCTCAGAAGTTACAACATTCTCCCTTTTTGGAACTTTATATTGTGTTAAGTATTATCTTCTTTCAGTCAAGAGGGTATAGGGTGTGTGTGTGTATATATATATATATATATATATATATATATATATATATATATATATATATATAAAATTATAATATTTTCACCACCACCGAGCTATAATCGGTGGGTAGGCCCCTATTGGGTAACCTATGATCAGCTGGTACGTTATATACCGAGCCTACCGTTGCTGAGGGCCTATGAGCAAGCCCAGAATGACCGAGAGACCAAGATTAGTATGGCCGAGTGCCTATGCATGAGCCTACTACGGCCGAGCAGTTAGACATGTATTTTACTTACTATATTGAGAGAGTTGAGTTTGTATCAACATGTAAGTATATCTACAAATCATCTTTGACTCCCAGTTAATTTCAATTTTTATATTATCAGTTTAGTTTCAGCTTTCAGTTATTCTATTGCCTTACATACTCGATACATTATTTCATACTGACGTCGCATTCACGGGAACACTGCCTTTCATGCATGCAGGTTCGAATAGACAGACTGGTAAACCTCCTTCGTTGGTGCTGTTTTGTGATCAGCTTGATAGGTAAGCTCCACGTACTTCAGAGTTGTCGGGTCTGGGATTTTGAGTACATATTGTGTATATATTATGGGTAGGTCAGGGCCCTGTTCCGATCACAGTATATCCATCAGTAGAGGCTTCTAGACATATTCTGTCAGTTAGTGCACTATGTTGGGCTTGTAGGCCTTGTATATATATTTTTGATAGTTTGTCAGTTGTAGTAGTTATGACAGCCTTATCGGCCCAACTTTATATTGATGTTCAGTCAGAGCTATTTTCCATTCATTTTTATATTTTGTTTCAAAAATTGTCTTGCAACGTGGCCCTATGGCCAAAGTATGGCATTGTATGTTCAGAGTCCCTCAAACGCAACTTGGTACACTAGGTTAACTGAGGTATCGAGTGCCGGTCTCGCAAATGCGAAGTCAACCGTACAAGTCAACCTTCGCAAATGCGAAACCAAGTGCATAATGCTTAAATTCGCAAATGCAAACTTTGAGACCGCAAATGCGATGCTCAATAGTAATGTCATTGTTCGCAATTGCGATCCTCACTTCGCAAATTCGATTATCACGCTTCAGTTATGGGAACTTTTGTAATTTCACATTTTTGGCCCCAAACCCTTTAATATAATGATTACATAATTAATCTATTGTGAAAGATCACTATGTTATAATCAAATAACTCATTATATTACTAAAGATATGGTAATAAGTTATATGTCTATGTGTATAAATATCCTATTATCTATAATAGTATATATGATATTAATTATATACTATGGAGGGGGCTCGGGCAGTCGGCCAGCCCAGTCCGCACATCGGATTACTCGGGGTGCTCCAGTAAGTTCTTTTAATTCACCACCGACATGAGTTTCTACAATGGTTATTCCAATTATCTGGCACAGGCTCAATATGAGCAGCCTAACCCGCAAAAAGGGTTGTTATGAATATGGTGATACTAGGCACATCATGAGAAAAATTATCAAAAACTTGGGAGAGACTTATTTCATCAAAGTACTCAGGCTAGGTGCCCCATTGCAGTTACTACACCACCCACACGACCAGTTAGGGGTGGAGGACAAACGGGTAAAAGGCGTCCTAGAGGTGGAGACCCAGCCGTTGATATATTTGTTTTACGGTATGGCGGAGGTCGCTACATCAGATGGTGTCATTATAGGTACGACCTCGATTTAATATAAAGGAATAATTTCCTTAAGTTGATTCGGTTCTCAATATCAAAACGAGGCTTCCTATTGTGCTCCACTTATGAGTGAGCTTCATAATTCTATAATCTACTTATGTGTTTACCCCTGTTGGGAGATTTTATGGAGATAACTACGCCTATCATTTCGTATTGGTCACTAATAAGAGCTGCGAGGCTAAATGTGGCTTTCTGTTACTCGTTTCGGTAAATTTTGATATAAATTCCGAATAATTAATTGCAAATTATGAATTATATGCCCTACCGGTATGGGGTTCATTATGTGTTGTGATTTGGTGTAATCGAAATTATTTAAAAAGAGAAAATGAAAATTTTTAATTGGCACGATGTGCATATTACTTGATTCAGAACTGAGAATGACATCCTCACATTTTTATATAAATTGATATGTTTAAACCGGGCTACGAGCTGCGGTGGAAGTTATATAAGGACGAGATCCTTGTGAGGAAAATTCATGTGTTTAAGTTCTCCCTTGTGAAATTAAATTTGTACTATAGTACTAATAGGGAGTCATGCTTGTTAGGCTTATTTGAAAATTCTTATATAAAATTCTTTGTGCATAGTTGTCAAATTCGTGTTGTAATTATTAGTTTTTAACCTACGAGGTAGGTACCCGCCTAGGTGGCGTTAAATGTGACTCGTTAATTCGGGTAAATAATTATGAAGTCTTCATGCCTCGCATCTAGTTATCAGTATTGTGAAGGTTTGCAACGAGATTTTTGTTAACATGAGGTTAAATGACGATTCTGTAATTGATTATGAACAACTATTAAGACCAAATTGATCCAAGAGGGTGCCCCATTTTACAAGGTCAGACGAGTGTGAGTTAAACTTTCAGAAGCTCAAGATCACTTTGACTCCGACACAAGCGTTGGTATTACTTACATGTTCAAGGTCTTATACTGTGTATTGTGATGTGTCGCGTATTGGTCTCGGCGTGATGTTGATGCAAGACGGTAGGGTGATTGCCTACGCGTCCAGACAGTTAAAGGTACATGAGAAAAAGAAAAAAAAAATTCGATCCACGGCCTTGAGTTAACAGCTATTGTTCGTGCCTTGAAGAATTTGGCGGCATTATTTGTACGGTGTCCATTGTGAGGTCTACATCGATCACCGAAGTCTACAACATCTGTTTAAATAGAAGGATCTTAATTTGCGGCAGCGAAGATGGTTGGAGTTGCTTAAGGATTATGATATCACCATTCTCTATCATCTTAGGAAGGCCAATGTAGTGGCCGATGCCTTGAGTCGTAAGGCGGAGAGTTTGGGCAGCTTAGCATATTTACCGGTAGCAGAGAGGCCTTTGGCCTTGAATATTCAGGCCTTGGCCAACCAGTTTGTCAGATTGGATGTTTCTTAACCGAGTCGAGTTTTGGCTTGTGTGGTTTCTCAGTCTTCTCTTTATGATCATATCAGGGAGCGTCAGTATGATGACCCCCATCTGCTTGTCCTTAAGGATACAGTTCAGCACGGTGATGCCAAGGAAGTCACTATTGGAGAAGACGATGTACTACAGATGCGGGGCAGGCTATGTGTGCCTAATGTGGATGGCTTGCGTGAGTTGATTCTCCAGGAGGCTCACAGTTTGCAGTACTCGATTCATCCAGGTGCTGCGAAGATGTATCAGGACTTGAGATAGCACTATTGGTGGAGGCGTATGAAGAAGGACATAGTGGGGTATGTATCTCGGTGTTTAAATTGTCAACAGGTAAAATATGAGCATCAACGACCGGGTGGATTACTTCAGAAGTTAGAGATTCCAGAATGAAAATGGGAGCGGGTCACTATGGATTTCGTTGTTGGGCTCCCACGGACTCAGCGGAAGTTGGACGCAGTTTGGATGATTGTGGATAGGCTGACCAAATCAGCTCATTTCATTCCGGTGATTACTACTTACTCCTCAGAGCAGCTGGCTCAGGTATATATTCGCGAGATTGTCAGACTTCACGGTGTACCAGTATCTATCATCTCTGACCGGGGTACACAGTTTACCTCACAGTTTTGGAGGGAAGTTCAACGTGACTTGGGTACTCGGGTAGAGTTGAGTACATCATTTCACCCTCAGACGGACGGGTAGTCCGAACGCACTATTCAGATACTGGAGGATATGCTTCGTGCGTGTGTGATAGATTTTGGGGGTGCTTGGGATTAGTTCTTACCACTTGCGTAGTTTGCTTACAACAACAGTTATTAGTCAAGCATTCAGATGGCTCCGTATGAGGCCTTGTATGGTAGGTGGTGCCAGTCCCTAGTGGGTTGGTTCGAACTGGGTGAGGCTAGGCTATTGGGTACAGACTTGGTTCAGGATGCCTTGGAAAAGGTTAAGTTGATTCAGGATTGATTTTGTACAGCCCAATCTAGACAGAAAAGTTATGCGAATCGGAAGGTTCGTGATATTGCATTCATGGTTGGTGAGCGGGTATTGCTCCGGGTTTCGCCTATGAAGGGTGTGATGAGGTTCGGGAAGAAGGGCAATTTGAGCCCTAGGTATATTGAGCCTTTTGAGATTCTTGAGAGAGTTGGAGAGGTGGCTTACAAACTTGCACCACCACCTAGTCTCTTTGCCGGTCATCCGGTATTCCATGTTTCCATGCTTCGAAAATATCACGGCGATCCGTCTCATGTGTTAGACTTCAGTTCGGTTCAGTTGGACAAGAATCTATCTTATGTTGAGGAACCAATGGCTATTTTGGATAGGCATGTTCGAAAGCTGAGGTCAAAGAATATTGCTTCCGTGAAGGTTCAGTGGAGGGGTAATCCGGTCGAGGAGGTGACTTGGGAGACCGAGCATGATATGCGCAGCTGTTATCCACACTTATTCACCAGCTTAGGTACTTTTTCTAACTCCGTTCGAGGACGAACGGTTGTTTTAGAGGTGGAGAATGTGATGACCCAAAATGTCATCTTTAAATTTAATAATTAATTTTGTATTCTAAGACCTCGAAAAGCACTATTTATCATTCCTCGACTTGCGTGCGTAGTCCGTAAAATTTTTTGAAAAGTTTTCAGGTGAAAAATGAATTAAAATATGAATTAGAGCTTTAAAACTCAACTGAGTTGACTTTGGTCAACATTTTGAGCAAACGGATCTGGATCAGTGTTTTGATAGTTTTGGTAGGTCCTTATCGTGATTTGGGACTTAGGCGTATGCCCGATATCAAATTCCAAAGTCCCTAGCCCGAGATATGGAATTTTGATGAATAATTAAAAGTTTAAGTTCAAATAGTGACCGGATGTCAAATTATGTGCAAACGATCCCGGAATAGAATTTTGATGATTTCAACAGCTCCGTATGGTGATTTTGGACTTAGGAGCATGATCAAAATTTTATTTGGAAGTCCGTAGTGGAATTAGGCTTGAAATGCCAAAAGTTGAATTTTTGGGAAGTATAACCGGGGGGTTGACTTTGTGATATCGAGGTAGAAATCCGATTCTGAAAATTTTCATAGCTCAGTTATGTCATTTATGACTTGTGTGCAAAATTTGAAATCATTTTCGAATTGATTTGATATGTTTCGACACAAGATATAGAATTTGAAAGTTCAAAGTTCATTGATTTTGATTTGAGGTGCGATTCGTCGTTTTGATGTTGTTTGATGTAGTTTGAAGTCTCGACTAAGTTCGTATGGTATTTTGGAACATGTTGGAATAATTGATTAAGGTCCCGAGGGTCTCGGGTGAATTTCGGAAGGTAAACGGAATGGATTTCGGACAAAGAGTGCTGGAAATTTCTGTTGCAGAAATTTCGTGCGTGGAGCCAATTTTGGAAGCTTATATCTCGCAATTCATAAGGAATCAGAACATTTTCAAAACATGAAAGTTGTAGTCATTTGATTATAGTTGCAGAAAGTTAAACCATGCATTATTTGGATATTTGTACAGAAAGTTATGACTGATTGAATGAAGGCTAGTAGAGCAGTTTCGCCAGAAATTTCAGATTTTTCTGATGCATGGAGCCGACTTTGGAAGCCTATATCTCGCAATTCATAAGGAATCAGAACATTTTCAAAACATGAAAGTTGCAGTCGTTTGATTATAGTTTCCAGAAAGTTAAACCATTTATCATTTGGACATTTGTACATGAAGTTATGATCAATTGAAGTAAGGCTAGTAGAGCAGTTTCTGGTTGACTTTTAGTGACGAAAAATGGACTTTTAGTGACGGATTGGCAGAAACTTAAGGACCAAAAATGGTCATTTCATTCATTTCGTTTTGGATTTTTGGAGCACGGTTCTTGGGCGATTTTTGGGCGATTTTCACGGGAAAACATTGGGGTAAGTATTCCTTATCCTATATTGATTATATTTCATGATTCCATACTCATTTACATCATGAATCCGTGAATTTATGGAAGAAAAATCAAGATTTTTGCAAAATCTTTCAAAAATGAAAATTTAAGATTTGGAGGTCGAGTTGTTATCGGATTTTGGTAAAATTGGTATGGGTGGACTCGTAATTGAATGGGTTGTCGAATTTTATAAGTTTCGTCGGATTCCGAGATGTGGGCCCCACGGGCAAATTTTGAGCTAATTTTGGATTTTAATGAAAATGTAATATTTTCTTATGAAATTGATTACTATATTTTTTGTTGACTCTATCGAATTAATTATGACTAGATACGAGTCGATCGGAGTCAGTAAATCGAGGAAAAAATATAATACTTGATTAAATTAGAGCAAGTCGAGGTAAGTGACTTGTCTAACCTTGTGTGGGGGAAATTTCCCCTAGGATTGATAATTGTAATGTGTGGAAAATCGTGTACACAAGGTGACCTGTGTGTACACGTGCTAAATGTGAATGATTATATTTTAAATTGTGTAGATCATTGTTATGAATTAATTAAATTATTTTATTTTGTTATATTCTTCATTATTGATTTAATGTTTATATTTTAAATTTGTTTGACCTTTTCCGGCTAATTGTGTTTTTTTATTTAGTTGGAACTTGGTTTCTTTTATTCTGTGCATTATTTGAAGGTTGATTTTTTTTAAATTAAATATTATTAATATGAAGTATTTGACATTTTTAAACTTGATATTGAAGCAACATATTAAAGGTTTTGAAATATTATTTTCCTGAATTATTTACTCCTGAATATTTTTGTAAGATTTTCGCACTCATTGTGATGGAGCAGTGAGCTCTTTATTGTGAAAATATATTATTGTTGAATTATTTTGACATGAGCCGTGAGCTCTTTATTGTGGAAAAATATTATTGTTGAATTATTTTGATATGAGCCGTGAGCTCTTTATTGTAGAAAAATATTATTGATGATTTATTTTGGCATGAGCCGTGAGCTCTTTATTGTGAAAAAATATTGTTGTTGAATTAGTTTGGCAAGTTAAATTATTTGAGCACTTGAGGTGCAAATTGTGATATATTGTGATATTGATACGCATGCGGTGGTATAAGGTCTGGGTGTTGAAACGCATGCGGTGAGATAAGGGTGGCTTGATACGCGTGGCTAGTAGGGGTGACTACTAGAAGTCATGTGGTGTGATAAGGGTGGCTAAAACGCGGGATGCTATTTCGGGAAAAAATATTTTCAATAAATTGTGAAGGCTCCCGCGGTGATATAAGGAAATGAGATATTGTGAAATTATTTATAACTTGGGACTACGAGGCGGTACCTCGGTAGTGCCCTTGTTGATATTGATCTATGGCCATAGTTGCTTTCGATTAACTGTTGTGACTTCCATAAAGTTGAAGAAAATTCTGTTTTGATTCCACGAGATATTATTTGCAATTATTTGGTGTCACTAAATGTGACATACTATTTGATTCATTTTCAATGTCATTTTATTTTACTACATTGATAAATATTTGACCATGCCATTATTATATTCCAATAGGGCCTCACCTGACCTCGTCACTACTCTACCGAGGTTAGGCTTGACACTTACTGGATACCGCTGTGGTGTACTCATACTGCGCTTCTGCACATCTTTTTATGCAGATCCAGGTACATTTTTACCAGCCTAGACGTCAGTGAGTTACCCGCGCACGGAGACGTCGAGCTATATCTGCCAGCGTCCGCAGACTCCGGAGTCCCCTTCTATCATTTTATGTTGCTTCCTTATATTTTATTTAGACCTTGACATATAAAGACATTGAGAATAAATTCTTAGAAGCTTGTGACTTATTTCTACCAGATTTTAGGAGTTGAAATTGTTTGAATTGTAGTTTATTTATTTCATATATTTATTATTATTCCGCATTGATAGGCTTACCTAGTCTTAGAGACTAGGTTGTCACGACCCCAAATTCCCTCCGTAGGATGTCGTGATGGCACCTAGTCTCTAAGACTAGGTAAGCCTATCAATGCGAAATAATAATAAATATCTGAAATAAATAAACTACAATTCAAACAATTTCAACTCCCAAAACCCGGTAGAAATAAGTCACAAGTTTCTAAGAATTTATTCTCAATGTCTCTATATGTCAAGGTCTAAATAAAATATAAGGAAGCAACATAAAATGATAGAAGGGAACTCCGGAGTCTGCGGACGCTGGCAGATATACCTCGAAGTCTCCGTGCGCAAATAACTCACTGACGTCTAGGCTGGTAAAATATACCTGGATCTGCACAAAAAGATGTGCAGAAGCGTAGTATGAGTAGATCACAGTGGTACCCAGTAAGTGCCAAGCCTAACCTCGGTAGAGTAGTGACGAGGTCAGGTGAGGCCCTACTGGAATATAATAATGGCATGGTAAAATATTTATCAATGTAGTAAAATAAAATGACATTGGAAATGAATCAAATAGTATGTCACATCTAATGACATCAAATAATTACAAATAATATCTCGTGGAATCAAAAAAGAATTTCCTTCTACTTTATGAAAATCACAACAATTAATCGAAAGCAACTATGGCCATAAATCAATATCAACAAGGGCACTCCCGAGGTACCGCCTCGTAGTCCCAAATCATAAATAAATTCACAATATCTCATTTTCTTATATCACCGCGGGAGCCTTCATAATTTATTTAAAGAAAATATTTTTCCCGAAATAGCATCCCACGTTTTAGCCACCCTTATCACACCGCATGACTTCTAATAGTCACCCCTACTAGCCACGCATATCAAGCCACCCTTATCTCACCGCATGCGTTTCAACACCCAGACCTTATACCACCGCATGCGTATCAATATCACAATATATCACAATTTGCACCTCAAGTGCTCAAATAATTTAACTTGCCAAAATAATTCAACAACAATATTTTTCCACAATAAAGAGCTCACGGCTCATGCCAAAATAAATCATCAATAATAGTTTTTCACAATAAAGAGCTCACGGCTCATGTCAAAATAATTCAATAACAATATTTTTTCACAATAAAGAGCTCACGGCTCATGCCAAAATAAATCATCAATAATAGTTTCCCACAATAAAGAGCTCACGGCTCATGTCAAAATAATTCATCAATAATATTTTTTTATAATAAAGAGCTCACGGCTCATGTCAAAATAATTCAACAATAATATTTTTCCACAATAAAGAGCTCACGGCTCATGCCAAAATAAATCATCAATAATAGTTTTCCACAATAAAGAGCTCTCGGCTCATGTCAAAATAATTCATCAATAATATTTTTCCATAATAAAGAGCTCACGGCTCATGTCAAAATAATTCAACAATAATATTTTTCCACAATAAAGAGCTCACGGCTCCCTCACAATGAGTATAAAAATATTCAGGAGTAAATAATTTAGGAAAATAATATTTCAAAATCTTTACTACGTTGCTTCAATATCAAGTTTAAAAATGTCAAATACTTCATATTAATAATATTTAATTTAAAGAAAATCAACCTTCAAATAATGCACAGAATAAAAGAAACCAAGTTTCAACTAAACAGGTAAAACAATTAGTAAGAAAAGATCAAACAAATTTGAAGTATATATCTCACATCAATGATGAAGAATATAACAAGATAAAATAATTTAATAAATGCGCAACAGTGATCTACACAATTTAAAAATATAATCTTTCGCAATTTAACCCGTGTACACACTCGTCACCTCGTGCACACGACTTTCAACATATTTTAATAATCACATCAATACCAATCCTAGGGGAAATTTCTCCCACACAAGGTTAGACAAGTCACTTACCTCGACTTGCTCCAATTTAACCAAGTATTATGCTTTTTCCTCGAATTTCTGACTCCGATCGACTCGTATCTAGTCATAATTAATTCGATAGAGTCAACAAAAATTATAGTAATCAATTTCATAAGAAAATATTACATTTTCATTAAAATCCAAAATTAGCTCAAAATTTGCCTGTGGGGCCCACATCTCGGAATCCGGCGAAACTTATAAAATTCGACAACCCATTCAATTACGAGTCCACCCATACCAATTTTACCAAAATCCGATAACAACTCGACCTCCAAATCTTAAATTTTCGTTTTTGAAAGATTTTGCAAAAATCTTGATTTTTCTTCCATAAATTAACGGATTCATGATGTAAATGAGTATGAAATCATGAAATATAATCAATATAGGATAAGGAACACTTACCCCAATGTTTTCCCGTGAAAATGACCCAAAAATCGCCCAAGAATCGTGCTCCAAAAATCCAAAACGAAATGAATGAAATGAGCATTTTTGGTCCTTAAGTTTCTGCCAATCCGTCACTAAAAGTCCATTTTTCGTCACTAAAAGTCTACCAGAAACAGCTCTACCAGTCTTACTTCAATTGATCATAACTTTATGTACAAATGTCCAAATGATAAATGATTTAACTTTCTGGAAACTAGAATCCACCGACTACAACTTGCATGTTTTGCAATTATTTTGATTCCTTATGCATTGCGAGATATAAGCTTCCAAAGTCGGCTGCATGCATCAGAATTTCTGGCGAAACTACTCTACCAGCCTTCATTCAATCCATCATAACTTTCTGTACAAATGTCCAAATAATGCATAGTTTAACTTTCTGGAACCTATAATCATACGACTACAACTTTCATGTTTTGCACATTTTCTGATTCCTTATTAATTGCGAGATATAAGCTCCCAAAGTCATCCCTGTGCAGCAGAAATTTCTGGCGATGCACAGTGCTGTAGCAAAAATCTGCAGTAGCAGCTTCAGTCAATCGATCATAACATTTTGTATAAATGTCCGAATGATAAATGGTTTATCATTCTGGAAACTAAAATCAAAGAGCTACAAATCATGTTTTGAAAATGTTCAGATTCCTTATAGATTTCGAGATATAAGCTTCCAAAGTCAGCTCTGCGATTGCACCGGTTGCTGTCCAAAAACAGCTTCTGCAGCAGAAAAATTCCAGCAGCTCCTTTTTGTCCGAAATTCATTCCGTTAACCTTCCGAAATTCACCCGAGGCCCTCGGTACCTTAACCAAATATACCAACATGTCCCAAAATACAATATGAACTTAGTTGAGGCTTCAAACCATGCCAACCAACGCCGAAATTACAAATCGCGCATCGAATCAAATTATGAGTTTTCAAATCTTCCAACTTCTATATTTTGCGTCGAAACATATCAAATCAATTCCGATTGACCTCAAATTTTGCACACAAGTCATAAATGACATAACTGAGTTATGAAAATTTTCAGAATCGGATTTCGACCCCGATATCAAAAAGTCAACCCCTTGATCAAACTTCCCAAAAATTCAACTTTCGACATTTCAAGCCTAATTCTACTACGGACTTCCAAATAAAATTCCGATCACGCTCCTAAGTCCAAAATCACCATACGGAGCTGTTGGAATCATCAAAATTCTATTCCGGGGTCATTTGCACATAATTTGACATCCGGTCACTATTTGAACTTAAACTTTTAATTTTTCATCAAAATTGCATATCTCGGGCTAGGGACCTCGGAATTTGATTCCGGGCATACGCCTAAGTCCCAAATTACGATACATACCTCAAAATTGTCAAAATACTGATCCGGGTCTGTTTGCTAAAAATATTGACCAAAGTCAACTCAGTTGAGTTTTAAAGCACTAATTCACATTTTAATTCATTTTTCACCTGAAAACTTTCCAAAAATTTTTTACGGACTGCACACTCAAGTCGAGTAATGGTAAATAGTGCTTAGATCACATAATTAATCATTAAATTTAAAGATGATATTTTGGGTCATCACATTCTCCACCTCTAAAACAAACGTTCGTCCTCGAACGGAGTTAGAAAAAGTACCTAAGCTGGTGAATAAGTGTGGATAACAGCTGCGCATATCATGCTCGGTCTCCCAAGTCGCCTCCTCGACCGGATGACCCCTCCACTGAACCTTCACGGAAGCAATGTTCTTTGACCTCAGCTTTCGAACATGCCTATCCAAAATAGCCATTGGTTCCTCAACATAAGATAGATTCTTGTCCAACTGAATCGAACTGAAGTCTAGCACATGAGACGGATCGCTGTGATATTTCCGAAGTATGAAAACATGGAATACCGGATGACCGTCAAGGAGACTAGGTGGTAGTGCAAGTTTGTAAGCCACCTCTCCAACTATCTCAAGAATCTCAAAAGGGCCAATATACCTAGGGCTCAAATTGCCCTTCTTCCCGAACCTCTTCACACCCTTCATAGGCGAAACCCAGAGCAATACCCGCTCACCAACCATGAATGCAACATCACGAACCTTCCGATTTGCATAACTTTTCTGTCTAGATTGGGCTGTACGAAGTCAATCCTGAATCAACTTAACCTTTTCCAAGGCATCCTGAACCAAGTCTGTACCCAATCGCCTAGCCTCGCCCGGTTCGAACCAACCCACTGGGGACCGGCACCGCCTACCATACAAGTCCTCGTACGGAGCCATCTGAATGCTTGACTGGCAACTATTGTTGTAAGCAAACTCCGCAAGTAGTAAGAACTGATCCCAAGCAGCCCCAAAATCTATCACACACGCACGAAACATATCCTCTAATATCTGAATAGGGTGTTCGGATTGCCTATCCGTCTGAGGGTGAAATGTTGTACTCTTATCCACACGAATACCCAACTCTTGATGTACAGCCCTCCAAAACCGTAAGGTAAACTGTGTACCCCAGTCAGAGATGATAGATACTGGTACACCGTGAAGTCTGACAATCTCGTGAATATATACATGAGCCAGCTGCTCTGAAGAGTAAGTAGTAATCACAGGAATGAAATGAGCTGATTTGTTCAGCCTATCCACAATCACCCAAACTGCGTCCAACTTCCACTGAGTCTGTGGGAGCCCAACAACGAAATCCATAGTGATCCTCTCCCATTTCCATTCTGGAATCACTAACTTCTGAAGCAATCCACTAGGTCGTTGATGCTCATATCTCACTTGTTGACAATTTAGACACCGAGCTACATACTCCACTATGTCTTTCTTCATCTTCCTCCACCAATAATATTGCCTCAAGTCCTGCTACATCTTCGTAGCACCCGGATGTATGGAGTACCGCAAATTATCAGCCTCCTGGAGAATCAATTCACGAAAACCATCTACATTAGGCACACATAGCCTACCCTGCATCCATAATACATCTTCATCTCCAATAGTGACTTCCTTGGTATCGCCGTGCTGAACTGTGTCCTTAAGGACAAGCAGATGGGGGTCATCATACTGACGTTCCCTGATACGATCATAAAGTGAAGACTGGAAAACCACGCAAGCCAAAATCCGACTCGGCTCGGAAACATCCAATCTAACAAACTGGTTGGCCAAGGCCTGAACGTCCATGGCTAAAGGCCTCTCTGCTACCGGTAAATATGTTAAGCTACCCAAACTCTCCGCCTTACGACTTAAGGCATCGGCCACCACATTGGCCTTCCCCGGATGATAGAGAATGGTGATATCATAATCCTTAAGCAACTCTAACCATCTCCGCTGCCACAAATTAAGATCCTTCTGTTTAAACAGATGTTGTAGACTCCGGTGATCAGTGTAGATTTCACAATGGATACTGTACAAATAATGCCGCCAAATTTTTAAGGCATGAATAATAGCTGCTAACTCCAGGTCATGTACAGGATAATTCTTTTCATACACCTTTAACTGTCTGGATGTGTAGGCAATCACCCTACCGTCTTGTATCAACATCGCGCCGAGACCAATACGCGACGCGTCACAATACACAATATAAGACCTTGAATATGTAACTAATACCAACGCTTGTGTCGGAGTCAAAGTGATCTTGAGCTTCTGAAAGCTTAACTCACACTCGTCTGACCTTGTAAATGAGGCACCCTCTTGGATCAATTTGGTCTTAATAGTTGTTCATAATCAATTACAGAATCGTCATTTAACCTCATGTTAACAAAAATCTCATTGAAAACCTTCATAATACTGATAACTAGATGCGAGGCATGAAGACTTCATAATTATTTACTCGAATTAACGAGTCACTTTTAACGCCACCTAGGCGGGCACCTACCTCGTAGGTTAAAAATTAATAATTACAACACAAATTTGACAACTATGCACAGAGAATTTCATATAAGAATTTTCAAATAAGCCTAACAGGCATGAATCCCTATTAGTACTATAGTACAAATTTAATTTCACAAGGGAGAACTTAAACACAAGAATTTTTCTCACAAGGATCTCGTCCTTATATAACTTCCACCGCAGCTCGTAGCCCGGTTTAAACATATCAATTTACATAAAAATGTGAGGATCTCGTCCTCAGTTCTGAATCACATGTAATATGCACATCGTGCCAATTGAAAATTTCTATTTTCTCCCTTTAAATAATTTCGGTTACACCAAATCACAACACATAATGAACCCCACACCGGTAGGGCATATAATTCATAATTTGCAATTAATTATTCGGAATTTACATAAAAATTTACCGAAATGAGTAACAGAAAGCCACATTTAGCCTCGCAGCTCTTATTAGTGACCAACACGAAATGATAGGCGTAGTTATCTCCATAAAATCTCCCAACAGGGGTAAACACATAAGTACATTATATAATTATGAAGCTCACTCATAAGTGGAGCACAATAGGAAGACTCGTTTTGATATTTAGAACCGAATCAACTTAAGGAAATTATTCCTTTATATTAAATCGAGGTCGTACCTGTAATGACACCATCTGATGTAGCGACCTCCGCCATACCGTAAAACAAATATATCAATGGCTGGGTCTCCACCTCTAGGATGCCTTTTACTCATATGTCCTTCACCCCTAACTGGTCGTGTGGGTGGTGTAGTAACTATAATGGGGCACGTAGCCTGAGTGCTTTGATGAAATAAGTCTCTCTCAAGTTTTTGATAATTTTTCTCATGATGTGCCTAGTATCACCGTATTCATAACAACTCCTTTGCGGGTTAGGCTGCTCATATTGAGTCTGTGCCAGATAACTGGAATAACCATTGTAGGAACTCATGTCGGTGATGCATTAAAAGAACTTACTGGAGCACCCCGAGTAATCCGATGTGCAGACTGGGCTGGACGACTGCCTGAGCCAAGTGGGCGGTGTTGCATTGGCTGGTTTACCCTCTTCATAGGCTTACCACGAACACTGGTGGAGAATTATCTCTCCCAAGGCAAATTTCTTCTTTTGTTATGCTGACTCAACACTGTTGAGCTGACCCATTTCTTAACATACTCTTTGATTCTTCTTTGGGGTAATCATTACCCCTATTTATACACAACGATCACAAAAGTAGAGCTCCATACAGACAAATCTTGGCATGAACCACATAGTCCAGAATCTCGTCAACAACTATACTTACTCCAAAGCACTCCAAAATCCGCAACAGTGACGTCCACACTGAGTAGACCTTATTCAAATTTAGAGTTGTTTCTATAACTCCTTTGCTATTGAAGTATAGGATTATTAAGGAGGCGGACATACCGCAAGTCCCAACCTTATCCTCTACAAAATCTCAGGTCTTAAACATGTGTAAATTTTAGGGAACCTTTCAGTACCACATATATACATTTCAGGCCAAAACTGATATAATACATGACCCCGCAATCCACCCATTGGTAGTGGACTCCCCTACTCAGCGCGAAGTCATAGGTCACAACGTCCGATAATCCACAATAATAATCTTCACAACTTGTATAAATCAACCAGACGCCAATGTCCGTTGAACCCCGCACATGATTCACTAGGTGATCTCTCAATACGCCCATATCTTCAGTCGGAACCACAAGTTAAGGCAATGTTTGAGCATCTCTGGCTCCCTCGTAGTCCATCTACGGCATCACGAACCGTCGACACACAACTGATATTGAGTGCGCAATGTCATACACGAGTGGATACAAAGGAATATGAGATATATGTTTCAAGCTAAATCAATGCCGCACGATAAGGAATCAAAGAAGTGAATATTTTCCTAACAGTTCCATAGCCTCCCGAAGATAAGTACAGACGTCTCCGTACCGATCCACAAGACTCTACTAAACATGCTTGTGACTCATAACACCTATGAACCTAGTGCTCTGATACCAACTTGTCACGACCCCAAATTCCCTCCGTAGGATGTCGTGATGGCACCTAGTCTCTAAGACTAGGTAAGCCTATCAATGCGGAATAATAATAAATATCTGAAATAAATAAACTACAATTCAAACAATTTCAACTCCCAAAACCCGGTAGAAATAAGTCACAAGCTTCTAAGAATTTATTCTCAATGTCTCTATATGTCAAGGTCTAAATAAAATATAAGGAAGCAACATAAAATGATAGAAGGGGACTCCGGAGTCTGCGGACGCTGGCAGATATACCTCGAAGTCTCCGTGCGCAAGTAACTCACTGACGTCTAGGCTGGTAAAATATACCTGGATCTGCACAAAAAGATGTGCAGAAGCGTAGTATGAGTACACCACAGCGGTACCCAGTAAGTGCCAAGCCTAACCTCGGTAGAGTAGTGAAGAGGTCAGGTGATGCCCTACTGGAATATAATAATGGCATGGTAAAATATTTATCAATGTAGTAAAATAAAATGACATTGGAAATGAATCAAATAGTATGTCACATCTAATGACATCAAATAATTACAAATAATATCTCGTGGAATCAAAACAGAATTTTCTTCAACTTTATGAAAATCACAACAATTAATCGAAAGCAACTATGGCCATAAATCAATATCAACAAGGGCACTCCCGAGGTACCGCCTCGTAGTCCCAAATCATAAATAAATTCACAATATCTTATTTTCTTATATCACCGCGGGAGCCTTCACAATTTATTTAAAGAAAATATTTTTCCCGAAATAGCATCCCGCGTTTTAGCCACCCTTATCACACCGCATGACTTCTAGTAGTCACCCCTACTAGCCACGCGTATCAAGCCACCCTTATCTCACCGCATGCGTTTCAACACCCAGACCTTATACCACCGCATGCGTATCAATATCACAATATATCACAATTTGCACCTCAAGTGCTCAAATAATTTAACTTGCCAAAATAATTCAACAACAATATTTTTCCACAATAAAGAGCTCACGGCTCATGCCAAAATAAATCATCAATAATAGTTTTCCACAATAAAGAGCTCACAGCTCATGTCAAAATAATTCAACAACAATATTTTTTCACAATAAAGAGCTCACGGCTCATGCCAAAATAAATCATCAATAATAGTTTTTCACAATAAAGAGCTCACGGCTCATGTCAAAATAATTCATCAATAATATTTTTCCATAATAAAGAGCTCACGGCTCATGTCAAAATAATTCAACAATAATATTTTTCCACAACAAAGAGCTCACGGCTCATGCCAAAATAAATCATCAATAATAGTTTTCCACAATAAAGAGCTCACGGCTCATGTCAAAATAATTCATCAATAATATTTTTCCATAATAAAGAGCTCACGGCTCATGTCAAAATAATTCAACAATAATATTTTTCCACAATAAAGAGCTCACGGCTCCCTCACAATGAGTATAAAAATATTCAGGAGTAAATAATTTAGGAAAATAATATTTCAAAATCTTTACTACGTTGCTTCAATATCAAGTTTAAAAATGTCAAATACTTCATATTAATAATATTTAATTTTAAAAAAATCAACCTTCAAATAATGCACAGAATAAAAGAAACCAAGTTTTAACTAAACAGGTAAAACAAATTTGAAGTATATATCTCAGATCAATGATGAAGAATATAACAAGATAAAATAATTTAATAAATGCGCAACAGTGATCTACACAATTTAAAAATATAATCTTTCACAATTTAGTCCGTGTACACACTCGTCACCTCGTGCACATAATTTTCAACACATTTCAATAATCACATCAATACCAATCCTAGGGAAATTTTTCCCCACACAAGGTTAGACAAGTCACTTACCTCGACTTGCTCCAATTTAACCAAGTATTATGCTTTTCCTCGATTTTCCGACTCCGATCGACTTGTATCTAGTCATAATTAATTCGATACAGTCAACAAAATCATAGTAATCAATTTCATAAGAAAATATTACATTTTCATTAAAAATCCTAAATTAGCTCAAACTTTGCCCGTGGGGCCCACATCTCGGAATCCGGCAAAACTTATAAAATCCGACAACTCATTCAATTACGAGTCCACCCATACTAATTTTACCAAAATCCGATAACAACTCGACCTCCAAATCTTAAATTTTCTTTTTTGGAAGATTTTGCAAAAATCTTGATTTTTCTTCCATAAATTCACAGATTCATGATGTAAATGAGTATGGAATTATGAAATATAATCAATATAGGATAAGGAACACTTACCCCAATGTTTTCCCGTGAAAATGACCCAAAAATCGCCCAAGAACCGTGCTCCAAAAATCCAAAACGAAATGAATGAAATGAGCATTTTTGTTCCTTAAGTTTCTGCCAATCCGTCACTAAAAGTCCATTTTTCGTCACTAAAAGTCTACCAGAAACAGCTCTACCAGTCTTACTTCAATTGATCATAACTTTATGTAAAAATGTCCAAATGATATATGGTTTAACTTTCTGGAAACTAGAATCCACCGACTACAACTTTTGTGTTTTGCAATTATTCTGATTCCTTATGCATTGCGAGATATAAGCTTCCAAAGTCGGCTGCATGCATCAGAATTTCTGGCGAAACTGCTCTACCAGCCTTCATTCAATCTGTCATAACTTTCTGTACAAATGTCCAAATAATGCATAGTTTAACTTTCTGAAACCTATAATCATACGACTACAACTTTCATGTTTTGCACATTTTCTGATTCCTTATGAATTGCGAGATATAAGCTCCCAAAGTCATCCCTGTGCAGCAGAAATTTCTGGCGATGCACAGTGCTGTAGCAAAAATCTGCAGTAGCAGCTTCAGTCAATCGATCATAACATTTGTGAGTTTTCAAATCGCGCATCGAATCGAATTATGAGTTTTCAAATCTTTCAAATTCTATATTTTGCGTCGAAACATATCAAATCAATTCCGATTGACCTCAAATTTGGCACACAAATCATAAATGATATAACTGAGTTATGAAAATTTTCAGAATCGAATTTCGACCCCGATATCAAAAAGTCAACCCCTCGGTCAAACTTCCCAAAAATTCAACTTTCGACATTTCAAGCCTAATTCTACTACAGACTTCCAAATAAAATTCCGATCATGCTCCTAAGTCCAAAATCACCATACGGAGCTGTTGGAATCATCAAAATTCTATTCCGGGGTCGTTTGCACATAATTTGACATCCGGTCACTATTTGAACTTAAACTTTTAATTTTTCATCAAAATTCCATATCTCGGGCTAGGGACCTCGGAATTTGATTCCGGGCATACGCCTAAGTCCCAAATCACGATACATACCTACCAAAATTGTCAAAACACTGATCCAGGTCTGTTTGCTAAAAATATTGACCAAAGTCAACTCAGTTGAATTTTAAAGCTCTAATTCACATTTTAATTCATTTTTTACCTGAAAACTTTCCGAAAATTTTTTTACGGACTGCACACTCAAGTCGAGTAATGGTAAATAGTGCTTAGATCGCATAATTAATCATTAAATTTAAAGATGACATTTTGGGACATCACACTTTCGCACAATTTCTTGGTTTATAATTTATAATATGTATAAATTATAGTATAAATATACTATAATTTATACATATTATACCATATGTATAAACCCATTTATAACCTATCAATAGTAAATAATTAGGTTAAACAGTATATTGTAACAATCATACTGTTTGAGATAACTATATCACCCAATCTTTTATAGTATAGTATCATATTAACTAATCTATATACACTAAATAATACATTTAGGTCATATTAATGATCAATTATCATATTACAATAGTTTATCTATACCTAATTATCATTATAATGTAATAATATTATTTAAACCTATACCGAGTGTATAACAATTAGTAATTAACTAATTGTTATTTAAACTTATATATGTTAATAATTAACATATATAATCAGTGTTATGTATTTATTGATTATCTATAGTAATCATATAGACATTAGGAAATGTAATAAATAGGTTTAATGATTATAGACATACCCATATTACTAAATTATTACAACCAATAAATTTAATTATAAACCATTATAAGTTAATTTATCTATTAAAGTTCATAGTATATAATACATAACATATAGGTTATACATTAATAGTTATATATAAACTCATATAGTCCGTAATTTGGCATATAAATATTTATAGGTATATAGGTTATGTCATTATTATTAATAGTAATAATAATTATTTTATTATTAAAATAACACGTATATTAATTCAACAAGTAGGTTATCATAGTGAGTTAATCATTATATAAATATTACAAATAATATCTAGTAATGAATATTTAATAATGGTCATAATTACCCCAATATGTATGGAATATGGTCATGCCTATATTTTTAGTATTAATTATGTTATACGTAATGAATATATTTATACTATAGTTATAAATTATATACTATAACTATGTAATATAATCTATTATAATGGATGACATATTATCATAATTATACCGTATAGGGTATTAATTACGGTATTATAATTAAGACATTGTATGATGTAAATAGTATTACTAACGTATACAATAGTAAGTAAATAATTATATTAAATAATAAATGTTATCTACTAATAATCTATGAAATAACCCACCAATAGAATAAATCATATAATATTAATATTATCCATTACGGTGATACATTGTTATATATATATATATATATATATATATATATATGATACCTAATTATAGTTAGTATAATTATAGTATGATTATAACCATACTATTATAACTAATGGGTATCGGTATAGATATCAATATTATAACGTATAGATATAGATATCAATATAGGTAATTTATTAATAAGATATATGGTCATAGTTAATAATAGTATACCTTTGGAATTGATTATACAATTACTATAGTTATATAGTTATTATAATAAGTAATAGTTAATTTTAGTTTAATAGTCATATTATGATTAACATATAATGGTATAATATAATATAATTACCTATATTCGTATAACTACTAATTATATATAATTACATAACTTGTTATATAATGTGATATAGGTATATGTAATAGTTAGATATTTCTTTAACTTGAAATATAGCCAATTAACTAATTTATATAAATATCATACCTATTAATTTATAATTATATGTAATTGGATAATAATAGGGAATATCACTAATTGATACATAAATAACTTATGTTACAGTTAGGGTAAATTATATGATATTAATATGTACTTAATAATACCCTATGTAACATTATCATAACTATATTAGTTAAATGTAATATAGTTATATTTAATATGACCATATTGTTATGTATATAATCGGGTATACATCTATATATATCAAATATTGTTATCATATACTTATTAACCATATATGGCCTATTAGGGCTAAATATCCCGTTTATACTAGTATACCTCACATATCATTTATCGTACATGGTATATTATGTGTCCAAGATTAAATAATATGCTATAATAATATTGGATAAATTAATGTTATATTGGATATAAAAATATACGTAATCATTATAGATTAATTATACCAATACTTATTATGATATTAATATAGTATTATAATATATATATATATATATATATATATATATATATATATATATATATATATATATATATATATTAGTTTATTATTAATTAATTATAAACCATATGATAATTAATATAATTAGTTAATTACTAATTGTTATACACTCGGTATAGGTTTAAATAATATTATTACATTATAATGATAATTAAGTATAGATAAACTATTGTAATATGATAATTGATCATTAATATGACCTAAATGTATTATTTAGTGTATATAGATTAGTTAATATGATACTATACTATAAAAGATTGTGTGATATAGTTATCTCAAACAGTATGATTGTTACAATATACTGTTTAACCTAATTATTTACTATTGATAGGTTATAAATGGGTTTATACATATGGTATAATATGTATAAATTATAGTATATTTATACTATAATTTATACATATTATAAATTATAAACCAAGAGATTGTGCGAAAGTGTAATGACCCAAAATGTCATCTTTAAATTTAATGATTAATTATGTGATCTAAGCACTATTTACCATTACTCGACTTACGTGTGCGGTCCGTAAAAAATTTTCGGAAAGTTTTCAGGTGAAAAATGAATTAAAATGTGAATTAGAGCTTTAAAACTCAACTGAGTTGACTTTGGTCAACATTTTGAGCAAACAGACTCTGATCAGTATTTTGACAGTTTTGGTAGGTCTGTAACGTGATTTGCGACTTAGGCGTATGCCCGGAATCAAATTCCGAGGTCCCTAGCCCGAGATATGGAATTTTGATGAAAAATTAAAAGTTTAAGTTCAAATAGTGACCGGATGTCAAATTATGTGCAAACGACCCCGGAATAGAATTTTGATGATTCCAACAGCTCCGTATGGTGATTTTGGACTTAGGAGCGTGATCGGAATTTTATTTGAAAGTCCGTAGTGGAATTAGGCATGAAATGCCGAAAGTTGAATTTTTGGGAAGTTTGATCGACGGGTTGACTTTTTGATATCGGGGTCGAAATCCGATTCTGAAAATTTTCATAGCTCAGTTATATCATTTATGACTTGTGTGAAAAATTTGAAGTCATTCCGAATTGATTTGATGCGTTTCGACACAAGATATAGAATTTGAAAGTTCAAAGTTCATTGATTTTGATTTGAGGTGCGATTCATCGTTTTGATATTGTTTGATATAGTTTGAAGGCTCGACTAAGTTCGTATGGTATTTTGGGACATGTTGGAATAATTGGTTAAGGTCCCGAGGGTCTCGGGTGGATTTCGGAAGGTAAACGGAATGAATTTCGGACAAAGAGTGCTGGAAATTTCTGTTGCAGAAATTCCGTGCGTGGAGCCGATTTTGGAAGCTTATATCTCGCAATTCATAAGGAATCAGAAAATGTGCAAAACATGAAAATTGTAGTCGTTTGATTATAGGTTCCAAAAAGTTAAACTATGCATTATTTGGACATTTGTACAGAAAGTTATGACGGATTGAATGAAGGCTGGTAGAGCAGTTTCGCCAGAAACTTCGTCAGAAATTTCGCCAGAAATTCTGATGCATGCAGCCGACTTTGAGAGCTTATATCTCGCAATGCATAAGGGATTAGAATAATTGCAAATCACGAAAGTTGTAGTCGGTGGATTCTAGTTTTCATAAAGTTAAACCATTTATCATTTGGATATTTGTACATAAAGTTATGATCAATTGAAATAAGACTGGTAGAGCTATTTCTGGTAGACTTTTAGTAACGAAAAATGGACTTTTAGTGACGGATTGGCAGAAACTTAAGGACCAAAAATGCTCATTTCATTCATTTCGTTTTGGATTTTTGGAGCACGGTTCTTGGGCGATTTTTGGGCGATTTTCACGGGAAAACATTGGGATAAGTGTTCCTTATCCTATATTGATTATATTTCATGATTCCATACTCATTTATATCATGAATCCGTGAATTTATGGAAGAAAAATCAAGATTTTTGCAAAATCTTCCAAAAATGAAAATTTAAGATTTGGAGGTCGAGTTGTTATCGGATTTTGGTAAAATTGGTATGGGTGGACTCGTAATTGAATGAGTTGTCGGATTTTATAAGTTTTGCCGGATTCCGAGATGTGGGCCCCACGGACAAATTTTAAGCTAATTTCGGATTTTAATGAAAATGTAATATTTTCTTATGAAACTGATTACTATAATTTTTGTTGACTGCATCGAATTAATTATGACTAGATACGAGTCGATCGGAGTCGAAAAATCGAGGAAAAAGCATAATACTTGATTAAATTGGAGCCAGTTGAGGTAAGTGACTTGTCTAACCTTGTGTGGGGGATAATTCCCCTAGGATTGGTATTGATGTGATTATTGAAATGTGTTGAAAGTCGTGTGCATGAGGTGACGAGTGTGTACACGGACTAAATTGTGAAAGATTATATTTTTAAATTGTGTAGATCTCTGTTGCGCATTTATTAAATTATTTTATCTTGTTATATTCTTCGTCATTGATCCGAGATATATACTTCAAATTTGTTTGATCTTTTCTTACTAATTGTTTTACCTGTTTAGTTGAAACTTGATTTCTTTTATTCTGTGCATTATTTGAAGGTTGATTTTCTTTAAATTAAATATTATTAATATGAAGTATTTGACATTTTTAAACTTGATATTGAAGCAACGTAGTAAAGATTTTGAAATATTATTTTCCTAAATTATTTACTCCTGAATTTTTTTATACTCATTGTGAGGGAGCCGTGAGCTCTTTATTGTGGAAGAATATTATTATTGAATTATTTTGACATGAGCCGTGAGCTCTTTATTGTGGAAAAATATTATTGTTGAATTATTTTGACATGAGCCGTGAGCTCTTTATTATGGAAAAATATTATTGATGAATTATTTTGACATGAGCCATGAGCTCTTTATTGTGGAAAACTATTATTGATGATTTATTTTGGCATGAGCCGTGAGCTCTTTATTGTTGTTGAATTATTTTGACATAAGCCGTGAGCTCTTTATTGTGGAAAACTATTATTGATGATTTATTTTGGCATGAGCCGTGTGCTCTTTATTGTGAAAAAATATTGTTGTTGAATTATTTTGGCAAGTTAAATTATTTGAGCACTTGAGTTGCAAATTGTGATATATTGTGATATTGATACGCATGCGGTGGTATAAGGTCTGGGTGTTGAAACGCATGCGGTGAGATAAGGGTGGCTTGATACGCGTGGCTAGTAGGGGTGACTACTAGAAGTCATGCGGTGTGATAAGAGTGGCTAAAATGCGAAATGCTATTTCGGGAAAAATATTTTCTTTAAATAAATTGTGAAGGCTCCCGCGGTGATAGGAAATGAGATATTGTGAATTTATTTATGATTTGGGACTACGAGGCGGTACCTCGGGAGTGCCCTTGTTGATATTGATTTATGGCTATAGTTGCTTTCGATTAATTGTTGTGATTTTCATAAAGTTGAAGGAAATTCTGTTTTGATTCCACGAGATATTATTTGTAATTATTTGATGTCATTAGATGTGACATACTATTTGATTCATTTCCAATATCATTTTATTTTACTACATTGATAAACATTTTACCATGCCATTATTATATTCCAGTAGGGCCTCACCTGACCTCGTCACTACTCTACCGAGGTTAGGCTTGGCACTTACTGGGTACCGCTGTGGTGTACTCATACTACGCTTCTGCACATCTTTTTGTGCAGATCCAGGTACATTTTACCAGCCTAGAGGTCAGTGAGTTACTTGCGTACGGAGACTTCGAGGTATATCTACCAGCGTCCGCAGACTCCGGAGTCCCCTTCTATCATTTTATGTTGCTTCCTTATATTTTATTTAGACCTTGACATATAGAGACATTGAGAATAAATTCTTAGAAGCTTGTGACTTATTTCTACTGGGTTTTGGGAGTTAAAATTGTTTGAATTGTAGTTTATTTATTTCAGATATTTATTATTTTTCCGCATTGATAGGCTTACCTAGTCTTAGAGACTAGGTGCCATCACGACATCCTACGGAGGGAATTTGGGGTCGTGACAGAAAGTGTACTTGGTTTTGAGACATATGGTTATTGTGATGACCCAAAATGTCATCTTTAAATTTAATAAGTAATTATGTATTCTAAGACATCAAAAAGCACAATTTATCCCTCCTCAATTTGCGTGCGCAGTCCGTAAAATTTTCTGGAATGTTTTCATGTGAAAAATGAATTAAAATGTGAAATAGAGCCTTAAAACTCAACTGAGTTGACTTTGGTCAATATTTTGAGCAAACAGACCCGGATCAATGTTTTGACAGTTCCGGTAGCTCCGTATCGTGGTTTAGAACTTGGGCATATATCCAAAATTTAATTTGGAGGTCCCTAGATCAAGTTATGGCCATTTAACGGAAACTAGTAATTTAAAGACTAAAGATTTCCAAGTTTGACCACGGGGTTGAATTTTTGATATCGGGGTCGGAATTCAATTCTGGAAATTGGAATAGCTCCGTTATGTCATTTATGACTTGTGTGCCAAATTTAAAGTCATTCCGGATTCATTTAACATGTTTTGGCACAAGATTTGTAAATTAAAAAGTTTGGAAACTAGAAAGATCGAATCGAGGTGTGAATTATAATTTCAGCATTATTTGATGTGATATGAGACCCCGAGTAAGTCCGTATAATATTTTAGGACTTGTTGGTATATTTGGTTGAGATCCCGAGGGTCTCGGATTGAATTTCGGGTGGTCAACGGAATTTAATTTTGGCATTTCAAGAACGTTCGACGTCAATTCTTCAAGAATAAGTGGTATCCCATTAAGCAAATGAATTCCAAATTCAGTTTTCATGGAAGCATTAGATCCGTTTTAAAATTTTGGAGCCATAGCAAAAAGAATCATCGAATTCGGACATCGTATGAGAGAGTTATGCCCATTTTCGTGTCAGGGAGAATTTTTCGTAGCCGCCAGCGCCAAGGGTAGCGTGGAGCGCTAGCCCTGGCGCTGGGAATTATTGGTGTTCTAGAAACTGCGCCACAGGCAGCGCCCCATGCTACCTGTGGCGCTCGAAAATGCCAGAAACCCCATAAAACGGGGAGTTTAGCCATTTTACTCATTTTTGAGTTTGGGGAGCTCGGTTTAGGCGATTTTTGGGCGATTTTCACGGGGAAAAATTGGGGTAAGTATTCCTTATCATATATTGATTATATTTCATGATTCCATACTCATTTACATCATGAATCCATGAATTTATGGAAGAAAAGTCAGATTTTTACAAAACCTTCCAAAAATGTAAAACGAAGATTTGAAGGTCAATCCGATGTCGGAATTTGATAATTTTTGTATGGTTGGACTCATCTCGGAATGGGTGTTCGGATTTTGTAAGTTTTTTCGAGATTTGAGATATGGGCCCCACTGTCAATTTTTAAAGTGAATTTCGAATTTTTATCCGGAAAATTAGTAAATTCATATGGAATTAATTCCTACGATTTGTATTGAGTATATCGAATTGTTTGTGAATAGATTTGAAGCTTTTGGAGACAAATTTAAAAGGAAAAGCTGTGGCCGAGTAATTTATTGGAATTTGCAAAGCGAGGTAAGTGTCCTGGTTAACCTTGACTTGAGGGAATAGAACCCTTAAATTATTTGTTATGTGAAATGCATGTGAACGATGTATAGGCGAGGTGACGAGTGTCTATACGTCGTCAAATTAATTATTTGCATAGTTATTTTAAAATCATAAATTATTCTAAGACACGAATTAATTGTTATAATAATTATTTCTTTCTTATTCCTTGACAAATATTAATTCTTGAATTCCTGCAATAATTGTTACATGCTATTTGATTTATGTGTATTAATTGCTACTTGACATTTAGTATATTAAATATTAAACTATCTATTTTCTCCCCGATTTTTATAATAAATTGCTAATTGTCATTGCTTGTTTCATAATAAAATCATAATTATTGAATACTTGTTGTTTTAAAATTTTATATTAATTGTTGCATTTATTGGGATAATTTATTCTATAAGATAATTTATTCTATAATATATCTTATGAATATATTGGAGGAGCGGGTTGTACGTCGCAACAGAGTTGATTGAAATAAATATATTGGAGGATCGGGTTGCACGTCGCAACAGACTTGTTTAAAAGTCCATATTGGAGGATCGGCTTGCACGCCGCAACAAACTTATTTAAAAGTCCATATTGGGGGATCGGGTTGCACGCCGCAACAGACTTGTTTAAAAGTCCATATTGGAGGATCGGGTTGCACGCCGCAACAGACTTGTTTAAAAGTCCATATTGGGGGATCGGGTTGCACGCCGTAACAGACTTGTTTAAAAGTCCATATTGGAGGATCAGGTTGCACGCCGCAACGGACTTGTTTAAAAGTCCATATTGGAGGATCGGGTTGCACGCCGCAACGGACTTGTTTAAAAGTCCATATTGGAGGATCGGATTACACGCCGCAACAGACTTATTTAAAATTTAATATTGGAGGATCGGGTTGCACGCCACAACAGACTTATTAAAAGTCAATATTGGGGGATCGGGTTGCACGCCGCAATAGACTTATTAAAAGTTAATATTGGAGGATCGGGTTGCACGCCGCAACAGACTTGTTAAAAAGTTAATATTGGAGGATTGGGTTGCACGCCGCAATAGACTTATTGAAAAGTCAATATTGGGGGATCGGATTGCACGCCGCAACGGACTTATTTAAAAGTCTACTTGATTGAAATAAATATATGACATACTTGATTAAAAGGAAAATATTGGAAGAGCGAGTTGCACGCTGCAACAGAATTGAATGTAAATATATTGTAAGAGCGGGTTGTACGCTGCAACAGAATTGAATATGATTATATTGTGAGAGCGGGTTGCACGCTGCAACATAATTTATGAAAATGATAATTGGTTATAACTGCTGAGTTGGCTTCAAATTTTAAATGAGTTACCTGATTTATTTCTATTATTGATGTTGTTACTAATATTGCGTACAGGTTAATGTAAGTGAACCGCCTTAGCCTCGTCACTACTTCGTCGAGGTTAGGCTCAGCACTTACCAGTACATGGGGTCGGTTGTACTGATACTACACTCTGCACTTCTTGTGCAGATTTCGGAGTTGGTCCCAGCGGCGTACCATAGACTTGCTCGAATTTCAGCTACTCAGAGGAGACTTGAGGTATAACTGCACGGCGTTTGCAGTTCTGAAGTCCCCACCTACTGTACCTTAGCTGTGTATTTATTTCCAGACAGCTTTATTTTATTTAGACCTTTATTTTTATTATTCTAGAAGCTCGTGCACTTGTGACACCAATTCTGGGATGGTATTTAGACGCCGTTAGTTTTATGGATTATTCACTATATTTCAGACTTTACTTCCGCATTTGTTTCTTTATTATTAATAAATTTAAATTTTTTTTAAAAATGGCTAATATTATTTTAACGTTGGCTTGCCTAGCAAGTGAAATGTTAGGCGCCATCACGGCCCGAAGGTGAGAATTTTAGATCGTGACAGTTGGTATCAGAGCACTAGGTTACATAGGTCTCACGAGTCACGAGCAAGCTTAATAGAGTCTGAAGGATCAGTACGGAGACGTCTGTACTTATCTCTCAGAGGCTATGAAGTTTAGGAACAATATCACCTCTTTCATTCCTTATCGTGCGACATTGATCTTGCTTGAAATCTATATCTCACATTCCTTTGTATCTACTCTTGTATGACATTGCGCTCTCGGTATCACTTGTGCGTCGACGGTTCGTGATGCCGCAGATGAACTACGAGGGAGCCAGAGATGCTCAAATATTGCCTCAATGTGTGATTCCGACTGAAGATGCGGACGTATAAGGAGATCGCCCAGTGAATAATGTGGGGGGTGCAACATACCTTGGCATGAAACTTCAAATTTCCACAACCGATATCGAAACCTATCAAACCACGTCCGATTGACTACAAATTTTGCGCACAGGTCATATTCAACCCTACAGACCAACTCCAAATTCTGGAATTTGAATCCGACCCCGATATCAAAAAGTCCACTACCAGTCAAAATATCTATAACTTTGACTTTTGCCATTTCAAGCCTAAATGAGCTACAGTTCTCCAAAACACTATCCGCACACACCCCTAAGTCCATAATCACCTAACGGAGCTAACGGAACTGACGTAACTCTATTATGGAGTAGTCTTCACACAGTTCCCATTACAGTCCAAATCCCAAGGCTTAAACCTCTATTTAGGGACTAAGTGTCCCAAAACACTCCAAAAACCAAAATGAAACCTCCCGACAGGTCACAATAGCAGAAAAAAATATGGGAGAAAAAGTTAATAGGGGATCGGGGCTATAACTTTCAAAACGACCGGCTGGGTTGTTACATCCTTCCCCTCTAAAAATAATCGTTCGTCCTCAAACGAGCATAAAGACATACCTGAAGTTGTGAAAAGATGAGGATAACGGCTGTGCATAACATGCTCGGTCTCCCAAGTCGCCTCCTCGACCGGCTGACCCCTCCACTGAAACTTCACGGAAGTAATGTTCTTTGACCTCAGCTTTTGAACCTGCCTGTCCAAAATAGCCACTGGCTCCTCAACATAAGAGAGATCCTTTTCCAACTGGACTGAGCTGAAATCCAATACATGAGTCGGATCACCGTGATATTTCCGGAGCATAGAAACGTGGAATACCGGATGAACTCCTGCTAGGCTGGGAGGTAAAGCAATCTCATAGGCAACATTCCCAACACGCCGCAACACCTCAAAAGGGCCAATATACCTTGGGCTCAGCTTTCCCTTCTTCCCGAACATCAAAACACCCTTCATAGGCAAAACCCAGAGCAAGACCCACTCTCTAACCATGTATGCAACATCACGAACCTTCCGATCCGCATAACTCTTCGGTATGGACTGGGCTGTGCGAAGTCGATCCTGAATCACCTTCACCGTATCCAGGGCATCCTGAACCAAGTCTATACCCAATAATCTAGCCTCGTCGGGCTCGAACCTACCCACTGGAGACCGACACTGCCTACCAAATAGAGACTCATACGGTGCCATCTGAATACTCGACTGATAACTGTTATTGTTGGCAAACTCCGCAAGTGGCAAAAACTGATCCCAAGCACCCCCAAAATCTATCACACAAGGGCGGAGCATATCCTCAAGTAGCTGAATAGTGTGCTCGGACTGTCCGTCCATCTCACAACTTTCACCAATGTCTCTATTCATAGAAGCACTAGGGGTGCCTATGTTCTTGAATTCCCATGTGTCTTATTATTATATCTTCTGTTCATGGGTCTTAGAAATATACGTAGTTGATAAAGTTTATCCGAAGGCATATTGATCTTATGACATTCCGAGAAATCTTATTAACTTACTTCTTATGCATTTTATTCATTTATACATGTCACGCCCCAAAATCGAGGAGCGCGACCGGCGCTCAACCGAGTGAACCCGGTCAAGCAAGCCTATAAGATTCTTTCTACCTAATTTACCCATGATCAAGAAAAGGCATGATTTCATAAATTATACAGCAGGAAGTTCATACATACGATGCTAAATCATTTGATTAGCCATTGTGCCTTTAAGTCTCAAAATATATAATTCTTATAGTTCGAATGGAACAAGTGATCAAACACAACATAACTGGTTTAACATTCTCAACCCCTATATACAACCAACATAGTGTCTACGGAGCCTCTAAAGATACAAAAGAGAGTAAAGATGGTGCCGGAAACAAGGCCCTGGCTATACCTCAAAAAGTGACCACAATATAAACAAAAGGTACAATATATGACCCCGGTACAATATATGACCCCGGAATGAAATGGGGCTCACCGAGTCCGCTGGGAAGATGATGTTGTACCACTAACTGTGATTAACATTGTCTGCTATGTAATCACCTGCATCCATTTAAAGATGTAGCGCCCCTGGCAAAAGGGACGTTAGCACCGCTGGTGTTGCCTACAAGTTTCGGGTATTACACTTTGTATTTTGATACATCACGTAATGGGCTTGGTGCGGTGTTGATGCAACATGGTAGGGTGATTGCTTACGCGTCTCAACGGTTGAAGGATCATGAGAAGAATTACCCTGTACATGACTTAGAATTGGTATCTATTGTTCACGCATTGAATATTTGGAGGCAATATCTATACGGTGTTCCATCTGAGGTCTATACCGACCATCGGAGTCTCCAATATCTATACAAGCGAAAGAACCTTAATTTGGAGCAGCAAAGATGGTTAAAGTTGTTGAAAGACTATGAGATCACCATTTTGTATCATCCCGAGAAGGCCAATATAGTGGTCCATGCCTTGAGTACAAAGGCTCATAGTATGGGTAATTTGGCATATTTTGCGGTAGCATAGATACCACTAGCCATGGATGTTCAGGCTTTGCTAATCAGTTTGCAAGACTGGATTTTTTGGAGCCTAGCCGGGTTCTTGCTGTAAGGCCCCATAAAAGTTTTCCTATGAAAAACCCAAGGTTTCGTGGTGCCGAGGTATGCGTATGTGTTAATGATAGTTGGAGGAATATATTTTGAAGAATTGGGCATTTGTGCGGCTTATTATGCGGCTTCAGAATCACTCTGCAGGTATCAGCATGGTTGTAGATTGAGGCAGTCATTTGGACCATTTTTGGATGTCATTTCACGGCCCATTATGAGACCGCAAATTGATTTCGCGGGCAGCATAATGATCACAGAGCCAGCTTGGAAAGTTTGAGGAGGGAGGTTCTACGGCGCATTATGACTGTAGATCAGGTCTACGGACCGCATAACGGCCGCAGAGTGGGGCCGGCCAGCCTAGTTTCGGAGGGTCATTTCGCGGCCCATTTCGCGGACCGCAGATCCCATTTCGGAGCTTCATTTTTGGGTTTTTATAGCCCGACCCCATTTCGTTATTTATACCCTATGGACCATTTCTCAAGGGAGAACTTGATATTTGGAGAGAGAGAAAAGGCTCTAGAGAGGGAGAGAGTTCCTCAGTCAATTATTCCCCAATTCTTACTCAAAATCTTGGAAGATTTAACAAGGGAAGCACACTAGGTCTTCATCCTATAGGTAATATTCTACACCCTATCTCTTAATTTCTAATTTTAACGAGAGATGGGAAAGTAGTAAGATAATTCATGGGTATGTGAGTGGCTTATTTTGCATGCATGATTGATTATGGGATGTAGGGAGATTGTTGAGCTAAAATAGTAAATAATGGGTTGTCGGATGAAGGAATCCTCCTTAAAAGGATCTTGAAACCTTAATGTACACCTAGTGCTGAATAAAATGCTCAAATGAGCTAGAACCATGATCATCTTCCTAATTTTGGTTCAATTTGCTACTTTTCTAAAATAGATTGAAGTTGCTAAGATTTTCGGAACATTTAGAGTTAAGGAAGCTCAAGTAAGGTATGTTGGGTAAACTCTTCTCTTAAAATTTAACCCCACAATATCCATGTAAGTCTCGAGTTGCTTATTGTGAATCGATTACCTGGATAAGCTGGTGTCAAAAGACATCCGTGATCAATATGTAATTCAAATGCTCTTGTTATGTTGTACTACTATTTGAGAATGTTTTCAAACTAGGGCTTGCATAACTAAATGCCTTGACCTCAAGTTGTGTTTCAAAGGAAAGCTAGTGAAAGCTTGTGTAAGAAATCGTAATGTGGCTAAAACTCCTATTTGGAAAGTCCATGATGATGGCTGAAAGTAAAAAGGTGTGCATGAAATACGAAACATGAAATACAAATCACGTAATGTGAAATGTGAAATATGAAACAAGGAAAATGTGCCAAGAGAAATAATACAATTGTGACCATTAGTGCCAATAAAATGAAGAGATGTGCAAGAAATATGAAATGAGGTGATTGATAGAAAAGGGTGATGTCTCACATGAGACGGCCTACCCGATCGGGTCGTGATCGGACGCCATGCCGCACACATGGTGGTGACTGTATTAGAATTGTAATTGAAATTGTGATTTGGTTGATGTATCGCATGAGACACCCAGGTCGATCGGGTCATGATCGAATGACATGCAACACATATGGAGGTGATTGTGTTAGAATGATAATTGAAATTGTGATTTGGTTGATGTCTCGCATGAGACGTACTAGCCGATCGGGTCGTGATCGGACGCCATGCCGCATACATGGCAGTGACTGTGTTGGAAATCGTAATCGAAATTGTGAATAGTGCTATACCGGTACCAAAGATTTCCTAACTTAAAATTTGGAAATTTATTTAAAACTTATCTTGTCTCTAATTTGATATATGGTAATTGTTTGAGGCTTTAACTGATATTAGGACTGTCCTTACTTGCATTACTGCTCGTTTCTTTTAGAGAGTGTTTAGTCATATATACTAGTACTATTTGACAGTACTAACGTCCCTTTTGTTGGGGGCGCTGTATCTTTAATGGATGCAGGTGGTTCCACAGCAGGCGACACTGGTCAGCGATATCACTAGACTCTTTTCAAAGTTGATTTGGTGAGCCCCACTTCACTCGGGGTGATGTATCTTTTGTTCTTTTTATCAGCATGTTTTGAGGTATAGTCACAGCCTTGTTGCCGACACTATCATTGTACTCTTTTGTATCTAATAGAGGCTCCATACACTTCACTTATACACCCCACGTTAACCCAAATCCACGTAAGCCTGATAACACCACCTCAACTGAAGGGTTTTCCTTCCACCAATACCAATAGGCCTTAGAACCAAATTTCTCACCATCTGGTTGTTTCCACAAGACTAGATTCCTACATCAACACACGTTATCAGCCTTAACCAGCTGCAATAACCTATGTATACACTCACCAGATACAAATACATGACCTAACACACTACACGTGTCCATAACAACATTTCTAATCACAATAGCCATCCATACTCAAACCCAGCACCGACAATTAACCTCATATCAGCTAGAACCCTGTTCCAAACGTCCACAACACCTACAAGGATGCAAGAAGCACGAAAATGCCATGGTTATTCACTCATATAAACAAGTCACACCTAACACCACTTGTGCACACACCTCGCAAACTAAACCCCAATAAACATAACATGAATATGACTGGATATATGAGGGAACACATGAAAGAACTATCAAACAAGCCCGACAGGCACAACTCCCTATCAGTAGCATACTACGAATTAATTCCACAAGGGAAAAGCAAAGTATACGAATAACTCAGAAGGATCTCATCCTAATATAACTTCACCGCGGCACGCAGCCCGACCCAAACATAACAAACCTCATGGAAACACGAGGATCCCATCCTTAACTCTGAATCACAAGTATATTACACATTATACAAACCGAAACCTTCCACTAATTCAATTTCCGCTAGCAAGGTCATAACACATGCTGAACTCTCACACCGGTAGAGCATCTAACAAACCACACCCAGAAATCATATTAAAACCTACCGTAATTGGTAACAAAAAGTCATTTCTAGTCTTATAGCTCTCAATAATAAATAAAACAAAACGATAGAAATGGTCTACCACTATAGAATCTCCCAACATCGGTAAACACATAAGCAGAGTACAAAATCATGAAACTCACCCATATGTGAAGCAACATAGGAGGACTCACCCCGATAAGCATAACAAAAACAAAATATGAATGATGCTCCTCTATAATAAATCAAAACCATACTTGTACGATATCATCCGGTGCAGCGGCCTCATCCCTACCGTAGATAGTACATCAACGGATCGAGCCCCCCTCTTGGGCACCCTCTACCCGCCTGACCTGCACCCCAAGTTGGCGGTGCAGGGATATAATCAACTCGAGCGGAACGCATAGCCTGGATACCCCGCCGTGACATATCTGTTCGGAGTCTGGTACAATCTCTCACCATGTGGCTGGTATCTTTACACTCAAAGCAGCCTCTCCACTGGCGTGGCTGTGGAAGCTATCCGGCACGGTCACTCTTCGACCCATGGATATCTGAAGCACCGCGCAAAGCCTGAAGTGAAAATTGAGTAGACTAATCCACAAAACCTCTACCATGGCGTACCTTGCCTCCCTTACCTCTCTCTCCTAAACTCATATGTCCTCTCCCTCCTAGTCCTGCATGCCCTCTAGTCGTCGAGCGATCTCTACCACCTGATGAAATGGAACATCCAACTCCAACTCCCGATCCATGCTGAACTGGATATTATTGTTGAGCCCCTCAATGAACTTGCGGACTTGCTCTCTAACTGTAGAAACCAAAGCAGGTGCATGTCGGGACAAATCACTGAATTTGACGGCATACTGTGACACTAACATAGTGCCTTGGCACAACTGCTCAAACTCCTCGCGCTAGGCATCCCGAAGAGTCTGAGGAACATATTCCCTCAAGAAGAACTCTGAAAATCGATCCCATGTAAGTGAAGTTGACTCGGCCATGCTACCCAACTCGTACGTTCGCCACCACTGATATGCCGCTCCCTTAAGCTAAAACGTAGTAAAAATAACCCTACTCATCTCTACAATACCTATAGTGCGGAGAAAATGCTGTACTCCACTAGGAAATCATGTGCATCCTCTGAATCCAAACCACTGAAGGTATGAAGGTAATACTTCTCTACATCTGTTCTTCCTCAGATGTTGCTGCCCTAATAACAGGCTAAACTATAAAACATGGCTACACCAGCACCAGACCTGGAACCTGACCAATGTGAGCTCGCTGCTCTAAGGTGCGGGCGGTAGGAGTTCGAGCTCTCCCCTGGTCTGTGAAGTAGCTGGTGCAGCCGGAATCAAGCCTGCATGAGCCAATATACCAAACATGCTCAGGAACTGTGCTAAGATCTCCTGAAGTCCAGGGGAAATAACAGGAGCTACTGGCAGCTCGTCAACTGCTGCTCTGATAGGTTCTCTAGCAATAGCACATGCTCCTCCTCGGCCTCTTCCCCTGCCCCGGCCTCTAGCAACACTGGCTCTGGGGGCATTATAATGAGTTATGTGGACATGGATCTTGCCAGTATCATTTATATTTAGGGATAAATTATCCCAGGGCTGGATTGGCCTTATACGGTACTGGGTGACTGATTGTTAGTCGATGCGCATATATATACGGGTTGGAATACCCCTGGGCTGGATTGGCCATAAACAATACCAAGTGACTGATAATTTGTGACCAGTATTTACTTGAGGTCTTTCTACTTAGTTGTCATATGCCTCATATCATGCAATATTGATCTATTTTACTTGTACTGAGTTTACTGTTGAACTTGAAAGCATGCCTATATTTCTGTACCATTATTTTTACTGGATTGTACCTATGAAGCTCATCATTTCTTTTAGTCCATAGGTTAGTCTTGTTACTTATTGAGTTAGTTGTACTCTGTAACGATCCGGCCGGTTGTTTCGAGAGTTATAACCATGTTTTCCCCATTTCTACTTCTTTTTATGTTATTTAGCTATATTATGTTATATTGGGTTAGTGGGTTCGAATCCGGAAGGAACTCGCAGTGAAATGAGACACTTAGTCTCATAATTGAAAATTTGAGTTAGAAAAGTGGACCGGATATGAACCTATGTATAAACGACCTCGGATTTGAATTTTGATGATTCCAATAGCTCCGTATGGTGATTTTGGTCTTAGGAGCATGTCCGGAATATTATTTGGAAGTCCGTAGAGGAATTTGGCTTGAAATGCCGAAAGTTTTATTTTTGAGAAGTTTGACCAGGGGGTTGACTTTTTGATATAGGGGTCAGAATCCGATTCTGAAAGATGGAATACCTCTGTTATGTGATTTAGGACTTGTGTGCAAAATTTGAGGTCAATCGGACGTGATTTGATAGGTTCCGGAACTATTTGTAGAAATTAGAAATTTCAAAGTTCATTAGGCTTGAATTGGGGTGTAATTCATGGTTTTATCGTTGTTTGAGGTGATTTGAGGATTCGACTAAGTTCGTATGATGTTTTAGGACTTGTTGGTATATTTGGTTGATGTCCCGAGGGCCTCGTGAGTTTCGAATGGTTAACGGATCAAAATTGAACTAGAACAACTGCTGCAATTTCCTTCTGTTGGAAATTGCTTCTGCCCAGAAATCGAGCCCAGATGTGAGCCCAGATCGAGCTCAGGGTTGAGGGCCATGATCAAGCCCAGATCGAGCTCAGGGTTGAGTGCCACGATCAAAGCCCAGATCGAGCTCAGGGTCGAGGGCCACGATCGAAGCCATGATCGAGCCCAGAATCGAGGGCCACGATCGAAGGCATAATCGAGGGCCAGGATCGAGAACCAGGATCGAGGGGCAGGACCGAGGACCAAGATCGAGGACCTTGATCGAAGGCCAAGATCGAGGCAAAACCGAGGATATCTGGGCAGAATTATAAAAACAGGGATTTCGTCCCATTTACCATTTTTACAAATTGGAGCTTGAGGAGAGGCGACTTTTTGATATATTTTCAAGGAAAACTTGAGGTAAGTCCCTTGTGATCATTTCTACTCCATAATATTGAATTATCATCAAATAATCTGACTAGATTACATGATTTTGAGGTGTGAATCGGAGATTGGAACTTAGAAATTTGGAAATAAGATTTGTAGATTTGAGGGTCGAGTTGGGGTCAGATTTTGGTAATATTGATATGGGTAGACTCGTGGTTGAATGGGCTTTCGGATTTTTTTGTCGGGTTCCGAGACGTGGGCCCCACAGGCAATTTTTGAGCCAATTTCGGGTTTTGGTCTAATTTTGAAGCTTTTCTTGTGGAATTCATTCTATTAGCGTATATTGATGGTATTATACTGATTTTGAATTAGATTTGGAGCATTTGGAGGCTGAGTCCAGAGGCAAGAGCATTGCAGGGTAGAGATTTGACCGGTTTGAGGTAAGTAAAGATTGTAAATCTAGTCCTGAGGGTATGAAACCCCAGATTTCGTATCATTCTATTATTTTGAAGTGACGCACATGCTAGGTGACGGGCGTGTGGGCGTGCACTGTTGGGGATTTGTGACTTGGTCCGTCCCGTACCAACTGTAAAGTTGCATACTTTGTTGAAACCATTTGATACTTATATGTTTTAGAAAGAATTTCTGTAAATTGGGCTGAATGCCATATTTGGACCCTTAGGGGCTGTTCTTATCATCCTCTCACTGTTTTCGATTGAAAATCTATACTCAGTCATGTTTATATTTTTTTACCGCATAACTTAGTTTTATGACTCTATTTTGATGCATATATATATTTTGGGCCAAATGCCCTATTTTACTGAAATGCCCGAGGGCCTGATTTGTGAGGATGAGTGTGGATCGGGGCTGCCCGCCTGCAGCATACTTTATTATTAGCGCACGTGAGTTGTCCGTGCAGATTATAGCGCTTGGGTTGAAGGAGCCCCTCCGGAGTCTGTACACACCCCCAGTGAGCGCAGGTACCTACTGAGTGCGAGTGCCGAGTGTAGAGTGCTGAGTGACTGGGAGGCATGAGTGATTGTGAGGTATACCCGAGTGGCAAGAGTGATTGTGAGGTATGCCCGAGTGGCAAGAGTGACTGTGAGGTTCGCCCGAGTGGCTGTTTATGATTTCATCATTTTTTCTCACCTTTGCATTGAGCCTTTGTTTGAAAAACTATTGGAAAAATGTCTTTAAAATGATTTTTATTGGAACTGGGTTTAAACGAGATGTTTGATTCAAATCCTGAATTTTTAAGAGCATGTGGTATTTTACTGAGATTTCCTGATATGAACGTTATATGCTTTATTACTCGTCACTACTGCTCAGTCTTTATTTATTGTTGTTACTTACCGAGCTGGTGTACTCACATTACTCCCTGCACCTTGTATGCAGATCCAGGTGTAGCTGGACACGGTAGCGATTATTGAGTGTTCTGGTTGTAGATTTTCTTGGAGATAGCAAGGTAACTGTTTGGCGATCGCAGCCCCTGCTCTTCTCCCTCTTATCTTCCTCTAGTTGTATTTAGCTATTTTTCGGGCTGAGTTAGCCTTGATATTGTTAGACAAATTGTAGTATGTGCTCATGACTAGTGACACCCCGATGTTGGGCTTTTACTTTTCCGCACTTCTATTTTTCTTTGATTTGAACTCTTTTAGTGGAGGTTTTTATGTTAAATAACCTTGAAATAATCTTTGAAATAAAAATATCATTTTGTTATGGAAATGAGTCGGCTTGCCTAGTTCCACGATAGGCGCCATCACGACAGGGGTTAGTTTTGGGTCGTGACATATTGGTATCAGAGCCTAGGTTACATAGGTCTCACGAGTCATGAGCGGGTTTAGTAGAGTCTTGCGGATCGGTACGGAGACGTCTGTACTTATCTTCATGAGGCTACAGAACCTTTAGGAAACTCCACATTCTTGAATTCTTGTCGTGCAAATTTGTTGATTCTAGTAACTAAACATTTGTTGTTTCATTCTCTCACAGATGCTGAGGACTCATACTACCGGTCAGGAGGGCCAGCCACCAGTACCACCAGCCAGGGCCGCGAGAGGCCGAGGCCGCAGTAGAGGCCGTGGTAGGGGCAGAGGTGCAGCCCGTACAGCAGTTGGGGTAGTACCTACAGATCCGCCGGTTGTCCCAGATCAGGACCAAGTTCCAGTTGTTGATGCACCAGTTCAAGCACCACCTGTGCCTATTGTGATTCCAGGCCTTCAGGAGGCCCTAACTCAGATTCTGACAGTGTGTACTGGCCTTGCTCAGGTGGTCTCTATTTCGACGGCCGCAACCACTTCTTAGGCCATGGGAGGCACTCAGACTCCTGTCGCTCGCACACCCGAGCAGGTTACTCAGGGACTTCAGACACCAGAGGCACCACCAGCCCATCCAGTTGCTGTTGCTCAAGATTATGTGGTTCCTGCTATGCCTGAGGATGATCAGCGTAGGTTGGAGAGGTTTGGGAGACTTTTAGTGGAACAGAGAGAGAGGATGCTCAGGACTTTTTGGACAGGTGTCAGAAGATACTCTGTACTGCTGGTATTTTGGAGACTTATGGGGTCTCATTCAGAACCTTTCAGTTTTCTGGGGCTGCACTCAGATGGCGGGAGACTTACGATAGGCGTAGGCCTGTTGGCGCAACACCCCTTACTTGGCAGTAGTTCTCCGTGGTCTTTTTGGAGAAGTTCGTGCCTCGATCCCGCAGAGAAGAGCTGCGTAGACAGTTTGAGCGGCTACGCCAGGGTGATATCTCTGTGACACAGTATGAGATGCGGTTCTCCGAGTTGGCCCGTCATGCTATCTGGTTGGTTCCCACGGACAGAGAGAGGATCATGAGGTTTATTGATGGCCTCACTTATTAGCTACAGTTACTCATGACCAGGGAGCAAGTTTCGGGTGCTACCTTTGATGAGGTTGTCGACATTGCTCGGCAGATTGAGATGGTTCGCGGTCAGGAGAGGGTTGAGCAGGAGGCCCAGAGGCCTCGTGGTCAGGGTGGATTCAGCGGTGCTCCTTTTGGGGGTCAGTTCCAGCACGGTAGAAGTCGTCATTTCAGACAGGCTCAGTCAGCTCGGCCATTTCATCGGGGTGCATCATCTGGCCATGGTTCTCATAGTTCTCATCAGGGCCACTCATCATTTAGTGCCCTTCCAGTTCAGAGTTTGTCCCGTGCTCCACCTGTTCAGGGCTCTTCCATGCCAGGTTCTTCTACCAGTCATCCAGGTGCTAGGGGTTCCCTTCAATTTCCGCCGCCAGCACCAGGGAGTTGTTTTGAGTGTGGGGAGCTTGGGCATATGTGGAGGCAGTGTCCTCACCGTTATGGAGATCTATCTCAGCAGAGGAGTCAGCCTCCGACTACAGCACCAGCTACCTTATCACCCGCCCAGTCAGCTCGGGTGGAGGTCAGTCAGCTAGGGGTCGCCCTAGAGGGGGAGGTAGATCAGGGGGTGGTCAGGCTCGTTTCTATGCTCTCCCTGCCAGACCAGATGCTATTGCTTCAGATGCTGTGATTACAGGTATTGTCTCAGTTTGCCATAGAGATGCTTTAGTATTATTTGACCTTGGTTCCACGTATTCATATGTTTCCTCGTATTTCGCCCATTTTCTGGATATGCCCCGTGAGTCCTTAGTTTCATCTGTACATGTATCTACTCCTGTGGGCGATACTATTATTGTGGACCACGTATATCGGTCATGTGTGGTGACTATTGGGGGTCTGGAGACCCGAGTAGATCTATTGTTGCTCAGTATGGTTGACTTTGATGTGATATTGGGTATGGATTGGTTATCTCCGTGTCATGTTGTTCTAGATTGTCACGCTAAGATGGTGACGTTGGCTATGCCGGGAATTTCGAGGGTTGAGTGGAGCGGTTCTGTAGATTATGTACCAAGTAGGGTGATTTCATATTTGAAGGCTCAGCGCATGGTTGAGAAGGGTTGCCTATCTTATTTAGATTTTGTGAGGGATGTTAGTGCAGAGACTCCTATCATTGATTATGTTCCGGTGGCATGTGAATTTTTGAATGTGTTTCCTACAGACCTACCGAGCATGCCGCCTGACAGGGATATTGACTTTGGTATTAATTTGGTGCTGGGCACGCAGCCCATTTCTGTTCCACCGTATCGTATGGCACCGGCGGAGTTAAAGGAATTGAAAGAACTGCTTCAGGAACTCCTTGATAAGAGGTTTATTCGGCCTAGTGTGTCACCTTAGGGTGCACCGGTTCTATTTGTGAAAAAGAAGGATGGTTCCACGAGAATGTGTATTGATTACAGGCAGTTGAACAAGGTCACAGTCAAGAACAAGTATCCTTTGCCTCGTATTGATGATTTATTCGACCAACTTCAGGGAGTGAGGGTGTTCTCCAAAATTGATTTGAGGTCCGGTTATCACCAGCTGAAGATTCAGGATTCAGATATTCTCAAGACAGCTTTCAGAACCCGATATGGCCATTATGAGTTCTTGGTGATGTCTTTTGGGATGACCAATGCCCCAGCAGCATTCATGCATCTGATGAACAGTGTATTCCAGCCATATTTGGACTCATTCATTGTTGTATCCATTGACGACATCCTGGTGTACTCTCATAGCCAGAAAGAGCACGCTCAGCATTTGAGGGTTGTATTACAGAGATTGAGGGAGGAGAAACTTTATGCAAAGTTCTCTAAATATGAGTTTTGGCTCAGTTCAGTAGCATTCTTGGGGCACGTGGTGTCCAGTGAGGGTATTCAGGTGGATCCGAAGAAGATAGAGGCGGCTCAGAGTTGGCCCAGACCAGTCGTAATATAATACATACTTTTATTGAGCCCATGTGTCTAGCAATTCTAACCGTGAAAGAAGATGCCCTTTTAAACTCCTTTATCGGGCTGAGGTTCACGGCTGGCTAGATGAAGCAACTAAGGCAAAGCCAATAAGAGCAGTGTTATATTAGACTGTACCAACTATCCTGACACCAAGTCAAAACTCTATATATAAAGTTCATTTATATTTAAATAGATGCCATCTCTTTCATGGTTTATATAGGAGAGAAGTTAGATACTCAACATAGATATGAAGTCTCTTAGCCGGACATCGTCACGGCCAGAGAGGAGAGACTAGAAGAAAAACTAACTAAGAAAGAAATCAGTACCTTTTGGCCAGGATGCAAGGCCTGAAGATGAAGAACTGAAAACTTTATTTACTTGTTCTTCTGTTACAAAAACTTCAAACTACAAACTCTTAATTACACTTGAAGAGAGAGAGAGAGAATTCTAGAGAGAGAGGGTCTCGTTTCCTTGCTCTTCTTCTGAACGAATGGAACGTATAAATAGAAAAGAAACGAATCTATGAACAGTAAAAAGTGGGTCACGTGGGTCCCTATTACAGTATTTTTACTATACAAAACAGTATTTCTACTGTTTATGAACAGTGTATCTACTGTTTGGGTGGGGTCCGGCGGCTTCACTGTGTTTGTGGGGTCTAGCTGTTTCACTGTGCTAGTCTTTTGTCTGATTCTTTCATTTTGCGGAGGAATTCTTCCGCATTCTGCAAATCTTCATCAGATAGTATTTTCTCTGATTCAAAGGGTTGAGAATCTTCAGCGATATCATCGTTATTGGTTTCACTCTGCATAGAAGTGTCTGATTATTCATATTGATTAATGGAACGAAGTAAATTTCTTTTGACTTCTTCCAAGTAGTTGTTAATCATTTCTTCTTTGTCTCCTTCCTGAAAGGAGATCTTTCTGGCAATATGCCTTACTGAGCTGTCATCAATCACCTCTTTCTGAGGTCTGCTGGAATATTCCTGGATTTTTGTTTTGATGGAATCCAAGAGTTCTTGACCATATAATGTCTTTGTTTTGGGATCTTTTTTCATTAGTTTATCCCAAAAGTTGTTGTAAAAGGTCCTGTATAAGCACGGGACTTGTTCTTCGGTGAATCCGACTTCTGGAGTCCATTTATGAATCCAGGAAATAGAGAATTCCAGAAAGAAATAAATTTGGTCAATTTTTTCTGGGTAACAGATATGATCTGTGTGATATAAATTATTTATAAAAGGAGAAATTTTTATCCATTCTTTGTATAACATGAGAAATGGGTCAAGTAAAATTTTTACTGTCGGACCGTGGTATGACCACCAGTTTAGAAACCAATTAGGAATAGCCTCTGCAAATATCTTTGCACATACTTTAATAAACCAAGTATGTTTGTGTCGATCATTATTATAGTATAACACTTTATCAAATGCCTGGATATAATCCCAATAGGTGAAATTCATTCGAGATATGTTAAGGCTTATCTGCCTCTCTTTCATTGTGGATATACCCCAGTCTTCAACAGATATAATTTGTTTAATTATGATCTTAGAGAAGTTATAAACGTTCTCATCTGTGCTATAACCAGAAAAGTGTTGAAACTCTGCACTGCCAGTACTGGTGAGTATTGTTTCATAATAAGAGCGGGTTTTGTATGACTCACCCGGGTAATATAATCCATTTATTAAATACGTTTGGAATATCTTCCACGGCTCTTCTTTTCTCTGAATATCAGAATTTTCTAAAAGAAATATCATTTCTTTTTTAGACACTTTCTGATATGACTTGATATCATCATTGTCATCTTTTGTAATGGAAGCAAAAGTATCACTTTGCTTAGCAGAAGTATCTTTCTATTTTTGAGCAGTCAAATATGCCTGCAAATGTGCGTATAACGGACTATCTTCTGGAATATCTTCCAGATGGACGGATGGTCCGATTGATGCTTCTTCTCTGAGAGATATCCTCTCATTGGTTAAACTCTTTCTTCCCATTTGTATAACTAGGGAGTTTGATGTGGATCCGTATAACGATCCTGAAGGTGATGATCTTCCTCTGGACTGTGGGGATGATCTTCCCCAACCTCTACCTCTTCCCCTACCCCGGGGGGTTCCATCCTATAAATATTCACGAGATAAGAAATCTGGCAGAGAATTATCAATTCCCTTTTTATATTGTATTTCAAAATCAAAAGGGGCTAATTGAGCCTGCCATCTTGCAAATATCATTTTCGAGGCATCATGTTTAAAGTCTTTGTTAAACATATATTTAACGGATTGTGCGTCAGTTTTTATCAAAAACTTTTGATTGTATAAATCGTCTTGAAATTTTAAAACACATTTTACTATGGTTAACATTTCATGTGCTACAGTAGCGTATTTTCTCTGGGCTTCAGACCATTTACCAGAGTAGAATCTAATCAGGTATTCATGCTTATTATTGAGATTTATCTGTTTCAAAATCCCTCCGTAACCAATATTAGACACATCTGTCTCGATAATCTTTTGCCAAGCAGGATTAGCAAGGGCCAAGCAAGGTAAAGATCTAACACGTTGCTTAATATTTTTAACTAAAGCAGTATGACTATCAGTCCAAGGGTTTTTATAATCTTTTTTTAGCCTATCATATAAGGGGGCTAAATCACGCGACAAATCTTTATAAAAAGGCGATATATAATTTAAACTTCCCAAAAATTATTGTAACTGGGTTCTATCAGTAATAACATCGAGAAATTTTGAAGCAAAATCGATCGATCTATGAATAGGAGTAATCTTTCCTTGACAAATATAATGTCCTAAAAATCGAACGTTAGTTTGGAATAAACTCATTTTTTGTTTTGAGATAACCAAACCATTTTGTATAACAATTCTTTTAAAAATATCTAAATGCTTAATATGCATTTCAAGTGTTTTGGAAAATACCAAAATATCATCGATATAAACAATGATAAAGTCTAGATAGGGGTTGAAAATATCATTCATAATTTTTTGGAATTCAGAAGGGGCATTCTTCAAACCAAAAGGCATAACATTCCATTCATATTGCCCAAATGGAACATTAAAAGCAGTTCTATAAGTATGCTCTTTGAATATTTGAATCTGCCAATATCGAGATTTTAAATCGAATTTTGAAAATATATTGGCATCATATAATCTAGATAATAAATCTCTTTTATTGGGAATAGGATACCTAATCCACTTCAAATATTTATTCAAATGTTTATAATTAATGACCAATCTAGGAATACCACGTTCCTTTTCAGCTGCATTATTAACATAAAAAGATGTGCAAGACCAAGGAGACTTTGAGGGTTTTATCAAACCCTTTTGTAATAAGCTATCAATCTCTTGCTTGCAGAATTCTACCAATTCTGCGTTCATTTGACAAGGTCGAGATTTAGTAGGAATATCATCCTCAGAGAAATTATCTTCATAAGGCAAAGTGACAATATGCTTTTTTCTATTCCAAAAAGCACTAGGATGCTCAGCACAAATATCAATAACAATCTGTTCGGAAATCAATTTGATTTTTTCCTGTACTTTAGTAGAATTCAAAGTATCAAATATATTCATACTAAACAACTCTAACTGTAAAGAATCAACATGTTTCTGCTTCATATCAATTAAAGCATTAATATCTCTAGTTACTGGATCTGTAACAAAAGTATAACTTATCTTTTTATCCTTATAAGTAGCAGTAAAACCTTTGGAGTCTATGCTAGTAAAAGGATAAATGGCGTTAATAAACGGTGTTCCAAGTATAATTGGAGGGTATAACTGGTTTTTAACCAAGAAAAAGAAAGGAGGAATACAGACTTTATTCTGACAAATACCCGTATTAGGCAATTTATACTTTATATCTAAAGCATGTCCGGATGCAGATCTAACCATGTGAGTAGTTTTATGAAAATATTTCGTAGGTATTAAACCTTCTTGAATGCAGCTAACATCTGCTCCACTATCAATCATGGCAATGTTTGTAATAGAAAAACTATTATCAATGAGAATAGTACATTTAATATACCATTTATGAGCAGTAATAATTTGCATCATTCCTAAAAACATATCATGTTTAGGATTAAAACTAATAGGTTTTTCTTCAATATCATTTTCAAAAATACCGTTATTTTTATCATTAGATTTCTCAGCTGGAGAATTGATTTTCTCAATTTGAGTAATCCTATGATCACAAATCATCTAATTCTGTTTAAGAGATTTGATCTCTCGTTTCAAGTTTTCAACTTTAACTTTCAAATCATCGATAGAAGAATCTCTTGCTGGAGTTGCATTTTTATTTAAAAGACGGTTATTAACCTCCAGTAAAGAATAAGGCGGGGAACATTCAAATTCTTTTTCAAAAGGTTTTGCAAAACTAGAACTTGAACTAGCAGCCAAATTAATAATTTTTTCACAAAGTTTTTCATCAGTAACTTCTTTTAAAAGTTCTATTACATTATCAGATGTAATAGTTTTCATGTTCAAATCTTGAAATTGTGATTGTAATTTATAAAATTCATCATCATCACAAGTACATGTATCACCTTTGCAAGTTGTACAAGTATTATCAATATTTTTATTACTATCAGATAAATCAAGCAAATCTATTTCAGCTTCGGATTCTGACTCAGAATAATAATCAGATTCTGATCCAGAAGTGTATAACAAACTATAAACCTTATCACGTAACTCATCGTCTAGTCCTAAGGTTTTCAGCTTTTGAAGCTTACAATTCGGGGCTATATGGCCAAATTTGCCACACTTATAAAACTTAATGTCAGCAAGATCTCTCTTAGACCTATTTTTGGTAAATCTAGTAGACTTGTGATGAGCTTTCTTAGCTTCTCGTTCTTCTTTGGATCTATATCTATATCTCTTTCTCCGATAAGGACTGTCTTGGTTAGGGTATCTATGATACTTATGTTTCTTCTTCTTATAAGTAGAAGTCTCGGGTAAACCAAACTGGGTGCAAAAGTCCCCTAATTGGTTTCTTTCCTTAAGGTTATCCATTTTAAGCTGTCTGGACAATCTTAATTCATTGCACATGTTTAACCCTCCCTGTGTGCAAATTTCTATTAACTTACCATAGGTATAGTCTCTGTATGGAATTTCATCATAACTACCTCTTAAAATCTTTCTAACTCTTTCAGCAAAGCTTGAGCATTAATAACCATTGCTCTTTCTTCGATAGTCAAATAATTGTCCCACCAACCACAAAGTTGGCCAGTAAAACCTGCAACAATCATTCTGCAAATATTTCTATCTGTATTTTTCACACGTTTACAGATAGTTGCATACATAAGCATTCTATGTACAAGAATCGTCAATTGTCTATCAGTTAATCCATCAAGATTCCATTCGTAAATTTCGGAACCACTGTAAGACGTATTAGTCTAATTCCAATCACGTTCCTCTATTAAAACATCTTGAGGAGTTGGACGATTGTAATAATAAGTTTGCATTCTGGGTTTATCAGCATATCTGCTATCAGCAAACTTACTATTCTTTTGGGGATAACTTTTGAGTTTATTAAACTCTAACAAAATATCATTTTTATAATCAAAAGTAGCATCCATTTTATCAGCAAAATCTTTTGATAAATCAATAGGTTTGATATTCAAACCGGATAACTTTTTATCAAGAAGTTCTTGATAAACCAATAGGTTTGCATTTCGTATGCATTGTGCATACGAAATGCGTGGAAGGAATTCAAAGAGTTATGTTTCAAGCCGAATCAATTCCGCACGATAGAAGAAAAGAAAGTGAAATTTCTTAAGGTTTCGGCAGCCTCTCGAAGATAAGTACAGACGTCTCTGTACCGATCCACAAAACTCTACTAAACCTGCCCATGACTCGTGAGACCTATGTTACCTAGAGCTCTGATACCAACTTGTCACGACCCAAAATCTCACCTGTCGTGATGGCGCCTATCTCAATACTAGGCAAACCAAAAATCCCAATAAACCACCATTTCTTTTAAATTTGAAAATAAAATAATTAATTCAGCGGAAGAAATCTCAAAATTTCAAATATATCACTCTCAAAACCCGGTGTCACTGAGTATATGAGCATCTAATATGAATACAATGTCTGACTGATAAAAAGCCACTGTCTGAAAGTATAGAACAATACAATAACTGAAGGAAAGAGAGACAAGGTTAGCGGACGCCAAATAACTACCTTGATAGTCTCCAACTGATAGTACTCTGAAATCTAACAATCTTCGTGTCCAAAAGCACCTGGATCTCCACACGAGGTGCAGAGTGTAGTACGAGTATGTCACGATCCAAAACTAACCCCTGTCGTGATGGCGCCTATCGTGGAACTAGGCAAGCCTACTTATTTCCAAAACAAAACGATATTTTCATTTCAAAAATAATTTCAAGGTTATTTAACATAAAAACCTCCACTAAAAGAGTTCAAATCAAAGAAAAACAGAAGTGCGGAAAAGAAAAAGCCCGACATCGGGATGTCACTAGTCATGCGCACATACTACAATTTGTCTAACAATATCAAGGCTAACTCAGCCCGGAAAAAAACTAAATACAACTAGAGGAAGATAAGAGGGAGAAGAGCAGGGGCTGCGATTGCCAAACAACTACCTTGCTATCTCCAAGAAAATATGCAACCAGAACACTCAATAACCGCTACCGTGTCCAGCTACACCTGGATCTGCACACAAGGTGCAGGGAGTAACGTGAGTACGCCAACTCAGTAAGTAACAACAATAAATAAAGACTGAGCAGTAGTGACGAGCAATAAAGCATATAACGTTCATATCAGGAAATCTCAGTAAAATACCACATGCTCTTAAAAATCAGGATTTGAATCAAACATCTCGTTTAAACCCAGTTCCAATAAAAATCATTTTAAAGACATTTTTCCAATAGTTTTTCAAACAAAGGCACAATGCAAAGGTGAGCAAAAATGATGAAATCATAAATAGCCACTCGGGCAAATCTCACAGTCACTCGTGCCACTCGGGCATACCTCACAATCACTCTTGCCACTCGGGCATACCTCACAATCACTCTTGCCACTCGGGCATACCTCACAATCACTCTTGCCACTCGGGCATACCTCACAATCACTCATGCCTCCCAGTCACTCAGCACTCGGCACTCGCACTCAGTAGGTACCTGCGCTCACTGGGGGTGTGTACAGACTCCGGAGGGGCTCCTTCAGCCCAAGCGCTATAATCTGCACGGACAACTCACGTGCGATAATAATAAAGTATGCTGCAGGCGGGCAGCCCCAATCCACACTCATCCTCACAAATCAGGCCCTCGGGCATTTCAGTAAAACAGGGCATTCGGCCCAAAATATTTATATGCATCAAAATAGAGTCATAAAACTAAGTTATGCGGTAAACAAATATAAACATGACTGAGTATAGATTTTCAATCGAAAACAGTGAGAGGATGATAAGAACAGCCCCTAAGGGTCCAAACAACATTGGCGCAAGGCCCAAGCATGGCATTCAGCCCAATTTACAGAAATTCTTTCTAAAACATATAAGTATCAAATGGTTTCAACAAAGTATGCAACTTTACGGTTGTTACGGGACGGACCAAGTCACAAATCCCCAATAGTGCACGCCCACACGCCCGTCACCTAGCATGTGCGTCACTTCAAAATAATAGAATGATACGAAATTCGGGGTTTCATACCCTCAGGACTAGATTTACAATCGTTACTTACCTCAAACCGGTCAAATCTCTACCCCGCAATGCTCTTGCCTCTGGACTCGGCCTCCAAATGCTCCAAATCTATTCACAATCAGTATAATACCATCAATATACGCTAATTAAGGGTGGCAAGTGAGCCGGTCCAGGCCCGGGACCACGGGCCAAACGGGCCAAACGGGTTAAATGGGCCAGGACCGTTTGACCCGATTTTAGCGGGCCTGGGCCGGTCTCGTGGGTCGGTCCTATGATTTGGGCTCGTCAGGCCCAGGACCGGCCCGGTCCCTTAGCGGGCCAAACGGTCCCAACGGCTTTTTTTTTTAAAATTGTTTTTATTTTTTTAAATGTTGGACTGTAAAAAATAGCCGTTGGGCTGTCAAAAATAGCCGTTGGCTATTTATGAAATAGCCATTTAACCCCTCAACTTTGTTTTAATCCCAAACTTTTTATAATTACACTTTTTCCCTATTTTCAACTATAAATACCCCATCATTCTTTCATTTTTTCTTACAAAATCATCAATCTATCACAATCTCTCTCTAATTTTCTTCTATAATTGCTACTATTGCTTACTTTATTGTTACAATTTGTGAAACAATTGTGAAGTTGGTGAATTGAAGTCTTCAACGATAATCAATTTCCAACAAGTTGTTCGTCAATTCGGTAAACTCGTTCCAACTCTTAAGTTTTAATATTATAATTTTGTTTGTTTTATTTATTTATTTTCTATTACTTTATTAATTAAGATGGCTTCCTTAAAAAACGTTTTGGTAAAAATAACGAAAAATCAAAGAGTGACGAATGTAGTGCTCAATCTGTTCCTCCCCCACTGCCCCGGGCTCCCCGAACCAAACTCCATATACGTCCTACACCTGCTATTCTTGATAGAGATAATAGTTTATTATAATTTACTGAAAGTCAATTTTGCCATAATATTATATCTGGTGAACAATTAGACCATGAATTAATAAATGCTCTTTATTCTAATCCAACTATTGATGAAAATGATGACGAGGAAATAGATTTTGATGAAACTCAACCGGATGATGATACACCAACTAGTCATGCTCCTGATGTTAACCCAAGTAGTGATAACCCTGCTAATCCAAATGATGCCCCATTTAATACTCCTGTTACTGCCCCTACTTTTTCTAGACAACCTAGCAAACGGATGGAAACATCTCCCGTTTGGCCATTTTTTTACTCAACTAATTCCAGAAAATAAGGCTAATTGTAAAACTTGTGGCACGGAGTTAGTTTTTAAATATTTTGGATCGCGGGGGGGGGGGGGGGGGACAGGAACTTTGGCTAGACACATAATGAAACACCCTCAAGATAAAGTGAGATGTCTTCGTCTGAAAGCTTTGGCCGAGGGGAAAAGTCTACCGACTCCTAGTCAGGTTGACCCTAGTACCAGTTCAAAACAATTTCAACCGGGAACTAACACTGTTACCGGTGGTATTTTATATTAGGATCCAAAAAAAGATCGGGAAGAATTGACAAAAATGGTAACTGTTATGTGTTTACCCTATAGTTTTCCTTCTGATCCTAACTTTGTGCATTATATTAGAAATTTTTTTAATCCTACTTATAAAGGTTTTCCTCGCACAACTGATATTGGTAGAGCGATATTTATAAATATAATCATGAATATGAACAATATTTGCGCTATTTATTTACTCATATAAATTGTCGTGTTGCTATTACAACTGATATTGGTAGAAGTGGTAACGACTATGATTACCTTACTGTTACCAGTCATTGGATTGATGAGGATTGGATAATGCAAAAGCACATTATTTCTTATAAAATAATTAATTCACATTACACATGGCAGTTTATTGCTAGCACAGTTATAGATATTTGTAGATATTTTTGCATTAGTGATAAAATAATGTCAATTTCAATGGATAATGCTACTAGTAATACAAATGCTATAGCCTTGCTTACCACAACGCTAAATCCTACATTTAGTGATATTTTTCATGTTAGATGTATTTGTCATATTTACCATTTAATTGTGGGTGATGGTATAAGAATTTTAAATATTGAAATTAAAAAGATTAAAATGGCTCTTAACTGGCTTTTTTATTCAAACCGTAGAAGTAGACTTAGCGAATATTTTAAAAGATGCGATGAATTTGGCCTAAGAGAAAAAAAGGTTCCTAAACCTTGTCCAACTAGATGGAATTACATGTATGAAAGTTTGGTTGTTGCATATGAATATGGAAACCCCATAAACTCAACATTTAATGCACATGTAAGTGATGATGATGAGTACCTTACAAATGGGGATTGGGCTAATGTTAAAATACTTGTAGAATTTTTTTAAAAAATTCATATTGCTACAAATGAATTTTTTGGGCAATATTATCCTACTATTTCTAACTGTTTAGTTTATATTGCAGAACTTGCAAATTTGTTTGCTCATTTTTCAGAGGGTGGGGAAATTTATAAACTTGCTATTGATTCTATGAGAAAAAAGTTTAAAAAATATTTTTTCCCTATTCCCCCTATTTATGGTGTTTCTGCTTTGTTAAATCCTTGTATGAAATTAGGAGGTCCTCATTTTTGGTATGAAACTGTTTATAATGGTTTAGCACTTAAAGATGAGGAATTGTCTCAACATCCAAAAACAATAGCCTCAATTAGAATAAATGCTCAAACTATTTTTAATACTTATCAAGTTGCATTAAATCATGCTAGACCAAATGTTCCAACTCATTCTTCTTCTGATTCTCAATCATCTAAAAGAACTGCGGGAGTAAGATCACTTAGTGCTTGGGCGGGGTTTAGGGGTTCTCAAGGTTCTACTAGTAGTGATTTTTCACAACTAAATGAGCTTGAAGTTTATTTGTCGCAGGGAATTGAAGAAGTGAATCCCGACGGTTCCTTTAATTTTTTTTATGGTGGAAGGACAAAGAAAAACACTTTCCGGTTCTTTCAAGGATGGCCCGAGACATTTTAACTATTCAAGCTTCAACAGTGGTATCAGAGAGCGCTTTCAGTCAAGCAAGACTTCAACTCGGTGATTATAGAGCGTCTATGAGGGAGAGTTTGGAAAAATCAGTACTTTTTAGAGATTGGATCCGGTCGGAAAGAAGAAATTTTGGACTTGCTGAATCACAACCAGATGAAGACGAACCTTAAGAAGAAATGCTAGCTGAACTTGCGGAGGATGTTGCTTCGCTCGGAAGTGGTGATGACCAAGCAACTTTTCCGCCACCACCAACGGAAATTCCTCCGGACCTTGATAGATTTATGAAGTTTGTAAGAGATTGTTACACCCTATATTTTCGTACATAAAATTGCGTCGTGAGCAAACAAATGTAGGACCCTTCATATATTAGGCTGATAATAGGGAAAAATAACCAGACTCATTCTCTACAAAACTCCTCCCAAATATTTCCCGCAAACCCCAATTGATTTTCTCCCCCTTTCAAGTTCTAATCGGAGGTAAAGCCTAGAGTTTGAAGAACCAAGATAGGAGCCGAGTTATCCAACAAATAAGGTAAGTTTAATGCTCTCTTTCATCCATTTGTTTCTGTTGTAGATGTATAGTAAGTCGTTCTATATTTGTAAGAACTCACGGGACGGTGATCGGAAGCCGTGAGTTCGAGTTATTCACTTGTAGCGGACTGTTTTGTGGACTGTTTTGTAATGCTGTTGGGCTGCGTGTTTTACTACTGTTTTGTGGAGTTTTGGAGGAGGAAGGGTGTGGAGAAACACCACATAAATGCAGGATGTTGGTCTGGTCGTTCGTCGTAACATTTTCGGGTTGTTGACACTACTACGGTGGTCGTTTTGTGTATGAAGAGATTGGGGTGTGTTGGGATGTTTTGTAGTATTGTGTGGTGTGCATAAGGTTGTAAAATAATGTATATATGTTGTTATTATTGTTTTTGGTGTTGTTGGTGTTATCTTGAATTTGGAGGAAGTAAGGATTATAGGGGAAATGCTGTCCGTTTTAATACAAAATAAGCATGTCGTTCATTGTGCGATAGTTATACGTTTCATAACTTAACGATGGTATTATTATCATTGTTGTAGATTAAGGTGAGAAGAGGCGAGTTCAACTTGGTGATTGAAAAGAGTGTGATAAGGTATGTTAAGGCTAAGCCTTCATTTTGGCATGATCTCGTAGCTACATGTGTTAGTAATGAGACATAAAGAGAAGTTCGTATTCATGAATTTATTCACATTATTCTAGTCTCATAAGTTACAATATTATTCCTTATCGAGACTCTATATTCAATTTAGTATTGTCTTCTTCCAGTCAAGAGGGCAGCAAGCCTATATATATAGTATTATAGTATTTTCATTACCATCGAGCTATAATCGATGGGCAGGCCCCTATTGGGAAACCTCTGATCAGATGGAAAGTTATATACTATGCCTACTGTGGCCGAGCGCCTATGAGCAAGCCCAGTATGGTCGAGATACATAGCCTAGTATGGCCGAGCACCTATGAGCGATCCTACTACGGCAGAGCAGTTATATATACTGAGCCTTATAAGGCCGGACAATTATTTTACTTACTATATTGAAGGAGTTGATTCAGTATCAACAGGTAAGTATATCTCCAGATCATCTTTGACTCCCAATTACTTTAAGTTATTATATTATCAGTTCAGTTTCAACTTTCAGTTATGTTATTGCCTTATATACTCGGTACATTATTTTGTACTGACGTCCCTTTTCTAGGGACGCTGCATTTCATGCATGCAGGTTCAGATAGACAGACGGGTATACCTCCTCAGTAGGTGTTTCTAGAGTTCAGCCTGATCGGTAAGCTCCACATCCTTCGGAGTTATCAGGTCTAGGTTTTCGTGTACATCTTCTGTATGTATGTATATATATTATGGGTAGGTCGGGGCCCTGTTCCGATCATAATATATCTCTCAGTAGAGGTTTGTAGACATATCCTATCAGTTAGTGCATTATGTTGGGCTTGTAGGCCTGGTATGTATATTTTGGTGGTTTGTCAGTTGTAGTAGTTATGACGGCCTTGTTATCCCAACTTTATATTGATGTTTAGTTAGTGCTAGTTTCTATTCAGTTTTATATTTTGCTTCGCAAATTGTCTTGCAAGGTGGCCCCTTGGCCAAATTATGACATTATATGTTCAGAGTCCCTTAGTCACAATTTGGTACACTAGGTTAGTTGAGTCACCGGGTTCCAGTCTCGCTTCCAGGTCGGGGCGTGACAAACTTGGTATTAGAGCAGTTCTTTCCTAGGGAGTCTACAAGCCGTGTCTAGTAGGATCTTGTTTATAGATGTGTTGTGCACCATATTATATAAGCAGGGAGCTACAGGGCATTTAGGAGTTGGTTATCCTTCTTTCAAATCTACATTGTGCTGTAGAACTGAGTTATAGGAAATTTGAGTTAAACTTATGTGTTGGTGTTTGCATACACAGATGACGGTGACTAGGAAGACTACGGCTAGCCAGAGGCGAGATACAACAACAGGTGAGGGGACCAGCAGGGTACCCCCAGTAGATGGGTCCGAGTCTGAGGCCCAAGGCGAGACCCCTACTCAGCCATTACCGGCTCCTCGACCAGCTGAGGAGATTCCTAGGGATACCGCACATCCAGTTCCCCCTCTACTTCCACCAGACCAGGACTTGAGGAGTGCGGTGCATTTGTTGACACAATTGGTAGCTACCTAGCAATAAGCTAGGGCATCAGCTAGTGCAGGATCTTCTGAGGGGTCTAGGAGTTCAAGGGTCCGAGAGTTTATTACTTTGAGTCCCCCAGAGTTTACGGGGTTAGATCAGAGGGAGGACCCGCAGGATTTCATAAATCAGCTTCACAGGATCTTTCGGGTTATGCATGCCACAGAGAAAGAAGCAGTTGAACTAGCAACTTTTTGACTCCGAGATATAGCCATCCTTTGGTACGAGGGATGGGAGAGTTCCAGGGCACGTGATGCACCTCCAGTTAGTTGGGAGAATTTTTCAGATGCTTTCCTTGACCAGTACTTACCGCAGGAGATCCGACAGTCTCAGTTCGATCAGTTTCTAGCCCTTAAGCAGGGGAATATGAGTGTTCGAGAGTATAGTCTCCGTTTTGACTCATTAGCCAGATATGCACCATCCATAGTTGCTACTATGCGTGACATGATCCACAGGTTTATAGCAGGGTTAGCCCCAGAGTTGACCAAGGCATATGCCGCCGCTGCATTGCATGATAATATGGATATCTCCCGGATTCAGGCATTCCCTCAGAATATAGAAAGGGTTAGGCGTCGACAGCAGGGTACATAGAGGACTGAGCAAGGGCAACGTAAGAGGATGAGATTTCCTAGGTCTCAGGAGCAGTCTCAGGGTAGTTATAGGCCACAGTACTTCGGACGGCCACCTAGGCCTCCGCCACCTCAGTTACAGGGCTACAGTTATGACCGCTATACTCAGTCCGGACCAGGTGAGAGCTCACGGGCATCGGTTTTGCAACGACAACGAGGTTCAAGGCAAACATGGTCATTTCCGCCACGGTGTGACATCTGTGGTAGAGGACACTTGGGCCAATGCCGAGCAGGTTCTGATGCTTGTTATACATGTGGGCGTCCGGGGCATATGATGCGAGATTGCCCAAATAGAGATTCTGGAGGTATGGCACAACCAGCAAGTTCAGCGACAGGATCATCTAGGTCTGTGCATCCTTCTGGGCGCGAGTCTCAATCTTCAACTGGTAGAGGTCGAGGCAAAGGTAGAGGTTCCAGTTCAGGTGTTAATCAGAACCGTATCTATGCTTTAGCGGGTCGACAGGACCAGGAGTCTTCACCCGACATTGTGACAGGTATATTGACCATTTGCTCTCACGATGCTTATGCCTTGATAGACCCAGGATCTACTTTATCATATATTACGCCATTTGTCGCGGGGAAATTTGGTATATTGCCTGAAATACTAAGTGATCCTTTTGCGGTATCTACACCGGTCGGAGAATCGATTATTGCTAGACGGGTTTACCGAGGTTGTACGGTGACAGTTTGTAGTCGTCAGACCTCAGCCGACCTAGTTGAGTTAGAGATGATGGATTTTGATGCTATCATGGGCATGGACTGGTTGTCAGCTTGCTATGCTATAGTTGATTGCCGAGCAAAGGCAGCCAGATTTCATTTTCCAGGTGAGGCAGTCCTTGAATGGGCAGTCTGTTGTATATGTATAGTAAGTCGTTCTATATTTGTAAGAACTCACGGGACGGTGATCGGAAGCCGTGAGTTCGAGTTATTCACTTGTAGCGGACTGTTTTGTGGACTGTTTTTTAGTGCTGTTGGGCTGCATGTTTTACTACTATTTTGTAGAGTTTTGGAGGAGGAAGGGTGTGGAGAAACACCACATAAATGCAGGATGTTGGGCTGGTCATTCGTCGTAACATTTTCGGGTTATTGACACTACTACGGTGGTCGTTTTGTGTATGAAGAGATTGGGGTATGTTGGGATGTTTTGTAGTATTGTGTGGTGTGCATAAGGTTGTAAAATAATATATATATATATATATATATATATTTTGTAGTATTGTGTGGTGTGCATAAGGTTGTAAAATAATATATATATGTTGTTATTATTGTTTTTGGTGTTGTTGGTGTTATCTTGATTTTGGAGGAAGTAAGGATTATAGGGGAAATGCTGTCCGTTTTAATACAAAATAAGCATGTCGTTCATTGTGCGATAGTTATACGTTTCATAACTTAACGATAGTATTATTATCGTTGTTGTAGATTAAGGTGAGAAGAGATGAGTTCAACTTGGTGATTGAAAAGAGTGTGATAAGGTATGTTAAGGCTAAGCCTTCCTTCATTTTGGCATGATCTCGTAGCTACATGTGTTAGTAATGAGACATAAAGAGAAGTTCGTATTCATGAATTTATTCACATTATTCTAGTCTCATAAGTTACAATATTATTCCTTATCGAGATTCTATATTCAATTTAGTATTGTCTTCTTCCAGTCAAGAGAGCAGCAAGCCTATATATACAGTATTATAGTTTTTTCATTACCATCGAGCTATAATCGATGGGCAGGCCCCTATTGGGCAACCTCTGATCAGATGGAAAGTTATATACTGAGCCTACTATGGCCGAGCGCTTATGAGCGAGCCCAGCATGGTCGAGATACATAGCCTAGTATGGCCGAGCGCCTATGAGTGAGCCTACTACGGCAGAGCAGTTATATATACCGAGCCTTATAAGGCCGGACAATTATTTTACTTACTATATTGAAGGAGTTGATTCAGTATCAACATGTAAGTATATCTCCAGATCATCTTTGACTCCCAATTACTTTAAGTTATTATATTATCAGTTTAGTTTCAACTTTCAGTGATGTTATTGCCTTATATACTTGGTACATTATTTTGTACTGACGTCCCTTTTCTGGGGACGCTGCATTTCATGCATACAGGTTCAGATAGACAGACGGGTATACCTCCTCAGTAGGTGTTTCTAGAGTTCAGCCTGATCGGTAAGCTCCACATCCTTCAGAGTTATCAGGTCTAGGTTTTCGTGTACATCTTCTGTATGTATGTATATATATTATGGGTAGGTCGGGGCCCTGTTCCGATCACAATATATCTATCAGTAGAGGTTTGTAGACATATCCTGTCAGTTAGTGCATTATGTTGGGCTTGTAGGCCTGGTATGTATATTTTGGTTGTTTGTCAGTTGTAGTAGTTATGACGGCCTTGTCGTCCCAACTTTATATTGATATTTAGTCAGTGCTAGTTTCCATTCAGTTTTATATTTTGCTTCGCAAATTATCTTGCAAGGTGGCCCCCTGGCCAAATTATGACATTATATGTTCAAAGTCCCTTAGTCGCAATTTGGTACACTAGGTTAGTTGAGTCACCGGGTGCCAGTCTTGCTTCCAAGTCGGGGCGTGACAGAGATACCATGTAACTTGTATGAACAAAAATTAGTATGTATTATGTAACTTATATTTTGGCACATCTTGATTAGTTTCTTTTTCTTCTCAATGGTGGTATTAGCACCTTGTTGTGCTCATTCCATAGGGGATGAAGACTAAGAAAGATATTGTCATATTTTTTAATGCAATAATAAAATTACAAGGCATATCTCTTTACAATATTTTTGTATTTAGACTTAGATATTATTTTTAACATCCTTTTGTCTTTAGACTAATATATATACTATACTATACTATATATACATCTTATATATAGTATATAAGCTGTATATATAGCTTATCAAATATAACTTTTATATATATACTATACTATACTATACTATATATACATCTTATATATAGTATATAAGATGTATATATAGCATATCGAATATAGCTTATATATAAATATACTATATATACATCTTATATCGATATATATATATTATACATTTAATATATATACTATACTATACTATATATACATATATAGTATATAAGATGTATATATATATATTATACATTTAATATATATTCTATACTATACTATACTATATATACATCTTATATATAGTATATAAGATGTATATATAGCTTATCGAATATATATATATATATACACTATATATATATTTAATATATATACTATACTATATATACATCTTATATATATACTATACTATATATACATCTTATATATAGTGTATAAGATGTATATATAGCTTATCGAATATAACTTTTATATATATACTATACTATATATACATTTAATATATATACTATACTATATATACATCTTATATATAGTATATAAGATGTATATATAGCTTATCGAATATAGCTTATATATATATATATATATATATATATATATATATATATAGTACTAGCAAGAAAATAACTAATATTGCCTCTACTTCAGGAAGCAAATCAGGAGCTCAAATTGTTCTTACTCATATTCAAAGACCCCCTGAGATTCAGGATTTTAAATTTAAATCTTTTAATGATTTAGAAGAATTTCTTGATAAAAAGTTATCCGGTTTGAATATCAAACCTATTGATTTATCAAAAGATTTTGCTGATAAAATGGATGCTACTTTTGATTATAAAAATGATATTTTGTTAGAGTTTAATAAACTCAAAAGTTATCCCCAAAAGAATAGTAAGTTTGCTGATAGCAGATATGCTGATAAACTCAGAATGCAAACTTATTATTACAATCGTCCAACTCCTCAAGATGTTTTAATAAAGGAACGTGATTGGAATTAGACTAATACGTCTTACAGTGGTTCCGAAATTTACGAATGGAATCTTGATGGATTAACTGATAGACAATTGACGATTCTTGTACATAGAATGCTTATGTATGCAACTATCTGTAAACGTGTGAAAAATACAGATAGAAATATTTGCAGAATGATTGTTGCAGGTTTTACTGGCCAACTTCATGGTTGGTGGGACAATTATTTGACTATCGAAGAAAGAGCAATGGTTATTAATGCTCAAGCTTTGCTAAAAGAGTTAGAAAGATTTTAAGAGGTAGTTATGGTGAAATTCCATACAGAGACTATACCTATGGTAAGTTAATAGAAATTTGCACACAGGAAGGGTTAAACCTATGCAATGAATTAAGATTGTCCAGACAGCTTAAAATGGATAAGCTTAAGGAAAGAAACCAATTAGGGGACTTTTGCACCCAGTTTGGTTTACCCGAGACTTCTACTCATAAGAAGAAGAAACATAAGTATCATAAATACCCTAACCAAGATAGTCCTTATCGGAGAAAGAGATCTAGATATAGATCCAAAGAAGAATGAGAAGCTAAGAAAGCTCATCGCAAGTCTACTAGATTTACCAAAAATAGGTCTAAGAGAGATCTTGCTGACATTAAGTTTTATAAGTGTGGCAAATTTGGCCATATAGCCCCGAATTGTAAGCTTCAAAAGCTGAAAACCTTAGGACTAGACGATGAGTTACGTGATAAGGTTTATGGTTTGTTATACACTTCTGGATCAGAATCTGATTATTATTCTGATTCAGAATCCGAAGCTGAAATAGATTTGCTTGATTTATCTGATAGTAATAAAAATATTGATAATACTTGTACAACTTGCAAAGGTGATACATGTACTTGTGATGATGATGAATTTTATAAATTACAATCACAATTTCAAGATTTGAACATGAAAACTATTACATCTGATAATGTAATAGAACTTTTAAAAGAAGTTACTGATGAAAAACTTCGTGAAAAAATTATTAATTTGGCTGCTAGTTCAAGTTCTAGTTTTGCAAAAACTTTTGAAAAAGAATTTGAATATTCCCCGCCTTATTCTTTACTGGAGGTTAATAACCGTCTTTTAAATAAAAATGCAACTCCAGCAAGAGATTCTTCTATCGATGATTTGAAAGTTAAAGTTGAAAACTTGAAACGAGAGATCAAATCTCTTAAACAGAATCAGATGATTTGTGATCATAGGATTACTCAGATTGAGAAAATCAATTCTCCAGCTGAGAAATCTAATGATAAAAATAACGGTATTTTTGAAAATAATATTGAAGAAAAACCTATTAGTTTTAATCCTAAACATGATATGTTTTTAGGAATGATGCAAATTATTACTGTTCATAAATGGTATATTAAATGTACTATTCTCATTAATAATAGTTTTTCTATTACAAACATTGCCATGATTGATAGTGGAGCAGATGTTAGCTGCATTCAAGAAGGTTTAATACCTACGAAATATTTTCATAAAACTACTCATATGGTTAGATCTGCATCCGGACATGCTTTAGATATAAAGTATAAATTGCCTAATACGGGTATTTGTCAGAATAAAGTCTGTATTCCTCACTTCTTTTTCTTGGTTAAAAACCAGTTATACCCTCCAATTATACTTGGAACACCGTTTATTAATGCCATTTATCCTTTTACTAGCATAGACTCCAAAGGTTTTACTGCTACTTATAAGGATAAAAAGATAAGTTATACTTTTGTTACAGATCCTGTAACTAGAGATATTAATACTTTAATTGATATGAAGCAGAAACATGTTGATTCTTTACAGTTAGAGTTGTTTAGTATGAATATATTTGATACTTTGAATTCTACTAAAGTACAGGAAAAAATCAAATTGATTTCCGAACAGATTGCTATTGATATTTGTGCTGAGCATCCTAGTGCTTTTTGGAATAGAAAAAAGCATATTGTCACTTTGCCTTATGAAGATAATTTCTCTGAGGATGATATTCCTACTAAATCTCGACCTTGTCAAATGAACGCAGAATTGGTAGAATTTTGCAAGCAAGAGATTGATAGCTTATTACAAAAGGGTTTGATAAAACCCTCAAAGTCTCATTGGTCTTGCACATCTTTTTATGTTAATAATGCAGCTGAAAAGGAACGTGGTATTCCTAGATTGGTCATTAATTATAAACATTGGAATAAATATTTGAAGTGGATTAGGTATCTTATTCCCAATAAAAGAGATTTATTATCTAGATTATATGATGCCAATATATTTTCAAAATTCGATTTAAAATCTCGATATTGACAGATTCAAATATTCAAAGAGCATACTTATAGAACTGCTTTTAATGTTCCATTTGGACAATATGAATGGAATGTTATGCCTTTTGGTTTGAAGAATGCCCCTTCTGAATTCCAAAAAATTATGAATGATATTTTCAACCCCTATCTAGACTTTATCATTGTTTATATCGATGATATTTTGGTATTTTCCAAAACACTTGAAATGCATATTAAGCATTTAGATATTTTTAAAAGAATTGTTATACAAAATGGTTTGGTTATCTCAAAACAAAAAATGAGTTTATTCCAAACTAACGTTCGATTTTTAGGACATTATATTTGTCAAGGAAAGATTACTCCTATTCATAGATCGATCGATTTTGCTTCAAAATTTCTCGATGTTATTACTGATAGAACCCAGTTACAATAATTTTTGGGAAGTTTAAATTATATATCGCCCTTTTATAAAGATTTGTCGCGTGATTTAGCCCCCTTATATGATAGGCTAAAAAAAGATTATAAAAACCCTTGGACTGATAGTCATACTGCTTTAGTTAAAAATATTAAGCAACGTGTTAGATCTTTACCTTGCTTGACCCTTGCTAATCCTGCTTGGCAAAAGATTATCGAGACAGATGTGTCTAATATTGGTTACGGAGGAATTTTGAAACAGATAAATCTCAATAATAAGCATAAATACCTGATTAGATTCTACTCTGGTAAATGGTCTGAAGCCCAGAGAAAATACGCTACTGTAGCACATGAAATGTTAACCATAGTAAAATGTGTTTTAAAATTTCAAGACGATTTATACAATCAAAAGTTTTTGATAAAAACTGACGCACAATCCGTTAAATATATGTTTAACAAAGACTTTAAACATGATGCCTCGAAAATGATATTTGCAAGATGGCAGGCTCAATTATCCCCTTTTGATTTTGAAATACAATATAAAAAGGGAATTGATAATTCTCTGCCAGATTTCTTATCTCGTGAATATTTACAGGATGGAACCCCCCTGGGGTAGGGGAAGAGGTAGAGGTTGGGGAAGATCATCGCCACAGTCCAGAGGAACATCATCACCTTCAGGATCGTTATACGGATCTACATCAAACTCCCCAGTTTTACAAATGGGAAGAAAGAGTTTAACCAATGAGAGGATATCTCTCAGAGAAGAAGCATCAATCGGACCATCCGTCCATCTGGAAGATATTCCAGAAGATAGTCCGTTATACGCACATTTGCAGGCATATTTGACTGCTCAAAAATAGAAAGATACTTCTGCTAAGCAAAGTGATACTTTTGCTTCCATTACAAAAGATGACAATGATGATATCAAGTCATATCAGAAAGTGTCTAAAAAAGAAATGATATTTCTTTTAGAAAATTCTGATATTCAGAGAAAAGAAGAGCCGTGGAAGATATTCCAAACGTATTTAATAAATGGATTATATTACCCGGGTGAGTCATACAAAACCCGCTCTTATTATGAAACAATACTCACCAGTACTGGCAGTGCAGAGTTTCAACACTTTTCTGGTTATAGCACAGATGAGAACGTTTATAACTTCTCTAAGATCATAATTAAACAAATTATATCTGTTGAAGACTGGGGTATATCCACAATGAAAGAAAGGCAGATAAGCCTTAACAAATCTCGAATGAATTTCACCTATTGGGATTATATCCAGGCATTTGATAAAGTGTTATACTACAATAATGATCGACACAAACATACTTGGTTTATTAAAGTATGTGCAAAGATATTTGCAGAGGCTATTCCTATTTGGTTTCTAAACTGGTGGTCATACCACAGTCCGACAGTAAAAATTTTACTTGATCCATTTCTCATGTTATACAAAGAATGGATAAAAATTTCCCCTTTTATAAATAATTTATATCACACAGATCATATCTGTTACCCAGAAAAAATTGACCAAATTTATTTCTTTCTGGAATTCTCTATTCCCTGGATTCATAAATGGACTCCAGAAGTCGGATTCACCGAAGAACAAGTCCCGTGCTTATACAGGACCTTTTACAACAACTTTTGGGATAAACTAATGAAAAAAGATCCCAAAACAAAGACATTATATGGTCAAGAACTCTTGGATTCCATCAAAACAAAAATCCAGGAATATTCCAGCAGACCTCAGAAAGAGGTGATTGATGACAGCTCAGTAAGGCATATTGCCAGAAAGATCTCCTTTCAGGAAGGAGACAAAGAAGAAATGATTAACAACTACTTGGAAGAAGTGAAAAGAAATTTACTTCGTTCCATTAATCAATATGAATAATCAGACACTTCTATGCAGAGTGAAACCAACAACGATGATATTGCTGAAGATTCTCAACCCTTTGAATCAGAGAAAATACTATCTGATGAAGATTTGCAGAATGCGGAAGAATTCCTCCGCAAAATGAAAGAATCAGACAAAAGACTAGCACAGTGAAACAGCTAGACCCCACAAACACAGTGAAGCCGCCGGACCTACAGCACAGTGAAGCCGCCGGACCCCACCCAAATAATAGATACACTGTTCATAAACAGTAGAAATACTGTTTTGTATAGTAAAAATACTGTAACAGGGACCCACGGGACCCACTTTTTACTGTTCATAGATTCGTTTCTTTTCTATTTATACGTTTCATTCGTTCAGAAGAAGAGCAAGGAAACGAGACCCTCTCTCTCTAGAATTCTCTCTCTCTCTCTTCAAGTGTAATTAAGAGTTTGTAGTTTGAAGTTTTTGTAACAGATTAACAAGTAAATAAAGTTTTCAGTTCTTCATCTTCAGGCCTTGCATCCCGGCCAAAAGGTACTGATTTCTTTCTTAGTTAGTTTTTCTTCTAGTCTCTCCTCTCTGGCCGTGACGATGTCCGGCTAAGAGACTTCATATCTATGTTGAGTATCTAACTTCTCTCCTATATAAACCATGAAAGAGACGGCATCTATTTAAATATAAATGAACTTTATATATAGAGTTTTGACTTGGTGTCAGGATAGTTGATATAGTCTAATATAACACTGCTCTTATTGGCTTTGCCTTAGTGGCTTCATCTAGCCAGCCATGAACCTCAGCCCGATAAAGGAGTTTAAAAGGGCATCTTCTTTCACGGTTAGAACTGCTAGACACATGGGCTCAATAAAAGTATGTATTATATTACGACTGGTCTGGGCCAACTCTGAACCGCCTCTATCTTCTTCGGATCCACCTGAATACCCTCACTGGACACCACATGCCCCAAGAATGCTACTGAACTGAGCCAAAACTCATATTTAGAGAACTTTGCATAAAGTTTCTCCTCCCTCAATCTCTGTAATACAACCCTCAAATGCTGAGCGTGCTCTTTCTGGCTATGAGAGTACACCAGGATGTCGTCAATGAATACAACAACGAATGAGTCCAAATAGGGCTGGAATACACTATTCATCAGATGCATGAACGCTGCTGGGGCATTGGTCATCCCAAAAGACATCACCAAGAACTCATAATGGCCATATCGGGTTCTGAAAGCTGTCTTGAGAATATCTGAATCCCGAATCTTCAGCTGGTGATAACCGGACTTCAAATCAATTTTGGAGAACACCCTCGCTCCCTGAAGTTGGTCGAATAAATCATCAATACGAGGCAAAGGATACTTGTTCTTGACTGTGACCTTGTTCAACTGCCTGTAATCAATACACATTCTCATGGAACCATCCTTCTTTTTCACAAATAGAACCGGTGCACTCTAAGGTGTCACACTAGGCCGAATAAACCTCTTATCAAGGAGTTCCTGAAGCTGTTCTTTCAATTCCTTCAACTCCGTCGGTGCCATACGATACGGTGGAATAGAAATGGGCTGCGTGCCCAGCACCAAATCAATACCAAAGTCAATATCCCTGTCAGGCGGCATGCCCGGTAGGTCTGCAGGAAACACATCCGAAAAATCATGTACCACCGGAACATAATCAATGATAGGAGTCTCTGCACTAACATCCCTCACAAAATCCAAATAAGATAGGCAACCCTTCTCAACCATGCGCTGAGCCTTCAAATATGAAATCACCCTACTTGGTACATAATCTACAGAACCGCTCCACTCAACCCTGGAAATTCCCAGCATAGCCAACGTCACCGTCTTAGCGTGACAATCTAGAACAACATGACACGGAGATAACCAATCCATACCCAATATCACATCAAAGTCAACCATACTGAGCAACAATAGATCTACTCGGGTCTCCAGACCCCCAATAGTCACCACACATGACCGATATACGCGGTCCACAATAATAGTATCGCCCACAGGAGTAGATACATGTACAGATGAAATTAAGGACTCACGGGGCATATCCAGAAAATGGGCGAAATACGAGAAAATATATGAATACGTGGAACCAAGGTCAAATAATACTAAAGCATCTCTGTGGCAAACTGAGACAATACCTGTAATCACAGCATCTGAAGTAATAGCATCTGGTCTGGCAGGGAGAGCATAGAAATGAGCCTGACCACCCTCTGATCTGCCTCCCCCTTTAGGGCGACCCCTAGCTGACTGACCTCCACCCGAGCTGACTGGGCGGGTGATAAGGTAGCTGGTGCTGTAGTCGGAGGCTGACTCCTCTGCTGAGATAGATCTCCATAACGGTGAGGACACTGCCTCCACATATGCCCAAGCTCCCCACACTAAAAACAACTCTCTGGTGCTGGCGGCGGAAACTGAAGGGAACCCCTAGCACCGGGATGACTGGTAGAAGAACCTGGCATGGAAGAGCCCTGAACAGGTGGAGCACGGGACGAACTCTGAACTGGAAGGGCACTAAGTGATGAGTGGCCCTGATGAGAACTATGAGAACCATGGCCAGATGATGCACCCCGATGAAATGGCCGAGCTGACTGAGCCTTTCTGAAATGACGACCTCTACCGTGCTGGAACTGACCCCCAAAAGGAGCACCGCTGAATCCACCCTGACCACGAGGCCTCTGGGCCTCCTGCTCAACCCTCTCCTGACCGCGAACCATCTCAATCTTCCAAGCAATGTCGACAACCTCATCAAAGGTAGCACCCGAAACTTGCTCCCTGGTCATGAGCAACTGTAGCTGATAAGTGAGGCCATCAATAAACCTCATGATCCTCTCTTTGTCCGTGGGAACCAACCAGATAGCATGACGGGCCAACTCGGAGAACTGTATCTCATACTGTGTCACAGAGATATCACCCTGGCGTAGCCGCTCAAACTGTCTACGCCGCTCTTCTCTGCGGGATCGAGGCATGAACTTCTCCAAAAAGACCATGGAGAACTGCTGCCAAGTAAGGGGTGTTGCGCCAATAGGCCTACGCCTATCGTAAGTCTCCCACCATCTGAGTGCAGCCCCAGATAACTGAAAGGTTGTGAATGAGACCCCACAAGTCTCCAAAATACCAGCAGTACAGAGTATCCTCTGACACCTGTCCAAAAAGTCCTGAGCATCCTCTCTCTCTGTGCCACTGAAAGTCTCCCAAACCTCTCTAACCTAGCAGGAACCACATAATCTTGAGCAACAGCAACTGGATGGGCTGGTGGTGCCTCTGGTGTCTGAAGTCCCTGAGTAACCTGCTCGGGTGTGTGAGCGACGGGAGTCTGAGTGCCTCCCCTAGCCTAAGAAGTGGTTGCGGCCGTCGAAATAGAGACCACCTGAGCAAGGCCAGTACACGCTGTCAGAATCTGAGTTAGGGCCTCCTGAAGGCCTGGAATCACAATAGGCACAGGTGGTGCTTGAACTGGTGCATCAACAACTAGAACTTGGTCCTGATCTGGGACAACCGATGGATCTGTAGATACTACCCCAACTGCTGTACGGGCTGCACCTCTGCCCCTACCATGGCCTCTACTGTGGCCTCGGTCTCTCGCGGCCCTGGTTGGTGGTACTGGCGGCTGGCCCTCCTGACCGGTAGTACGAGTCCTTAGCATCTGTGAGAGAATGAAACAACAGATGTTTAGTTACTAGAATCAACAAATTTGCACGACAAGAATTCAAGAATGTGGAGTTTCCTAAAGGTTCTGTAGCCTCCTGAAGATAAGTACAGACGTCTCCGTACCGATCCGTAAGACTCTACTAAACCCGCTCATGACTCGTGAGACCTATGTAACCTAGGCTCTGATACCAATATGTCACGACCCAAAACTAACCCCTGTCATGATGGCGCCTATCGTGGAACTAGGCAAGCCGACTCATTTCCATAACAAAATGATATTTTTATTTCAAAGATTATTTCAAGTTTATTTAACATAAAAACCTCCACTAAAAGAGTTCAAATCAAAGAAAAATAGAAGTGCGGAAAAGAAAAAGCCCAACATCGGGGTGTCACTAGTCATGAGCACATACTACAATTTGTCTAACAATATCAAGGCTAACTCAGCCCGAAAAATAGCTAAATACAACTAGAGGAAGATAAGAGGGAGAAGAGCAGGGGCTGCGATCGCCAAACAGTTACCTTGCTATCTCCAAGAAAATCTGCAACCAGAACACTCAATAATCGCTACCGTGTCTAGCTACACCTGGATCTGCATACAAGGTGCAGAGAGTAATGTGAGTACACCAGCTCGGTAAGTAACAACAATAAATAAAGACTGAACAGTAGTGACGAGCAATAAAGCATATAACGTTCATAGTATAGTATATAGTATATATATTAAATGTATAATATATATATATCGATATAAGATGTATATATAGTATATTTATATATAAGCTATATTCGATATGCTATATATACATCTTATATACTATATATAAGATGTATATATAATATAGTATATATATATATATATAAAAGTTATATTCGATAAGCTATATATACATCTTATATACTATATATAAGATGTATATATAGTATAGTATAGTATATATATAAAAGTTATATTCGATAAGCTATATATACAGCTTATATACTGTATATAAGATGTATATATAGTATAGTATAGTATATATATTAGTCTAAAGACAAAAGGATGTTAAAAATAATATCTAAGTCTAAATACAAAAATATTTTAAAGAGATATGCCTTGTAATTTTATTATTGCATTAAAAAATATGACAATATCTTTCTTAGTCTTCATCCCCTATGGAATGAGCACAACAAGGTGCTAATACCACCATTGAGAAGAAAAAGAAACTAATCAAGATGTGCCAAAATATAAGTTGCATAATACATACTAATTTTTCTTCATACAAGTTACATGGTATCTCTGTCACGCCCCGACTTGGAAGCGAGACTGGCACCCGGTGACTCAACTAACCTAGTGTACCAAATTGCGACTAAGGGACTCCGAACATATAATGTCATAATTTGGCCAGGGGGCCACCTTTCAAGACAATTTGCGAAGCAAAATATAAAACTGAATGGAAACTAGCACTGACTAAATATCAATATAAAGTTGGGACGACAAGGCCGTCATAACTACTACAACTGACAAACTACCAAAATATACATACCAGGCCTACAAGCCCAACATAATGCACTAACTGACAGGATATGTCTACAAGCCTCTACTGATAGATATATTGTGATCGGAACAGGGCCCCGACCTACCCATAATATATATACATACATACAGAAAATGTACACGAAAACCTAGACCTGATAACTCCGAAGGATGTGGAGCTTACCGATCAGGCTGAACTCTAGAAACACCTACTGAGGAGGTATACCCGTCTGTCTATCTGAACCTGCATGCATGAAATGCAGCGTCCCCAGAAAAGGGACGTCAGTACAAAATAATGTACCGAGTATATAAGGCAATAACATCACTGAAAGTTGAAACTGAACTGATAATATAATAACTTAAAGTAATTGGGAGTCAAAGATGATCTGGAGATATACTTACCTGTTGATACTGAATCAACTCCTTCAATATAGTAAGTAAAATAATTGTCCGGCCTTATAAGGCTCGGTATATATAATTGCTCTGCCGTAGTAGGCTCGCTCATAGGCACTCGGCCATACTAGGCTATGTATCTCGACTATGCTGGGCTCGCTCATAGGCGCTCGGCCACAGTAGGCTCGGTATATAACTTTCCATCTGATCAGAGGTTGCCCAATAGGGGCCTGCCCATCGATTATAGCTCGATGGTAATGAAAATACTGTAATACTGTATATATAGGCTTGCTGCTCTCTTGACTGGAAGAAGACAATACTAAATTGAATATAGAGTCTCGATAAGGAATAATATTGTAACTTATGAGACTAGAATAATGTGAATAAATTCATGAATACGAACTTCTCTTTATGTCTCATTACTAACACATGTAGCTACGAGATCATGCCAAAATGAAGGAAGGCTTAGCCTTAACATACCTTATCACACTCTTTTCAATCACCAAGTTGAACTCATCTCTTCTCACCTTAATCTACAACAACGATAATAATACTATCGTTAAGTTATGAAACGTATAACTATCGCACAATGAACGACATGCTTATTTTGTATTAAAACGGACAGCATTTCCCCTATAATCCTTACTTCCTCCAAAATCAAGATAACACCAACAACACCAAAAACAATAATAACAACATATATATATTATTTTACAACCTTATGCACACCACACAATACTACAAAATATCCCAACACACCCCAATCTCTTCATACACAAAACGACCACCGTAGTAGTGTCAACAACCCGAAAATGTTACGACGAACGACCAGCCCAACATCCTGCATTTATGTGGTTTTTCTCCACACCCTTCCTCCTCCAAAACTCCACAAAATAGTAGTAAAACATGCAGCCCAACAGCACTACAAAACAGTCCACAAAACAGTCCGCTACAAGTGAATAACTCGAACTCACGGCTTCCGATCACCGTCCCGTGAGTTCTTACAAATATAGAACGACTTACTATACATCTACAACAGAAACAAATGGATGAAAGAGAGCAGTAAACTTACCTTATTTGTTGGATAACTCGGCTCCTATCTTGGTTCTTCAAACTCTAGGCTTTACCTCCGATTAGAACTTGAAAGGGGGAGAAAATCAATTGGGGTTTGGGGGAAATATTTGGGAGGAGTTTTGCAGAGAATGAGTCTGGTTATTTTTCCCTATTATCATCTAATATATGAAGGGGATAGGACTTTAAAAAGGCCTCTTTGAACGACCCGAACTGGCCCATTTTTGGACGACCCGAACAGGCCCAGTTTTGGATTCTCGTTTAAGCAAGTAGGTGATAGTCTGCGCAGTCTCACAAATATGCCCATATCTCTCTACTCAGATATCGTATTGACAAACGGTTTAATGCGTTGGAAATTAGACTCATAGATCTTTAATTTGATGGGTGGAACACCCCATACCTCTAAGTATATTGGGAGAAAATTGCAGTTACATTTGACCCAAAGTTTCAGTAAAACTTATGAACGTAACTTGTGATGACTTTCATCGACTTTTGTTCCACCACTCGCTTGACTTCAAAACATAACACACGACTATCATACTAATAACATAACTCGTAACATAACCTCCTTATCATGTAAAACACCCTGGTCTCATCCCAAAAGTACATGCTATAACATTCCCAATTTGTCGGCTTTCGACGAAATATTATTTTCTTCAATTCCTTTAGCTTCTAAACCTTCCAACCCTCTTTGTAGTTGTTGTTCATGATCTTCAATATTTGTAACTTCCAAGGTAACATGATTAACTTGCTTTATATATTTTCAAAGATGATCTCGTTTCTTTGGGTCCTACATTAGTTTTCTCACGACGCAATTTTATTTACGAAAATATAGGGTGTAACATCATTCCCCCCTGGGAACATTCGTCCTCGAATGTTTACTTCTAGAGACTTCGAAAAAATTTTGCCAGAGTTTCCTCTGTACACCTGACTATAACCAACTTGTATGCAGCCAGAAAACATACTATGCATGCCACACATGGCAAATGTCTATAAATAACAACACTTTGCCTCAAAGAGTCGTAAATCATAAATACTGAAAGTCAGAAAATAAGAGCTTACCTGATGACCTACTAGCCTGAATAGAGTTGTACTGTAGCATGCCATCTCGAGCCATATCTTCAGTTTGAAATAGGTGGGGGTATTTATATTTCATTTCTTCCTCCGCTTCCTATGTCATCTCTTCCACATTATTGCTTCTCCATAAAACCTTCACTGAGGCTACCTCCTTATTTCGTAGCTTGCAAATTTGTCGGTCTAAGATGGCAACTGGAATTTCCTTGTATGACAAGTCCTCCGTAATTTGTACATCATCTGTGGACACCACTCTGGTAGGATCGCCAATGCACTTCCGTAGCATAGATACGTGAAAAACCGGATGGACTGACTCCAATTCTGAGGGCAATTCTAAGTCATAAGCTACATGGCCCACTCTCCGAATAATCTTGTAAGGCCCAATATACCGTGGGCTAAGCTTGCCTTTCTTTCCAAACCTCATCACGCCCTTCATAGGGGATACCTTTAAGAATACCCAGTCATTAACCTCGAACTCTAAGTCTCGTCGCCGCATGTTAGAATATGACTTCTGGCGACTCTGAGCTGTCAACAGTCGCTCCCGAATAAGCTTTACTTTCTCTACGACCTGCTGAACTAGGTCTGGCCCATGTAACCCAGATTCTCCAACATCAAACCACCCTATAGGAGATCTGCACTTACGCCCATACAAAGCCTCGTACGGAGCCATTTGGATACTGGAGTGGTAACTGTTATTATATGCAAACTCAACAAGAGGTAAATGTTCATCCCAACTTCTTTTAAAATCCAACACACATGCTCGTAACATATCCTCGAGCGTCTGAATTGTGCGCTCGGCTTGCCCATCAGTCTGTGGATGAAAAGCTGTGTTGAGATTCACCTGAGTCCCTAGACCTCTCTGAAATGACATCCAAAAATGTGCTGTAAATTGAGCCCCACGGTCAGATATAATAGATACTGGTACTCCGTGTAGCTGCACTATCTCCTTAATATATAACTTTGCATAATCTTCTGTTGTATATGTAGATCTGACCGGTAGAAAATGAGCTGATTTAGTGAGCCTATCGACTATCACCCATATAGAATCGAACTTACGATGAGAACGAGGTAAACCCGTAACAAAGTCCATGTTTATCGCCTCCCATTTCCATGTCGGGATCTATATAGTCTGCATTAGCCCTCCGGGCTTCTGATGCTCTATTTTCACCTGCTGGCAACTAGGACACTGGGCGACAAACTCAGCAATGTTCTTCTTCATATCGTTCCACCAGTACACATCCTTAATGTCATGATACATCTTCGTCGACCCAGGATGAATGGAGTACCACGAATAATGTGCCTCTGACATAATCCTGTCTCGTAGCCCTGATACATCTGGAACACATAAACGACCCCTATATCTGAGAACCCCATCTCCCTTGAGCTCTAACAATGGATTCTTCTGCTGTGGAACTCGCTCTCTCAACTCGACCAACTCTGGGTCATCGTACTGCCTTTCCTTGACTTCATCTATGAGAGATGATTTTGCAGTGTTTTGGAGTACAACTCCACCACCGTCGGAATTTACTAACCGAACCCCCAAACAAGCCAATTGATGAATCTCTCTAGTTAATTGTCTTTTCTCGGCCTTTACATGTGCTAAGCTACCCATAGATCGGCGACTTAAGGCGTCTGCTACAATATTAGCTTTCCCTGGATGGTAGAGAATATTAACATCATAATTTTTCAATAACTCAAGACATCGCCTCTGTCGCAAATTCAACTCTTTTTGCTTGAATATATATTGCAGACTTTTATGATCGGTAAATACATCAACATGAACACCATATAAATAATGCCGCCATATCTTAAGTGCATGGACAACCGCAGCTAACTCAAGATCGTGGGTTGGATAATTCTTCTCGTGCTTCCTTAACTTCCTTGAAGCATAAGCAATTACCTTCCCATGTTGCATCAGGACACATCCTAACCCAACACCTGAGGCATCACAATACACGACATAACCCTCTGGACCCTCTGGAAGTGTTAGAACTGGCGCTGAGGTCAACCTATTCTTAAGCTCTTGGAAACTCTGCTCGCAAGCCTCCGTCCACTGAAACTTAGTTGATTTCTGCGTCAACTTCATCAATGGTGCTTAAAGGGAAGAAAAACCCTCTACGAACCTCCGGTAGTATCCTGGTAAGCCTAGAAAGCTACGAACCTCTGTCAGAGTGGTAGGTCTAGGCCAAGATTTCACGGCCTCAATCTTTTGAGTGTCTACCTTTATACCTTCATCGGATACAATATTCCCTAAGAATGCTACAGACTTCAACTAGAACTCACATTTAGAAAACTTAGCATACAACTTACGATCACGGAGGGTTTGGAGTACCGCTCGCAAGTGGTCCACATGCTCATCCTCTGAACTTGAATAGACCAGAATATCATCAATAAATACTATTACGAACAGATCTAAAAATGGACGGAATAGGCTATTCATCAAGTCCATAAATACGGTGGGAGCATTCGTCAACCCGAAGGACATGACAAGGAACTCAAAGTGGCCATATCGGGTCCTGAAGGATGTCTTTAGAATATCTTTCTCCCGAACTCTGACCTGGTGGTATCCCGATCTCAAATCTATCTTTGAAAAGAATCTAGCCCCCTGCAACTGATCAAACAAGTCATCAATCCTTGGAAGTGGATACTTATTCTTAATAGTTACCTTGTTCAACTGCCTATAATCGATACACATCCTCAACGAGCCATCTTTCTTCCGTACAAAGAGTACCGGTGCACCCCAAGGTGAGGTACTGGGCCTGATGAAACCTTTCTCCAGCAAATCTTTTAACTGCTCCTTCAACTCCTTTAATTCGGCAGGTGCCATTCTATACGGAGGGATGGATATTGGTTGAGTTCCTGGAAGCAAATCGATGCTAAAATCAATCTCTCGCTCTGGAGGAATACCTAGAAGTTCATCTGGAAACACATCTGCATACTCATTGACTACGGGAATAGACTGAAGTGTAGATATCTCAGCATCTGCATCTCTAACTCGCACAATATGATAAATTCACCATTTTGCAATCATTTTCCTCGCCTTTAGATAGGAAATATACCTACCTCTGGGTGCCGCTGTATTACCTACCCATTCAAGGACTGCCTCACCTGGAAAATGAAATCTGGCTGCCTTTGCTCAGCAATCAACTATAGCATAGCAAGCTGACAACCAGTCCATGCCCATGATAGCATCAAAATCCATCATCTCTAACTCAACTAGGTCGGCTGAGGTCTTACGACTACAAACTGTCACCGTACAACCTCGGTAAACCCGTCTAGCAATAATCGATTCTCCGACCGGTGTAGATACTGCAAAAGGATCACTTAGTATTTCAGGCACTATACCAAATTTCCCCGCGACAAATGGCGTAATATATGATAAAGTAGATCCTGGGTCTATCAAGGCATAAGCATCGTGAGAGCAAATGGTCAATATACCTGTCACAATGTCTGGTGAAAACTCCTGGTCCTGTCAACCCGCTAAAGCATAAATACGGTTCTGATTAACACCTGAACTGGAACCTCTACCTCTGCCTCGACCTCTACCAGCCAAAGATTTAGACTCGTGCCCAGAAGGATGCACAGACCTAGATGATCCTGTCGCTGAACTTGCTAGTTGTGCCATAGCTCCAGAATCTCTATTTGGGCAATCTCGCATCATATGCCCCGGATGCCCACATGTATAACAAGCATCAGAACCTGCTCGGCATTGGACCAAGTGTCCTCTACCACAGATGTCACACCGTGGCGGAAATGACCATGTTTGCCTTGAACCTCGTTGTCGTTGCAAAACCGATGCCCGTGAGCTCTCACCTGGTCCTGACTGAGTATAGCGGTCATAACTGTAGCCCTGTAACTGAGGTGGCGGAGACTTAGGTGGCCGTCCGAAGTACTGTGGCCTATAACTACCCTGAGACTGCTCCTGAGACCTAGGAAATCTCATCCTCTTACGTTGCCCTTGCTCAGTCCTCTCTGTACCCTGCTGTCGACGCCTAACCCTTTCTATATTCTGAGGGAATGCCTGAATCCGAGAGATATCCATATTATCATGCAATGCAGCAGGGGCATATGCCTCGGTCAACTCTGGGGCTAACCCTGCTATAAACTTGTGGATCATGTCACGCATAGTAGCAACTATGGATGGTGCATATCTGGCTAATGAGTCAAAACGGAGACTATACTCTCGTACACTCATATTCCCCTGCTTAAGGGCTAGAAACTGATCGAACTGACCCTGTCGGATCTCCTGCGGTAAGTACTGGTCAAGGAAAGCATCTGAAAAATTCTCCCAACTAGCTGGAGGTGCATCACGTGCCCTGGACCTCTCCCATCCCTCGTACCAAAGGAGGGCTATATCTCGGAGTCAAAAAGTTGCTAGTTCAACTGCTTCTTTCTCTGTGGCATGCATAACCCGAAAGATCCTGTGAAGCTGATCTATGAAATCCTGCGGGTCCTCCCTCTGATCTGACCCCGTAAACTCTGGGGGACTCAAAGCAATAAACTCTTGGACCCTTTAACTCCCAGACCCCTCAGAAGATCCTGCACTAGCTGATGCCCTGGCTTGTTGCTGGGTAGCTACCAATAGTGTCAACAAATGCACCGCACTCCTCAAGTCCTGGTCTGGTGGAAGTGGAGGGGGAACTGGATGTGCGATATCCCTAGGAATCTCCTCAGCTGGTGGAGGAGCCGGTAATGGCTGAGTAGGGGTCTCGCCTTGGGCCTCAGACTCGGACCCATCTATTAGGGGTACCCTGCTGGTCCCCTCACCTGTTGTTGTATCTCGCCTCTGGCTAGCCGTAGTCTTCCTAGTCACCGTCATCTGTGTATGCAAACACCAACACATAAGTTTAACTCAAATTTCCTATAACTCAGTTCTACAGCACAATGTAGATTTGAAAGAAGGATAACCAACTCCTAAATGCCCTGTAGCTCCCTGCTTATATAATGTGGTGCACAACACATCTATAAACAAGATCCTACTAGACACGGCTTGTAGACTCCCTAGGACAGAACTGCTCTGATACCAAGTTTGTCACGCCCTGACCTGGAAGCGAGACTGGCACCCGGTGACTCAACTAACCTAGTGTACCAAATTGTGACTAAGGGACTCTGAACATATAATGTCATAATTTGGCCAAGGGGACACCTTGCAAGACAATTTGCGAAGCAAAATATAAAACTGAATGGAAACTAGCACTAACTAAACATCAATATAAAGTTGGGACGACAAGGCCGTCATAACTACTACAACTGACAAACCACCAAAATATACATACCAGGCCTACAAGCCCAACATAATGCACTAACTGACAGGATATGTCTACAAACCTCTACTGATAGATATATTGTGATCGGAACAGGGCCCCGACCTACCCATAATATATATATACATACATACAGAAGATGTACACGAAAACCTAGACCTGATAACTCCGAAGGATGTGGAGCTTACCGATCAGGCTGAACTCTAGAAACACCTACAGAGGAGGTATAACCGTCTGTCTATCTGAACCTGCATGCATGAAATGCAGCGTCCCTAGAAAAGGGACGTCAGTACAAAATAATGTACCGAGTATATAAGGCAATAACATAACTGAAAGTTGAAACTGAACTGATAATATAATAACTTAAAGTAATTGGGAGTCAAAGATGATCTGGAGATATACTTACCCGTTGATACTGAATCAACTCCTTCAATATAGTAAGTAAAATAATTGTCCGGCCTTATAAGGCTCGGTATATATAACTGCTCTGCCGTAGTAGGCTCGCTCATAGGTGCTCGGCCATACTAGGCTATGTATCTCGACCATGCTGGGCTCGCTCATAGGTGCTCGGCCACAGTAGGCATAGTATATAACTTTCCATCTGATCAGAGGTTGCCCAATAGGGGCCTGCCCATCGATTATAGCTCGATGGCAATGAAAATACTATAATACTGTATATATAGGCTTGCTGCCCTCTTGACTGGAAGAAGACAATACTAAATTAAATATAGAGTCTCGATAAGGAATAATATTGTAACTTATGAGACTAGAATAATGTGAATAAATTCATGAATACGAACTTCTCTTTATGTCTCATTACTAACACATGTAGCTACGAGATCATGCCAAAATGAAGGAAGGCTTAGCCTTAACATACCTTATCACACTCTTTTCAATCACCAAGTTGAACTCGCCTCTTCTCACATTAATCTACAACAATGATAATAATACTATCGTTAAGTTATGAAATGTATAACTATCGCACAATGAACGACATGCTTATTTTGTATTAAAACGGACAGCATTTCCCCTATAATCCTTACTTCCTCCAAATTCAAGATAACACCAACAACACCAAAAACAATAATAACAACATATATACATTATTTTATAACCTTATGCACACCACACAATACTACAAAACATCCCAACACACCCCAATCTCTTCATACACAAAACGACCACCGTAGTAGTGTCAACAACCCGAAAATGTTACGACGAACGACCAGCCCAACATCCTGCATTTATGTGGTGTTTCTCCACACCCTTCCTCCTCCAAAACTCCACAAAACAGTAGTAAAATACGCAGCCCAACAGCACTACAAAACAGTCCACAAAACAGTCCGCTACAAGTGAATAACTCGAACTCACGGCTTTCGATCACCGTCCCGTGAGTTCTTACAAATATAGAACGACTTACTATACATCTACAACAGAAACAAATGGATGAAAGAGAGCAGTAAACTTACCTTATTTGTTGGATAACTCGGCTCCTATCTTGGTTCTTCAAACTCTAGGCTTTACCTCCGATTAGAACTTGAAAGGGGGAGAAAATCAATTGGGGTTTGGGGGAAATATTTGGGAGGAGTTTTGCAGAGAATGAGTCAGGTTATTTTTCCCTATTATCAGCCTAATATATGAAGGGGATAGGACTTTAAAAAGGCCTCTTTGAACGACCCGAACTGGCCCATTTTTGGTCGACCCGAACAGGCCCAGTATTGGATTCTCGTTTAAGCAAGTAGGTGACAGTCTGCGCAGTCTCGCAAAAATGCCCATATCTCTCTACTCAGATATCGTATTGACAAACGATTTAATGCGTTGGAAAGTAGACTCATAGATATTTAATTTGATGGATGGAACACCCCATAACTCTAAGTATATTGGGAGAAAATAGCAGTTACATTTGACCCAAAGTTTCAGTAAAACTTATGAACATAACTTGTGATGACTTTCATCGACTTCATTTCCACCACTCGCTTGACTTCAAAACATAACACACTACTATCATACAAATAACATAACTCATAACATAACCTCCTTATCATGTAAAACACCCTGGTCTCATCCCAAAAGTACATGCTTTAACATTCCCAATTTGTCGGCTTTCGACTAAATATTATTTTCTTCAATTCCTTTAGCTTCTAAACCTTCCAACCCTCTTTGTAGTTATTGTTCATGATCTTCAATATTTGTAACTTCCAAGGTAACATGATTAACTTGCTTTATATATTTTCAAAGATGATCTCATTTCTTTGGGTCCTACATTAGTTTGCTCACGACGCAATTTTATTTACGAAAATATATGGTGTAACAATCTCTTACAAACTTCATAAATCTATCAAGGTCCGGAGGAATTTCCGTTGGTGGTAGCGGAAAAGTTGCTTGGTCATCGCCACTTCCGGGCAAAGCAACATCCTCCGCTAGTTCAGCTAGCATTTCTTTGTAAGGTTCGTCTTCATCTGGTTATGATTCAGCAAGTCCAAAATTTCTTCTTTCCGACCGGATCCAATCTCTGAAAAGTACTGATTTTTCCAAACTCTCCCTCATAGACGCTCTATAATCACCGAGTTGAAGTCTTGCTTGACTGAAAGCGCTCTCTGATGCCACTGTTGAAGCTTGAATAGTTAAAATGTCTCGGGCCATCCTTGAAAGAACCGGAAAGTGTTTTTCTTTGTCCTTCCACCATTCCAAAAGATTAAAGGAACCGTCGGGATTCACTTCTTCAATTTCCTGCGATAAATAAACTTCAAGCTCATTTAGTTGTGAAAAATTACTACTACTAGAACCTTGAGAACCCCTAAACCCCGCCCAAGCACTAAGTGATCTTACTCCCGCAGTTCTTTTAGATGATTGAGAATCAGAAGAAGAATGAGTTGGAATATTTGGTCTAGCATGATTTAATGCAACTTGATAAGTATTAAAAATAGTTTGAGCATTTATTCTAATTGAGGCTATTGTTTCTGGAAGTTGAGACAATTCCTCATCTTTTAGTGCTAAACCATTATAAACAGTTTCATACCAAAAATGAGGACCTCCTAATTTCATACAAGGATTTAACAAAGCAGAAACACCATAAATAGGGGGAATAGGGAAAAAATATTTTTTAAACTTTTTTCTCATAGAATCAATAGCAAGTTTATAAATTTCCCCACCCTCTGAAAAATGAGCAAACAAATTTGCAAGTTCTGCAATATAAACTAAACAGTTAGAAATAGTAGGATAATATTGCCCAAAAAATTTATTTGTAGCAATATGAAATTTTTTTAAAAGTTCTACAAGTATTTTAACATTAGCCCAATCCCCATTTGTAAGGTACTCATCATCATCACTTACATGTGCATTAAATGTTGAGTTTATGGGGTTTCTATATTCATATGCAACAACCAAACTTTCATACATGTAATTCCATCTAGTTGGACAAGGTTTAGGAACCTTTCTTTCTCTTAGGCCAAATTCATCGCATCTTTTAAAATATTCGCTAAGTCTACTTCTACGGTTTGAATAAAAAAGCCAGTTAAGAGCCATTTTAACCTTTTTAATTTCAATATTTAAAATTCTTATACCATCACCCACAATTAAATGGTAAATATGACAAATACATCTAACATGAAAAATATCACTAAATGTAGGATTTAGCGTTGTGGTAAGCAAGGCTATAGCATTTGTGTTACTAGTAGCATTATCCATTGAAATTGACATTATTTTATCACTAATGCAAAAATATCTACAAATATCTATAACTGTGCTAGCAATAAACTGCCATGTGTAACGTGAATTAATTATTCTATAAGAAATAATGTGCTTTTGCATTATCCAATCCTCATCAATCCAATGACTGGTAACAGTAAGGTAATCATAGTCGTTACCACTTCTACCAATATCAGTTGTAATAGCAACACGATAATTTATATGAGTAAATAAATAGCGCAAATATTGTTCATATTCATGATTATATTTATAAATATCGCTCTACCAATATCATTTGTGCGAGAAAAACCTTTATAAGTAGGATTAAAAAATTTTCTAATATAATGCACAAAGTTAGGATCAGAAGGAAAACTATAGGATAAACACATAACAGTTACCATTTTTGTCAATTCTTCCTGATCGTTTTTTGGATCCTAATATAAAATACCACCGGTAACAGTGTTAATTTCCGGTTGAAATTGATTTGAACTGGTACTAGGGTCAACCTGACTAGGAGTAGGTAGACTTTTCCCCTCGGCCAAAGCTTTCAGACGAAGATATCTCACTTTATCTTGAGGGTGTTTCATTATGTGTCTAGCCAAAGTTCCTGTCCCCTCCCCCCCCCTCCCCCGCGATCCAAAATATTTAAAAACTAACTCCGTGCCACAAGTTTTACACTTAGCCTTATTTTCTGGAATTAGTTGAGTAAAAAAATGGCCAAACGGGAGATGTTTCTGTCCGTTTGCTAGGTTGTCTAGAAAAAGTAGGGGCAGTAACAGGAGTATTAAATGGAGCATCATTTGGATTAGCAGGGTTATCACTACTTGGGTTAACATCAGGAGCATGACTAGTTGGTGTATCATCATCCGGTTGAGTTTCATCAAAATCTATTTCCTCGTCATCATTTTCATCAATAGTTGGATTAGAATAAAGAGCATTTATTAATTCATGGTCTAATTGTTCACCAGATATAATATTATGGCAAAATTGACTTTCAGTAAATTATAATAAACTATTATCTCTATCAAGAATAGCAGGTGTAGGACGTATATGGAGTTTGGTTCGGGGAGCCCGGTGCAGTGGGGAAGGAACAGATTGAGCACTACATTCGTCACTCTTTGATTTTTCGTTATTTTTACCAAAAAGTTTTTTAAGGAAGCCATCTTAATTAATAAAGTAATAGAAAATAAATAAATAAAACAAACAAAATTATAATATTAAAACTTAAGAGTTGGAACGAGTTTACCGAATTGACGAACAACTTGTTGGAAATTGATTATCGTTGAAGACTTCAATTCACCAACTTCACAATTGTTTCACAAATTGTAACAATAAAGTAAGCAATAGTAGCAATTATAGAAGAAAATTAGAGAGAGATTGTGATAGATTGATGATTTTGTAAGAAAAAATGAAAGAATGATGGGGTATTTATAGTTGAAAATAGGGAAAAAGTATAATTATAAAAAGTTTGGAATTAAAACAAAGTTGGGGGGGTTAAATGACTATTTTATAAATAGCCAACGGCTATTTTTGACAGCCCAACGGCTATATTTTTAAAAAAATATAAAAAAAATAAATTTTTTTAAAAAAAAAAGCCGTTGGGACCGTTTGGCCCGCTAAGGGACCGGGCCGGTCCCGGGCCTGACGAGCCCAAATCATAGGACCGGCCCAGGCCCGCTAAAACCGGGTCAAACGGTCCTGGCCCGTTTAACACGTTTGGCCTGCGGTCCCGGGCCTGGACCGGCTCACTTGCCACCCTTAATTAGCGTATATTGATGGTATTATACTGATTGTGAATAGATTTGGAGCATTTGGAGGCCGAGTCCAGAGGCAAGAGCATTGCGAGGTAGAGATTTGATCGGTTTGAGGTAAGTAACGATTGTAAATCTAGTCCTGAGGATATGAAACCCCAGATTTCGTATCATTCTATTATTTTGAAGTGACGCACATGCTAGGTGACGGGCGTGTGGGCGTGCACTGTTGGGGATTTGTGACTTGGTCCGTCCCGTAACAACTGTAAAGTTGCATACTTTGTTGAAACCATTTGATACTTATATGTTTTAGAAAGAATTTCTGTAAATTGGGCTGAATGCCATGCTTGGGCCTTGTGCTAATGTTGTTTGGACCCTTAGGGGCTGTTCTTATCATCCTCTCACTGTTTTCGATTGAAAATCTATACTCAGTCATGTTTATATTTGTTTACCGCATAACTCAGTTTTATGACTCTATTTTGATGCATATAAATATTTTGGGCCGAATGCCCTGTTTTATTGAAATGCCCGAGGGCCTGATTTGTGAGGATGAGTGTGGATCGGGGCTGCCCGCCTGCAGCATACTTTATTATTATCGCACGTGAGTTGTCCGTGCAGATTATAGCGCTTGGGCTGAAGGAGCCCCTCCGGAGTCTGTACACACCCCCAGTGAGCGCAGGTACCTACTGAGTGCGAGTGCCGAGTGCTGAGTGACTGGGAGGCATGAGTGATTGTGAGGTATGCCCGAGTGGCAAGAGTGATTGTGAGGTATGCCCGAGTGGCAAGAGTGATTGTGAGGTATGCCCGAGTGGTAAGAGTGATTGTGAGCTATGCCCGAGTGGCACGATTGACTGTGAGGTTTGCCCGAGTGGCTGTTTATGATTTCATCATTTTTGCTCACCTTTGCATTGAGCCTTTGTTTGAAAAACTATTGGAAAAATGTCTTTAAAATGATTTTTATTGGAACTGGGTTTAAACGAGATGTTTGATTCAAATCCTGATTTTTAAGAGCATGTGGTATTTTACTGAGATTTCCTGATATGAACGTTATATGCTTTATTGCTCGTCACTACTGCTCAGTCTTTATTTATTGTTGTTACTTACTGAGTTGGCGTACTCACGTTACTCCCTGCACCTTGTGTGCAGATCCAGGTGTAGCTGGACACGGTAGCGGTTATTGAGTGTTCTGGTTGCATATTTTCTTGGAGATAGCAAGGTAGTTGTTTGGCGATCGCAGCCCCTGCTCTTCTCCCTCTTATCTTCCTCTAGTTGTATTTAGTTATTTTCCGGGCTGAGTTAGCCTTGATATTGTTAGACAAATTATAGTATGTGCTCATGACTAGTGACACCCCGATGTCGGGCTTTTTCTTTTCCGCACTTCTGTTTTTCTTTGATTTGAACTCTTTTAGTGGAGGTTTTTATGTTAAATAACCTTGAAATTATCTTTGAAATGAAAATATCGTTTTGTTTTGGAAATGAGTAGGCTTGCCTAGTTCCACGATAGGCGTCATCACGACAGGGGTTAGTTTTGGGTCGTGACATACTCGTACTACACTCTGCACCTCGTGTGGAGATCCAGGTGCTTTTGGACACGGAGATTGTTAGATTTCAGAGTACTATCAGTTGGAGACTATCAAGGTAGTTATTTGGCGTCCGCTAACCTTGTCTCTCTTTCCTTCAGTTATTGTATTGTTCTATACTTTCAGACAGTGGCTTTTTATCAGCCAGACATTGTATTCATATTAGATGCTCATATACTCAGTGACACCGGGTTTTGAGAGTGATATATTTGAAATTTTGAGATTTCTTCCGCTGAATTAATTATTTTATTTTCAAATTTAAAAGAAATGGTGGTTTATTGGGATTTTTGGTTTGCCTAGTATTGAGATAGGTGCCATCACGACGGGTGAGATTTTGGGTCGTGACAAGTTGGTATCAGAGCTCTAGGTAACATAGGTCTCACGAGTCATGGGCAGGTTTAGTAGAGTTTTGTGGATCGGTACAGAGACGTCTGTACTTATCTTCGAGAGGCTGCCGAAACCTTAAGAAATTTCACTTTCTTTTCTTCTATCGTGCGGAATTGATTCGGCTTGAAATATAACTCTTTGAATTCCTTCCACGCATTTCGTATGCGCATATGACCGCTCGGTATAAGTTGTGCATCGCCAGTTTGTGATTCTATGAACAAGGTTCAAGATGTGTATTCTGTGTTTTGGTGATGGGCCAGTCTGGAGGACCAGGTTTTAGACCGCAACTTAGGCTCGGTAGCTTCAGTTGTAACATGTATATTTGGACTCATATGCCCGGTAATGTCCCTACGAGTGGAATTTATGGCTCGATGAGCGGTGGAATGGCTTTGTGATGAGAATGATGTGACTTCGGAATATGTTAGAACGATTTGAATGTGACGAGAAGTATTTCCTTGAAATGTAAAAAGGGCCATTAGGTGCTTGATTTTCATTTTGATGTGACGTACAATCCCGAGTATGAATGTTCTGAAGGATCTTTCAGTTAAATTGTGAGACAAATTAAATTCTCATGTTTTGTTAATGAGTTTAGACTCAGAAAGATTAAGTGATTGCGTAGTAATTGTGGTTGCGAAAGGGTATAACAAGATGCCAATTTGAGACTAAGCAGGTGGGTTATCTCCTACGTAGTAATATATGTAGGAGTGTTCCTTATGATGTGAATAGAGAGTTTCTTTTCTATCAACGGGGCTTTTGTGTTGAGATTTTAATTTGAATCGGGTTGAGAAAGTTGACTTGATTGTCGCGAGAATAAATGCTAACTTAGCGGATGATTGAGGTATTTTATGGTGGGTGTTGCATAAGCTTGAGAAGAATTTTTGTTGAACTGACTGCAGTATTATGGCAGTAATAAAGTATGGGTATTATGAATTATCGAGTGTTTTATTCTATGGCTTTGAGCCAATTGGGGGAGTGTGTTATTGAAAATTCAATTCATGGTCATATGTTTAAAATTTAGTTTTGGTCTGAAACATACTTGTAGGTTAGTTATGACTTTCATAGGTTGAGATCGAGGGTGACTCGAATAAGGATATTCCTGGATACGGGTTATATTAAACATATGAATATATGAAAATCATGAAAAGAGTGAGTTGAAGGATGTAGTGCACACGAAGTAGGAATCTAATTAGTGGTGTTAAGGTTGGGGTACTTCTTTGGGTGTTGTTGTGCTAATGGGGCATGTGTCTTTCGGCCCGTTTGGGTGGTGCAATAGATATTTGAGCAGAGTGGATGACTCCTGAGGAAGTTCCAATGGATTCAAGATTAATATGTAACAATTGAGAATTTTTGGCGGATTTGTTTATGGCTAAAATATGAGATTTAAGTTGGATAGTGTCGAGACTTGTGCCATTTTTGTATATCATTAGGAATTTTATATTTCGGTATCAGGAAGGTGAACGAAACGGCCTTAGACTCAAATAAGGTATTTTCAGAGTGGGTGTTTTGGTTGTGGTATTTATAAGGGTAATTATGATGTGGAGAGACTCTACAGATGTTTTGGTGGCAATAATCTTGGGTTTTGGTGACCTACGTGGTTTGGTCGAGTTAGAGGAATTTAGTTCTAATAGATTACTTATGTGCAGATGGATTTCAAAGTGTTGTTGACGGTTTGAAGCGGATATTTTCTACTGGTGTGGGAAACATATTGTATATTGTGATTTTCTCCTGGAAGGAAGCGAGAGAAAGGTTTCTAACTAACCGGGTATGTAATTTTTCGGTGACTCAGAGTTGATAATGAGATTCTTGTGCCTTTCACATGGTAGATGTGGTGTGTTGTGCGGGATTTAGATTCACACGGATAAGGTGGCAGTTCATTCTTGAAAGAAAGATCACGAATTTTGGACAGAATGGTCAGTTTCAGATATTTAGAGGAATGTTATAACTGCCCGAGGATCCCTAAGAAAGGTGCGCATTTCAGAAGGCGCGTTGTGTTTTGACTTACGGATGTTCATCGATATTGCAGTACCCACCTGGGTTATAGACTGCTAATATTCAAATTATTTCTATGTGTCACGAAAGAATTATGAAAGTATTCCTCATAGGAAGATCACGAAAGGAGGACGTGTTAGTCATTATAGTGCTGGAGTTGGGATTAGTTACGGTGATTCATGTGTTTGATGAATTTGGAGGCTGGGAGTTCTCAGAAGTATATTATTTCAGGTTGCGGCCTATTTGAGGTGAGTATTTTATTTTTACTCAGTGGAGGCAGTAGTTGCGTTAATTATTTGTGATAGCTACGCGCTATAACTGTGCATATATGTGAGGTTTGAGCCAATGTGCGGGCATCAGGGCAAGTACTCATACTCGAAAGAATGCTTAGGCTATGATATGCCTAGAGTTGACTGTTAAGCGTAAAGTTATAACGTTTCTCGTGTTCTTATCTCTGTTGAGAACTATCTAGGCTACATTTGAGGTTTCAAAGAGGTTAATTCCCCTGAATAAATGGGGCAGTTACTATTTTTGTTTAACTTGCCAATTTGAAGTGTGACACCAGACTTTCCACATGCTTACGCTATGGCGTGTTATTTATACTAGTCCAGGAGCATCTGAATCTTATTTCATTTATCACATACATGTGTACTTATTTGATTTCTCCTCCATGATATGCTTGGACTGGAAGCCTGTGACCATGCCTGGCGGATTACGTTATTGGCACATGAGTTGTCCGTGTGGATCCATATACTGATGTTTTTGGCTCGTGAGTTGTCCATGCGGGTTCAGATATTGCTACAATAGCACGTGAGTTGTCCGTGTGAGTGATGTTAATGTGAGCTCTAAAAGAGCTGGTTACTGTTATTAAACATGTGTGTATCAGTTGTACAATATATAATGAGATTATAGCATTACAGTTGTGGTAGTGCTTGTTGAACTTACAATATTGTTCTCTACTTTGAGACATTTTCCATTTTTGGGTACAAAGTTGCGCAGTTGTGGATTAAGTTGTATTGGTGTGGCATGTTAATAGGATAGTTGTGTTTAATAATATAAGGTCATTGGACCTATAATGGATACTATCAGGTTGGATTTCGGTATATTTGGAGTATAATATTGAAGGTCGGCATAGAAAGTGATTATATCTGGGACTATGGTTTCGGCTGGATACAGCTTGTTCATACTTATACAGTGTGTAGATGTGAGATTCGGGTATTGAAAAGAATTCTGGATGTTAGAAATTTGGCTCCATGATTTTTGGGCTAAGGTTAAATTAATGATTTTCAGTTATGTTGTGTGGTCAGGCCTATATAGAATAGGGTGACGTGAGATCACCCCCGGGTATGTACGTGGTAAGATGAAATAGTGATGTGGGGGCTTGGAAACAACTCCTGGCACGTTCGAGGATGAGCGTATGTTTAAGTGAGGGAGATTGTAACGACCTGACCGGTCGTTTTGAGCATTTGCGCTCCTTTCAACTATTTGAAGTATTGAATAACTTCCTACGAGGTATTATGACTTGTGTAAATTATCGGTTTTGGTTTTAAGGTATTTCGGAATTAGCTTGAAAGAATGAACTTTCATGTTGGAAGCTTAAGTTGAAATAGTTGACTGGATATTGACTTATGTGTAAACGACCTCGAATTTAAATTTTTATGATTTCAATAGCTCCATATGGTAATTTTAAACTTAGGAGCGTGTCCGAAAAATTATTTAGAGGTCCGTAGTGGACATTCCTACAAGAAGTTATGACTAAATTACCAAAGTCTGGAAAAATGCGATTCTGCGACCAATTCTGCGATCGTAGAACCATTATACGATCGCAGAAGTAGTTATGCGACCGCAAAATGGTCGCAAACCTGTCCAGTGAAGCCCATTTCTAGGCATCGATTTTGTGGTGCATTTTTCGACACGCATACCCATTCTGCGGTCCATTATGCGACCGTAGACCTGCTTTCGGAGAGTTAATTTTTTTATTTTCATAACCCGATCCCATTTTGATAAATAGGCTTTGGGACTCATTTTGGAGCAAAAATCTGATATTTTTAGAGAGAAGGGAGAGTGTTCTAGAGAGAGGAAGAAGCTCAAGTGCTTTGTTCATCAAGATCTTGTTCAAGCTTTGAAATCCAAAAAGGAAATATCACAAGATCTTCACCCAAGAGGTAAGGTTCTAACCCCTAGTCTTCAATTTCGAGTTAGTGTAAAGATGGGTGATTAAGAGTATGATTCTTAGGTGTAATAGTATCATTTATACATATCAATAAGGTTTATGGAAAGATTGTTGAGTTCAAATGGGTATAGACTGGGTTGAAAATGGTAGAAATCTTCAAAGACTTTAACTTAAGATTTGAGGGTCAGTTGATGTCGGAATTTGGTGAAATTTGTATGGTTAGACTCGTGGTTGGATGGGCGTTCATATTTTGTAACTTTTGTTGGGTTCCGAGACGTGGACTCCACGGGTAATTTTTGAGTTAATTTCGGATTTTATTGGAATAATTAGTATTTCCTTATGGGATTAATTACAATAATTGGTATTGATTGAATCGAATTAATTGTGCCTACATACAAGGCTTTCGGAGACCAATTCTCGTGGCAAGGGCATAGCAGAATAAAGAATTTCATGGGTTGAGGTAAGTAACACTTCTAAAGTTGGTTCTAAGGGTATGAATCCCCGAATTTGGTATGATATAAATTGTTTGGAGGTGACATACACGATAGATGACGAGCATGTGGACGTGCACCATATAAATTGTGTCTTGAATAAATCCTGTGCAGTTGTAAAATTAATGAATCATGTTATTATCTAAACATTCTACACGTGTTAGAGAAATTGAGTTGAGGCTCCTATTAAAGATCATGTTTAGGCTATGTGCCAATATTTTGGAACCCATGGGGTCGGGTTGTTTTTGAATTAATTGTTCAAAAATATATATTTCACACTCGGTAATAATTGTCCATTGTGAGGATATTTATGGGATTGAGCTGCGCAACGCAACAGGCCATTTGGCTTTATCTATATTATTATTAAATGGATCAGGGCTGCCCGCCTGCAGCAGAACAGGATGGCTTTATACATTATTATTGTTCTGGATCGGGGCTGCCTGCCTGCAGCAGGCCTTATAGGCTTTACTATTTTATGGATCGGGGCTGCCCGCCTGCAGCAGGCCTTACAGGCTTTGTTATTATACGGATCGGGACTGCCCGCCTGTAGTAGGCCATATTAGCTTTGTATTACGCTTGGGCTGAAGGAGCCCCTCCGGGGTCTGTACACACCCCCAGTGAGCGTAGATGATCATCGATATTAGGGATGGACTTCCCAGGGCATGGACTTGCCTTACTTATTTGTATTGTAATGAGTTATGTGGACATGGATCTTGTCAGTATCATTTATTTTTAGAGATAAATTATCTCAGGGCTGGATTGGCCTTATACGGTACTGGGTGACTGATTGTCAGTCGATGTGCATATATATACGGGTTGGAACACCCCAGGGCTGGATTGGCCATAAACAGTACCAAGTGACCGGATAATTTGTGACCAGTATTTACTTGAGGTCTTTCTACTGAGATGTCATATGCCTCATATCATGCAGTATTGATCTATTTCACTTGTACTGAGTTTACTGTTGAACTTGAAAGCAGTCCTATATTTCTGTACCATTGTTTTTACTGGACTGTACCTGTGGAGCTCATCATTTCTTTCAGCCCAGAGATTAGTCTTATTACTTATTAAGTTCGTTGTACTCATACTACACTCTGCACCTCGTGTGCAGATTTAGGTTATTTCGGACACAGAGATTGTTTGATTTCAGAGTACTATCAGTTGGAGACTATCAAGGTAGTTGTTTGGCGTCCGCTGACCTTGTCTATCTTTTCTTCAGTTATTTTACTGTTCTATAATTTCAGACAGTGGCCTTTTATCAGTCAGACATTGTATTCATATTAGATGTTTATGTACTCAGTGACACCAGATTTTGGAAGTGATATATTTGAAATTTTGAGATTTCTTCCGCTGAATTAATTATTTCGTTTTCAAATGTAAAAGAAATGGTGGTTTATTGGGATTTTTGGTTTGCCAAGTATTTAGATAGGCGCCATCACGACAGGTGAGATTTTGGGTCATGACAAATTATTTTTATGTGATATATGTGATATACAAGATAAACATGTTAGAAGAATGTTGAGTTTCGTTTTCATGTCACATGCTTGTCCGTTAGATAATTTTGAATTATTTATTGCATGTGATGTAAATTAATTTAGGACTAAGCATGTACACAATTTGAACAAAATTCATGTGCTATAAAAAATTTGATCATAATGTTATTAAAAGTTGTTTTAGTAACAATTCTCTCTTGCTAAAAATTTGAGTTCTTATATAATATAATATAAGATATTTTATTGTAAATCTATCCATCAAAATAAATAATTTTGTTTATTTTTTGTTTATAAGGAGCGGCCTAACAACTAGGAGACTTATAGTTCGAGAATATATTTAAATTATTTATTACATTAGATGTATGGATTGAATGAATTATTTAATTTTTACACTAGACGCCTGGACTACCTAGGGAGTATAAAATTTAATAAGTTCTTTGCTTTCATGATGGTTGAACTCAACTGTGTCAATAGGATCGACCTGACTACCAGGGGACTATTTGACATAGAGCTATTTTAGAAAATTATATGGGGATACAATTAGTAAGAGTACCTACCTTTAAAATATATGTGGAAAATGACTTGACTTCCAAGGAGCTCATATATATTGTTAAAGGATTTCTTTACTCCGCTAAAAGAAATAAAGATTTCTTAAATTATAATGAGGGTAAATAGTTTAAAATAATTAGTGAAAATATCATTTATATAAAAGTCCATGTCTTTATGATACTTGTAAATATATTGTTATATTATTGCCTTTTCTTTTCTATATTTTAGATTTCTCAATATGTATGTTATATCACTGCGTGAAATACTTGAGACCAACAAGTTGGTAGGACCAAACTTTGATGACTGGTATAGAAATTTGGGAATTGTTCTCATGCATGAAAAACTCATTGATGTGATCAATAAGCCTGCAAAGATAATCCCACCAGAGAATGATGTTCAAGGCACCAAGGTTTATCAAAAACACTTGGAAGAATGCCTTGCTATTAAACGCATCATTCTCACTTCTCTGAGTTCTAAACTCCAGAGGAAACATCAGAATATGGATCCAACTGCAATCATTGAACATTTTAAGAAGATGGTTGATACATAGTTGGACATTGGAAACTCTCCAGTTGGACCCCATGTCAATCATGTGATTGATCTTACCGAAGAACATAAGAAGTTGGGGTACAAGCTTGGTAAAGAGCTTTCTAAAGATTTGATCTTGCAGTTAGTATATGATGCTGAATCTTTTCACTGTAAGAAGAAAGGGCATTGGAAGAGAAACTGCAAGGAGTATCTTGCAATTCTAAAGGACAAGAAACAAGGTGAGACATTAATGAAAAATATTTTCAAGGTTTCTTTAGCTACTACTAATTCTTCACTGTGGGTATTAGATATTGGTATTTGCAATATGTTGCAATAATTTAAGATAAGTAAGAGACTAAAGAAAGGAGAAAATAATCTACAAGTTGGAAATGGTGCAAAAGTTGCAGCTATAGCTATAGGATCAATTTCTTTAGTAATGCCTACGGGCAAAGTACTTATGTTGGATGATTGTTATTACGTTCCTAAATTTGTTTCGAACATAATTTCAGCTTCTATGTTAGACAAACGTGGTTTTTGCATTATTATAGGCAATGGTATTTGCTCCATTTATTATGGTGATAATTTATATGTGAATGGCTATCTCCAACATGATGTTTATGTCTTACCTAATGTGAATGCTAATTCGATTATGCATGTTTCAAGTCTTAAGAGAAAAAGAGATGATCATGTAAATCATACATACCTTTGGCATTGTAGGCTTGGTCATATTTGAGAGAAAAGAATTAATAAGTTGTACAAGGAAGGGTACTTTGATAAGTATGATTTTGAATCATATCCAACTTGTGAATCTTGTCTCAAAGGAAAAATGACCAAATTTCCATTTACTGGAAGTGGAGAAAGAGCATCTGAATTATTGGGACTAATTCATACAGATGTTTGTGAGCCCATGAAAATTCAAGCTAGAGGTGAATATTCTTACTTCATCAACTTCACTGATGATATGTCAAGATATGAATTTGTGTATCTTATGAAACACAAATCCGAATCTTTTGAAATGCTCAAAAGGTTCCGTAGTGAAGTTGAGAAACAGACTGGTAAAAGTATCAAAATACTAAGGTCTGATAGAGGTGAAGAATATCTTAGTGAAGATTTACTAGGTATCTCAAAGAAAATGGGATTCTCTCCCAGTGGACACCTCCAAGAACATCACAACACAATGGTGTGTCTGAAAGGAGAAATCGAACCTTATTAGATATGGTGAGATCTATGATGGGGTTCACTGATCTTCCAATAAATTGATGGGGATATGCTTTGGAAGTAGCAACATACTTACTTAATAAATTTCCTACTAAGTCAGTCTCTACAACATCATATGAGATATGGAAAGGACGTAAGCCTAACCTTCAACATATCAAAGTTTGGGGTTGTCCAGCTTATGTTAAGAGACTGCAGTCGGATAAACTTGACTCAAGATGTGATAAGTGTAGGTTCATTGAGTATCCCAAAGAAATAATGAGATATTATTTCTATCACCCTTATAACCATAAAGTGTTTGTGGCTAGAGGAGCAACCTTTTTGGAAAGGGAATTTCTTTTGGAATGAAATTATAGTGGAGAAATAAAACTTGATGAAGTTCAAGAAACTAATGAATCAACACAAAATCAAGATCATGATACACAAGTTGAAGAACCTTTATGGGATGTTTTAACAAAGTAGTTGCCATCTTCAATGGTTGAAGTTTAAGAACTAAATATAGTTCAAGAACCGGTTAATGAACCAGTTCCAATACAAATTAAACAACAACCAAATCCAACACAAGGTGAGCAAGTTGTACAAGAGCCTCTTAGAAGGTCTACATAAGAATGTCACGTACCAACTAGATTAAATATAATGGTACAAGATGATGTATCAAATGAGGTTGATCATAATGATGATAGCCCTAAGACCTATGAAGAGGCTATACAAAGTTCTGATTATGAGAAATGGCAAAAGACCATGGAATCCGAAATGGAATCCATGAAGGAAAATAAAGTATGGACTTTAGTTGAACCTTCAAAGGATATAAAACCTATAGGTTGTAAATAGGTTTTTAAGAAAAAGATTGGAGCAGACGGAAAGGTGGAGACCTACAAAGCCCGTCTTGTTGCCAAGGGATATCGTCAGAAATAAGGAGTCGACTATGACTAGACTTTCTATCCCGTGGCAATGCTCAAATCAATTCGAATTTTGCTTGCTATAGCAGCATACTATGATTATGAAATATGGAAAATGGATGTAAAAACAACTTTCCTTAATGGTGATCTAGAAGAGTTGTATACATGACACAACCTGAAGGTTTCATATCTTCGTCTGATCATAATAAAATTTACAAGCTACAAAGATCCATTTATGGGCTAAAGCAAGCTTTTCGAAGTTGGAATATTCGCTTTAACAAGACAATTGAAAAGTTCAATTTTGTTAGATGAGAAGAAGAACCTTGTGTGTACAAAACGGTTAGTGGGAGCACAATTATATTCTTATTATTATATGTTGATGATATATTTCTCATAGGGAATGACATACCGGCATTGCAAAGTACCAAGATTTGGCTATTTGAACAGTTCTCCATTAAAGACTTGGGAGAAGCAACTTATATATTAGGAATAAAGATCTAGAGAGATAGATCGAGGAAGCTGCTCGAACTTTCCCAGTCTTTGTACATTGATACCATCTTAAAGAGGTATAACATAGATAATTTCAAAATAGGCTATCTACCGATAGGCACTGGAATTACTCTCAGTAGGGAGGATTGTCCTAAAACACCTGAAGAGAGAGACCGCATGAGTAGGATCACATACGTTAGTGCAGTGGGAGCTATCATGTATACCATGACATGTACACATCCTGATGTGGCTTATGCACTAGGAGTGACTAGCCAATATCAGGAAAATCCTGGTGAGGAACATTGGAAGGTGGTGAAGACCATTCTTAAGTACTTAAGAAGGACTAAAGACAATTTCCTCATTTATGGAGATTCTGAGTTGAAACTTGAAGGTTATACCGATGCAAGTTTCTCTTCAGATAGATATGATAGCAAATCTATTTCTAGTTATGTATTCACCTTAAATAGTGGTGCGGTAATTTGGAAAAGTTCCAAACAAGCTATAGTAGTTGATTCAGTGACTGAAGCAAAATATATAGTAGCTAGTGAAGCTGCTAAGGAAGTTGTATGGATGAAAAAGTTCTTAACTGAACTTGGTGTGGTTCCTTCAATAGAAGGTGCAGTTCCATTGTTGTGTGACAATACTGGAGCCATTGCTCAAGTAAAAGAACCAAGATCACACCAAAAATCCAAACACGTTCTGCGAAGGTATCACTTGATAAGAGAGATCATTGAACGTGGAGACGTCTAGATTCAAAAGATTGATGGAAAGGAAAATGCTACAGATCCAATCACTAAAGTTCTTGGCATAAAAGAGCTTGACAAGAACGAGTGAAAATTGGGAATGAAGTACAAGAGCGATTGGCTTTAGTGCAAATGGGAGATTGTTAGGTATATAGTAGATATGCCCTAGATCCAATCTCATATGTGATGATTTGAACATATTTTTGTGAACATTATTTGATATAAAAATATATTACATTTGATATTCTTTTATCATAGTTATTATAAATTACTTGATTAATTTGATAAGGTCCTTGATTTAATTTTGAGACTTGTCATCGTGATGGAGATCATGATAATGAGAGTGAAGTTTTTTATAATTTAATCTAAATTTATTGTTAATCGTAGGATTATTAATTTGGACATTGGTAATCCGGTTAGATCAATATTTATGTGATCGTCTTTATGGGATAAAGATTAGTTGATCTCATTAACTAAATCACATAGGTAGATGATGCATATTGAGATATGATCATTGAACCGACTCATTGTATAATTCCTAATGGTTAGAATTACCATAAACTGTCAATAGGATATTCTCTTGAAGAATATGATGTAAGAGTTTCCTTTGACCTGAGATCATCATAGTAATTGACAAGTTATTTATTGTGCTTTGATACTAGACACCTATGGCCCTGGGGCGATAGTTGAAAGGATATTGGGTACGATTAAATGCTTGTAAAATTAATGATTGATCAAAATGAAATCTGTCAACTCTTGGTAATGAGTTTAAGCTCCATGTTGTCATGAATTATAAATGACCAAACTAAGACCTTGGTCAGGGCAATTGAATGAAAGAAGAAAAGAGTTTCTTAGGTCATTCAATGGTCGATTATATTTTACATGAACACATAGTTGGTCGCCTATTAGGATTTGACAGTTGAACCATATCCTAGGGTGACCCAGAGGTATAAGGACAGAAGGAATTACTACATTATTCTTCTACTGGTTCTTGAGAGTAAATTGTATACTTCATTCTATCCGGTCGTTAAGGAGTATTGCTAGACGCCACCCTTGATTAGTATATTGATGTGATCAACTTACTACCGGTTTAGTATTGAACCTATGGGGTCGCACACTAACGAGTATTCTGATCTTTGTTAAAGGATTAATTACTTTATTATTTGATAATTAAATTAAAGAATTTAATTAGTCAAATAAACTTAGTTATTAGTCCAAATAAAATATTATTATATTCTTTGCTAGCACAGAGGTTATAATTAATATTGTGAACAAATTGAAGTTTTCAATTTGGAATAGAAAATTAAATTATCTCTTGGTTGAAATATATGTGTGATACATATAATTAATATTTACATATAAAATATGTATATAAATATTAATGAAGATTAAGTTGATCAATCCAGTTAAGAATTGGATTGATGAGAAAATCGCCGGTTACTTCAACCCCATAAGAATGGGATTAGTAGTTTTAATATAAAAATATTAGTTGGAGTAGTACTTAAAGTCCAATTTGGAATTGGACATTAACAGAACCTTCACGTCTAAGTCCTTAGGAATGACGTTGGGCACCAAATCCATTAAGAATGAGATTTTGATTTTGTTTGAAAAATTCGATAAAGTTTATTTTTGGAATTAAACTTTTACCCTCAATAACTCGTTACCTCAACCAAATAGGAAAAGGGTTTATAGGTGATGCTATATAAATGGTGATGGAAAAAATTTGTCATAATATTGTTTTGAGAAAAAAATCACTTTGTGAAAGTGAGAGTACAGTTCAAAGCCAAGAGAGAAAATACAATTACAAAAAAAGTGTTTTCTTGTTCTTCTATTTTTGAAGTTGAGATTTTTGAGAAAAATTTCAACACGATATTTCATTCAATTTATTCGCGGGTTTCATTAATCGAAGAGTTGATAGCAAACATCAGTCTCGGTGTGGATACGCATAGAGTCTTCGCACTATCGAAGAAATTTTTGAAACGAGACTCTCTTCACCAGGTACGTCTTAGATCCGATCTTTGACATGTAAATAAATTTTAAATACGAAAAGATCTGCCTAGGATTGTTATTGTCTTCCGCTGTGTGTTACGAACATGTATATGCAATCCTCCGGAAAGTAGAGCTGAACAGTCTCCTGAATTCTGTTCTAAGAAACAGAAACAAAAAGATGGTGGAAATATCTGCTTTAATCATCTATGTCTACTCATGTTTTGCAACAGGCCCAACAGATAGAGTTTTTATATGAGCAGGTGAGCAATATTGTTGCTATTTTAGTTTCCAGTCGAATATAACTTCTATCTTGTTAACATGCAAGAAAGTCATTTCTCTCTATTGTTTAAATGATTCAAACAATCTCTTCATTTTCTGTATGAACTTTACCATGTGTAACCATTTACTGGTTAGAACAAACATCACAATCGATGGGTCTTTCATTGTTTTATATCTAACTATTTCTACTGTTATATTTTTAGTTTCCTCGTTAAGAATTTAGAAGCATCTCAAGCATTCTAATGTTCCCATTCTGAAAAGAACAAAGAAAGTTTAGAAAATAATGAACTGATAGAAGTGGTTGTAGACCGAATTTAGAACTGCACCAGACAGAATTTAGAATGATATTTCTTTCATTGGTAGATCATTTCAATGTGTATAAAACTGAAAATGGTTAACCAGGTTACATTCTTCCTCGAACTTCAACACACAGAATTTAGAATGATATTTCTTCCATTGGCACAGTTTCATGGTCTTCCTGTAAAGCAATTCTCACAGCTTAGTCTATCATACCATATACTTTTATAACATAGCAGATTCGCAGACCATATAGGTGAACCACGATTATAATGGTTTTGCTAGTTGTTTAACTTCCTAAGAGTGAGACACATTAGCAAATTAGGCTGGACATTCTGTTTAGTATTCAAAGATTGATGAAGGCTGAGACCCATTAGCAAATTTGCCAATGTTACCTTGGGAGTATCAGTAAACCAACTTCTAAGTAGAAATTTTCTTAAGGTGAAGAAATTACAAATCTTTTATCACCAAAACTTAAAAAGCTTGAAATTGTCGGCGTAAGTTAGCTAACTGTAATAGATCACTTGCACATTTCTATGATTAACCACTCATCTTTATTACAGAGAATCCGCTTCTTCAACAATTCACCAGAAATAGCTCACATACCCATTTCCCCCCCTTCTCATTTTGTAGCCACGATCACATTGCTAACAATAGACCCATGATTGAGGGTCACATAGGGAAACTACCAAAATAAAGGAAGAAAGAGAAAAACTTTTCACTATCTAAGGATGTGCAAGTAGCACACGTGGAGGATAAATGATAGGCTATGATGTAACGCTATATAAACAATAAAAATTATCCTTACCATAGAATATTCAGCAAATCAACATGCCTCTTTTTCCTTCTTTGCACATTCCTGGACAAAAACCTGTAATAAGAAGGCATATCAGTTTTTAAACGGAAATACAGCAGGGGGCAGCAGAATCACATAAGGAACAGGAAATATGAAGTATAGTTTTTTTCAAACTGAACTTGTGTATACCTGGGCTACACTCGAAAACTGGATTCTGTATTTGTAACTAATAGATCTAGAGGTTATTTTAGCTTCTATCTCATTGTTTATCTCTAGACGAACTCCATGCTTCAAAAATTATACAAGATCAATCTACATTTGTAAGAAAAGTACAAATTCCTTCGTAGTTATAATTGTGTACAAGGTAAAATAGGATTATAATTAAGGAAATTGTATACTGTCGAGATCGAGTTCGCCTACGACATGAAAGGACAGGCTCGGAACATGACAATACGAGACTGAAGATCGGCCCCAAGTCATATCGGGCTAGAACCCGGGGTCAGAACACCTGCCTTCGAGAACATTGAGTCTGAAACCCCGGAGTCGACCCTAGCCCCGAATGAGCTCGGAGAAGCATTGTTAGCATAACTAACGGAAGACCGAAATATTCGTAACCGGGCAGATGTTGAGGCGGGAATCTCGGCGCGTATCAGTAAGGAACCGTCAATCAGCAAATCAAGGGATTTTCACCTTTTATAGAATTGTACCTAAAGTAGGACTCATCTAATATATAAAGGGGGTCTGATAATTCATTGAGAACATTATAACACGCATCCCAAAGCAATACGTTATTATTATTTCTCTTTAAGTTCTTGTTCTTCTGAATCCTGACACTGATCGAAGCGTACCTTGCTCGAGGGTAATTAACCTTCCAAGGCTAAGACTGTTCAATTCGTGTGTTTGCATTTACTTTATCATTAGAAGTGGAATGGGAAGTGGACCCCTTTTATTATTCACAGTTGCTTAGCCCATATAATAATACTAGTATAGGTTATTATATTTACACATTTGGCACTTTATTTCCTTTTATTTCCCGTTTTGCCTAAGAGTTAGTTATGTTAGCTCAGCCACTATCACGTGGACTGAGCTGTGGAATGCCAATCCCACCATATAGCTTGCAGCACAGCTCAAGGAGCACCTATTGTGAAGTGAATGCACTCTGTTATTTTCCTTTCTCTCTTTTATTTTCTCTGTTAATTCCCTCTTAAGATATCAGTGGTATCAGAGCAATTACCTGCTCTGTGGGTGTGCTGCCATGGATGGTGAGATGGATGAAGTTTTGACGCCGCTCGATCGAATGGTTGTGCGACAAGACCAGCTCGAATCGGTGCATGAAAGCGCCTTTCGCGAGTTGAAGGACACGATTGGGATTGTTCGAAGCATAGAGAAGGATAAGCAGCAAGCCTTACTGGCATCATCGTCGAAGGAACTGTATTCTCCAACTATTGGACCAGGGGATCTATCAGGTATCCAAAATGCTTCCTCTCCTCGTCAATTTGTAGCTCTTAGTAGCTCTGTTCAAACCAAATGTCACCAGGCTATCCCAATTTTGAAATCGTATTTAACCCCAGTTTCATTACCAATTCCAAATTCTCAATTTCCCAGTTCCCAACTCCCAGCTAATTTCGTTACATTACCACTTCAATCCCCTCGCTTACCAAATCTTTATACCCCCAAACCCAGTTTTGCTCAAATTCCTAATTCTCAGATGGTTGGTAACCCTGTATCAGCTCTGATGTATAGTCCTAACTTTACCCATCAATTACCTCCATATACGTATCCTTTTTAGAATCTCTATGCCTCATACTCACCAAACTCAGCTCACTATAACTTCTCTTCTTTCCCATATAACCCAGACTAAAATTACCCAAATCCAACCCTACATTACCATAACCCAAACCAGTACAACACCCTTCCACTACTCCCAAATCACCAAACACTCACCAGGTTGTCAAAGATAGAGTTATCCAGGTTCAATGGAAAGGGATTTCAGGAATAGTGGTATAGATATGAACAATTTTTCTCATTAGATGAGGTCCCTTCTAGACAAAAAGTCATTATTGCTGCTATACATTTGAACGACATTGCTCTTCAATGGCAGCAAGCATACATGAGGAGCAGGGCCCATCTCCCATATCCTACATGAAATGAGTACCTTTTCGCACTGACTGATCAATTTGGGGCAGAATATGATGATCCCATGACTGAACTGGTTAATTTAGGCAAACTGGAGGTGTGGTTGAGTTCCGGGAGGTGTTTGACAGAGCCATGACTCGACTTAACTTGGATCCCAACCATGTTATAAACATCTTTTTGAATGGGCTGAAGCCAGAGTTAGGAGATGCAGTTCGAATCCACAGACCCTTTTCACTTCCCTGGGCTTATTATTTGGCAAAATTACAGGAATCAATATTCCTCAAACAGTCTAAAGCTATGAGGTGTTCAACTGTTTATCCTAGTACTTCTTCTAGAGCCAACTCATTGTAACGACCCGGCTGGTCATTTTAAGAGAATTAGCCCTGAACCCCTATTTATTGCTCCCTCTATTTCATTTTGTGGTTACGTGACTAACCGGGAGGATTTGTTTTTAGTTTCGAAGTGAAATGGGACACATAGTCCCTAAAATAGAAGTTTAAGTCATAAGAATTGATCGTAATTTGAATTGAGTGAAGATGACTCTGGAATGGAGTTTTGATGGTTCCAATAGCTACGTAGGGTGATTTTGGTCATAGGAGCGTGTTCGGATGTTGAATTGGAGGTCTGTAAGTCATTTTAGCGTCAATTGGCGAAAGTTGGAAAATTGGATGATTTTTGAAAAATTTGATCGGGGGTGGACTTTTTGATATCGGGGTTAGATTCTGATTCCGGAAGTTGGAGTAGGTCCGTAATTCCAATTATGACTTGTGTGTAAAATATTAGGTCAATCAAACTTGATTTGATAGGTTTCGACATCGGATGTAGAAATTTAAAGTTTTAAAGTTCATTAGGCTTGAATCGATGTGCAATTCATGTTTTTAGCATTGTTTGATGTGATTTAAAGGCTCGATTAAGTTCGTATGATATTTTAGGACTAGTTGGTATAATTGGTCGAGGTCCCGGGAGCCTCGGGTGGATTCCGGATGGTTAACGGATCAATTTGAACTTGTGAGAATGGCTAAAGGCACCAGGTCTGGTGCAACCGCACCTGCGCAAGATTGACCGCAGGTGCGAGCTCACAAAAGCGAGCGGGCGATCGCAGATGCGGTGATGATGAGGATGGCCAATGGTCACAGGTGCAGCGTGAAGGCCGCAGAAGCAGAGTCGCTTCTGCGAAAGATTGATCGCAGAAGCGGACAAGTGCTTGGGAGGCTTGTCCGCAGAAGTGGGCTTTGGACCGCATAAGCGGTTGGCCAGCGGCAGTGACCTTCCACAGAAGCGGACGAGGGGCCGCATATGAGGATGATTGTGCGCAGGTGCGGAGTCTGGGAGTTCAACTGAACTCCACATATGCGAAGATTTCACTACAAAAGCAAATTTTTGACCACAAAAGCAAAATCGCTAGGCAGAAAAGGGCCAAGTCCGAGGGTTTGATTTCATTCTCCATTTTTGAATCAAGAGAGCTCGGATTGAGGAGAAATTTTGAGGGTTTTTCATAGGAAACATTTGGGTAAGGATTCTTGACTTATTTTTGATTTATTTCCACTCAGAAATCATTTATTCTTCATTTAATTAAGGATTTGGGTTGAGAAATTTGTGAAAAAGGTGAAAAGATCCTTAATTTTGAGGTTTTGATTGAGAACTTTGTATCGAATTTGAGTAATTTTGGTATGGGTGAACTCGATATCGAATGGGTGTTCGTAATTTTTGACTTTTACCCGATTCCGAGACATGGGCCTGGGTCGACTTTTTGGGGCGATTTTTCAATTCCTTGCTAAAGTCGTAGTTTCATTATTTAAATTAATATCTTGTAGTTGTATTTATAGTATGTAATTACTTTTGGCTAGATTTGGGACGTTCAGAGTCGGAAAGTCGAGGGAAAGGCATTCTTATCGATTGATTGAGCGAGATTTGAGGTAAGTGACTTGTCTAACCTTGTGTGGGGCAAATCCCCTTAGGATTTGGTACTGTTGTAACAATTTGTGATATGTGAGTATCGTGTACGCGAGGTGACGAGTGCGTACACGGGCTAAATGTGAAGATTATGGCTCTTGCTGAGTAGTCTTCTTTTAATTCCTTAACTGAGTTGCCTTAGCATGTGTAGTTATCATGTTTAGCCTAGTATCACATGCCTACGTGTCTTAACTCTTACTTGCAATTTGTGCAACATGCTTAGTTGAATTACCTACTTCCTTGACTTTGTATTCAGTCTTTAACTGTAGGATTCCTTGCTGCAAAATTCATTGTTCCATAAGTTACGAGTTGTGTAGTTACTTTTAGGACTACGAGGCGGTAGCTCGGGAGATCCCCGTTGCATATTTACTTTTGGGAATACGAGGCGGTACCTCAGGAACTCCTCGTTGCATATTTACTTTTGGGACTACAAGGCGGTTCCTGGGGAGCTCCCTTGTTGTTTATTTATGTTTGGGACTACGAGGCAGTACCTCGAGAGCGCCCCGGTTGTTTACCTCTATTTGCTGTGTTGTTATCTTTCTGTAATTTCTCATTGTTAAATTCTCAGTCATTTCACTATATTATTATATTTTCTGCCTTATTTCCTTTTACTCCAGTAGGGGCCTAACCTGACCTCGTCACTACTCTACCGAGGTTAGGCTTGGCGCTTACTGTGTACTGTTGTGGTGTACTCATGCTACTCTTCTGCACATCTTTTTGTGCAGATCCAGGTTTTTCCTACCAGGCCAGATACTAGTAAGATAGCCTGTACGTGAAAACTTCAAGGTACATCTGCCAGCGTCCGTAAACCTCAGAGTCCCCCTCTATCCTTATTATGTTGTTTTCCTTATTTTCCTTAGACTCTAATGTATAGAGACACTTAGTTTGAACCGCAGTTTTTATATATTTCATATGTTGAGGTTTGAGTTGAGTTTTATATTCCGTTATTCCTCAAAATTGTTAGGATTACCTAGTCATAGAGACTATGTGCCGTCCCGACATCCTACGGAGAGAAATTTGGGTCGTGACAAGTTCGTATTAGAGCTCTATGTTCATAGGTGTTATGAGTCACAAGCAGGTTTAGCAGAGTCTCGCGGATCGGTACGGAGACGTTTGTACTTATCTTTGGGAGGCTATGAAACTGTTAGGAAAATTTCACTTCTTTGATTCCTTGTCGTGCGAAACTTGTTGACTTCGGGATTCTTAACTTCTATCTTTCTATTCTCTCACAGATGGTGAGGATACGTACAACTGGATTAGATGACTAGACACCCGCGCCCCCTACTAGAGCCATGAGAGGCCGGGGTCAGGGCAGGGGTAGAGGCTGAGGAAGTCCACGTGGTGCAACCAGAGCACCCGCATGAACTGCTATAGATGAGCCACCAGTAGCTCCAGTTGGAGGACAGGCACCTGAGACACTTGTTACTGCACCAGCCCTCCAGGAGACTCTAGCATAGTTTCTGAGCATGTTCAGCACCTTGGCTCAGGCAGGATTGATACCACTTGCTCCTGCCACATCTCAGGCCAGGGGAGGACTCCTACCGCCTGTACCCCAGATCAGTGGGTTCAGGTCGACCAGGTTCCAGAGATCATACTGATGCAGCCGGTAGCTCTAGTTCAGCTCGAGGTTGGGGCAGCATTTTTTGAAGGGGAGCAGCTCAGGCTCGATAGGTACAAGAAGTACCATCCTCCTACTTTCAGTGGTTTGGCGTCAGAGGATGCCCAGAGTTTTCTTGAGGAGTGCCACTGTATCCTCCGTACTATAGGTGTTGCAGAGTCTAGTGGGGTTTCCTTCACTATGTTTCATCTTATAGGAGAGGCATATTAGTGGTAGCGAGCATACTGTTCGGGAAAGGGTTCGTCGATTTATTGAGGGGCTCAACCCCAGTATCAGATTTAGCATGGCCCGAGAGTTGAAGATAGATATTGCGTACCAACAGGTAGTGGGGATTGCTAGGAGGTTGGAGGGTATGCTGACTCGGGAGAGAGAAGAGAGAGAAGCCAAGAGGTCTCAAGAGTCTGGCACTTATAGTAGTACTCGTGCCCCAGCTACAGCTCGTCAGGGCAGGGGTTATATGGATATGAGTCGCCCTGTTCACTCAGCACTTCCAGCCGCCAGCGGTGCTCCGGCCACTCCTAGGCCCCAGGATCACTATTATGCACTGCCGGTGTCTAGTGCACCTCCTGTACGAGGTGCTTTCAGTGGTCAATCTAGCCGATCAGGCCCGAGCCAGCCACAACAACCACATCCTCCGAGAGCTTATTTTGAGTGTGGTGACACTTGCCATATAGTGAGGGATTGCCCCACACTTAAGAGGGGTACACCTCCACAGATTTCTCAGGCACCGAGTGCTCCACCGGGTCCTCATGCTATGATTACAGCACCAGCTACCACTCCACCTGCACCACTAGATCGAGGTGAAAGTCGAGCAGGTCGAGGTCGCCCTAGAGGGAGAGGCCAGGCCAGATAATATGCTCTTCCTACTAGGGTGGATGCAGTTGCATCCGATTCTGTCATCACAGGTATTGTTCCGGTCTGTCATAGAGATGCATCAGTCTTATTGGATCCAGGCTCCACTTATTCCTATGTGTCATCTTATTTTGCTCCATATTTGGGTGTATCCCGTGATTCTCTAAGTTCACTTGTCTATGTGTCTACACCCGTGGGTGATTCTATTGTTGTTGACCATGTGTATTGGTCGTGTTTGATTGTTCTTAGTGGTTTTGAGACCAAAGCCGATTTATTATTGCTCAGTATGGTGGATTTCGATGTTATTTTGATCATGGACTGGTTGTCGCCCTATCATGCTATCCTTGATTGTCACGCCAAGACGGTGATATTATCTATGCCAGGTTTACCGCGGCTAGAGGGGAGAGGTACCTTAGATCATGTTGCTAGCAGGGTTGTCTCATTTCTTAAGGCTCAGCGAATGGTTGAGAAAGGGTGTGATGCATATCTAGCTTATGTGAGGGATGACAGTTTTGATACTCCTACCGTTGAGTCAGTTCTAGTAGTGGGGGATTTTCCAGATGTATTCCCGGCAGATCTTCTGGGCATGCCGCCCGACAGAGATATCGACTTTGGCATTGATTTGTTACCGTGCACTCAGCCTATTTCTATTCTACCTTATTGTATGGCCCCGGCAGAATTGAAAGAATTAAAGGAACAGTTGCAAGAGTTGTTCGATAAAGGCTTCATTTGGCCCAATGTGTCACCTTGAGGTGCTCCTGTCTTGTTTGTAAATAAGAAGGATGGTTCTATACGAATATGTATTGATTATCGCTAGTTGAACAAGGTTGCAGTTAAGAACAGGTATCTATTGCCACGTATTGATGACCTATTTGATCAACTTGAGGGTGCCAGAGTGTTCTCTAAGATCGACTTGCGTTCAGGCTATCATCAGTTGAAGCTTCGGGAGCCAGATATCCCAAAGACTACTTTCAGGACTCGGTATGGTCATTATGAGTTCCTTGTGATGTCTTTTGGGCTGACCAACATCCCAGCAGCATTCATGCACTTGATGAATAGTGTATTTCAACCCTATCTTGACTTTTTTGTCATTGTATTTGTTGACAACATTCTGGTGTACTCCCGAAGTCAGGAGGATCATGAGCAGCACCTGAGGACTGTGCTTCATACCTTGAGAGAAAAGAAGTTGTATGTAAGATTTTTGAAGTGTGAATTCTGGCAAAACTCAGTGTCATGTTTTGGGCCATGTAGTATCGAGTGACGGGATCAAGGTAGATCCGAAGAAGATTGAATCAGTGCAGAGTTGGCCCAGACCATCCTCAGCTACGGAGATCCGAAGTTTTCTTGGCTTGGCGGGGTATTACTGCCGATTTGTAGAGGGTTTCTCGTCTGTTGCAGCACCTATAACCAGATTGACCCAAAAGTGTGCTCCGTTTATATGGACCGAAGAGTGTGAAGAGAGCTTTCAAAAGCTCAAGACTGCTTTGACTACAACCCCAGTGTTGGTGTTATCTACTGGTTCGGGGTCCTATATGGTGTATTATGATGCGTCGCGTATTGGTCTCGGCGCGGTGTTGACGCAGGATGGTAGGGTGATTGCCTACGCCGTCTAGACAGCTGAAGGTACATGAGAAGAACTATCATGTCCACGACCTCGAGTTAGTAGCTATTGTTCATTCCTTGAAGATCTGGCGGCACTATTTGTATGGTGTCCCTTGTGAGGTTTTCACCGATCACCGGAGTCTACAGCATCTGTTTAAACAGAAGGATCTTAACTTGCGGCAGCGAAGATGGTTGGAGATGCTTAAGGATTATGACATCACTATCATCTATCATCTCGGGAAGGCCAATGTGGTGGCCGATGCCTTCAGTAGCAAGGCGGAGAGTTTGGGTAGTTTAGCATATCTACCAATAGTAGAGAGGCCTTTAGCCTTGGATGTTCAGGCCTTGTCCAACCAGTTTGTCGGATTGGATGTTTCCGAGCCGAGCAGAGTTTTGGCTTGTATGGTCTCTTAGTCTTCTCTTTATGGTCGTATCAGAGAGCGTCAGTATGATGACCCCCATCTGCTCGTCCTTGAGGACACGGTTCAGCACGATGATGCCAAAGAAGTCACCATTAGAGATGACGGTGTATTACAGATACAGGGCAGGCTATGTATGCCCAATGTAGATGGTTTGCGTGAGTTGATTCTCCAGGAGGCTCATAGTTTGCGGTACTCCATTCATCCAGGTGTCGTGAAGATGTATCAGGACTTGAGGCAGCATTATTGGTGGAGGCGGATAAAAAAGGACATAGTGGAATATGTAGCTCGTTGCCTAAATTGTCAGCATGTGAAGTATGAGCATCAGCGGCCAGGGGGATTACTTCAGAAGCTAGAGATTCCGGAGTGGAAATAGGAGCGGATCACTATAGATTTTGTTGTTGGGCTCCCACGGACTCAGAGGAAGTTCGATGCAGTTTGGGTGATTGTGGATAGATTGACCAAGTTAGCTCATTTCATTCATGTGGTTACTACTTACTCTTCGGAGCAGCTTGCTCAGGTTTACATTCGCGAGATTATCAGGCTTCATGGCATGCCGGTATCTATCATTTCTTATCAGGGTACGCAGTTTACATCACGGTTCTGGAGACCCGTACAGCATGAGTTGGGTACTCGGGTGGAGTTGAGTACAATATTTCACCCTCAGACGGACGGACAGTCCGAGCGCACTATTCATATATTGGAGGATATTCTTCGCGCATGTGTGATGTATTTTGGGGGTGCTTGGGATCAGTTCTTGCCACTTGCGAAGTTTGCCTACAACAACAGTTATCAGGCGAGTATTCAGATGGACCCGTATAAGGATTTGTATGCTAGACGGTGCTGGTCTCCAGTGGGTTGGTTTGAGTCGGGCGAGGCTAGGTTATTGAGTACGGACTTGGTTCAGGATACTTTGGAAAAGGTTAAATTGATTCAGGATTGACTTCGTATAGTCAAGTCCAAGAAGAAGAGTTATGCAGATCGAAAGGTTCGCGACGTTGCATTCATGGTTGGGGAGCGGGTCTTGCTCCGGTTTTCGCCCATGAATGGTGTTATGAGGTTCGAAAAGAAGGGCAAGTTGAGCCCTAAGCATATCGGGCCTTTTGAGATTCTTGAGAGGGTCGGGAAGGTGGCTTATAGACTTGCACTATCACCTAGTCTCATTGCAGTTCATCCAGTGTTCCATGTTTCCATGCTTCGGAAGTATCACGGTGATCCATCTCATGTGTTAGACTTCATCTCAGTCTAGCTGAACAAAGATCTATCTTATGTTGAGGAGCAGTGGCCATCTTTGACAGGCAGGTCCTAAAGTTGAGATCAAAGAATATCGCTTCAGTGAAGGTGCAGTGGAGGGGTCATCCATTCGAGAAGGCAAATTGGGAGATCGAGCATGATATGTATAGCCGATATCCTCATCTTTTCACCACTTCAGGTATGTCTCTATACTCATTCGAGGACGAACGTTTATTTTAAGAGGAGGAGGATGTAACGACCCGGTCAGTCGTTTTGAGAGAATTAGCCTCGAACCCCTATTTATTGCTTATTCTATTTTATTTTGTGGTTACGTGACTAGCCGAGAGGATTTGTTTTTGGTTTCGGAGTGAAATGGGACACCTAGTCCCTAAAATGGAAATTTAAGTTGTAAGAATTGACCGTAGTTCAAATTAAGTGAAGATGACTCCGGAATAAAGTTTTGATGGTTCCAATAGCTCCGTAGGGTGATTTTTGTCTTAGGAGCGTGTTCAGATATTGAATTGGAGGTCCGTAGGTCATTTTAGCATCAATTGGCGAAAATTGGAAAATTGGATGATTTTTGGAAAGTTTGATTGGGGGTGGACTTTTTGATATCGGAGTCGGATTCCGATTCCGGAAGTTAGAGTAGGTTTGTAATGTCAATTATGACTTGTGTGTAAAATGTGAGGTTAATCGGACTTGATTTGATAGGTTTCGGCATCAGATGTAGAAGTTTGAAGTTTCAAAGTTCATTAGGCTTGAATCGATGCGCAATTCGTGTTTTTAGCGTTGTTTGATATGATTTAAAGGCTCGACTAAGTTTGTATGATGCTTTAGGACTGGTTGGTATAATTGTTCAAGGTCCCGGGGGGGCCTCGGGTGGATTCCGGATGGTTAGCGGATCAATTTGGACTTGTGAGAATGGCTGAAGGCACCAGGTCTGGTGCAATCGCACCTGCGCAAGATTGACCGCAGGTGCGAGCTCGCAGAAGCAAACTGGCGATTGCATATGCGGGGATGATGAGGATGGCCAGTGGTCACAGGTACGGCGTGAAGGCCGCAGAAGCGGAGTCGCTTCTGCGGAAGATTGATCAGAGAAGCGGACGACTGCTTGGGAGGCCTGTCCGTAGAAGCGGATGTATTTGCGCAGATGTGCACCTGCAGAAGTGGGCTTTGGACTGCATAAGCGGTTGGCCAGCGGCAGTGACCTTCCGCAGAAGTGGACGAGGGGCCACAGATGCGGATGATTGTGCGCAGGTGCGGAGTCTAGGAGTTTAGCTGAACTCCGCATATGCGGAGATTTCACTGCAAAAGCGGTACCGCAGAAACGGATTTTTGACCGCAAAAGCGAAATCGCTGGGCAGAAAAGGGCCAAATCCGAGGGTTTGATTTCATTCTCCATTTTTGAACCAATAGAGCTCGGATTGAGGCGAACTTTTGAGGGTTTTTCAGAGGAAACATTTGGGTAAGGATTCTTGACTTGTTTTTGATTTATTTCCACTCATAAATCATTTATTCTTCATTTAATTAAGGATTTGGGTTGAGAAATTTGTGAAAAAGGTGGAAAATCCTTAGGCAGAAATTTGAGGTTTTGATTAAGAACTTTGTATCGAATTTGAGTAATTTTGGTATGGGTGAACTCGATATCGAATGGGTGTTCGTATTTTTTGACTTTTACCCGATTCCGAGACGTGAGCCCGGGTAGAATTTTTGGGGCAATTTTTTAATTCTTTGCTAAAGTCGTAATTTCATTATTTAAATTAATTTCTTGTAGTTGTATTCATAGTATGTAATTGCTTTTGGCTAGATTTGGGCCATTCAGAGTCGCAAAGTCGAGGGAAAGGCATTCTTATCGATTGATTGAGCGAGATTTGAGGTAAGTGACTTGTTTAACCTTATGTGGGGGAAATCCCCTTAGGATTTGGTACTGTTGTAACAATTTGTGATATGTGAGTGTCGTGTACGTGAGGTAACAAGTGCGTACACGAGCTAAATGTGGAGATTCTGGTTCTTGTTGAGTAATCCTCTTTTAATTCCTTAACCGAGTTGCCTTAGCATGTGTAGTTATCATGTTTAGCCTAGTATCACATGCCTACGTGTCTTAACTCTTACTTGCAATTTGTGCAACATGCTTAGTTGAATTACTTGCTTCCTTGATTTTGTATTCAGTATTTAAGTGTAGGATTCCTTGCTACAAAATTCGTTGTTCCATAAGTTACGAGTTGTGTATTTACTATTTGGACTACGAGGCGGTACCTCGGGAGCTCTCTGTTGCATATTTACTTTTGGGAATACGAGGCGGTACCTCGGGAGCTCCCCGTTGCATATTTGCTTTTGGGACTACGAGGCGGTTCCTCGAGAGCTCCCCTGTTGTGTATTTACGTTTGGGACTATGAGGCGGTACCTCGGGAGCGCCCCGGTTGTTTACCTCTATTTGATGTGTTGTTATATTTCTGTAATTTCTCATTGTTAAATTCTCAGTCATTTCACTGTATTATTATATTTTCTGCCTTATTTCCTTTTATTCCAGTAGTCCCCTCATCTGACCTTGTCACTACTCTACCGAGGTTAGGCTTGGCACTTACTGAGTACTGTTGTGGTGTACTCATGCTACTCTTCTGCACATCCTTTTGTGCAGATCCAGGTTCTTCCTACCAGACCAGATACCAGTGAGATAGCCTGTACGTGGAGACTTCAAGGTACATCTGCCAGCGTCCGCAAATCTCGGAGTTCCCCTCTATCCTTATTATGTTATTTTCCTTAAACTCTGATGTATAAAGACACTTAGCATTTCTCTTTATAGCTTGTGACTTATTTCTACCGGGTTTTGGGAGTTATAATTATTTTGAACCGCAGTTTTTATATATTTCATATGTTGAGGTTTGAGTTCTGTTTTATATTCTGTTATTCCGCAAAATTGTTTGGCTTACCTAGTCATAGAGACTAGGTACCGTCACGATATCCTGTAGAGAGAAATTTGGGTCGTGACACTCATTTACCCCTTCCTATACAAATGTTAAGAACCTTACCAATCCAGCTATGCACTTACCTAAACCTGCAGAGGATAAGGGTAGAAGGAGAAGGCTAACCCCTGCGAAATTGAGTGAAAAAAGGGCTAAGGACTTATGTTATGTGTGTGATGAAAAGTTCCAGCCAAGTCATGTGTGCAAATTCAAGGCACAGTTGTTCTAGGTGGAGTTAGAGGAAGAAGGAATAAAAGGATTAATAATTAAAGAAAAGCATGAGACTGAGGAGTTGGCAGATGCTTGCGAGATATCCCTTCATGCTCTTAATGGTGCAAAGAAATACAGAACCATGAGAGTCACAGGGTATTGCCACCAGAGACAGCTTAATATCTTGATTAATAGTGGCTCCACTCATAATTTCCTAGACTCTGAGTTGGTGGAGAGTATGGGATGGTAAATAGATCAATGTCCACCCACAAATGTGAGCTTGGCAAATGGCAATACAGTGCAGGTGCATAAGATCTGCAGAGGCTTAGAATAGTTGATGCAAGGCAATGTGTCTAAGGCCGAATTCCTCTTGTTGCCTTTTGAAAATTGTGATATGGTTTTAGGCATCTAATGGTTAGGTGAGCTAGGAGATATCATGTTCAATTTTAAGAAATTGACCATGAAATTTGAGTATCAGGGAAGGCTAATTTCATTACAAGGAACAATCCATCAGTTGAAAGTAGTGGATTCAGACTCTTTGCAGCACATCAATAGGGGTAATGCCCAGTTATTCATGATCAAAACAGTTCCAATTAGGGGTGGGCATTCGGTATATTCAGTTCAGTTTGAAGAAATTCGGTTTGGTTATTTGATTTTCGGTTTTGTAAAAGTAGTAACCGAAATCGAACTGAAATAAGTTCGGTTCAGTTCGATTTTTTAATTTCGGTTTAATTTATTTCTAATTGATTTTCGGTTTGAATATTATCATATTGGACTCTCTCTATGTAATAATTGGACTGACAAATTTGTTGGTTTTCTTTCAAAATTTCGGTAAGTTAGAATAAAATGGTAAGTTTGGATTGGGTATTTGATGGACTTCAAAATTGAGCTTATATTATTACCTATGGGCTTAGCCTATATACAACTTAAAGAATCTATATGCTAATAATTTGGTTTTTCGGTTAACCGAACCAAATAAATTAATAACCGAAAACCGAACCAAAAAACTGAAATTTTAAAATTTTAAACTGAAACCGACCGAAAAAACTGAATACCTGAAATCGAAATAAAAATATTTTTGGTTCGGTCGGTTTCTTCAGTTCGGACCGAAATATGCCCACCCCTAGTTCCAATGGAAGATAGTTGCACAGAATTGATAGGGGCAACCACTCAAACTCATGAACCTGAGGAGATTCAGTCTATCTTAGAAGAATATGTGGAACTTTTTGGAGAGCCTCAGGACCTTCCACCTTCCAGGGAGCTATTTGACCATCACATACCACTTCAGGAAGGGGCCAAGGCTGTGAACAACAGACCAAATAAGTATTCCCCAATGCAGAAGGATGTGATAGAAAAGATGGTGAATGAATTGTTGACCCAAGGTTTGATTCAACAGAGTTGCAGCCCTTTTGCATCTCCTGTGGTTTTGGTGGGAAAGAAGGATGGAAGCTGGAGGATGTGTGTGGATTACAGGGCTTTGAATCAAATTACTATCAAAGATAAGTTTCCCATACCCATTATCGAATAATTACTGGATGAATTGGGTTCTAAGATCGACCTGAGGTCTGGATACTATCAAATTCGAATGGCCCCTGCTGATGTCAATAAAACTGCTTTAGGACATATTCTGGCCATTTTGAGTACTTAGTCATGCCATTTGGGCTGACTAATGCACCTTCGAGCTTTTAGAGCCTAATGAATCACATATTTAAGGATCAACTCAGAAAATTTATTTTGGTATTTTTTTATGACATCTTGATATACAGTAGGAGTTTGGAGGAATATGTCCAGCATCTCAGAATAACCTTTGCAATACTCAGGCAACATCAGCTATATGCACGAAAGACTAAATGTGTTTTTGCTGCAGCAAGAGTAGAATATTTGGGCTACTGCATCTCAGCAAAAAGGGTATCTACAGACCCAAATAAGATACAAGTTGTGGCAGACTGGCCAATTCCTAATAATGTCAAGCAATTGAGAGGTTTTTTGGGGTTGGCTGGCTAATACAGGTGATTCATCAGAGGATATGGCATTATAAGCAAGGCATTGACTAACCTACTCAGGAAAGACAACTTCAACTGGAGTGACAAGGCAACTCTAGCTTTTGAAGAACTGAAGAAAGCGTTGACCACAACACCCTTGCTGGCTATGCCAGACTTCTCTATTCCTTTTATTGTCGAGGCTGATGCGTATGATGTGGGGATTGGGGCTGTCCTGATGCATAAGGGGAAACCAATTGCTTATTTGAGCAAGGGTCTTTCAGTGAAGCACCAATCTTTGTCAGTTTATGACAAGGAACTATTGGCATTAGTTCTTGCAGTCACAAAATGGAGTTAGTACTTGGTATGCAGGCACTTCATAGTTCGAATAGATCAAAAGGCATTAAAATTCTTGCTGGAACAAAAATTGCATACCGGTTCCCAGTTGAAATGGGTGACTAAACTAATGTAATTTGACTTTGAAATAGAGTATAAGAAGGGGAAAGAGAATAAAGTTGTTGATGCTTTATCTAGACTTCATATTGCTGAGTTATCTGCTATGACCATATCTACAGTTAGAACTGATTTGCTGCAGAATATTGGGAGAAGTTGGGCAGAATATCCTGCCCTTCAGGAGCTGACCAAACAGTTACAAACAGGAAGTGAGGTCAAGGGGTACACTTATGTACATCAGCAACTCATAAGACATGGTAAATTGGTAATTGGAGCCAATGTGGCTCTCAGGAAGAAGATCCTCCAGTTATGGCATGACTCACCTTAAGAAGGGCATTCAGGAGTAGAAAACACTTATAGAAGACTGTCTGCACTGTTCTACTGGAAGGGCATGAGGGAAGATGTGACAACTCATGTTAAAGCTTATGATGTCTGTATAAGGAACAAGTATAAAACCATTGCCTACCCAGGTCTCCTCCAACCTTTACAGATTCCTTCAGTGGCATGGGCCAGTATTAGTATGGATTTCATTGAGGGATTGCCTAAATCTAAGGGCAAATCAGTAGTTTGGGTGGTAGTGGATAGGCTCACAAAGTATGCCCATTTCATAGTATTATCACACCCTTATTCAGCTGGTGACATAACTAAGTTGTTCATGGAAAATATTTTCAGGTTACATGGTATGCCTGCAGAGATAATCAATGACAGGGACCATATATTTACAAGTAAAATTTGGAGGGAAGTGTTTGCAATACAGGGAGTGACATTGAACACATCCACTACCTACCATCCACAATCCGATGGTCAGACAGAGGTGGCCAACCGATGCCTCAAAACGTATCTGAGGTGTTATACTTCTGATTCACCAACTGATTGGGCACAATAACTGGTATTTGTTGAGTGGTGGTATAATACTTACTTTCACTCCTCTATTCACACCACCCCTTATGAGGCTTTATATGGGCAGCCTCCCTCCCTCTTTGCACCTTCCTTACATGGCTGGAGATTTTGAGGTGGAAGAGGTAGATAGGAGATTGATTACTAGGGAATTCAAGTTCCAGTTGCTTAATTATCATTTAGCCAGAGCACAACAACGAATGATAGACCAGGCTAACAAGCACAGGACTGACATGCAATTTAAAGAGGGAGATTGGGTTTATGTCAAGATTCAACTGTACAGGCAGCTTACCATGTCTCAGCATCACTTTAACAAGCTTTCTGCCAAGTACTATGGTCCATATATGGTGGAGCAGAAGGTAGGCTCAGTGGAATACAAGCTAGTCCTTCCAACTGAGCTTATGTTGCACCTTATATTTCATGTCTCTTTGCTCAAGCCTTGCTGTGAAGTACCACCTCAGATTTCTTACCCTCCAGTACTTAACCTTGCCAGTCCATATTGCCCTCAACCAAAAATGGTGCTCGATGGGAGGATGATACATAAAGGTTAAAGATGTTGCTCAGCTTTTAATCCAATGGGATTGGATGTCAGAAGATCAAGCAACGTGGGAGGATGCCAACACTATCAGATTGAGGTTTCCAAACTTCTTTCCCTGAGGACAAGGAAGATATTAACAAGGGGGAATTGATACGAGATTGGGCTTGGAATGAGAAGTGGACCCCTTTTATTATTCATAGTTGCTTAGCCCATAAAATAATACTAGTATAGGTTATTATATTTACACATTAGGCACTATATTTCCTTTTATTTCCAGTTTTGCCTAAGAGTTAGTTATGCCAGCTCAGCCACTATCATGTGGACTGAGATGTGGAATGCCAATCCCACCATGCATCTCAAGGAGCACCTATTGTGAAGTGTAGGGTTGGCAAGTGGGCCGGTCCCGGACCTAAACGGGCTAAGTGGCCCGGTCCAAACGGTCCCCGGGCCGGACCCAAATTAAACGGGCCAAACGGGCCCGAGCCTAAACGGGCTTTTTTTAAGGACCGGCCCGGGATCGGGACCATTTGGTCCCGGGCTAAACGGTCCCGAGCCGCGGGCTAAACGGGCTAAGTGGGCTATAAGATGTATATATAGTATATAAGATATATATAAGACGTATATATAGTATATCGATATAAGATGTATATATATATATATATATATATATATATATATATATATATATATAAGCTATATTCGATAAGCTATATATACATCTTATATACTATATATAAGATGTATATATAGTATAGTATATATATTAAATATATATATAGTATATATATATAAGCTATATTCGATAAGCTATATATACATCTTATATACTATATATAAGATGTATAAGTATATATATATAAGATGTGTGTATATATATATGTATATAAGCTATATTCGATAAGCTATATATACATCTTATATACTATATATAAGATATATATATAGTATAGTATATATATTAAATGTATATATAGTATAGTATATATATATAAGCTATATTCGATAAGCTATATATACATCTTATATACTATATATAAGATGTATATATAGTATAGTATATATATTAAATATATATATATAGTATATATATATAAGATGTGTGTGTGTATTAGTGTGTATGTATGTATATATATATATATATATATATATATATATATATATATATATATATATATATATATATATATATATATATATATAAAAAGCTATATTTGATAAGTTATATATACATCTAAAGACAAAAGGATGTTAAAAATAATATCTAAGTCTAAAGACAAAAATATTGTAAAGAAATATGCCTTGTAATTTTATTATTGCATTAAAAAATATGGCAATATCTTTCTTAGTCTTCATCCCCCTATGGAATGAGCACAACAAGGTGCTAATACCACCATTGAGAAGAAAAAGAAACTAATCAAGATGTGCCAAAATATAAGTTACATAATACATACTAATTTTTGTTCATATAAGTTACAAGGTATCTCTTACAAACTTTGTAAATCTATCAAGGTCCGGAGGAATTTCCGTTGGTGGTGGAGGAAATGTTGCTTGGTCATCGCCACTTTCGGGCGAAGCAACATCCTCCGCAAGTTCAGCTAGCATTTCTTCGTAAGCTTCGTCTTCATCTTGTTGTGATTCAACAAGTCCAAAATTTCTTCTTTTCGACCGGATCCAATCTCTGAAAAGTACTGATTTTTTCAAACTCTCCCTCATAGACGCTCTATAATCACCGAGTTGAAGTCTTGCTTGACTGAAAGCGCTCTCTGATGCCACTGTTGAAACTTGAATAGTTAAAATGTCTCGGGTCATCCTTGAAAGAACCAGAAAGTCTTGCTATACTATATATAAGATGTATATATAGTATAGTATATATATTAAATGTATATATAGTATAGTATATATATATATATATATATATATATATATAAGCTATATTCGATAAGCTATATATACATCTTATATACTATATATAAGATGTATATATAGTATAGTATATATATTAAATGTATATATAGTATAGTATATATATTAAATGTATATATGGTATATAAAAGCTATATTCGATAAGCTATATATACATCTAAAGACAAAAGGATGTTAAAAATAATATCTAAGTCTAAAGACAAAAATATTGTAAAGAGATATGCCTTGTAATTTTATTATTGCATTAAAAAATATGGCAATATCTTTCTTAGTCTTCATCCCCCTATGGAATGAGCACAACAAGGTGCTAATACCACCATTGAGAAGAAAAAGAAACTAATCAAGATGTGCCAAAATATAAGTTACATAATACATACTAATTTTTGTTCATACAAGTTACATGGTATCTCTTACAAACTTCATAAATCTATCAAGGTCCGGAGGAATTTTCGTTGGTGGTGGCGGAAAAGTTGCTTGGTCATCGCCACTTCCGGGCGAAGCAACATCCTCCGCAAGTTCAGCTAGCATTTCTTCGTAAGCTTCGTCTTCATCTGGTTGTGATTCAGCAAGTCCAAAATTTCTTCTTTTCGACCGGATCCAATCTCTGAAAAGTACTGATTTTTTTCAAACTCTCCCTCATAGACGCTCTATAATCACCGAGTTGAAGTCTTGCTTGACTGAAAGCGCTCTCTGATGCCACTGTTGAAGCTTGAATAGTTAAAATGTCTCGGGTCATCCTTGAAAGAACCAGAAAATATTTTTCTTTGTCCTTCCACCATTCCAAAAGATTAAAGGAACCGTCGGGATTCACTTCCTCAATTCCCTGCGACAAATAAACTTCAAGCTCATTTAGTTGTGAAAAATCACTACTACTAGAACCTTGAGAATTCCTAAACCCCGCCCAAGCACTAAGTGCTCTTACTCCCGCAGTTCTTTTAGATGATTGAGAATCAGAAGAAGAATGAGTTGGAACATTTGGTGTAGCATGATTTAATGCAACTTGATAAGTATTAAAAATAGTTTGAACATTTATTCTAATTGAGGCTATTGTTTTCGGAAGTTGAGACAATTCCTCATCTTTAAGTGCTAAACCATTATAAACAGTTTCATACCAAAAATAAGGACCTCCTAATTTCATACAAGGATTTAACAAAGCGGAAACACCATAAATAGGGGGAATAGGGAAAAAATATTTTTTAAACTTTTTTCTCATAGAATCAATAGCAAGTTTATAAATTTTCCCACCCTCTGAAAAATGAGCAAACAAATTTGCAAGTTCTGTAATATAAACTAATCAGTTAGAAATAGTAGGATAATATTGCCCAGAAAATTCATTTGTAGCAATATGAAATTTTTCTAAAAATTCTACAAGTATTTTAACATTAGCCCAATCCCCATTTGTAAGGTGCTTATCATCATCACTTATATGTGCATTAAATGTTGAGTTTATGGGGTTTCTATATTCATATGCAACAACCAAACTTTCATACATGTAATTCCATCTAGTTGGACAAGGTTTAGGAACCTTTCTTTCTCTTAGGCCAAATTCATCACATCTTTTAAAATATTCTCTAAGTCTACTTCTACGGTTTGAATAAAAAAGCCAGTTAAGAGCCATTTTAACCTTTTCAATTTCAATATTTAAAATTCTCATACCATCACCCACAATTAAATGGTAAATATGACAAATACATATAACATAAAAAATATCACTAAATGTAGGATTTAGCGTAGTGGTAAGCAAGGCTATAGCATTTGTGTTACTAGTAGCATTATCCATTGAAATTGATATTATTTTATCATTTGGGGTAGTAACAGAAGTATCAAATAGGGCATCATTTGGATTAGCAGGGTTACCACTAGTTGGGTTAACATCAGGAGCAGGACTAGTTGGTGTATCATCATCCGGTTGAGTTTCATCAAAATCTATTTCCTCGTCATCATTTTCATCAATAGTTGGATTAGAATAAAGAGCATTCATTAATTCATGGTCTAATTGTTCACCATATCTAATATTATGGCAAAATTGACTTTCAGTAAATTATAATAAACTATTATCGCTATCAAGAATAGCAGGTGTAGGATGTATATGGAGTTTGGTTCGGGGAGCCCGGGGCAGTGGGGGAGGAACAGATTGAGCACTAGATTCGTCACTCTTGAATTTTCTCTTATTTTTACGAAATTTTTTTTAAGGAAGCCATCTTAATTAATAAAGTAATAAAAAATAAATAAAACAAACAAAATTATAATATTAAAACTTAAGAGTTGGAACGAGTTTACCGAATTGACGAACAACTTGTTGGAAATTGATTATCGTTGAAGACTTCAATTCACCAACTTCACAATTGTTTCACAAATTGGAACAATAAAGTAAGCAATAGTAGCAATTATAGAAGAAAATTAGAGAGAGATTGTGATAGATTGATGATTTTGTAAGAAAAAATGAAAGAATGGTGGGGTATTTATAGTTGAAAATAGGGGAAAAGTGTAATTTTTAAAAAGTTTGGGATTAAAACAAAGTTTGGGGGAGGGGTTAAATGGCTATTTTATAAATAGCCAACGACTATTTTTGACAGCCTTGGGACCGTTTGGCCCGCTAAGGGACCGGGTCCTAGCGGGCTAAACGGTCCCGGACTTGACGGGCGCAAATCATAGGACCAGCCCACAAGACCGGCCCAGGCCCGCTAAAACCGGGTCAAATGGTCCTTGCCCGTTTAACCCATTTGACCCGCGGTCCCGGACCTGGATCGGCCCACTTGCCACCCTTAGTGAAGTGAATGCACTATGTTATTTTTCTTTCTCTCTCTTGTTTTCTCAGTTAATTCCCTCTTAGGGTATCAAGCGGCTTATTCCCTCGTTATGTCTCCTTAAACACTGAAATTACAAAATTACCCTTGAATTAGAAACACGCAAATTGACGCCCAGATGTCTGCTCTTCGCTATAATATAAGAGTAATAGAAGAAGAAATACAAAGAAAAAACGCACTTCTTTGAGATTGTGCTTGTTAGCTGAACAAAGTCTTAGTGTTTGAGATTCTCTGAGTTGGAGGAAATGAATGCGGATGAGATTGAGGAAGAGGAGTTTGGGTTCTCAAGAAACTATTTTCTTGCTAAAGAAGTGGGCTCTTCACGAAAAAAATCAGTTCGTAAGCTCTCTGAAATCGATCTTGTGGACGAAGAGGTCTATGTTTGCTTTCCATATTTTCTCAACTGCTTATATTATTAGTTGCTAGATCTCAACCAAGGTGGACTGTGTGAAGTACCATTGCTCCCAATAGGGGATGCAAACTTAATGTAGATTACTTCTTTTTAAAAATTGTCCAATTGTATATACTGCTGACTTGACGGTGAGAGAGGCGACAACCAACACGAAGCGATAGTTGCTAATGGCAGGTGACGGCTATGGAAGGAAGCAATGTGACCTTGAAATTGAACTAAAAGATTCAACAGAGAGAGAGAGGCAGCGAAGATTTAAATAGGAAAACTGTATATTAAAAAAAGGAGAGTTCTGACTGGTTACTCAAGACCTTGTGGAAAACTTGAACACACTTTGCCAGCAGGCTAAGCGTCGTGATTGTTTCAAGCGGGTTCAAAAAAAATTTTATACATAAGATTTTCTTAGAAAGATAAAATTTACTTATATATACAGTATTATTTTTCGACGAAGCGGGTTCATATGAACCCTCTTTGACCCCATGTGGGTCCGCCCCTGATATCAACAAAGGGTCAGTGGACAATACCCTCGAAGATGAGGGGTAATATGCATTTTCCAAATTACACTTGCTGTACATGGTTGTGCCCCTGATACATGTTTTAATCTTTCCTGACCAATGCATAATGGATAAAGTTCCAGTTATAATTCTTCTTACTGAGAGTCCACAATGATGATTGTTGAATGCAGGAATTAAGAGAGGTGGCAGCTAATATTGAGCCCAAACATGAGAAAGAAGTAAATGATTTGATCAATAGCTACAAAAGTTTGTTTTCAGAATGGCTTTTCGTGCTAAGGTCTGTGTCGTGATGTATAGGTTTACTCCACGATATGCTTTTTCGATAAGTTTTTTATTTGCCTTGTATTCATTTGCTATCAAATGTAAACCTGGAAGGTTTTCCTTTCCAATTCTTTACTACTCTGATAGGTGTGGTTTTGCACTTTTGATGTATGGCTTTGGATCAAAGAAAGCTTTGATTGAAGATTTTGCCACAAGATCTTTAACTGAGTATTCTGTTGTTGTCGTCAATGGGTATCTCCAATCTATAAATCTTAAACAGGTATTCACCCTATTGTTTTCTTGTTTAAAAGTGCTGCTTGCTTGGTACCCTTGTTTTAGAAAATAATTTTGGTGTAGAAAGTCTCAAAGCCAGGATCTTCCACTTTGCAAATTTTCTGAAAAACAAAGTTATATGCCCGTGTTTTTGGGTTAGACAGATTACTACAAGAACACTGATAATGACAGGAGCTTTTGCTTATGGAGCTATGCTGTTTAGTTGCAAACTTCCTCCTTTAGTGCAGCACATGCTCGCTGACATGGATTTTTAAGTTAGCAGTGATAATTTTTGAAGTTTAGTTGTTATCTGGTACATACCAAGGCTGTGCCACTGGATTTAATGAGAGGGCAATAACTGAAGATTTCACATTTGCTGGTCCAATATGATTTTATGCCCAGACTTCAACAACAACCCAGTGAAATCCCACAAGTGGGGTCGGGGAAGGGTAGTGTGTACGCAGACCTTACCCCTACTCCGGAGTAGTAGAGAGGCTGTTTCCGATAGACCCTCGGCACAAGAAGATGGAACGAGACTATGCGCAGTAACAGCAAAAGAAACCAGAAAAGATAACACCAATAACACAATAACCAAGAAATAGAGAGGAAAGCAATAACACTAAGCAGTAATAAAGGCACAGTACTACAGACGCAATGGAGTAATGTGGATAAAACAAGAGCCACTAACATCCTAAGACAAATAGACTAGCTTACTACAACCTAACCTACAACCCTAATGAAGTACTAAGGACGCAACTGGAGCCACTAGCAGCGTAAAACACAACATTATCAGACTAGCCTCCTATCTCCTAACCTACAACCCTAATGTTCGACCTCCACAACTTCCTATCAAGGGCCATGTCCTCGTAAATCTGCAGCCGCCCCATGTCCTGCCTGATCAACTCTCCCCAATACTTCTTAGGCCGCCTCTACCTTTTCTCATACCCGTTAAGGTCAGCCGTTCACACCTCCTTACCGGGGCATCCAGGCTTCTCCTCCGCACGTGCCCAAACCATCTAAACCTAGCTTCCCGCATCTTGTCTTCCATGGGAGCCACGTCCACCTTCACTCGGATATCTTCATTCCTAATCTTATCCAGCCTAGTGTGCCCGCACATCCATCTCAACATCCTCATTCATGCAACTTTCATCTTTTGGATATGGAATTCTTGACTGTCCGCACTCTGCACCATACAACATGGTTGGTCTTACCACCGCTTTATAGAACTTGCCTTTAAGTCCCGGAAGCACCTTCTTGTCACAATTTACTTGGTGTTATGGAGGCTATCAATACTTGAAACACATATTTTTGACACAGTTCATTTGATTCCTTGTGCCTGGGTCTTGATATAACAATAGTAATTTCCTTTTTTAATTTATTATACTTCTTAATATCAACAATTATTGCAGTTATGAGCACCCCCTCTTTTATGATATTTTATGATAAGATACGCATGAGATGCACAATACACGGGTTGCTGGCACAAAATCATTCTAGTAATACTAAGAGATCTGCTATTGTTGATGTTTTATTGCAGGTAGTGATAACACTAGCTGAGCTCCTTTGGGATCAATTAAAATTGCGAAGAAAGACAACCTCTGGAAATCCGTCTAAAATCCAACAACCATTTAACCCCAAATCCATGGACGACCTTCTTGCTTTTCTAGACAAACCAGATCTAGGAGATGAGTGTTTTGTTTGCATCATTGTTCATAACATTGATGGTCCTGGATTGCGTGATTCTGACAGCCAACAATGTCTTGCTAGTATCGCTGCTTGTTCTCATGTCCGTATGGTTGCTTCCATTGACCATGTCAATGCTCCTCTTTGTAAGTGTTTTCTGCACGCGTGTGTGAGCATGTAAATGATTGGACGTATGCATAATAGAGGATGTCTAGAGGTGTAAGGGAGCGTTTTATGAAGTCCTTTTCCGTAGTTTGCATGTATTTGTGCCTTTTGCTAATTTTACCTGGTTTAAGAATTACTAGGTATTACTGCCTTTTGCTAATTGCTGCTTGACTGTAAATATATATCACCTTAACTGTACCATCTGATGCTGAAATGTCAAATTCTGATCATTCCTTAGTATCTCTCTTAACACCTGGTATTAGAACTCTTATATTTATTATGTGCATGTCACATTGAAAAAGGTCTGACATTTACTACGTTGGCTATGTCATATATACTAGTGTGGGATAAGAAGATGGTTCATACACAGTTTAACTGGTATTGGTGCCATGTTCCTACTTTTGCTCCATACAAGGCTGAAGCAATGTTTTTTCCTTTCATTCTCGCTCATGGGGGCACTGCTCAAAGTGTGAAGACAGCTTCAATTGTCTTACAGAGTCTGACACCAAATGCTCAAAATGTTTTTAAAGTTCTTGCGGAGCATCAATTAGCCCATTCTGATGAAGAAGGCAAGTTCTTTCATACGTTCGTTTCCCCCATTTCTATTTCCATTTCCATGTTTGTTGAATGCAATAGATCTATCATTCATTTAAATTGGACATTGTTCTTCTCAGGGATGCCAATCAATAATTTGTACACTACAAGCCGAGAACGGTTCCTAGTGAGTAGTCAAGTTACTTTGAATTCACATCTGACAGAATTTAAGGACCATGAGTTGATCAAAACCAAAAGGAATTCGGATGGTCAAGATTGCTTGTGTATTCCTCTTACAAAGGAAGCCCTTCAGAAACTTATTGCGGAGATCATTTAATAGAGTTTCTATGCAAGAAGAGAAATTACTAAGTGGCAAATTTAAAGCAGATGCATGTTTATGTATGGGAAAAATTTTATGTGCAGAAAAGTGCATCTATTCACTGCTTGTGCGTAAGAAATACTAGCCTGGTTCTCCGCTGACTGTCCCATTGACATGTTAGGATATCTGTTAAGTATGGGAAACCTATCAAGCATCTCTAAGAGGGAGCAAGGTACAGCATTCTCCTGGTTTCAGTTGTATATGGTGTGTGGTTTATTAGATCCTCTCGTATTGTTGTAATGGTAGTAATTTCTGTTGACCGTCTTCTTATTCGAAGATTCAGCTTTGTAAAAGTGCCAATTACTTTTTATGTGCTTATGAACATACTTGAGCACCGTTTAATGTTATGTAGATTCTTGCTTCTTTAATGATCCAGGAGTTGTAAATCTGGACTAGTTATAATGTATTAATGATCATCTACCTGATGTATAGCTCTGAATCTGTTCATGATGTTAAAAGATATGCGTAGAGCCTACAGAAAGGTGTATTCACAGCTAGTTGCATGCACAAATATGCTATATGAGGAAATACAATATAACTGGAGACAAAAGTCCAACAAGAACTTATAAAGAAGTCTGTTAACTCCCTTGCACATTAACTCTGTAAGTGTGGAAATGCCCAAATACTCTAACAGAGATTAGAGAACCAATAGATAGTGTGCGGCCCATTATTACCCTAACCTCCAGCTCCCTCTTTTCTTCCTTATATATTATATCACAGAGGGAAGCAAACTTCTTGTATTCGCAAATAACAATGGAAGGAATTAACTTAAATAGCGGGATTCTTTCTGACCGTTTGACCAGAGGGATTACACCTACTAATACAAAGGAACTCTCATACAAAGTGGATTGGTTGTTGGGAAGTCAGGTCTGGAATATGTGCATTTTTATACATGGCGGGATAAGGCTCCATATGTGAGTGTTAGTGACCGTTTGGTTTTACCTACAATTCAAAGCTGAGTCTTCAAAATACAGACACACACAATGGCCATAGCGGGGGAGGAGGAAAAACTCAAAATGGTTAGTGGTTATGCGAGTCCCTCGTCGTCACCTCCAACTCCACAATCCCCACTGCCTGTGAGTGTAGGACCTGCACATTTCCCCTACTATTTCTCTTCATCTCCTTCTCCTTCCCCACCATTCTCACCACCCCCCTCCCCTCATACAGATATCCTCCACCCGACGTCTCCTGCACCGCCTTTTTCCGTGGATCGCCAACTCCAACCACATCATGAACTCCATTCCACATGCTCCTGTCTTTTAGACTTGTAAGCAAGCTCCTTTCCCTTGTTAGTGCTCTGCCTTTCATTTCTTTCACCTATGGATGGTGTTTGCCATGTATCTTATTACCTTTAAAAGCTAGAATTGTTACTCTTTTGCCTTTTTAAATTTTTTTATTTTGTTTTGTCTGTACCCCTCGAACTATGGAGAATATGCAGGCTGAAATGGTTCCTTCATAGATGTTGCACTTCTTTTACAGCCAGAAAAGGGTTGAAGACAATGACTATATGAGGGAAAAAGCAAAGCCAGACGGAACTTGCAGGAGCCAGTGCTCAAATGGCTTTATAGGAACCATGATCCTCAGTAAAGGTATTTCACGAAAAAATCCCCTGTTATTGAACAAGTATTTTGGAATTTAAGGGAAAATGTAGTATTTCCTTCGCTTCATCTGGATCCCATTCTTATCATCTCAAATTGAGACTCCAACTATAGCTTCTGGTTTAGGTATAAGGGAAGAACGCGGTACAAGGAATGTGTAAGAAAGATGTGGAATAGCAAATAAGTGCTGATGGCATGACCATCTGATTTACATTTAGTTCTGAATAATGTACAAAGCATGTAATTATACAATCTTCTTTTAACAAATGTTATGTTTACGTAATAAAAATTTACTGCAACAACCTGGCATTGGAATACTGTATCGAGGTCAGTACTAAGCAATACGAAAAGTTAGAGGTTTGGTATGCATATCCTCTTCCTTCTAATTTTAGACACTTCACTGTTGGCCCTGTGGTCTTTGTTGCTGAAAGGAAGGGTGGGTCTGAGGCGTGTTCTGAAGAGGCATCATACCCTGCTGCAGATTCTGTGTATTTTGCGACATGTTTCCAAATGTGCCATGCTGCTGCTGTTGTTGGATTGGCATCATACCAGGATTGTTTCCACCCATATTGAACACTGCAGAGAAAACGACATCCCTGTTTAGGGAAATGTTTTGCAACTAGAAACAAGCTGCACTTTTATTTGGTTGACAACATTTTCTCGTCGGGCTAAAAAGGAAGAAAAATCCATTTGAACAGAACTATAAGAAAGATGAGCAAAGGAGGCGCTTTTACTTTGATCACTCAGGTTTGCAGCAGCAAGATTCCGAGTTCCACCAGATATTCCAAACTGAAAGTAGTAATATGAGGCCATAAAATAATCGGCAACATAATAAAAAAGAAACGTGTAAGAATTAGGTTATTCCCATGCAAATGACTTTCAAAAGCATAACTCTCATATTGGAAATACAAAATGTCCTCGACCATGTGAAAGAGTAACATACATCCTTAATCATATATGGTCAACTTCAAGAAATGTAAGTTAAATGCAACGAAAAGATTATACTTAGCTCACACAAGTTGGCAGCACAGGGAAGCTGCTTCCCATCAATTTACAGCAAATTCACAGTCAAGACAGAATCTCAAAAAATATTTGAGGTGTATAATGCCGATAAAATAGAAAATTCCAATCAACACTCTAAATAAAGACATCAGGATCGCTCTTTACACTCAGAGAAGGCACTAAGTTCACCTCGTCATGAACTATAATTATAAATAGACCTAATAACTCCAACATGCATGACGAAAGCAATAGGTAATATATTTTGACACACCTGCATTCTTGGCGGTAGAGTTTGCGATGTCATCATTGCTGACATATTCGAGATCTGCCATACAGAATAAGTTTAACATGATTCGAAGCAGACTGGATATTTGAAATTTTAAGGTCAAGAAAAGAATGCAGGACACTTTGAGAAATTATGATGCGTACTGACTGAACTGGTTCATCAACAAAACACAGAATAAAGCAATGAACAGCAAATAATCAAAAGATCTAATGAAGCATGACACAGAACAGACCAGATGAGCATTGCATTAGCATGTATACTGAGGAAGTTAGCTATATCTATGTCATAGGGGAGAAATAGACACACAGCTGAGCTAATTAATAACCTCATAGCATGTGCTGTACTGCTGTACAACAATGAGTGCCTTCTGAGGGAAAAACCTAGTTGACAAACTGGGTTGCAACCAAATAGATATGAAAATTTTCTATAACTTTTGTAACTGCTTCAATGCAACAAATATTTAGTTAGAACCGTCAATTTCAAAGATCCCCGAAATCTTCAGTATGTGAAATACCAGCTCAATGCATGTGATAAACAACTTGCAGTTAAACCCAATAGGAACTGTATATGAAGATGTCTTAGTTGGTAGAATGCGCAGTAAGAATTAGAAAGAAAGTTCATCTGCACCAACATGCTGTTGAAAAATACAAGTAAATGTCACCTAATGCACATAAGAGGCAATCGGAATAAGTATGTCACTTCATTAGACATATCTAGTCTACCAGGAAATAGAACAAGAGCACATAGCACATCAGTTAAAAGATTTAATTCATTCTTCACTTCTGCAACTTCCACAGTAAGAAAACAGAATAAACACATTAATTTAAATAGGCAGAAAACAGCAGAATCCGGTGAATTTGAACTCAAAACTATCAGAAAAAGCAAATAATTCATTACCGATAGGCTGCCTAATGAAGAAGCAAATAAAATAAAAACTGAAATTTGTGACTCACCATCTGAGAGTTAGGTGTACTTTGGGCAGAATTGAATAGTGCAGTATTCATAGGACTAGAAAACTGGTTTAGATGTCGATTCAGCTGATTTGCTTGGTTGAGCTGACTTTGACCCATACCATGATGAATGGCACCAGATGCTAGCTGCCTACCCTGAAACTGCTGTGCTCCCAGTGGCTGAGAGAACTGCATCTGAGGCTGACCATGCAGCTAATAAACAGGCTCTTAGTTATTACATATTGTCCAATGTAATGAACTACAGAAACTAATATACTATTTCAAAGTAAGGTAACATAGTATTCATCAGCACCAAGTTGGTATTGGTATTCAAAAGAAAAAAATGCAAAGATTACAGGGAGCCTTGCATCTTACAAGGAATGAAAGAAATCTACAAGTGATTCTGCATCATCCATATAGTTCTCTTTACACCAGAAGTGAAAAGAAAAAAAACGATTCAGCTTAATTCTTTGAATGGAACTACTTTTGTCCTCAAAACATCTACTATTCCTTTCTCTCCATACCGTCCACCAAATAAGAAACTAATATACTATTACCAAATAGGATAATGATTACATTCAGTCTGAAAAATCCGTTCATGGTAAGCATATTAAGAGTGCAGAAAATCAATGTTTTTTTATGAAAATGGTAACATTGTATTAATATCAGCATAAAGGCTGTGCTGGCGCTATATTTACAATTCAAAAAACCATACAGTATCCTCTGTTCTATCTTACAAGGAATCAATCATGTCAAGTAAAGGTTCTGCATCATCTACAAAGGTTTCTTTACACCAAAAATTAAAAAAAAATACAGTTCGCCATAATTTTCTGGTTTGCAGAAAATCAATATTGTCATGTTTTTTTTTTAAGATTAAAAAGTTCTTACTCTAAAGAATTACTATCTAGATAAGAACTTAACTAACCTGCCCCCTGAAAAGAATTAGAATCACATTTTTATGCTTTTGTATGAGAGAGATGTTTCGCAGTTGGAAGGTAATTCATCAGGCTCTCCCACCGTTAAATCCATTATGGGTTGTCATAAGGAGTCAAGACCAAAAAAGTAGCATTTTTGTGAGAACAGTTGCCTCGGATTCAATTCTCACAGTTGACAATTGGAGGAAACAAAAGAAGATATAAAGGGTGTTTGGCTAAGCTTATAAGCTATAAGCACTTTTTGGCATATCCATACGTTTGGTAAACACCAAAAGTGCTAATAAGCCAGGCACTAAGATAAAATCAGCCAAAAGCCATAAGTTGGTCACCCCCAACTTATGATTTTTCAGCTTATAAGCACTTTTAGGTTGACCAAACCTTTTACCATTTTGTTCCTAATATCTTTTGTAATCTCCAAAATACTATTCCTAAAACAGAACTCCTAATTATCTTTATATTCTATTTCCGTCATTCATCTTTTTTAATGTGAAAATACTTGCATATTTACAAATCTTTAAGGACTTTTCAGTCATTCAGACAGAAAAAGTGCTTATCAGCACCTTTTTACCAAATACACTAACTGATTATAATCAGTTTCAACACTTCTATCCAATCACATAACAACTTATTCATAAAGTTAGTTTCAGCATATAGAAGTGCTATTCAGCATTTTATACTTTTCGGCTACTTTCAATCAGCTAACCAAAACGGGCACATAGTGCGTTGATCCTTTAAGTGTAAAGGGGATAAGAAGTAGCCCATTTATTAATAAACCGTATTTTTGCTGATAAATTATGGGGCTGCTGTTTATAGGTATCTACAATGTTAAAGAGAGCTTGGAATGCTCGAGATCTTAGATAAGGCAGCAAAAGCAGAAAAAGAATGGCAGAAGGCATACAACATGCGATATACTGGACAATCTAAAGCATACAACAGATATTTGAGCAGCGGAAAATCTGATGCTACACAAAGCATTCTTTGTTATTTTTATCGTATTTTCAGAGCACAAAGCAACTCGCAGATTTTTAAGATGATAACAAAAGCAAGTGATCTATACGGTTCTCGCTTGTATACAGCTAGCAATCGCGGTAATCGCGTTATTTTGTTAGTAAAAAAGCTAGCTTAATTGGTCATTAACAAAAAAGAAAAAAATTGACGAAAAGGAACAAGCATATAGGATAACGCAAGAGATACCTTAAACCAGTCAAGATGGTTGTACAAACCCGTACCTGTCCCAGTCCAGGCATTGAGGCTTGCCTAAGCTGCTGTTGGGCAAGAAGTTGCTGTTGATGCTGAGGTAACTGCATTATTTTCTGCCTCTGCTGGAGCTGCTGCTGCTGCTGCTGCAACTGTTGCTGCTGCTGCTGTTGTTGTTGCTGCTGCTGCTGAAGGCTCTGCTGCTGAGGAGATGGTGTATTCATCATGTTAGCACTAGACCTAGGTGAGTTGACATGTGGCAAGGGGGATGCTGTTGTAGTATCAAAGGAAGTAGTCCCACTAGGAGAAGCCGCTGCTCGAAGTGCTCCAGAAGCCTACTCCAACAACAGCACACAGATACTAGAATTGAAGAACTTCTACGGAGATATGGACTCAATATATTAACAGAACTTCGGGAACATTGATTTGTTGTTGTGTATAAGTTAAGGAAAAGAAGGGAAAAAGGATATGATTAATTTGCTTCCTGCAGGTTAATCATTTATTCTTTCCCTAATGCTATTTAGCGCAATGTATAGAGGTAAAGAGTTTCAATCTGATTACTCAAGTATTTAATAGCAAACATGGAGTCATGTCGAACATGTTCACTTAACTTCGGTTCCTCCATTAAATTCAAATAAGTGAGGGAAATAATTCTTACCACCTGCTTCACCCCAACCAAAAAGAAAAGGTGTTAACACTTGCACGAGAAGTAGATGGGTAACCAAGGCAGTGTTGCCAAAAGCGAAAAGCTCTAAAAAGCGATCCAAGTCTATTGGGGTTTAAGCACGAAGCGTAATTAAAATGTGGGCTTTAGTGAAAAAAGGCGCAATGGAGGAAAAAAATAAATATATATGTAATTCAAGAAAAAAGAGTAACATATGCACTCGTAATGTTTATCTTCATTCCTTGAGCAAAATGCTCATTTACGAGGTAATTATAAGAAATCTGACCTGTAACAAAGCTCCCTGACTATTGACATTGCTCGATGAAAAGGGAGAAGTATTCTTCAGATAAGAGCCTGTTTGAACGTAACATCCGTTTCTCTAGTCAAATGTTCATGAAATAAAGTGGAGAGAGCATGACAACATTAGTTGATAGATTACCAGATGAATCAGGGAAAGACTGGGGCCCGTCAGTGATTGTAAGCACATCTACCAAATGACCAGGAAGTGCAGAAGTAATATGCCTTTGGTCTCCAGGTACACGTAACCCTGTGTAAGTACCAGTTTCATGAAATCTGTGAGTATACATGTAATCAAACAAGTCATAAACCAGTGTACCTCCAAACAGCACCGAAGAGATGCTACGAATACACTAGACACGTGGCGGATGAATTTGTACATAAATGTTGTGATCCATAGCAGCAGCATATAGAATCATTTGACTTGAAATTTTCACCCTTCCTATACTGTATCAATTCTTCAACGGAGAACATGTGCAATTTACTGATAAACAAGGCACTCAATGGATATGATCGTTTGCAAGAATCCTTCTCTCTTTCTTTTAGTTTAAGTACAATACACATCAACATAGGGACCATTGGGGTCCAAGAATCTTAAGCCTCAATTTCTCATGCATGCCAAAAATTTAACAAATGCTGAGAGGAAAAAAAAAGTACTATCTTTTTAGGCAAAGGACTCACGACACAAAATTATCACCTTCACCGTGATTTACTGCGGTTCGAAGTAAACTTTCTTGTTCCTGAATTTTTGCTGCTTGTGCCTTGTCAATAGTTGGAAGCAGTGTTGGCCCTTGTCTGGTTCCAAAGTAGGCCTTGCGGGTATCAGCTATGACCTTCTCAGCACTTTCACATGCTGCTCCAATCATATCAATTCTAACCTGCTAATTTATAGGAATCTTAGAATGCCACACAGATAGACAAACATAAGAACATCATCTGCAGAGTTTGCCACCTTCAACTTCTCAATTTGGGCTGCTACTGATAGGTTTTGCATGCTGTGTAATAATTGCTCCCTTTTGGCATTATCTTCGACTTCCATCTCTGGCAGCAGCTTTGATGACAGCATAACAGGTAGAACTGCATGGAAAAGTATTTGCAACTAACAAATGACAGAAAGTATCTTCCAGATTTTCTGTCAACACAAATATCACATAGCCACGACCCAAAAAATATCTGCTTCTTTCTTTCTTTAACCTTTTCGCAAATTTGACAAGATTTGATGCTCAAACAATACCACAAATAATTTGGGATTGGGCATCGTTGATTGATCAATCAATTATGCTCAAACAATCTCACCACATGACAACAGAATTGATAGCAATAGTAACTGACCGCCATGCTATCTAGTTAGCCACACATGTATATCAACCAATCCAAAGCAAGTCAGAAATAAGTAAAAATGCCAAATAAAGAGTCACTTAGCAGTCAAACTAAATATGTATATACCCTTAGGTAGCATCCAAGAGAAGAGAATTAGTAAGACATCAACTTTCTTGGTGATCCACTTTCTTCTAGCCAGTCTATATACTTGCTCATACGCAACTACGAGCCCGTTTGGACATAAGAAATTTTTCCCTTTTTTCCAAAAAATTTCACTTTTTTTCGAAATCAGCATTTGTTCATAAAATTTTCAATTTTCACTTGAAGATGCATTTTGTAAATTTTCGAAAATTTGAAAAACTCCAAAAAGCTGTTTTTCAAAATTTTCACTCAAATCATTCACAAAACTTCAAAAACAACCCAAAATTATATTCATGTCCAAACACAACTCTAAATTTCAAATACCATTTTCACTTGAAAAATGTTTTCCCCCTATTTTGGAATTTTACAATTCTTATGTCCAAACGCCCACTACAAGTATCACTGGTTCGCATGTATATTTACAAAAGGACAACAAAAAGTCCAACTTTACAAATTTACCAAGTGTGAGTGAAGAAGTCCGTACTTGCAGCATTCTCAGCATTTACATTCTTGGGGTGTACAACGAAAGCCTTGGAAACCTTCTTAATATCTTCAACAATGTTAAAAAGCTCGAGATTCACCATAGAAAATTGCCCCAGAATATCTTGCCTGGCAAAAAGGATTTATTAAAACTAATGGTTAACATGTTTGTTGAATGAGTTGGAAATCATGCATGAGTTTTATATACTTCCAACAATCTCTTTCTTTTTTTGATTGGTAATTCTTAAGTATATACCATCAAGTATTACTTCATCTCAATTTCCAACGAGATCCAAATTAGTTAAACGGCGTCTATAGGAAAATAAAGAGTGTGGAAGTGGGAGCTCAGATTTCATGTAAGGAAAATTAGGCTTTATTTATCTCGTGGAAAATTCGGATTCCATTTTCCAAATAATATGGAAAACAGAAATCAGCAGTATAATAAGATACCAAAAAGGAAATCAGTATGAAATGTGCAAGCCGTCCTTCTTATACATCATTCCCTTCTACTAACCAATGTGCAAGTCTATCTTAGGTTGGATTTTTTTTTAATTCTATTTTATAAGGGGAGTTGGATAATATATAAGTGCTAGAGAGTGAAGGTGTAAACTCATTCAATTGTGATAACCCACATGTATAAGCAGATCAATTTCGTATTTCCTCCTACTGTTTCAAATAATAGAAGAAAATAAAGAAGAAAGAACCATTTGGGGACAGCACTGGTGCGAGCGATGGCGTCAAAGTCTTCGAGGATGCGAGAAATAGCCTTGAAGAGACTAATGGCTCGAGTTTTGACGGATTCCAGGTTCAGTTGCTGTTGAACGGCGGGGTTCAGGCCCTCCACCGCCCTGGGCGGCTGTTGCTGTTGTTGATCTTGAGCTGCTTCCATGGCAGCCAACACTGCCCTCGCACCTTCCTTATTCCATCGACTTATATACAAGTCCCATTCGGTTTCTTGCGATGAATAAGTCGCAGTCAATTAGCGATTTATAACTCGCTTTCAAAGTGCGATTACTAAGTCGCGTTTCATAATTGCAATTTATCCTGTAAAGTTATATTTATGTCCACTTACGAAGGAGATACCATAGCTAATTTTGCAAACAAATCTCTATTTTTTCCTATGGTACTCGCAAAGAAGTATTTATTTGAACATATAGTATGTAAAAGCATGTAATAAAACTTAACTATATAAAAGAGAAATAAAATATGGAAAAAAAAACTGCCTTTAAAATTACGTTCTAGTCGGCTCTAAGTCTCAATCACACGCTCCACATGAATCTTCCTTCATCTGCACAATAATATTAAAGACTCGATAAAGAATGACTTATATAAATTTATTAAATATATATTATTTGAAAAAAGTGAAAAGTCTAATAACTTTACAAAAATAACAAATATTAATAAGGAAGTAAGTAGAAAAAGAACAGTAGTATCTATAGAACACTAGAGAAGGGAAAAAGTAGAAAAGAGTTAGCTTGTTTTGCACCTTGAACTCATGTCAATCGGGAACTAAAATAGGATGAAATATTCCAACGAAGTCAAACCTAAAGAAGCCTAAACCTAAAGGAAAGTAACACATTATTAAAGACTAAAGAATGCTAATCCTAAACAAATAAAGCCTAAAGAATCCTAAACTTAAATAAAGTCATCTCCGATAAAAACGGTGATACACGGCAGTTTTGGTTTTATCCCCAAAATTAAAATAAAAAATTAGTAGTGTTACAATTACAATTAGGAAGTATAAAAAAGGCGAACGACATTTCGATAGAGGTTTCGTGCTTTTAATATAGTATAGATTACTGAGGTAGCCAATATTACTGCAATATTCTTGTAGAAAATTTCATAATTCGTGTAAATTTGATAGCTTTTTTTTGGTATTACCACAAATTTCTGTAAAATTCAGGACAAATATTTATGTTCCGGTAGGTGGCAGTCATACCTTGTTTTCATCTGAATCTCTCTCTCGGTTAAATTGTCTGTATACGGTCGAAACTGATTTCGATTTTCGTACGTCTGATCGAGTTGGGATCATAATGGACCGAAGAAAGTCTTCATAAAATCGAGATGGATCCGAAGATGGCACAAACGAGCTTCAGATTTCAGGTGCAGGTTAAACACGAAGCTCGAAGTTATTATCGAGCTCGCGTCCGAATCGAACTATGACGCAAAATGAAGTTGTCGAGCTTATGAGGCAGAGACCGACCAACACTGACCCCGAACCAATACAAGGCTCCGAATCAGAATTGAGCTAAAGTCAAGATCGAGAGCTCGAATCAATATCGATCTCATACACAAGAGTCGTTGCAACCGCACTAGAGGAGAGTTCCTGGCAGGAATCATGGAAAAGCTAATTTATCATGGGTCTCCCACCATGTATTTTTAATTATATCTAAAGTAGGATCCCTCCGCTATAAAGGGGGTGGTTATTATTTCTGTAAGATCAAGTTTTTTCATATTTTGTAACTGAGATATCATACACTCATATATTGAAGAATTATCATTTTTTAGCTTCATAGATTGATTCATCTTACTTAATCCATAAATCATCTTCTTTCTAACTTTACTTATTTTTCATTCTTTACAATCAATATTCGGTACTTCCATTTTACTCTTATGATTTGTATCAAGTTATACCACATACCCTTAGAACTACGTACAAATTCAACTCTATCTTTTTTTCGGGTAAACAGTTTGGCGCCCACCATAGGGCTAAGGATAATAGTGATTATTTGATACGAATCTGAAAATACACACCGTTTTATGCTTATTTTCGGAAGTGCCTTTGATTTCGGATTAGCAACGACAAGCTCTCAAATTAAATGGCTTTGCCTATCGACAACGAAGCTGGCCTTCAAGGTAAAAACAACAACTTGACGCCCAGGGCCGGAATGCCGCTTGTCGACGCCGTTGGAGCTCAAGTCGAAGTGCCAGTAGACGTTAATTCGCATGTGGCCATTGAGACAAACCTGCATTCTGAACCTGAAAATAGCGTCTATGGTGGCACTCGATCTGCAACTAAAAATACACATAACGCCGAAGAAAACGACATCAGCTTGCATATGATTTTCGAAATATTGCAAGCTCAACAGGCAGCAATAGCTCAGTTACTGAGTCAAACCCAGATGTCGAGCAGGCCGGAGCCCAGTCCACCCCGAGAAATCGACCACAGAACAGAACCAGCTATAGTAAGGTCAAATGAGCAAGAGTCGGGGACTAATCCCGAAATTGTTAAAATGTTCGAAGAACTGACCAAACGAATAGAATCAGGAGAAAGGAGGATCAAAGCAAACGACAAAAAGGTGGAAACATATAACTCCAGGGTTGATCAGATCCTAGGGGCACCACCAATATTGAAGAGCTTAGATTCTAAAAAATTCGTACAAAAGCCTTTCCCTCCCAAGCGCGGCTCCCAAACCGATCCCAAAGATATTCTGCATGCCCGAGATTCCTAAGTATAACGGAACTACCGACCCCAACGAGTATGTCACCTCTTACACATGTTCCATTAAAGGGAACGACCTAAAGGACGATGAAATCGAATCCGTATTATTGAAGAAATTCGGTGAAACCCTGTCAAAAGGAGCAATGTTATGGTATTATAATTTACCATCTAATTATATCGATTCTTTTGCTATGCTTGCGGATTCCTTCGTAAAAGCGCATGCCGGGACCATAAAGGTTGAGACCAAGAAATCGGACTTGTTCAAGGTAAGACAAAAGGATAACGAGATGCTAAGGGAGTTCGTATCTCGTTTTCAAATGGAACGAATGGAACCGCTACCAGTCACAGACAATTGGGCTGTCCAGGCTTTCACTCAAGGTTTGAACGAACAAAGTTCGACGGCTTCACGGCAGTTGAAGCATAACCTAATCGAGTATACAGCTATTACTTGGGCCGACGTGCATAATCAGTGCCAGTCAAAAATTAGAGTCGAAGATGATCAGTTGGGTTCCGAACCCGCTGCTAGAAGGGACATCAATCGGGAACACGGTCCGATCAGGGACCGATACCGACCATATAGTGGAAACCACAGGACCAATGAATCGAGACGTAACCCCAGACAAGGCAATAAAAGGAGTGATCGAGGTCAAGGGTCTCGGTGGCTGATGAACAGAGATAGGTTCGACAGGCCTACCGGACCTAAGGAAGCACCAAGTTTATCGGAGTATAACTTCAGCATCAATGCATCCGCCATTGTGTCGGCTATCGGATACATCAAAGACACTAAATGGCCTCGACCCATGCAGATCGATCCTGCCCAGAGAAACCCCAATCAAATGTGCGAATATCATGGCACCCATGACCACAAAACATAGGATTACAGGCAACTAAGAGAGAAGGTAGCCCGGTTATTCAATAAAGGGCACCTTCGAGAATTTTTAAGCGACAAGGCCAAAAATCGTTTCAAAAACAGGGATTTCGGTAAACAAAACAAACAAGAAGAACCAAAGCACATCATCCACATGATCATCGGTGCCGTCGATACCCCTCAAGGACCAGTGCTTAAATGCACTAAGACATTGGTTATGAGAGAAAAGCGACCTCGTACTCAGGAATATGCACCTAGAAGAACCTTGTCCTTTAATGATGAAGATGCAAAAGGAGTCATGCAACCTCACAACGATGCACTGGTAATATGTGTACTTATGAATAAATCTAAAGTTAAGTGTGTGTTAATTGATCCAGGTAGCTCGGCCAATATTATTAGATCGAAGGTTGTAGAACAGCTCGGTCTACAGGACCAGGTCGTACCCGCGATCTTGGTTCTAAACGAATTCAATATGGCATGTGAAACCACCAAAGGTGAGATAATCTTGCCGATAAACATGGCCGGGACCATCCAGGAAACAAAGTTCCACGTAATCGAAGGCGACATGAGGTACAACGCCCTTTTTGGAAGGCCATGGATCCATAATATGAGAGATGTACCTTCGACCCTCCACCAGGTGCTTAAATTCCCAATATCGGAGGGAGTCAAAATAGTGTGCGGAGAGCAACTGGCCGCAAGAGAAATGTTTGCCGTTGAAGAAGCAATTTTGATATACTCACATTTGTCAACAAAGGGATCGGACTCAAAGGGGGAACGAGATGCCAAATATCAATCACAGACGTCAGCTTCAACACAACTAGAAAATCAGAAGATTGACGAAGATGATGATCAAAGGATCCATCAATCCTTCGTGATCCCCGATGATTCCGACACTACCCAATCAACGATTAAAGAACTGGAGCAAGTCATACTAATCGAGCATTTGCCTGAACGAAAGGTATACCTGGGAACGGGATTAACCCCCAAACTCAGGAAAAGGCTTATTCAATTTCTTATCGATAACATAGATTGCTTTGCTTGGTCCCATTTAGATATAACAGGGATCCCACCGAATATAACGATGCATCGGCTAAGTTTGTACCCTAGGTTCAAACCGGTGAAGTAAAAGAGAAGACCCCAGTTCGAGGTAAAGCACGCATTCATAAAGGACGAGATAACTAAACTTCTCAAAACAGGGTCCATTCGGGAAGTAAAATACTCCAAATGGTTAGCCAATATAGTTGTAGTCCCTAAAAAAGGGAACAAACTTAGAATGTGTATAGATTATAAGGATTTAAACAAGGCGTGCTCCAAGGATTCTTTTTCGCTGCCCAACATCGATCGCATGATCGATGCCACAACCGGCCATAAGATCCTTACTTTTCTCGATGCCTATTCCGGGTATAATCAAATCCAAATGAACCCGGAAGACCGGGAAAAAACTTCATTTATCACCAAGTATGGAACATATTGTTATAATGTAATGCCCTTCGGGCTAAAAAATTCAGGGGCTACTTACCAACGCCTAGTAAATAAAATGTTCGAAGAGCAAATAGGTAAATCGATGAAAGTTTATATTGATAACATGCTAGTAAAGTCCCTGCGCGCAGAGAACCATTTAACTCATTTGCAGGAAACGTTCGAAATTTTAAGAAAATATAACATGAAGCTCAACCCCGAGAAATGTGCTTTCGGGGTCGGTTCGGGCAAGTTCCTTGGCTTCATAGTATCGAATCGGGGGATCGAGATCAACCCCGATAAAATCAACACCATCGAAGACATCGCTGTCGTGGACAGTGTAAAAGTCGTGCAGAGACTAACGGGACGGATTACTGCCTTAGGCCGATTCATTTCAAGGTCGTCAGATCGAAGTCAAAGATTTTTCTCTCTACTCAAAAAGAAAAATGATTTCACCTGGAACCCGGAATGCCAACAAGCATTAGAGGAATTGAAACAATACCTATCGAGCCCACCGCTGCTTCACACTCCGAAGACAGATGAGAAACTTTACTTGTACTTGGCGGTATCGAAAATAGCGGTAAGTGGTGTCCTAGTTCGAGAAGAGCAAGGTACGCAATTTTCCGTTTATTATGTAAGTCGAACCTTAGGGGAAGCAGAAACTAGATATCCACACTTAGAGAAATTGGCACTAGCACTGATAAGAGCCTCTAGAAAGTTAAGACCATACTTTCAATGTCACCCCATATGCGTGTTAACCACTTACCCACTTTGTAATATTTTGCACAAGCCCGAATTATCAGGATGATTGGCCAAATGGCCTGTCGAACTCGGTGGGTACTATATCGAATATCAAACCCGGACGGCCATCAAGTTTCAAATTTTAGCGAATTTTGTGGTCAATTTTACGCCGACCCTCATACCCGAAGTTGAAAAAGAACTCTTGTTGAAATCGGGTACATCATCGGGGGTATGAACCCTTTTCATGGACGGGGCTTCAAATGTGAAGGGGTCCGGGCTGGGCATCGTTTTAAAGCCGCCCACGGGTAACACTATTAGGCAATCTATCAAAACTACTAGGTTGACTAACAATGAGGCCGAATATGAGGCCATGATTGCAGGTCTCGAGCTAGCTAAAAGCTTGGGAGCAGAAGCCATTGAAGCCAAGTGTGACTCTTTGCTGGTGGTAAATCAAGTAAACAAAACCTTCGAAGTTCGAGAAGATAGAATGCAAAGGTATTTGGACAAACTGCAGGTAACTTTGCACCGTTTCAAAGAATGAACCTTACAGCATGTACCTCGAGAACAAAACAGTGAGGGCGATGCACTTGCAAATTTGGGGTCATCGGTCGGGGAAGATGAGATCAGCTCGGAGACTATCGTTCAACTCTCGAGATCCGTGATCGAGGAAGGTCATGCCGAGATAAACTCTACAAACTTAACCTGGGATTGGAGGAATAAGTATATTGAATACTTGGAGAATGGAAAGCTCCCATCGGACCCTAAAAATTCGAGGGCCCTATGAACCAAAGCTGTTGAGTTCATATTGACTGCAGATAGAACATTATACCGAAAGACATTCGATGGACCATTGGCAGTATGCTTAGGACCAGGGGACACCGATTACGTCCTACGTGAGATTCACGAGGGTACTTGTGGAAATCATTCCGGTATCGATTTATTAGTCCGAAAAATAATTAGAGCAGGATATTATTGGATCGATATGGACAAATATGCAAAGGAGTTTGTTCGAAAATGTGACAAATGTCAAAGGTTTGAATCGATAATCCATCAGCCCGGAGAGCAACTTCACTCAGTCCTATCCCCATGGCCATTCATGAAATGGGGAATGGATATCACCGGCCCTCTTCTATCGGCCCCAGGTAAAGCTAAGTTCATTTTATTTATGACTGACTATTTCTCTAAATAGGTTGAAGCACATGCGTTCGAGAAAGTAAGAGAGAAAGAGGCTATAGACTTCATCTGGGATCATATCGTATATAGATTTTGGATACCCGCCGAAATAGTATGTGACAATGGGAAACAATTTATCGGCAGCAAAGTGACGAAATTCCTCGAAGACCATAAGATAAAAAAGGATATTATCAATACCGTATCACCCTAGTGGTAACGGATAGGCCGAATCGACAAACAGAGCAATCATTCAAAATCTAAAGAAAAGGTTGAACGATGCTAAGGGGAAATGGAGAGAAATCCTATCCGAATTTCTTTGGGCGTATCGAACAACATCAAAGTCCAGTACGGGGACAACCCCAGTCTCCTTAGTATATGACTCTGAAGCCTTGATTCCAGTTAAAGTCGAAGAACCCAGTGTCGGGTTTCGATATACAACAGAAGAGTCAAATCATGAGGCTATGAATACTAGCCTTGAATTATTGGATGAAAAACGAGAAGCCATTCTCGTCCGATTGGCCGCTCAAAAGCAGCAGATCGAAAGATACTATAGTCGAAGAACCAATCTTCGTCATTTTAAAATCGGGGACCTAGTGCTAAGGAAAGTCACCCTCAGCACTCGAAATCCGAATGAAGGAAAACTGGGTCCAAAATGGGAAGGACCGTATCAGCTACTCGAAAACATCGGTAAAGGATCCTACAAGCTCGGTATTATGAACGGCAAACAACTACCAAGCAATTGGAACGTGTTGCACCTAAAATGATACTATTGCTAAGGTACGACCCTCCCATGTTCATTTATATTTCAAAACTAACCCTTGCAGGAGTTCGATCAGGAACAACGATGGATTATTCAACACGAAGCCTTAGGTCTGAAAGCACGCGTTGCACTCTTTTTTCCTTAGACCGGTTTTATCCCAAATGGGATTTTCGGCAAGGTTTTTAATGAGGCAACCATTGGTCGTGCTAACTTAGAATAATTCAATAGTATCTGAGGCCTCCTTACAATCAACCTCGAATACTGGAGGGGCATTACCCTCAAATACGTCAAGTTCGATACAAGAAATTTACTTCACAACAACAGGGTTTCGATAGGAAGAATTGTAAGAGCCAAATAGTCAAAATGAACCATGCTCATATAGTTTGCTCGATCCCTGGTACAAAACATAAACACATGTATAACGACATAAAGATAATTTCTTACCGATATCTCAAAATCCATCCTCTATTTTGTGATCAATTTTGCAAACAGGCTTAAGGGCTGATCGGGGACTGCCAACCAAAAAATCAATAAGATCAAGTCTCACTAAGCCTACGGACTACTCTTATTTCGATTTCGAGCAATCACTTACTCGACCATTAAGCCTACGGGCTACATTACTTCGAGTTCGAATCATTCACTCGATCTCTAAGCCTACGGGCTATATTACTTCGAGTTCGAAACACTCACTCGACCATTAAGCCTATGGGCTATATCACTTCGAGTTCGAGCAAACAGTCACTCAACTACTAAGCCTACGGGCTACTCTTATTTTGAGTTCGAGCAATCACTCACTCGACCATTAAGCCTACGGGCTATATTATTTCGAGTTCGAGCAATCATTCACTCGACCATTAAGCCTACGAGCTATATTATTTCGAGTTCGAGCAATCACTCACTCGACCATTAAGCCTACGAGATATATTACTTTGAGTTCGAGCAATCACTCACTCGACTACTAAGCATACGGGCTACCTTATTTTGAGTTTAAGCAAGCACTCACTCGGTTACAAAGGCTACAAGGTCCAAATTCGATCAAATTGCCTAAAGCCTTCATAAGGCATAAATGGAACAAAATCTTCACAAGGTAGAGAATAAAATAGAGGCAAGTCGGGAAAAGAAAAGATCTTTATATATATACAAGAATGATTACAATGTCCGAACATGACCCTACACAAAAAACCAAAATAGAAACTAAGGGCTAAGTTTCTTGGTTATCTACCGGGGCAGTCTCTTCTCCATCGGGCTTCTCCCCTCTCTCGAACCCACTCTTGCTCCCATCATCTCCATCATCATCATCGGAAGCCAAGGCTTCAGCATCGGCTTCGAGCTCTTTAGCCCTTTTTATCTCTTCGGTGAGATCGAAACCTAGAGCATAGATCTCCTCGAGGGTCTCCCTCCGAGATCAGCATTTAGCAAGTTCAGCAACCCGATGTGCTCGAGTATTGGCGGTCTCGGCTGCCTCTCTTGCTTGTACCTAAGCAGCTTCAGCATCAGCCCTATAAACGGCAATGAATGCATCCGCATCGGCCTTTGCCTTTTCGGCGTCAGATTTGGCCTTGGCTAGTTCGGAGGCCAACCGAGCCTCGAGCTCATCTATTCTTCTTGCATGAACCGAGCTTTTCTCCTTCATTCTTTGAAGTTGGTTTTTGGCCGATGATAATTGGGCTCAAGTAGTTTCTTTTTCTGCGACAAGACGGTTAATGCCATCTTTCCATCCCAAGGTCTCCGCCCTTATCATATCGACCTCCTCACGAAGCTTCCCAATAACTTCAAGCTTCTGCTGCAACTGTGAGATCAAAATATTATCCATCATTCCAGAATCGAGCCCATGGGTTTTTAAGATTATCATTACCTGCTCGGTCAGGTCGGTTTGATCTTGTTGAGCCTTGGCCAATTCAGCTCAGAGGTCCTTGATTTCTTCTTCCCTTTGTCCAAAGAGGAGTCTAAGGGCGTTCCTCTCATCCGTGACCCGTCGGAGGTCGGCCTAATACCGACGCAGCTCAGCTCGAGACCGAGAACATATTTCTCGATGAACCGTTGTGGCCTACGTAGGAAAGAAGAAAAAAAGTTAGAAAAGAATAGCAAACATAAGAGTAATATCAACGAAGAGAGTTAAAGCTTACCCGATTCAGAGCTTGCTGCACTTTGCAGAAAAGGCCCGACACATCACTAGGGCCAGCAGCGTCCTCGACACCAGTAAACAAATAACAGAAGAGGTCCTCCCCGTCATGAGACCGGCTCATCTCGAGGGCCCCCAAAGCTTGAGCTTCCCGAATCGCCCCTTTAGAAAAGGCAGGGAGAGTGGGCGAGTCTCCGATTACTATTGCACCAAGCGACTCGCTTGGGGCATTCTCCTCAGTTCGGAGAGCTTCAGGACCGGCCCCTTCCGATGTACCCACCATTCGTCAACTTCGGTAGGAAGAATCCCCGATCTCTAATGATTCGGGGACTCTGCTCGAACCTTCCTCCGATATCTCCTCAGTCCGAGGCAGAGCTTTATAAATCACCATCGATTTGGCTGCCTTTGGGGCATCGGCGGTTTTCTTCATTCGGGCGACCAGCACAGACCCGTCGTTTTCTTCTTCTTCGTTGTCTTCATCCCTTAGATGTAGGACTGATTCTACGATCAAAGGAATGGTATTCTTCCTCGGCTTATGATCCATCCTCGTCTTCGGTTTTGGATCTTCGGAAGCGGAGGCCCTTTTTCGCTTATTATCCTTCACAGGTTTTGGGATAGAGGCCGAAGCCTCTTCCTCAACGGACGGAGGCCTCAAAACTACATCTTTACCCACACCTACGTACAGGAAAATTGATTTAAGTATATGGAAAACATCTCGTTCAAACCACCAAAGATACGAGAAAAAGGCTTACCATGATTTTTGGCCTCCCATCGACCCTTTGACAAATCACGCCATGGGCGCTCGGCATATGTGAAGGTCGAAGCCAGATCCCGTACCCAGTTCTTAAGATCGGGAACTGCACCGGGCATCCAAGGAACCGCTGCACCACAGAAAGGGGATATCGGTGAGAAAGAAATGAAGGAGCAAAATAGTAGGAGATAACAACAGAATTACACTTACGCTTCATGTTCCACTCCTCGGGAAATGGCATCTTTTCAGTCAAAATCAGGTCTGAAGTCTTTACTCGAACGAACCTGCCTATCCATCCTCGATCCCTGTCCTCGTCTATACTCGAGAACAGGACCTTGGTAGCCCGGCGCTGAAGTTTTATTAACCCGCCTCGAAAAAGGCGAGGATAATATAATCGAATGAGATGGTCGAGGGTGAAAGGCATCCCCTCAATTTTGTTTACGAAGAAACGAATCAAAATAACGATCCGCCAAAAAGAAGGATGGATCTGACCTAGAGTTATTTAGTGTTGACAGCAGAAATCGATAATAACAGGGTTGAGGGGACCTAACGTGAAAGGGTAAGTATACACACTTAAAAATTCTTTCACGTAAGTGGTAATATCTTCTTCAAGAGACGGGATTACTATTTCTTTATTCTCCCAATTGTAATCTTTCTTTAGTTGTTCGAGGTGCCCCTCGGTTATCAACACATATACCTCGATAGTGGCTCACATCGGCCGGGAACCGACGAGCCTTTGTCGACCTTAAAATCGGAGGTAAAAACACACGCCCTAGGAACACACTCCTCAGGCCGTGGCTCTACCGGTGTTTTGTCGACGGCGGGCTGTGAAGAAGAAGCTTTTTCTTTTTGAGGAATGGTTTTTGATGTTTTTGCCATTTTTGGTTTAAAGATCAAAAATAGAAGGAGGTAACAAAGATTTGGTATTTTTTGAGAGAGACTTTACAGTTAAAGATCACAGATTTATAGATGAACTCAAAAGAAGAACTTGAAAAATTTGAAGATGTAAAAGTGATAAATGGTAAAAGGAGGGGCTATTTATAGATTGAGCAATGGCGGTTCAATATCAGCGGTGGCCGACCACCGTCTGACACGCATTAAATGCGTTGGAAAACTAAACCGATGGGACAGCTATCACGTGCGTCATGATCGAGTCCGATGTAAACGTCAGCTTATATCTGATCGAGCCGTTGGGAAATCATATCGTTTCTCGCCACATCCTTTCCGATAAACGAGGGGACTATCTGTATACGGTCGAAACTGATTTCGACTTTCGTACGTCTGATCGAGTTGGGATCATAATAGACTGAAAAAAGTCTTCGTAAAATCGAGATGGATTCGAAGATGGCACAAACGAGCTTCAGATTTCAGGTGCAGGTTAAACACCGAGCTCGAAGTCATTATCGAGCTCGGGTCCGAATCGAACTATGACGCGAAATGAAGTTGTCGACCTTATAAGGCAGAGACCAACCAACACTGACCTCGAACCAATACAAGGCTCTGAATCAGAATCGAGCTCAATTCAAGATCGAGAGAGCTAGAGTCAATATCGATCTCATAGATAAGAGTCGTTGCAACTGCACTAGAGGAGAGAATCCTGGCAGGAATCATGGAAAAACTGATTTATCATGGGTCTCCCACTATGTATTTTTAATTATATCTAAAGTAAGATCTCTCCACTATAAAGGGGATGGTTATTATTTTTGTAAGATCAAGTTTTTTCATACATTGTAACTGAGATATCATACACTCCTATATTGAAGAATTATCCCTTTTTAGCTTCATAGATTGATTCATCTTGCTTAATCCATAAATCATCTTCTTTCCAACTTTGCTTATTTTTCATTCTTTACAATCAATATTCGGTACTTCCATTTTACTCTTACGATTTGTGTCAAGTTATACCATATACCCTTAGAACTACATACAAATTCAACTCTATCCGTTTTTCAGGTAAACATTATCTTTGATTGCTTCAGTGTTGATTAGTTCATATCTTCAATAATAAATTGTCGTAATAAATTCGAAACAGATTTGACTTTAATGAACCTCACAGATATATGATTTTGAATATTTTTTTTTTCTTCCATTCATGGCTTCTGTATGTTGTTTATCTTGTGATACAAATATACTTCAACTTGTAATGTCAATCTTGTTTTATTTCTGGGCAGAAACTGAAGACATGAGTAGTGAAGAAATGACAATCCTGGATGGAATGAAGACGTTAATATTATCCATCACTGGTAATTAAACTGCTAATTAATCAGTTCAATCAATCAAACTGGTAATTAAATTTATTATGTATTTTTATTTCATAAAGGAACAAAATAACATAGTAACTTGTAATCTCTACTACATGAAAGAAATAAATGGTATCGTTGTTGACTTCTATTTGATACTAGGAGGGTGTTTGGCTAAACTTATAAGCTAGTCAAACTGGCTTATAAGCACCTTTTGGCTTATCTACATGTTTGGTAAACACCCAAAGTGATTATAAGCCAAGTGCTTATAAGCTAAAATGACCCACAACTTATGATTTTTCAGCTTATAAGCACTTTTAGTTTAACCAAGGTTTTTACTAGTTTATCCTTAATAATATTTTTTAATTCACAAAATACTTTTCCCAAAATAATTTTTCTAACTTTCTCTTCGTGCCATATTAGTTGTTCATGCTTTTCTTTACAAAGAATTTTTTTTAATTTATAATCTTTTGTAAACAATTTAAGGGTATTTACTCATTTAAATAAAAGAACAGCTTATCAGAACTTTTCTACCAAACACATCAACTGCTTATTATCAGTTTCAGCACCTCTATCCAAACACGGAAGTGCTTAATTAAAAAATCAGGTTCAACACTTAAAAATATTTTTCAACACTTCAATCTTATCAGTTAGTTACAATCAGCTAATCCACACGAGCTCTAGTTTGCTTTCAACTTTTTCAAAAGGAATCTAAGAAATAGGATATGCCAAGGCCGTGGCGGAGCAATGTGTGGTGACGGGATTCAAATGAGTTATCTTTGTCTTAAAATTATATTGTGCATATATGAAATTTTTTATGTATATAAATAACTTGTTAAATCCCCTTTATTATAAATGCAAACTTTTAGTGTAGTATTTTTTGAATCCTCATATTAGTAGAATTTTTGGCTCCACCGATGAATAAATGGACTTATTGTATTGTAACACTGACCTCCTAAGCCCTAATCATCACATGAATTTGTTATTTATGCGATCCTAAGTGTGATCCTAATTATTAAATATGAAATGGTAGGGGCAACAACTACTTAATTTCTCAGTGGGATACATTAGATGTATGGTGGTAGCATGTTGAAGAATCAGGGCGAATGAGCTTAACTTTTGTAAACAGTTTTTGTAAAAAATAGTTTGTGCATTATCAAGTCATTAACCGTAATAAGTGGAGTTAGTTATTTTGAAAATAAGGTGGATAAACATGCAACAACATGTTGAATTACAATGATTGTGTATACACTCTTTACGTTGTTAATTTGTGTATTAGTTAAATCCAGAGCAATAATAGCAGATTATTACTGCACTCTATTGGGAAAGGAATTTAGCTCATGAAGATCCAAGCAAAGACTGTTTCTAAGTGCTAGTAACCTCTACTTAATCTTCATGTTTGGAATTTGTAATTTATGCAATCCTAAGAATGATTTTCTGATTGTTGCTTTGTTCTTGTAATTGCAGTAAGTTTATGATAAGGATATATTTTCTCTCGGTGATAAAATGGGGGATGCACAACTAGACATATTTTTATTTATAGATGTTGTGAGAAAACACTTCGAGAATATTCCGAATGGAAACATAGTCATCAAAATAAGGTCAAGCAGGCAAAATTACTTCTCTGAAGAAAGCTGTATTGAATGAGAAAATGGTCAGGTTGTTCAAAATATGTTTATTATTTAATTTGCATAATGTTGAAAATAGTCAACTACACTGGATAGATATTCCTCGTTCTAAGGGCCTATAGTTACTTGTAACAACCTGTTATTCTGTCTATCCATCGTGTACAATTAGTATGTTTTCGTGGTTATCTAATTAGATTCATCTTGTATTAATCTCCCTTCTTTAATCTGTAAAGTTATGGCGAGATATTTGTGGTACCTTTTGCTAAAATTCTATTTCTATGAATATTAAAGATACATAATGAACTAGTTTATTATTATTAATCTTTACATTGTGACACTATTATGTCTAAGATATGCTTCTTTTGGCTTGATTATTGACGCTGAACAACATATCTAACTATATCCCCCCAAAAAAAGACTCTTTTTGCTTGTATAAGTTGCAGGATACAAAGACAATATATTCAAACTTGAAATCAATGTATAAACTTGTATTATGAAACCATGTAATTACAAGGATATATCTCAATGAGTTTATGAATCATGACCTAAATAATATAAAGCAGAAAGATAATATATTACATATATATCTACACTTTAGCTTGCAAAGTATCCGTATAACAGTGTAAAAATTGGACGCATATCAATGTCAAATAAAATCATTGTTTTGTATTAATTGAAGAGTGATTCAAACGTTTTAAAGCTAAAACAGAAAAGGAATGAACAAAACTTGAACTGTAACAAGCTAAAGTCCAATTAATCTTGCTTGAAATTAGGATTTTTACTAATATTTTGTATCATGATCAGGATGTTTTAAGTATAAGTAATATGCAATTCTCTTTATGTATGTTCAATTTTATGCTTATACGTAATAACTCTCGAGGAATATGCCAGACTTGTAACAACGCACACTACTTTCACATATCCTAATGGTTTTGAAAAACAATCTAACATCGGATTGAACTTAAATATAAAATCATATGAATTTTAAAAATTAATGCCAATTTGATTTGATTTATATTTGTACAATAACAATAAACTTAGTGTAATTCCACAAATGAGGTTTGGGAAGGATAGTGTGTACGTAGACCTTACTCCTATCTTGTGAAGATAAAATTGCTATTTTCGATAGACATTCTGCTAAAAAAAAAGTGAAAAAGAAAGCAGTAGCAACAAGCAGTAATAACAATAAGATAAATGAATCAAACGAAACAACAAGTTTAAAGATTTAAGAATAAGAAAATACAAAAATAGTACTGATTTACTGGTAAGGAAAGGCGAAAGTCTCGACTATCTATTAATCTTCAACCCTAATTTTCGACCTCCACACTCTTCTATTAAGGATTATGTCCTCGTTAAGCTGAAATAGTGCCATGTCCTGCCTAACCACTTCTCCCTAATACTTCTTTAACCTAACGCTACCTCTCCTCAAACCCACAATAATTAATCTCTCACATTTCTTAACATGGGCACCGGTGTCTCTCTTCTTCACATGTCGGAACCACCTCAGCCTCGATTATCACATATTGTCCTTCACAGGGGCCATTCTCACCTTGTTCCAAATAACTTCATTCTTAATTTTATCTTTTATGGTATGCTCACACATCCATCTTGGCATCTGATGGGTTCCATCTCATTCAATAGCCAAAGTAATAGGCATGTGCCTAAGGACAATTTCTTTGGTTTGGTAGCCAACTTTGTTGAATTTCTTTGGTTTGGTTGCCAACTTTGTTGAATTTCTTTGCGTTGGTAGCCAACTTTGTTGAATTGTCAACATTGAAGAAAAAGAAGGAAAAATGTGTGCAAAGTGTCAAATATAGTAGGCTTTAGAGAGTGAGGATTCGGCTATAAAAGGAGAGCTTCAACTCTCATTTCCACACACCAACAAAGAAAGAAAGAAAGAGTGAGGTTTCACAGACAAGGTATAAGAAAATAGTCTGTGAGAAAAATAGAGAGTGAACGATATTGTAGTGAGGTAAGAATATCAAAAGAGGGTTATTTCTTTTGAGTATTGTAGTGGTCTTTGGAATATTTTACTCGGACCTACAAAGTATAAAATTCCTTGCTATGGTGATATCAGTTGCTCGTCTTGGGGCCGTGATTTTTTTCCTTATTCAAAGGGATTTTTTACGTAAATATCTTGGTGTCGTTGTCACTCTTTTTCTTACTAATTACCGTATCTCGGTGCTACGTGATTATTTCGCTTTTATTACTGTGAATATTATTTTTGTAGGGGGTTTATTCCCAACAACTGGTATCAGAGCACAGGTTCTGCTCGTTCATAAAAATACTCTTCATTGTCGGTAGTACTATACTCGGTGAAAAATAAAAATGTCCGAAGTAAAGTATGAGGTAACAAAATTTAACGGAGATAGCGATTTCTCAACATGGCAAAGAAAGATGAGAGATCTGCTCATCCAACAAGGATTATACAAGGTACTAGATGCTGATGCCAAAATGCCTGATACCATGAAAGCTGAGGATTGGGCTGACTTAGATGAAAGGGCTGCTAGTACAATCATGTTACACTTATCACATGATGTGGTAAATAACATCATTGATGAAGAAATCACACGTGGTATTTGGGCAAGGTTGGAAAGCCTATATATGTCCAAAACGCTAACAAATAAATTGTACCTGAAGAAGCATTTATACGCCCTACACATGGGTGAAGGTACGAATTTTTTGTCACATTTAAATGTGTTTAACGGACTAATCACACAGCTCGCCAATCTCAGAGTAAAAATCGAGAAAGAAGATAAAGCCATCTTGTTGTTGAACTCATTGCCATCTTCGTACGATAATCTGGCAATAACCATCCTGTACGGTAAGACTACCATTGAGTTGAAAGATATCACATCGGTTCTTTTACTCAATGAGAAGATGAGAAAGAAGCCTCAAAATCAAGGACATGCTCTCATCACAGAAGGTAGAGGCAGGATTTATCAAAAGAGTTCGAGCAACTATGGTAGATCCGGAGCTCGTGAAAAGTCTAAGAACCAATCCAAATCAAGAGCTAGAAATTGCTACAATTGTGATCAACCAGGTCATTTCAAAAGAGATTGCCCAAATCCAAGGAAGGGCAAAGGTGAAACTAGTGGCCAGAAGAATGATGACAACACATCCGCCATGGTGTAAAACAATGATAATGTTGTCCTCTGTATAAACGAGGAAGAGGAATGCATGCACTTATCAGGTCTAGAGTCGGAATGGGTAGTTGATACAGCAGCATCTTATCATGCCACACCCGTAAAAGATCTTTTTTGCATATATGTAGCAGGTGATTTCGGCCTTGTGAGAATGGGTAACACCAGTTACTCAAAGATTGCGGGGATTGGTGATATTTGTATCAAGACAAATATCGGGTGCACATTGGTTCCGAAGGATGTGCGACATGTACTTGATTTGCGGATGAATTTGATCTCGGGAATTACTTTAGACCGAGATGGATACGAGAACTATTTTGCAAATCAAAAGTGGAGACTCACCAAGGGATCATTGGTGATTGCAAAGGGAGTTGCTCATGGAACGTTGTACATGACAAATACATAAATATGACAAGGTGAATTAAATGTGGCACAAGATGAGATTTCTGCAGATTTGTGGCACAAAAGAATGGGTCATATGAGCGAGAATGGATTGCAGATTCTTGCCAAGAAATCACTAATTTCTTATGCCAAAGGTATAACGGTAAAACCCTGTGACTACTATTTATTTGGTAAGCAGCATAGAGTCTCATTTCAGACATCTTCTGAAAGAAAATTGAATATACTTGATTTGATATATTCCGATATTTGTGGTTCAATGGAAATTGAATCGATGGGAGGTAAAAAAATATTTTGTTACTTTTATTGATGATGCTTCACGAAAATTATGGGTTTATATTTTGAAAACCAAAGATCAGGTGTTTCAAGTTTTCTAGCAGTTTCATGCTATGGTGGAAATGGAGACAAGTCAAAAGCTAAAGCGTCTCCGTAGTGACAATGGAGGTGAGTACACTTCAAGGGAATTTGAAGAGTACTGTTCGAACCATGGGATCAGACATGAAAAGACAGTTCCTGGAACCCCACAACACAATGGCGTAGCCGAAAGGATGAACCGCACCATTTTGGAGAAGTTGAGAAGCATGCTCAGAATGGCTAAACTGCCTAAGTCATTCTGGGGTGAAGCAGTTTAGACAGCCGGTTACCTGATCAATAGGAGTCCATAAGTTCCGTTGGCGTTTGACATCCCAGAGAGAGTTTGGACCAACAAGGAGGTGTCCTACTTGCATGTGAAGGTGTTCGGTTGCAAAGCTTTTGCATATGTACCAAAGGAGCAGAGAACAAATCCGGATGATAAATCTGTTCCTTACATATTCATCGGATATGGAGATGAAGAATTCGGATACAGATTGTGGGATCCCGTAAAGAAGAAGGTCATCAGAAGCAGATATGTAGTCTTTCGAGAAAGTAAAGTTGGAACTGTTGATGATATGTCAGAGAAGGCCAAGAATGGTATTATTCCTAACCTTGTTACTATTTCTTCTACTTCTAATAATCCCACAAGTGCAGAAAGTATGACCGACGAGGTTATTGAGTAGGGGGAGCAACCTGGTGAGGTTATTGAGCAGGGGGAGCAACTTGATGATGATGTCGAGCAAGTGGATCACCTCACTCAGGGAGAAGAACAACCTCAACCTATGAGGAGATCAGAAAGGCCAAGGGTAGAGTCATACAGGTACCCTTCCACGGAGTATGTTCTCATCAGTGATGATGGGGAGCCAGAAAGTCTTAAGGAGGTGATGTCCCATCCAGAAAAGAATTAGTGGATGCAAGCCATGCAAGAGGAGATGGAATCTTTGCAGAAAAATGGCACGTACAAGCTGGTTGAACCTCCAAAGGGTAAAAGACCACTCAAATGTAAGTGGGTCTTTAAACTCAAGAAAGATGAAAATGGCAAACTAGCCAGATACAAAGCTCGATTGGTGGAAAAAGGCTTCGAGCAGAAGAAAGGTATTGATTTTGACAAAATTTTCTCACTTGTTGTCAAAATTACTTCTATTCGAACAATCTTGAGCTTAGCAGCTAGCCTAGATCTTAAAGTGGAGCAGTTGGACGTGAACACTGCATTTCTTCACGGAGATTTGGAAGAGAAGATCTATATGGAGAAACCAGAAGGATTTGAAGTAGCTAAAAGGAAACACATGGTGTGCAAACTGAATAAGAGTCTTTATGGGTTGAAGTAGGCACCAAGGCAGTGGTACAAGAAGTTTGACTCATTCATGAAAAGTCAAACTTACACAAAGACATATTCTGATCCATGTGTATACTTCAAAAGATTTTTTCTGAAAATAACTTTATTATATTATTGTTGTATGTGGATGACATGTTAATTGTAGGAAAAGACAAGGGGCTGATCGCAAAGTTGAAGGGAGATTTGTCCAAGTATTTTGATATGAAGGACTTGGGCCCAACACAACAAATTCTGGGTATGAAGATAGTTCAAGAGCGAACAAGCAGAAAGTTGTGGCTGTCTCAGGAGAAGTACATTGAACGTGTACTGGAACGCTTCAACATGAAGAATGCTAAGCCAGTCAGCATACCTCTTGCTAGTCATCTAAAGTTAAGCAAGAAGATGTGTCCTACAAGTGTGGAGGAGAAAGGAAACATGGCTAGAGTTCCTTATTCTTCAGCAGTCGGAAGCTTGATGTATGCAATGGTATGCACCAGACTTGATATTGCTCATGCAGTTGGTGTTCTTAGCAGATTCCTTGAAAATCCTGGAAAGGAACATTGGGAAGCAGTCAAGTGGATACAGTCAAGTGGATACTCAAGTACCTGAGAGGTACCACGGGAGATTGTTTGTGCTTTGGAGGATCTTATCCAATCTTGAAGGGCTATACAGATGCTGATATGGTAGGTGACATTGATAACAGAAAATCCACTACTGGATATTTATTTATATTTTCAGGGAGAGCTATATCATAGCAGTCTAAATTACAGAAGTGTGTTGCACTTTCAACAACTGAAGCAGAGTACATTACCGCTACAGAAGCTGGCAAGGAGATGGTATGGCTCAAGCGGTTTCTTCAAGAGCTGGAATTGCATCAAAAAGAGTATGTCGTCTATTGTGACAGTCAAAGTGTAATAAACTTGAGCAAGAACTCTATGTACCATGCAAGAACAAAGCATATAGATGTGAGATATCATTAGATTCGTGAGCAGGTGGAGAACGAATCTTTACAGGTCAAAACAATTCACACGGGTGAAAATCCTGCTGATATGTTGACCAAGGTGGTACCAAGAGACAAGTTCGAGCTATGCAAAGAACTTGTCTGCATGCACTCAAACTAGAAGGCAATGCTACCTCCTTTAGATGAATAAGACTGGAGGGGGATATTGATGGGTTCCATCTCATTCAATAGCCAAAGTAATAGGCATGTGCCTAAGGAAAATTTCTTTGGTTTGGTAGCCAACTTTGTTGAATTGTCAACATTGAAGAAAAAGAAGGAAAAATATGTGCAAAGTATCAAATATAGTAGGCTTTAGAGAGTGAGGCTTCGACTATAAAAGGAGAGCTTCAACTCTCATTTTCACACACCAACAAAGAGAGAAAGAAAGAGTGAGGTTTCAGAGACAAGGTATAAGAAAATAGTGAGTGAGAAAAATAGAGAGTGAGCGATATTGTAGCGAGGTGAGAATATCAAAAGAGGGTTATTTTTTTTTTAGTGTTGTAGTGGTCTTTGGAGTATTTTACTCAAACCTACGAAGTGTAAAATTCTTTGCTATAGTGATATCAGTTGCTCGTCTCGGGGCCGTGGTTTTTTCCCTTATTCAAAGAATTTTTTCACGTAAAAATCTTGGTGTCGTTGTCACTCTTTTTCTTGCTAATTACCGTATCTCGGTGCTACGTGATTATTCTGCTTTTATTACTGTGAATATTATTTTTGTAGGGGGTTTATTCCCAACAACGTCTTTATTTCTACTACTTTTCGTCTTCTGGATGTAGGAGTTCTTGACTAGCAACACTCAGCCTCATACAACATAGTTGGTCTAACTACCGTTATGTAAAACTTGTCTTTAAGTCTTGGCGGTATATTCTTATCACACAAAACACTAGATGTGAGCCTCTATTTCATTCATCTCACTCCAACACAATGTGTGACATCCTCATTAATATCCTCGTTACCTTGGATTTCGGACCCAAGATACTTGAAACTCCCTCTCTTGGAGATAACTTGTGAATCAAACTTCATGTCCACTTCCGCTTTATGAGTCCCATCACTGAACTTGTATTTCAAGTATTCTATTTTGTTCTTGCTCAACTTGAAAACTTTAGGCTCCAGGATCTGTCTCCAAACCTTCAACCTTACGTTAACTCCGCCTTGCATCTCATCAATTAGTACTATGTAATCTGTAAATAACATACATCATGGCACCTCCTCTTAAATGTGTCGCGTTAGCACATCCATCGTTAAGACAAATAAAAATAGGCTAAGAGTTGATCCATGGTGCAACTCTATCACAACTCGAAAACGTTCTGAGTCTCCTCCTACAGCCCTCATCCGGGTCTTAGCTCTACCGTACATGCCCTTGATCACCCTAGTGTATGCTACTAGAACACCGCTAACCTCCAAACATCTCCGTAGAACTTCCCTAGCGATTTTATCGTAAGCTTTTTTCTAGATGAATAAACACCATATGCAAGTCCGTCTTCCTTTTCCTATACTGCTCCACCAATCTCCTCGAAAGAAGAATGGTTTCCGTTGTCGATCGCTCCGACATGAATCCGAACTAGTTCTCGAAAATAGACATACTTCTCCTCACCCTCACTTCCACCACCATCTCCCAAAATTTCATAGAGTTTGATACCCCATAATTATTACAATTTTTTATGTCACCCTTATTCTTGTACAATAAAATCATCATACTTCACCTCCATTCTCACCTCCATTCTTCAAACATCTTCTTCATCCTAAAAATGACAATATATATACAAAAAAAATTATATAATATGTCCTTAAAAATGTATCTAGACATATATTCGTTTTTGATTCCACCAAAATTCTTCACGATTCTATCTTATTTTCTCTTTATTTATGTATATTTTTTGTCCAACAGCATTAAAATAGTATCGGGCCCCTAGCCATGATCCAAAGTGTAAATTGCATTAAATTGGGAAAGCAGCCATTTTAATAAGAACATGAATTCAAGTAAGTCAAACGTTCAAACTGACGACCAACCACTATACCAGAGAGAGAGAGAGAGAGAGAGACGATAACTCAAAAGCGGCGAAGGAGAGAAAGCACCGGAGCACCCCCCTTTAATCTTTTTATTATCATTCAATTCAATTCAATTTTTGCATAATTCCAATTTGATCTTCCCAAAAAACAATGAAGGAGGATTTTCCCCGCTAATCATTCGTTGATCTTACAAAATTTAATCACGGCTCTTCTCGGATCTTTCGCTTTTATTCTCACAATTGATCATCGCCGGAAAGTGTTGACCGTTGACAATCCAAGTCTTCTGGTGGACGACAAGCACCGGATCCCTTCCCCTCACGGCGGTAGGGGTGCCTCTCCTTCTGAAGGCGGTTGCCCCTCCGATCTCCTCTTCCTCGCCGGCGGCGGTCCCCTTCTTCCGCTCTCCTAACTTTTCGTATTTGTAAAGCGCACATACGGACTTAGATATTGGTGTGTATTACGAATAGCATACGAGAAAATATTTATATTTTTGATCATCCATCCAAGAATAATAGGAGGGGATGCTGACTATTAAAAGGGTGCCGACCCTAGTTTCCAATTACCAAGAGGATGTTCCTGAAAGCAACAACGTAGTGGGTTGTGGCCGCAATTGCCTTGGAAAATGCTGCTTGCCTGGTTTGTCTTCTATTCTTAAATTTCTCCATCTTAATAAGTTGTTGTGATTATCAATTTCTTGGTGCTCAGCTCGTCTAAATTTTGGGCAACAGAAGTTGGAGGCCTTTTTCCTCAATGTTTGGTTTAAGGCCTGCTTTTTGTTTAATATTTTTATGTTGGTATACAAAAGATGGTAGTTTTAAGTTAGAATTGAGCAGACAATCTAAGGAAAATGTTAGTGTTTTTGCTATTCTGCTAAATTTAGCTTTTAAAATGGTGAAGTTGTAGTCCACCATTTGTGGCTTTAGTGTTGCTTACTGCTGATATAACCTCGTGTGTATCTTAGTTGAAACTTGAAAGTATGAGGCAAAAGTATCCACTTTGCAAATTCCTTAATGCAGACTTAAGCAAATATCTTGTGTTTTCTTAGGAAGGCAAAAGTGAACTCAGTGCCTGTGATGATTTTATTTATTAGTAATAAATTATTTGGATCTTGTTCCCTAGAGGATACATTTTGGTATGTTAAAAGTGTTAAAAATGCGTTTTAATTGTAATCGCTTGCAGTGTTATGTATGTTGATTAATCTCTTTCTTGATTTCAGCTTCCAGGCTTCCTCTATATGCATTCAAGAATGATGACAATGAGCCAATTGAAAATGATATTGATACCTTGCCTGGGGAGGATTGTCAGATATCCTTTTTGAACGATTTGCTGTTAGGCCTATGGGAAGAGCGGATGAGCCAGGGACTGTTTCGATATGATGTTACAACCTGTGAGACGAAAGTCATTCCTGGGAGATGTGGTTTTATTGCACAGCTGAATGAGGGGCGCCACCTAAAGAAGCGCCCAACAGAGTTTCGCATCGATCAGGTTCTTCAGCCCTTTGACGAGAACAAATTCAATTTTACCAAAGTGGGCCAGGACGAAGTGCTTTTCAGGTTTGAGCCAACTACTGACTACAAGGCCCATTACTTTTCGGGCGTGGGAGTTGATGCTGGTATTTCACCTAGTATTGTTGCTATCAATGTAAGGAAACTGTAACTTTGGTGCTTTTCTGATAGTTATGATCAGATGCATTTTGGCTTATGAAATCTTGTTTTTCAGGTGAGCCCAATCGAGTATGGCCATGTGCTTTTGATACCTCGAGTTCTTGATTACTTACCTCAGAGAATCGATCGTGATAGTTTCACGGCTGCTCTCCATTTCGCCAGAGAACTGGCAGATCCCTTCTTTAGGGTAGGTTATAACAGTTTGGGCGCCTTCGCCACCATAAACCACCTCCACTTCCAGGTAATAGGTTAACCAAATTCCCAATTATTTGTTTAGCATGACCTAACTCTCTATATGATGTTCTCTTATTGCCGTTCATGACAGGCCTATTACTTGTCAGTGCCATTTCCAGTTGAGAAAGCACCAATGCGGAAGATACTGATAAGGAAGGGGCTGGGTGACACTGGAGTGATTGTTTCCAAGTTATTAAATTACCCTGTACGAGGTTTTGCTTTTGAGGGTGGAAATGGAAGTACAGTGCGTGATTTGTCTGATGCTGTTGTCAATTCCTGCGTCTCCCTTCAGAACAAGTACATCCCTTTCAACATTCTCATTGCTCAGTCTGGAAAGAAGATTTTTCTGTTTCCTCAGGTAAATAAATCTCCCATCGTTAAATTCGTGGTCTGTTGCTATAGCGCTTCTCTTAGATTCACCAGTACGGTCTTGGAATTTGTCATACTCTGCCATTGAGAAGCTTTTATGAATACTTGTTCGATAAAAGAAATACTTATCAGATTTTTTGAGAAATTCCAAAATATCAATTAAGATGCAACTGAAGAATTCATAGGTGAAGTTGAAAAACTAATCAGTTAATACCTGTTGATTGCAAATCAAAGTGAACATATGTAGGAAGTCAATTTTAGTTGACGAATTTCTATGGGCTAGGAATTGGAAATAGGATAAAGTCGGATTATAATATCACGGAACTATAATGACGTCTGAAGGGGTTGTAATGAGGGGATTGTTAGTGATACCTCACATACTTGTTATGGGATTGGTGCAACTTTATTGCATGTGTGGTTCATCAAGTAGTTGTGGGTTTGAAGTTTGGGCGGTGGTTTGGGACTAGGATCGGGTGGAACACAGGGGTGATGGGAAGCAGCGGTGGAAGGGGCGAAGTCAACGGGTAAAATCCAAAAGTGCAAGAGAGGCAAGATAAGGTGCACGCCTCATGCTGCAATTCCAATGCCTTTTAAGGACTCATTTTCTAGTGAATTAACAGAATAAATGATTTAAAATTAGGAAAAAGGTAGGAACAGAGAAAAGTAACATCAATAGAGAGGAAACGGAGCAACAAAAAGCAGTGAATGGATAGACAACATATCTGGGCACCAGCTATTGGTGTTGCCAAAGCAGCAGCTACAATTGAAAGAGAGCGACAAGAGGGAGAGAGGAGATAGATAGAGGCTTTAGATACAAGGGTTTCATAGGTAAGTTTTGCTCTTTTAAATATGATCATCAGATTAAGCTAGTCAGATTAAATAGTCCATGCCAATTTATTGGGTTCCTGTTGAATTCACTTGGGTTCTCTTGAGGAGAAGCCATTTCCACAAGCACCAAGGTGGCTTGCATGAGACGTGGAGAATGAGTCACATTTATTACTTGATTTCTTCAAGAAAATGTGTCTGGACAATCCCAGATTAAATCCCTATTTTTTGGTCCTCTCTTGTTGCTTTCTAGTTGGTAAAATTACATAACCTAGATGAGATTATTTAAGAACTTGGTTTATCTGAGTCAAACCTTGTATTCACGTTGACTAAATCACCTGCAACCGGATCATAGAGATGACAGATAGAGGGTTTGCAGACAAGGGCATGCTGATTAGTTTGCTCTTTTCTTTTAATTTTTTAACTAAGCAAACAAATCAGATAGGCTTAGGATGACTAAATTACCCCCTCACTAGTTAGAAATTTCAAGGGCAAAAAAAAAAGAAAAAAACCTCCCAAATGCCACACATCCTATAAGCACTAGAAGGCAAAAACCTCAGCTAAAAACACAAACAACAAGCTCCATATGAAACAAGGTGTACACATTGTTGGACATCGGTCAACCTGGTTAGGCAAAGAGCCAAGCATTGCCTCAAGGTGCACCACTGGAGATATGGATGTTTCCACTAGAATCCGCATTCCTATCAGATGCAAGTAGAAGTTATCTTTATATCCTTCACGCATATGACATTATTTTTCCCATTAATTCTTGGTGTGTGTCAACAACTGCAATGAAAAGAAAGAAGTTTCTTCACCATTATCATAGCAAAAATAAAAGCAATTAGTTACACTTGTGATCTTTTAGCATTACTTGTCAATTAAGTTGCAGGGGAACTTGAAACATTCAACTTTTAGCTGGTTTTAAAACCGAGTTTGAGTTATAGTATAATAGCAGGGGTGCATGAACACATGATTTCATCTTGAAAATAGAAATTTTTGGGACTTGTGCTTTAAAATCTCTCTCTGATGGTTAAAGAAGCTTACTTCACCTTTTTCTGGGATGATTGCTTAGTATTATGCAGAGAAGCAAGCACTTGGAGTTGTAGACCAGGAGCTCCTCGACACTCAGGTGAACCCTGCTGTGTGGGAAATTAGTGGACATATGGTGCTTAAGCGAAGAAAAGATTACAATGATGCATCAGAGGAATATGCATGGAAACTTCTTTCTGAAGTTTCTTTATCGGAGGAGAGATTTGAAGAGGTGAAGGGTTATATTTCTGAAGCAGCTGATTTGCAAGAAGCGGGGGATAAAAGCATCAATCCAGAACCAGAGAAGGAAATTCCAGATTCTCCTGGTCCTCAAGTTGCCTCACATATGCCTCAAGATTGTTTGGTATTACACTGAGGAAGTTGTGGCCTGCCCGCTCTTGCAGGATTTAATAAAGGTTGAAGTATCTAGTATTTTTGTGTGCTACTTTTTGCACGTCTTGTTCAATGCGTATTGTTGTAGCAGTTGGGAGTTGGTAATCCCCAAATAGTGTTTTGTACATATGCTTTGTTTTTAATGCCTGCGAGCTCTAGCCTTTGGCTGGGTTGTTTAATAAATACTACAGTACTTTTTTGTTGGTGATTAACTGATTAATAACACCACTTGCCCCAGTTCTTGTTACAGCTTAATTGTGTTTCTAGATTTTATGTGGATTAAATTATTTTCTTAGAGTAGGTTTTAAACTATGTTTCTCCAATCTCCATTAGAGTGAGACATAGTGTCTTCGGAGTAATTAGTCGAAAGAACTTGCAGTTGAAATTCCCAAGGATGCCCTCATCTACATCGTTGAAATGAAGTCCATGGGATTTATTTTCTTCCTGGAATGGCTAGAGCAGAGCCCCTTCTTCAGCTAGTCGAGAACTCAATAAAAGTAATATTTCCTCCTTTTTCTTACACAAGTTTTCCCCTGTCTTCCCTGTAAATAGTACTATTGCTACAAATGGGACTGGAACAAGAAATAATACTTTTTTTTTATATTGCCGATTAATATCAGACCAAATTATCCAAACCAAACAGGTCTTCATGGTCTTATATTGCTGAAATAATGCTTGGTCATTTTCTAACGGAAAATTCAGTTATCTACCATATCACGCATCGAAATATTCTGGTTTCCTTATCTATTTGTTTGTTTTCATCACTTCCCTGTGTTGAGAATAAGAAAGAACATAGCAACTAGATGAATTACCTTCATTCTATACCAAACCAACTTCCAAAGTACGTTTTGTTGATTTAATATCATTTAAGAAATCAACATAGTTAAGTTGGTAATTATTAAGAATGTAAAATGTCCAAATTCACCTTTATATTATTCGAAATTGTTCAAATTTGCTTTCTATTATACTTTGTCATTCATATCTTTGTTGTTATAGAGTCGCCTCTATTTGCTCTTGTCCATCATTAAACGAGTGACATACTCCAAGTGTCCAAATTCATCTACTTTTGATTATGGTCCAAATTTAGATTGACACTCTAAAATGTTACCCTTTCCCCTTTTAAGAAAAAAGTGACTATAACTAAATCACGAGCGCCCTCAAATTCATGTCCAACTATTGAACATGATCTCTTATAGGGGTGTTCATGCTTCGTCTTTTCCCTAAATAGAAACCAAACCAAGTAAGTCGGTTCTTCAAATATTGGAATCAAACCAAACCAATTAAGTCAGTTTTTCGGTTATTTATCAGTTTTCTTTTTTAAATATGAGATATACACATAATCCGGAGGCTACATTTTCAACGTAAAACTATCAAACCAATTGCTCTTTGAGAAATCTATCATTTATCAAGATATATTCATAATAATTGAATCAAATAGTGATGAATAATTTAAGTACTCAATTAAAAATTAATTATTTTTAACATGAAAAAAAATCTTATACTTAGCAAAAGAAAACTACCAATCAAACTAGAATGTAAAGACAAAGAATTAGATTATTATAATATCAAAAAACTAGACTAAAATATAAACGACTAATATGTACCATAAAATGTTAGAAACTTTATATAAACAGTGTGTGTAATAATAAATTTAAATAACTACTTATATAGTCGGTTTGGTTCGTTTTTTCGGTTAATTTTTTATTAAAACCAAAACTAAACCAAATTTGATCGATTTTTAAAATTCAAAACCAAAACCAAACCAAACCTAAAAAGTATCGGATTTTTTTGGTCAGTTTAATTCGATTTTTCGAGTTTTTATAAACATGAAGTCCCAATGAGTAGAGGAAATTGGGTTTGCTGCTTCCTTCTGTGGTTGATATTATCTAAACATTACATCAGAGGTCTCCACTACTTTAAGTGATTTTTTGGTATTTTTATTGTGGTCCACAATATTTAATTTTTCAGATATCAAGAAGGAATTAATTTTTTTTCTAAAGTTACTCTTAAAGTAAAGAGTCTAGAAGTAATTTGTTATTAAGATTAATAGATCAATTTTCTTGTTAATTAATATTAAAAGTTAAATTTCTTGATATGTGTGAAAATAGTCTAAAAAAAAATCACTTAAAAGCCCTTCAACGTGTCAAACTTTGGGACGGCAGAAAGGGTAACAGAAATAATGATAATGTTAGTTCGGCTTCATAAGATAACCGGCTTCCCCACTCAATGCAGTTTGACCAGAAAAAAGTAAATTAGAGAAAAAGAATACTACAAAAAAGACACTTTTTATGCAAATTCATGCTACGCGACAGTAAACACATGTTACTCAAAAATCAGCGGCTATTCAATGCCACAGGAATACAGGATATTCAAAACGCCTCACAAGATTTGGACAAACACGAATTCAAAAGTCATAATCACCATGTATTGCGGGAAAATATTTTTCCACTAGCAAAATCTTCACCCATAAACTAAATATACATAAAACAATAAGAGTACTCTCGTACTAAACAATTTATTTTTGTGTTTAGGGTATCTAACCACAATAAAAATAAACTAAATTTAAATATAGATTGGTACATTTTAAAAAATTCCATAGTTAATTTTCTCTGAAAACGGACTAAAAATGACAAAAAGTGTCAAACAGGCAGAAGTAGTAATATTAAATGCTAGCCGCCTTTAATAAATGAAACACGGCGTTTCGGAGAGGAAAACCGATAGTGATACATACTAGTAGTAGCAATAAGAAGACCACAAGCGCGTTGCCCTATTAACACGATTACGATTCCGTGTGGTTTTTGGCACTACTCAATAATTTTGCATATTCGTAAGCCACAAATTTCTTCAGCAGCACTCCAAAGTATCAACCAATTACAATAAAGCAATAAAAACCAATCAAGAGGAGATAGAACAAATAAGTGAAATGGAATGCGCGTGACTCATCTATAGTAAAAGTCACAAGTACAAAATCGAAAGTAAGAAATTTAATTTTTTAAGTATTATTCTTTCCTTTTTTGAATTATAGTAATGAAATTGGATTTTAACAGACAATTTCTGCAAATATATTCCTAATAGTCCAATATTATAGAAGATTTTGCTGCTTCCGAATTTCTCGAGAACTAACTACAGTTAGAGTTGATTGACAGCAAAAACGCACAATAGAAATCTGTCAAACAAGAGCAACAGAAGCAGGCAGAGTATCTACAAAGTTCCGAAATCGGTTCCAATTAAAAACCTACCGTTGATTTATAATCTGAAAAGTCAAGTCCTACTCATCATCTTCTTAAACTCCTCGAAGTTAACACATCCATCGCCGTCAACGTCGACGGAACTGATCATACGCCGGCAATCCTTGAGCGAGCACTTCTCTCCTAGGCTTTTCATTACAGAATGCAACTCAGCCGCCGTGATCTTGCCGTTTTTGTCCTTATCGTACAAGTCAAAAGCCTCCCGAAGCTCTTTGCTATCATCACCGTCCGTTCCTCCTCCAGGACAGTGAAAAGCCGCGAACTCTTTCAAGTCAATAAAACCATCGCCATCAGTGTCAACTTCCAACATTATTCGCTTTACTTCATCCGGCGATGTTGTACTGCCGAGGGCATTCAGTATCGCGCCAAGCTCCGACAGAGAGATTTTTCCGTCGCCATTGGCGTCGAACTTCCGGAACACCTTCGCGACTTCGTCCATCTCCGCCGCTGAAACTGCCGGCTCTTTGGAATCGCTCGGAGTTTTGGCCATTGCGGAGTAGGAAAGTGGAGGGCGAAGAGATTTTTTCAGTTGCGAGTTAGTTGCTGGGAATATATATGGGAGGATCACGCGGTTTAACGCGCAAGAGTGGGATATAATTGTCTGTCACGCGGAATTTCGCGTGAAGTCCAGGCCGCTTTTAGTTGGTGAGCCAGGATCCAGTACGAACGCTCCCATGCTTCCTAACAATAAATGGAGGACTTCCAAATGGAGTAGTAAATTTCAAGTCTTTTTTTTTTTAATTCCTAATTTAAGAGAAAAACTAAAAATATGAAGTTGAAATGTGTGTTACTTTTGTTGTCGGAAGAATGCCAAATGTTGAAAACTAATTTAAAGTTGGAGTAAAAAATTTAAATTATTTAATTTAATATTTGTTAGTTTATTTAATTTATGTCTAAATAAAATTTATAAAATAATATACGATCAAAATATAGTTTGCACTATTATAAACATGAGCATTATTATTACTTATTTTCTTGTATGGAGAACATTGATATCATATTATTGATTTTTTTTGGAATTCTGAGTAATTTATTTTTTGGGTATTTGTATCCTACATCACATAAAGCAAATAACTATCCATAAATGAAAATAAAACATTTATTTTCGAATCGATACAACTTTCGTTTAAGAAAATGACCGCATATAAATTAAACAATTACGTTTTTGTTCATATATAGCTATGGCTCAGTTCTATGTTGGCTAGGATTCAATATATGAATTTTGTAATCAGTCAAGTCTATGTCGTGCCAAACTTATTGGACTAACTAGTGAATAAGCGCGATTAATAAAAGACTTAAATAATTTTTTCAATATATGTATATTAAAATTATATTAGTCATAAAATCTAAATGTATTAGAGTTCAAGTTCTAATCAATTTTATATTAACTGATTTTATATTTTTTCTTATTGGGGTTTTATTGTGAGATAGTTGATCCTTTTTCTTAATAACCTAAACGTATATACGTGATGCTATTACCTATTTCTCATCTTTTACCTTTCCTTTTTTTTTTTTATAATCTTTTCTTCTTATTTTCTTCCTTACTTTCCTAACCATTTATTTTTCAGAAAAAATTGTCAAATATGAAACTCAAATATAAATTACATAAAATAGTCCAAAAAAGTTGACATACTGATATTGTCGAGTCTCAACATGTTTAATCTAGCATGAAAACATTAAAAAATCCTACATTGTTGCCTCGCTCAACAAAGGCGTACGTAGTGTTATAGTACCGGGTTCATTTGAACCTAATAATTTTAACGCATAGTATAAATTTGGTGTAAAAAATTATTGAAATTATAACACATAGTGGGTATGAAATCATAACTTTTAAAATATAATAGATTCATTACTAAGAATCTATAATAGATTTATTACACATGTAATACGTCTCTATCGCTAGTAATATCTAGTACTTCCGAAGTAATGTTCTTTTTTATGCTAAGAAATTTCATATTAGACCCCCAGAAAAAAAAAAAATACACAATGTTAAACAGTTAAAGAATACAAATAAAAATTCAAATGAACAAATAGACTTCTGCTATGAAAATTAAAGCTGATGGATTATTATAAGCAGCGGAAGCAATTTCAGTATCAAAATTACATGTAATCTAGACAACTAATATAAACAGGATTTCACGGGTTACCTCTTGAAGCGTGAACAAAGTTCCTCTATCACGTGAGCCTCCAATTCCACAGCAACTCAATGAAATCTTCATCATCGGCGTGATAAAGATTCACGAACGTTCCACGGTCTTCTACTGTGTTACCTAAATAATATCCGAAAATAGTAATTTCTTGTGGGCGAAATTTTCTAGGAAAAAGGCTAAAACTTTCGGCCACCTTGTTCTACCCCCTCTAGGTGGAAAACATTATGTATTTATAACACAAGTTTTAAGGGTTAAAATCCTTTTCCAAAACCTGTTGAGTTTTCTTTTCCACCAGAAAAAAGATTCCTTTACTTCCTATTATTTAGGCACAACAGAGACCACATAATTTAATTAACAAGGCTTTCAATTATGGAATTAATTTATAATTTTCGAAATTAATATCCACCATAATTAATTACGAATTATTCCACTAAAAATTCGTAATTGCACTCCTTATTCAATTTCGAAATTCATCCATTAAATCTTATTTAACTCTCCATGTTAAGTTTCAGATACTAATCAATTAAATTAAATTACTAGCAATTTAATTTATTAATTATTTCATTTAGACTTTCGCTTAACTTATTTCATGTGTCGGATACAAAATTCACCGGTCGGGTTTACACATGAAAACTTATTAGCCTTCATAAAGGTGTATCATCAATCTCTAAACCGAGACATGGATTCCATCAACTGACTATTACTTCGCCAATGTACATTATTATTATCCAATTTACCAGGCATATTGACACACGAAAGAATTTCGCCTTTTAATAAATCAAAATAATAATAATATACACAGCTAATAATAATTATATCAAGATTAAAAGTATAAGTACATTTAATTGCTAGAGAGTTTATTTTATTAAGTCAGTATAAAATACGTGTCTCTACTTGGTCCGTTTAATACATACAAAATGTATTAGCACAAGAAGTTGGAATTAAACTATTACTATAATCAAGATAAATTATATTTAATCTTGTGCTACAATCATTCCTGATGGTTTGTCCAATTCCATCATTAGATTGTGAACTCAAACTTTATACTTATAAGAACCGATAGTTTAATCTTCCATGTAAAAGCTAAACTCTATACACTAAATTATCTACTATATAGGCAAATGACACAAACTAATATATGATCTATTTAAAACTTTATTAAAACTGAATAAATAATTATTTTATAATAAATATTATATCTAAACCAAACTCATGATTAATAGTATATATCCCAACAATCTCTCACGAACTTTTAACCATAACAATTATTAGAATATAATATATCCAAATGCATTGGTGAGCAGTATATGCTCCAACAAAAGCCTCACCCGTATTGGCTTTGACGAATTGCCTCATGTCCAAGCTATGTGGATTGGTTTAAAATGAAAGTGGAAAAAGTGATAAGATTGTGAATAATAAAAAAAAAATAATGACATTGGTTAATATAACGAATAAACTTTGACTGAAGAATTTTTTGAGGGAACTGCTATTGGTGGAAAAAAGATAGAGAAGTTGAGGAGGAGAAATTTTATTACCATACATTTTTCGTTTTTTCCCCCCTGTTTTCTTTCCTTATTTTTCTTTTTCTTCTTTTCTTTCTCCCCACCCCCCCTCTTTCTTTTCCTTTCTCTCCTTTATCTTTTTTTCTTTGTGCAAATTGGCGCTCCGCTCCTCTTTCCATTTGATTGACCAAAGTACTCCATTCTTCCAGATTTTCTGTAAATTTACAGACTTATTTTCTTTGTCTTGCTATACATTGTTCTTACATTTTAAAATGATCACCAAACTTTTTATATAAATTCAATGAAGAAACTGTAATAGAATATGTTTTATTTTTCAACAGCACTAACAACATGTGCCATCAAAGAGACCAATAATTTAATATTTATTTATAAAAGAAAAAACAAGCACATGTAGTAGATGAATAAAATCTCCAAATTCAATATTTTCAATCCCTGCCAAAGCTCTTAGGATTTGACCATGTATACGAGCTAGGAAGGCTTCTTGTTCTCCTTGGTAGATGTGTTTCTCAAGAAATATGTCCATTAACTGAGAATACAAGAAACTGAAAAAGTTATATATGGTGTTCTAAGGTATTATAGAAAGCATCAAATATCAAATACTGTCACATTTCCCATTTAAGGAAACAAAGGTATATTAAAAAAAAAAAATGACATCGCCATATCCAACCTAATGAATCAAAAGAACAATCCATCAATTTAAACAATCAAATCTTTATTTTAGGGAGGGAAAGAGAAAGCCGATATTCAATAGAGCCTTATAGACCTTCCTATTAAACCTTCCCATTACCTACTTTAAATTTTGTTTGAGAGTACACAGTATTCACCGCTGTAAAGCTTTATGAATTGGATTTTATTCATTGTCGAGTGTCTTTTGAAAGTAGCAGTTCTATACTTTTATTAATTGTTGCAATCTTTGTAAATCCTTTAAATTGCAACTGTTGCAGCCGTTTTTAGAAGAACACGACTGGTGAGTTTTTAATTATCATATTAGGAGAACTTAAATAATACAATAGCAGTTACTTTTATTAATTGTTGCAACCGTTGTGCATCCTTTAAAATTGCAATCGTGCTAATTTACTTAATTAGAAACAAAAGAAAATGGCAAAAATTTGAGAAAAAAGATAAATAAGAATCCTAATCTAAGAGACACTACTAGAAATTCGGCAAAAAACGACCAAGATCGACCAGTCAAAAAATCAGCCAAAAAACCGATCAAAGTTGATCGGTTTTTCAAAATATTTTATTTTTTAATATTTTTTTACAGAACCGACCAACTTTGGTCGGTTTTCTTTGGCGCAAAAATGCGGGAAACTATTTTTGAGTCCCGCGAAATTTATTTTTCAAGAAACCAACCAACTTTGATTGGTTTTTTAATTAAAATAAATAAAAATTAACATTAAAAAAATCGACCGAGATGGCATCTCACTCTGAGCCTCACTTTGGCCTGCTCTGGCTGGAGGCACCTGAATGTTACCCTCGCCCACAGCTATATCAAGCCGTTTACTAATCGCTTGCTTCCTAGTCGAAGGCATCGCTGAAAGAAATCAATGTGAATATTAGATATGAACATTTACGACTCAACTCTACGAACGATCTAGATTTAGGAAGAAGGTAACAACCCTAGATGTCACGTAGCCTCCTGATTATAAATGTGGCGCGCTACACATCCATAATCAAAACTCTACTAGACACGGCTCATAGACAATCCTAGGACAGACTTGCTCTGATACCAAGTTTGTCACGACCCAACTGGAGGGTCATGACTAGCACCCGGGCCATACTTGCCGAGCACCAACGTACATTTTATCTAACCTTCCTTATTATCTTTAAGGGCCGACAAGATCAATATAAATAGTAGACATGGATCATGAACATCCAACAATGAAAGATAATGTCATGAACATACATAACATGGGACGACAAGACTGTCAAGAAACTATATATAAGGTACGAGCTATCATGATGCCATGAAAGACTATACAACAAAAATCAGCCGAAAAGGCATTCTAAACCATACATAAGTCGACACCTGTCTATGAGCCTCTAAAAGAACATAAGTGCTACAACATTGCCGGAACAGGGCCCCGACATACCCATAAGGTCTATAACAAAAATGCATACCAAGACCACGGCAAGTCCGGAGAAGGGATCTCGCCAATAACCGCTGAACTGGACAGCCTACTGTGGTGGGGGAGCTACGTCTACCTGTCTATCAGGACCTGCAGCACGACATACAGCGTCCACAAATAAAAAGGACGTCAGTACGAATAAAGTACTGAGTATGTGAGGCAAGAAAGCATAAGTAAGAACAATAATGTAAACATGGATAGAGAATATACAACCTGTGACATCTGGGTACCTCTGAGGGCTACTGACATGAAATACATGATACATACATATATATACGTAAACTTTTAAAACATACGCCTTTGTGGGCATCACCATCATCATATCGTACCCGGCCATAATAGGCTCGGTAAAATGTACCCGGCCATCATAGGGCTCGGTAGAATCGTACCCGGCCACGTGGAGCTCGGTAAAACCCAACTGATCAGTGGTTGCACAATAGGTGCCATACCCGGCCAACTATAGCGCGGCTCGGTAGAGTAAAATAGATACATATATATGATGCATGCTGGACTCATTGGAATCACATTTTGAACCTTTCGGAGTGACGTAAGGTCGGTATCCTTCGTACACGTTATTAGGATTAACTCTTCATCAAGAAACTTATAAGAATCAGGAACTACCAACAACATTGATAATATAAGAATAAGAGAAGTAACATCAATACCAATCGTTTCATAAGAAGGGCAGCAATGTAAGTACTGCTAGCTTCTAAGAGTAGAGTATCTTTGGGAGCTCGTTCATTACATTATGTACAATCGGAGTCGTGCAAAAGAATGAAGGGGATAGCCTCACATACCTTGTATATACTGCCCAACCTCAAGCTATGCAAATATCACGACTCCTTAGTCTACAATAAGACAAATGACACTATCATTATCGTTTAAGCGTCGTAACTATTATGTATCGACCACAACCTATTTTACGATGAAACGGACAGCACCTTCCCTATTTATATGACTTCCCACAAGTAAATACAATCACCAAACAGCCCAAACAACATCATTAATAATCATATTGAGCCTCCAAAATAGTCCACCAACCAACAACATTACTACCAAGCTTTTCGATATATATTTCACAAGTTCTAGCTTCAACGACTTAGCTGCAACTTGGATAATCTTAAATATATATAGAGTAAGAGGTTCCTTACCTTTAAACAGAAAGAACAACTCCAATTTGACCTTAATTTTCCACGAAATATCCCTTCAATTCTGCCACAAGAACAAGGAAGCGAAACTAGCAATTAATTCGGGTTTTTCGGCACTAGAATTACTTTAGAAGACTTGAAATCACCTAGGGTTGATATTAAAAACTTGAAGGTGTATTTACAGGACATAAAACACTTAAAACAACCTCCCACACGAGCTGGAACAACACAAAAATCAGCAACAACAAGAAGAACAAGAAACTTACTAGCGCCACGGGATTCCCGACATTTGATTTGTGTTGTTTGCCCTTTGTTTGGGTCTTGGATCATGAGAGAACCTTGAGAGACTGTTTTTAGGGTTATAAGGTCTGAATATACTGAAAAATAATGACTTAAAACGGGGTTGAGGTATCTTATATATGTCCATATGTCTTAAACTGCCTTTGTGGGCCCCATAGAGAGCAGCTTGGCGCACTCTCGCGAAAACGCGAATATCTCTCTATTCTGAGATCGTATCAACGAACGGTTTAATGCGTTGGAAACTAGACTCATAGATATTCAATTTTATAGGTAGATCACCCCATAATTCCAAGCACATTGGGAGAAAAATACAGTAACATTTGACCTAAAGTTTAAGTAAAATTATAAACCTAAGTTGCGACAACTTTTATCGACTTTTGTTTCATAACTCGCTTGACTTCAAGACTTATGATGCGGATATTATATGATTCAAATACATTAAAACAAGACCTCTTGGGACAGTTAATCACCTCTAGTGTTACCCGAAAATACGGGTTACAACATCCTTGATTCGTTTAACTTCTAATATTTGTTAACCACTCTTATACACCCTTGTATCGTTTAAGACCAATAGGATTAACTTCTTATCATCTCAAAGATAATCTCTTCTTGGATTTACATCGACTAACTTACGACGTGATCTATGGTATGCGAATTTGGGTTGTAACACTCTCTCCCCCTTAGGAACATTCGTCCTCGAATGTAAGGGTTTATGGGGTGTCTAACTCATCGTGGATTCCGACGGAGATTTCTGGCTGAGTTTCCCCCATAAAATGGACACTAGCCAAACTTGCAAGCAGTTAAACCCAACCTATGGCCTTACAAGACTATACAAAGCATTATGGATATGTACATTATCTGCATATCACCATTTTGTATTAAAAAAAGAGTATTCACAAGCTATTGCTTACCTCATAGAGCCGTTTCACCTTATAATGCGTCCTTCTTTCCCCCGGCATCCTCGTTATCTTCACTCTGGAATAGGTAAGGGTATTTAGACTTCATCTCCTCTTCTGCTTCCCATGTCATTTCTTCTATATTCTTGTTCCTCCATAATACTTTCACGGAAGCTACATCCTTTGTTCTCAGCTTGCGGACTTGTCGATCTAATATAGCCACTGGCACTTCATCATATGATAGATCCTTTGTAACTTGTACATCTTTGATAGGGACGACCCGAGAAGGGTCTCCAATACATTTCCTCAACATAGATACATGGAATACCGGGTGGACAAATTCCAATTCAGATGGCAATTCTAACTCGTAAGCAACCTGTCCAATTCGTCGAAGAATTTTGTACGGCCCAATATACCGCGGACTCAACTTACCCTTCTTCCCAAAACGCATAACACCCTTCATCGGCGAGATCTTCAGGAAAACCCAATCACCAACCTCAAATTCCAGATCACGACGTCGGACGTCGGAATAAGACTTTTGCCTGCTTTGTGCCGTCCTCAGTCGCTCTTGTATCACTTTCACCTTCTCAATGGCTTGGTGAATCAAATCTGGCCCATATAATTCTGTCTCACCGACTTCGAACCATCCAACTGGTGATCTACATCTCCTCCCGTACAGTGCCTCATACGGGGCCATTTTAATACTGGAATGGTAGCTATTATTGTAGGCAAATTCTATAAGTGCCAGATGGTCATCCCAATTCCCCTTGAAATCTAGAACACATGCTCGTAGCATATCTTCAAGCGTCTGGATGGTACGTTCAGCCTGTCCGTCAGTCTGCGGATGGAATGCAGTGCTGAGATTTACTTGTGTGCCTAAACCCTTCTGAAAAGACCTCCAAAAGTTAGCCGTAAATTGAGCTCCTCGGTTTGATATAATAGATACCGGCACACCATGAAGCCTAACAATCTCCTTGATATACAACTTCGCATAATCTTCAGCCGTGTAAGTTGTCTTAACTGGCAGAAAATGGGCAGATTTTGTAAGTCGATCAACTATCACCCAGATGGAGTCAAACTTATGATAAGAGCGAGGTAATCCAATAATGAAGTCCATATTAATCACCTCCCATTTCCAGGTCGGAATCTCTATATTCTGAATCAATCCACTAGGTTTTTGATGCTCGATCTTTACTTGTTGACAATTAGGACACTGGGCTACAAATTCTGCAATAGACTTCTTCATGTTATCCCACCAATACTGCTCCTTAATGTCATGATACATCTTTGTCGAGCCAGGATGGATAGAATATCGGGACTGGTGAATCTCAATCATAATCTTCTCTCGCAACCCTGCCACACTAGGTACACATAATCGGCCCTGGTATCTTAGTGTCCCATCTCCTCCGATCTTGAAAGCTGTAATCTTACACTGCTGAATTCCCTCTCTCAATCTTACTAAGGTAGGATCTTCATATTGCCGTGCTTTTACCTCGGCTACCAAAGATGATTCTGCTGTATTCTGTACAGTAACACCTCCGTCATCAGAGTCCAACAATCTGATTCTCATATTGGCCAGCTGGTGAAGCTCTTTGGTCAACCCTTGTCTACCTGCCTCAATATGTATTAAGCTTCCCATTGACTTACAGCTGAGAGCGTCTGCCACAACATTAGCTTTACCGGGATGGTACAATATCTCGACATCGTAGTCTTTCAGTAATTCAAGCCACCTACGCTGCCTCAAATTCAACTCCTTCTGCTTGAAGATGTATTGTAAACTCTTGTGATCTGTGTAGATGTCAACATGGACGCCGTATAAGTAGTGCCGCCATATCTTCAAAGCATATATTACTGCAGCCAATTCCAAATCATGAGTCGGGTAATTCTTTTCATGCTTCTTCAATTGTCTTGATGCATAAGCAATCACCTTCCCACGTTGCATCAATACGCGCCCCAAACCTATACCTGAGGCATCACAATATACCACATAACCTTCTGTTCCTTCTGGGAGAGTGAGCACTGGCGCGGATGTCAATCGATTCTTTAGCTCCTGAAAACTATGTTCACAAGCATCAGACCACTGGAACTTGGTAGCTTTCTGTGTTAACTTAGTCAATGGTGCTGATATAGAGGAAAACCCTTCTACAAACCGCCTATAATATCCTGCTAGCCCCAGGAAGCTGCGGACTTCTGACGGTGTTGTAGGTCTCGGCCAATTCTTCACTGCATCGATCTTCTGAGTGTCGACACTAATACCCTCATCAGATATCACATGGCCAAGGAATGCTACTGAGTTCAACCAGAATTCACATTTAGAGAGCTTAGCATATAACTTATGATCCTGAAGGGTCTGTAATACTATCCGCAAGTGGCCCGCATGTTCCGCCTCCGAACGAGAATACACCAGAATGTCATCAATGAATACGATCACGAACACATCAAGATAGGGCCTGAATACACTATTCATGAGATCCATAAAAGCTGCTGGGGCATTTGTTAGCCCGAACGACATCACCAAGAACTCAAAATGCCCATATCTTGTCCGGAAGGCCGTCTTTGGAATATCCTTCTCCTTAACCCTCACCTGATGATACCCTGAACGCAAGTCAATCTTGGAGAAATACTTGGCACCCTGGAGTTGGTCAAACAGGTCATCAATTCTTGGAAGTGGATACTTGTTCTTTATTGTAAACTTATTCAACTGTCGATAATCGATACACATCCTTAACGACCCATCTTTCTTCCGCACGAACAAGACTGGCGCACCCCAAGGTGAAGTGCTAGGCCTAATGAAACCCTTATCCAGCAAGTCCTTCAACTGTGCCTTCAACTCTCGCAACTCTGCCGGGGCCATCCTGTATGGAGGGATAGAGATCGGTTGAGTGTCAGGCAATGCATCAATGCTAAACTCAATCTCCCTTTCAGGAGGAAGGCCTGGGAGTTCATCTGGGAAAACATCTGGAAATTCATTGACCACGGGGATTAATTGTAGAGTAGGCGGCTTCGCCTCCGCATCCCTAACGCGAACAAGATGATAAATGTAACCTTTTGAGATCATCTTCCTTACCTTAAGATAGGAAATAAACCTACCTTTCGGCGTAGCAATGTTCCCCTTCCATTCAATGGCGGGTTCACAAGGAAACTGAAACCTAACCATCTTCGTACGATAGTCAACATTTGCATAGCATGAGGCTAACCAGTCCATTCCTATTATCATATCGAAATCAACCATTTCTAACTCAAATAAATTTGCCGAGGTTTGACGACTACAAATCATCACAGTGCAACCTTTATAAACCCTTCTAGCAATCACAGAATCTCCTATCGGAGTGGATACCGCAAGTGGTTTACTTATCAATTCAGGTTCAATGCCAAACTTATTAGCCACAAAGGGTGTAACATATGATAAGGTAGATCATGGATCAATTAGCGCATATACATCATAAGAAAACACAGACAATATACCTGTAACAACATCCGGAGATGACTCGAGATCTTGTCGACCTATTAGAGCATAGGTTCGATTTTGAGCACCACTCGAACTCGGCACTGAACCTCTACCTCTACCACGACCTGTCGACTGTTGAAAACCTTGTGCTGGAGGTCGAACTGATGAGGAAGAACCAGACACAGATCCAGTCGGTTGAGCCATACCACCACCTCCTCTGTTAGGACAATCCCGCATCATATGGCCACGCTGTCCGCAAGAATAGCACGCATCGGAACCTCGACGGCACAGTCCAAAGTGGGCCTTGCCGCACTGATCACAACGAGGTGTTGGGGGTCTCGTCTGACTAGTATCTCTATGAAATTGTGAGCCTGATGCCCTCGAACTCTGACCTGAACCAGAATAGGTAAATCGATCATACCGAGGCCTCTGAAACTGTGGAGGAGCACTAGCTACAGGTGGCGCCGAACTCCTCGAAGATTGGGGCCTGATACTGCCTCTGAACTCATCAGAATACCCTGCAAATCTTGCCCTCTTATGCTGGCCCCTATCCTGCTCCCTATCTGCCCTTTGCTGGCGCTTACGATCCTCTAGGGTCTGGGCATAAGCCTGAATACGGGAAATATCCATGCCCTTCTACCAAGGAGGCTGTTGTGCACTCATTTATCAGATGTGGTCCCAACCCGTTCACGAACAGATGCACCCTATCACTCATCTCGGACACCATATGGGGAGCATACCTTGCTAAAGAATCAAACTGTATACTATACTCTCGTACACTCATATTACCCTGTCGAAGGTTCAAGAACTTATCAGTTCTAGCTCGTCGTATCTCAACTGGCAAGTAGTGACAAAGAAAGGCCTCAGAAAATTCCTTCCACACGGCTGGAGGAGCGTTCGGACCCCTAGATCTCTCCCAACTATCATACCAGAAAACCGCTAAATCCCGTAACCGATAAGAAGCCAACTCTACTGCCTCCGTATCACTAGCATGCATAACCCGCAATGTACGATGAATCTGATCAATAAATATTTGTGGGTCCTCCTTGGGGTCTGATCCGGTAAACACTGGAGGGTCTAGATTAATAAAATCACGAACTCTCGCACTAACCGGTTTATCAGCAGCACCGGTATTCTGCCTATGAGCCTGAGCAGCTACCAAGCTAGTCAACAATTGCACCGCACTGCGCATATCATGGTCTGTAGTGCCAGACGGAGGAACTGGATGTACTGGGTGCCTTCTAATATCCTCGGGAGGAGACAGAGAGGTATGAGACGGCATCTCACTCTGAGCCTCACTATGGCCTGCTCTGGCTGGAGGCACCTGAATGTTACCCTCTCCCACAGCTGTATCAAGCCGTTTACTAATCGCTTGCTTCCTAGTCGATGGCATCGCTGAAAGAAAACAAGGTGAATATTAGATATGAACACTTACTACTCAACTCTACGCACGATCTAGATTCAGGAAGAAGGTAACAACCCTAGATCTCACGTAGCCTCCTGATTATAAATGTGGCGCGCTACACATCCATAATCAAAACTCTACTAAACACGGCTCATAGACAACCCCTAGGACAGACTTGCTCTAATACCAAGTTTGTCACGACCCAACTGGAGGGTCATGACTAGCACCCGGGCCATACTTGCCGAGCACCAATGTACATTTTATCTAACCTTCCTTATTATCTTTAAGGGCCGACAAGATCAATAAATAGTAGACAAGGATCATGAACATCCAACAATGAAAGATAATGTCATGAACATACATAACATGGGACGACAAGACTGTTAAAAAACTATATATAAGGTACGAGCTATCATGATGCCATGAAAGACTATACAACAAAAATCAGCCGAAAAGGCATTCTAAACCATACATAAGTCGACACCTGTCTATGAGCCTCTAAAAGAACATAAGTGCTATAACATTGCCGGAACAGGGCCCCGACATACCCATAAGGTCTATAACAAAAATGCATACCAAGACCACGGCAAGTCCGGAGAAGGGATCTCGCCAATAACCGCTGAACTGGACAGCCTACTGTGGTGGGGGAGCTACGTCTACCTATCTATCAGGACCTGCAGCACGACATGCAGCGTCCACAAATAAAAAGGACGTCAGTACGAATAAAGTACTGAGTATGTGAGGCAAGAAAGCATAAGTAAGAACAATAATGTAAACATGGATAGAGAATATACAACCTGTGACATCTGGGTACCTCTGAGGGCTACTGACATGAAATACATGATACATACATATATATACATAAACTTTTAAAACATACGCCTTTGTGGGCATCACCATCATCATATCGTACCCGGCCATAATAGGCTCGGTAAAATGTACCCGGCCATCATAGGGCTCGGTAGAATTGTACCCGGCCACGTGGAGCTCGGTAAAACCCAACTGATCAGTGGTTGCACAATAGGTGCCATACCCGGCCAACTATAGCGCGGCTCGGTAGAGTAAAATAGATACATATATATGATGCATGCTGGACTCATTGGAATCACATTTTGAACCTTTCGGAGTGACGTAAGGTCGGTATCCTTCGTACACGTTATTAGGATTAACTCTTCATCAAGAAACTTATAAGAATCAGGAACTACCAACAACATTGATAATATAAGAATAAGAGAAGTAACATCAATACCAATCGTTTCATAAGAAGGGCAGCAATGTAAGTACTGCTAGCTTCTAAGAGTAGAGTATCTTTGGGAGCTCGTTCATTACATTATGTACAATCGGAGTCGTGCAAAAGAATGAAGGGGATAGCCTCACATACCTTGTATATACTGCCCAACCTCAAGCTATGCAAATATCACGACTCCTTAGTCTACAATAAGACAAATGACACTATCATTATCGTTTAAGCGTCGTAACTATTATGTATCGACCACAACCTATTTTACGATGAAACGGACAGCACCTTCCCTATTTATATGACTTTCCACAAGTAAATACAATCACCAAACAGCCCAAACAACATCATTAATAATCATATTGAGCCTCCAAAATAGTCCACCAACCAACAACATTACTACCAAGCTTTTCGATATATATTTCACAAGTTCTAGCTTCAACGACTTAGCTGCAACTTGGATAATCTTAAATATATATAGAGTAAGAGGTTCCTTACCTTTAAACAGAAAGAACAACTCCAATTTGACCTTAATTTTCCACGAAATATCCCTTCAATTCTGCCACAAGAACAAGGAAGCGAAACTAGCAATTAATTCGGGTTTTTCGGCACTAGAATTACTTTAGAAGACTTGAAATCACCTAGGGTTGATATTAAAAACTTGAAGGTGTATTTACAGGACATAAAACACTTAAAACAACCTCCCACACGAGCTGAAACAACACAAAAATCAGCAACAACAAGAAGAACAAGAAACTTACTAGCGCCACGGGATTCCCGACATTTGATTTGTGTTGTTTGCCCTTTGTTTGGGTCTTGGATCATGAGAGAACCTTGAGAGACTATTTTTAGGGTTATAAGGTCTGAATATACTGAAAAATAATGACTTAAAACGGGGTTGAGGTATCTTATATATGTCCATATGTCTTAAACCGCCTTTGTGGGCCCCATAGAGAGCAGCTTGGCGCACTCTCGCGAAAATGCGAATATCTCTCTATTCCGAGATCGTATCAACGAACGGTTTAATGTGTTGGAAACTAGACTCATAGATCTTCAATTTTATAGGTAGATCACTCCATAATTCCAAGCACATTGGGAGAAAAATACAGTAATATTTGACCTAAAGTTTAAGTAAAATTATAAACCTAAGTTGTGACAACTTTTATCGACTTTTGTTTCATAACTCGCTTGACTTCAAGACTTATGATGCGGATATTATATGATTCAAATACATTAAAACAAGACCTCTTGGGACAGTTAATCACCTCTAGTGTTACCCGAAAATACGAGTTACAACATCCTTGATTCGTTTAACTTCTAATATTTGTTAACCACTCTTATACACCCTTGTATCGTTTAAGAACAATAGGATTAACTTCTTATCATCTCAAAGATAATCTCTTCTTGGATTTACATCGACTAACTTACGACGTGATCTATGGTATGCGAATTTGGGTGTAACACAATGTTGGTCGGTTTTTACCAGATTTCTAGTAGTGAGAGATGCCAAGTCACCTCTTCAACTTTGGTCGGTAATTTTATTTTTTAATAAAACCGACCAACTTTGATCGGTTATTTTCGTGCGAAAATACAATTAAAGAGTATAAATCAAATAAACGACAGTTTTAAAATAAAATGCATCAATGGTCTAGTGGTAGAATAGTATCCTGCCACAGTACAGACCCCGGTTCGATTCCCAGATGGTGAATTTTTTGATTAGATAATTAAATACCGACCAACTTTGGTCGGCTTTTTTGCAATATTTTTTTTTTGAATTTAATTGACCGACCAACTTTGGTCGGTATGCCTTTCCGACCCCTAAAATACCGTCCACACATAAATAGTCGCGTTTTTGATGGTTATTGACCATTACCGACCAAAATTGGTCGGTTTTTATCAGATTTCTAGTAGTGAAAGGTGCCAAGCCACCTCTTCAATTCCCTCCTTTATATATATATATATATATATATATATATATATATATATATATATATATATATATAAACACGTGCGTTGCACCTGTAGTCCATATCAATTTTCACAAAATGTATATCAAAATAATTGTGATTACAAGTATATTGTATATAATAGCTTTTGTTTGAAATAGAATTATAAATTAAACTGTAGAAAAAGTTACCTCTACAATATTGATTATTTTAGGTATAATTATATTAGTTTTATTTTATGAATACGAATATGTAATGTTGGTATATGTTTTATCCTGTTATCTCGATTCGCTTTATTATTACCATAACTCTCAGATATAAATATCCCTTTTATACTATAATACATAGTTGTTCATGTGATAATTTTATATGTTTTACAAATTATTTAACCATGAATTTTATCTAATGCCAAAAAAAAAAATGCATTGAAAATTATTTTAGTAAGAAATTGCACACCTATCATTCATTTTCTGACAGGAAATGTTGTATTTTGTTTAAAATATCTTTCTGTTCCTTCTTTGTTGGTTTTAAATAGAGAAGCTCGTACTATAGCCCCTTAAAAAGTAAGATGTTTCGCTAGAATACAACTTCTATTAGAAATACAATTCTGACTAATAATAGAGAGCAAAATTTTGTGAGAATTTTGCTCACATAGCCATACGTGAAACATCATCAGCTAAGCTTTCATTCCAAAATGTCCGTATGAATACATACATAGAAATGAGAATCAAATAAAAAAAACTAAAATTAACACTCAATGAACATATACTACCATAATTGCTACAACAGTTTTGAGTGACCCGAATTAATATGGACTCAGAAACTTTTACATATACAGTCCAAAAATTATGCACCAAATAAAGAAAAAAGAAGATGAAAACGTTACATGAACCAATTACTTCATACTTTAGTAGAGAAATCATGTCTTGCCGTAGACGCTAAGCTTTGCTTCTTTCTTTAAATATCAAACAGGGTATAAGCAAAATGCGTGAAAGTTTGCTTGTAGAATGCTTTGACATTGTCTAGGCACATAAGGATGAAGAGTATTATAACGTCATTAGCAAAGAAGAAACAACATCACAATAATGAGATGGCAAATACGACTTATCGGTTTCTATAACGGATGAATCATTTAATAATTTATTTAAGAGAATAAAAATAATACTATTGACACCTTATTCTTTGGGTTGTGTTCTAAATATATTGAATTAGAAACAATTCAAAGGTTGATGATGCTTAGAATTCTTAAGAAATTCTAGAACGTAGGATTTCCAATTAACAACATTCAGTAACTATTATTTAATATTTAATAGGAGGTTACTAATTAATGGTGAAAGTCAAAGGGCTACCAATTGCCATGTTTGTCTTTATTTCAATTAAATATTTAAATTTTTTAATTAATTTTATTAGTATGTATATTTACTTTTTTTTTTTGTACAAAATTATATTTGAAATGATATCATATTGAAGGGTATTACAGTCATTTAGTTTTATAGGGTTATTTTAGTCTTTTAAGTTTCTAGTTTGTTCTTCATGCTTTATAATATAGTACTAATTTCTATGAACGTGCGTTGCACGATAACAATGACATGTTGATGTTTGATCGCTAAAAAATTTCACTTTCTGATTGCAGGGCCTCTAAATACATATGCAATAATGTTTTATCACTTAATATTCATGGATATCGTTTTAAAAAAATTGAGTAGCATGCATGTATTATTTGTTCGTAGAAGTGGTAACTAAAAGAAGTAAAAGAAGCTTTGTCATACAATATAGAAGAAAAATAAAATTAACTCGTTAAGGGACAACTTGTTTATTTTTAGTCAATTAATAATTTTGTTACACCAAATATGAAAGAAGGAAGGTAAACGTAATATCGTGAATCACAAAGGAGGTTAGTGTTATGAAGCCAAACCTGAAGGGATATCTTTGAAATTATCTCTATTTAATATTATTTAAAATGCAAATTGTGTATCGATTGGCAAGTACAGTATAGATATGTATTAGAATAGAATTTATGAGATCTTTGGACAACTTGCTTTAGGCTTTTATATTTTAAAATAAATTCTTTAGAAGAGTAAAATCCTTGATTATAGATGATTTTATTATACAATTATTTTAAGAAATACATAATATATGATAATATTATTTTTGTAACAGAAAAGAGAACTGGATAACTGATACTCTCCTAAGTCCCAATTTGTAGAACTATGCTAAATATTTATACCGATATTCTCATTGGGTTTGTTAAAGTGAAGCGTAAGATCAACCAAAACAAAGAAGATATCAATTTTTTAAATTACCTTTAAAGAAAGAACAACAATAGCAATGTAGTGCATGCTGATATACTTCATGAATTCTGCATTAAATATATTAAGTTAATCTTTAAGAGAAAATTCATGAAATTAAGAAATTAAATTACCTCTAGAAAGACATATGTCCTTTGAGTGCAACAACAGATGATGAAAGGCATTATTAAAGAATGTCATCACATCAAAACGGATAAATAATACACTGGAATAAGAAGCCAAGCTGACACAGTTTATTTTTCATTGAGATCGTTACAACATACAACTCCTTTTATTTTTAATCTCGAGAAGGAACTCATTTTATGAAATTATAAATTAAAAAATCTTAACCGAATTTAACATACAAAGCTGTTGAAGTAAATTAATCACTCCGTGAAAGCTCAAATGCTACTACATGCAATTGTGCACTTGCTTCCTCTGCATGTTTGATGCTTCGTTTATGTCTAAACCTGTTGAGTTAGATACATGAAACTAATATTTGAGAGAAAATTATATAACAAACAAAATTAACAAATTACCTCTAGAAGATTACAACAACAACAACAACAACAACCCAGTATAATCTCACTAGTGGGGTCTGGGGAGGGTAGTGTGTACGCAGACCTTACCCCTGCCATGAGATAGAGAGGCTGTTTCCAAATGGCCCTCAACTTCCTTCCCTCCAAGAACTCCCCACCTTGCTCTTGGGGTGACTCGAACTCACAACCTCTTGGTTGGAAGTGGAGGTTGCTTACCATCACAACCTCTAGAAGATTGATATTCCATAATAAGAAGTACAACCTAATTTGTTTGAGATAGATATAAATAAATTATACAAAGTGTCCTTCTCCATGTCGATAAGTGTTTGAAAGTGCTTGTGTCCATGTCGGGTTGGTACAGAACTTCCACATTAAGTAGAACACATATGGTAAATATATGAAAAGTTGGAACTTGATTGGTGTTAGAAGATTGTTCAAATTCATAATTATCTCCAACGTTATCACTTTTTAATTGAATTAGAAGTTCTCGATATTGGTAGAGTGGGAATTTATATGCACTCTAAGTGGAGTTTAAATTGGAAAAGAATTCCATCCTTGGGTAATATTTTAAATATTACAATTATATCCACCTATAATTCAAATATTTAAGGGCATCAAAGTCTATCAAAGTTTTAAGGATATTTTAGTCGTTCAACATTTAGTATAAATTATTCGTACTTTTATAATAAACTAGTTTCTATATACGTGCGTTGCACGTTAATAATGACATGTGATTATTTAGTTAATTATTTATATGAAGGGACATCAAATTAAATTAATAAGAAAAATATCAATAATAAAGCAAACCCTTAAAATATATGTATATGGAATGCGGCCATAATTTAAAATGCTGATAAATGTTATTACATATATTAGCATAATATATGAATTCAAACTGACTGGATATTATTACGTTATCAAATTAAAAAGTTTATGATAGAGAATATGGAACAGTGATTTCTTTTATAGAAGTGTTTGACTATGTTTTTCCAATGGATTTAGACAATATAATAAGTTCTCCAATTAAATTAGTAATAGGAATGGATTCAGACAATATAAAACTTTGTCAAATATAAAAATCTTTAAGAAGTATAACAAGTTCCTAGAGGTATTAGTATTAGGTTTAGGATTCGGACAATATAATAAGTGGTTATCAAATATAGGAATTTTTAGAAAGTATAACGTGTTCCCGAGAGATATTGATATTAGGTTTAGGGAATAGACTATGAATATGCTAACGTGTAGTATATACTTAGTAAAAAATAAAAGTTAGATTATTATAGGTTCTTTTAGACTTGAAAAACCACTAAATACATACGGAAAACAAACATGAATTATTTTTCTAGATATAGATGATTTTTGGTGGTATTAACATAACGATGACGTTGGAAATTGGAATATAAACTTATACTCTAAATATGATTTTGATCCTCCAAATATTTTTTTGCTTGAAATATAGTTGTTCCCCAGTGGGTCCTATTGTTATCGTGTTTGTTGTTTCAAGGGAACTAAATGCCAATCATATTGCTATAATACGTAATTTTGAACATAAAACCACTGTTTTGTTTTGTCCAACGTTATACGATTCTAAATGCAAACAATTTTCAATTATAAATAAGAAAAAAGCTATTCGAGAGCTAATATACATGTCGAGAAGTTTGTTAAAAACTTTGTTAACTTTTTTAGCAGCAGTACAAAGCTTAAGATGGAGAATTTGGAAAAGTGACCTCTATTATAAAAGTGTTTTGACTCTTCCTTTTTCAAAATGGATACATGCAATAAGTCAAAATCAGATTGAACTGTGAATACCTATAGTTCAAATAGAAAAAGAAAAGGAGTCAAGTTCTGGTTGTAAAGTATACTATCTAGTCTTGTTGTCCACTAAGAATTAGGATTGCTGCAGGATTGCCATCCAAAAAGAAACCATTGATCTCTAAAGGTATAAAATTTAAATATAAATACTATATCAATGTAAAAGACTTTGATATCCAAAACTAAAAACTATGATGAAAAATAAAGAAGCACAACATAAAAATAATTACAATAAAAGTTAAGATGCCATTATTTTTCTCTCTAATTCATATACATGACCCTAAAGTATTAGTACTCAATTACCAAAAAACGAGAACAATAGAAAAAACTAATAATACAAGAAAATTACTTCTTTCTACATCAATATCTTTAATATTGAATAATGTGGAACAACTATATCTTTTATAAGAATAACTGGCTTATTCTTTTTCTATATGGATTCATGTAAGAAATCCTATACAAATGGGAGAAGATTAAATAAGGAAGTATTGTTGTCAAAAAAGGAATAGGCTAGCAAAAAAAGTAGGCGGTGAGGAGTAGCGTCCAAAAATCCAAATCTTCCATATTGTTGCCCAACAAGCAAGAAGAAGCATGCAACGAGGAGAAAGTCCAAAATAAAAAGAATTTGACCCAAAATCGGCTACGTAGCGTTGGTGTATGCGTAGTTTAAATGGAAAGAAAAATCAGCCTCGGGTGATTTATAATTATATCCTTAAATTATACAAATATTTAAGGTTATAAAAGTCGACCAATATTGCGAGGTTATTTTAGTCGTTCAACATTTAGCATAAATTATTCGTATTTTTAAAATAACTAGCTTTAGTGTACGTGTGTTGTACGTGAATTTTTATATTTGTCAATAAAAGTATATAGAATATAGATTTAAAAATAATTATGAATATAAACTTTAACTCATAATAAGGATTAAACAAGATAGGAAAATTTAATCTTTAACTTAATTCTCTGACTAAAATAAAATAATAACTAAATTGCTTTCAACTACTGTAAACAAACCGTGTTCATAAGCTAAAATATTCAGTAGTATTCTTCTATAATTTATAAATATTTATTAACCTTGCTTGGTGGTCTAATAACTATGGAGGGAATTACAAATGTCATAATGCACTTCAAAGTATCTATAACTAACATTTACATTTTACGTTCCTTTATTATATTTATATTTACGTTAACTTCTCTTCAAATATATACATTATAAAGAGTCTTAGCAAGAAAATCATTGTTATTTGGTAAACCCTTAATTTAAATAATAACTGACTTCCTAAAACAAATTTAAAGTGACAATGATGTTCTACGTTGATACACAGAAAGAAAGGGGTTCAAATATTATTTAAAGGAAATAATTCTAGTTCAAATAAGGAAAAAATTAATAAGTACTAAAATTTTAGTTGATTTTAAAGTACTATATTTTAGGAAAATAATTAAATGACTATTCATAAATATTAGGGAACTAATTAAATAATTAATCCTATATATTAGAAAATTAATTAAATAATTATTTTATCTAGTGTGAACTCTATTTTTAAAGGGGTAAAAAAGACGAACGATATTTCGCTAAGGGCCTTCGTGCTTTTAATATAATATAGATAGATAGATAGATAGATAGATATAGAATATAGATATAGACATAGATAGATGATATATTGGAGTAATTAGTACTCCGTGTTAAATAGGAATTCTAACAAGTTGTACTAATTCCTTTATTAACTAGTGTAAAAATAAAATTCAAAAGCTTAGAAGGTTAGCCCCAGAAGGAAATAAATCAATCATGCAATCGAATTTCCGGCGGAGTAAAGGCTTTCGAAATAGAAGACTTAAAGAAAAGGAGAAGTGTAAATCTTAAAGGAGAATTTCCGGCATTTTACCTTCTTTCGTAAGCTAATTTGTACGAATCTAGATCAGTTGAATCAGTATATTTAATGATCAGCGATTAGCGCATGAGTTAGGCGAGCATCTTAGTAAATGCTTGAACGACGACAGTAGGTATCTATCACGGCGTGGGTTCAGTTAAAAGCGGTGAGCCTAATTTTAAACAAAAGAAAAAAATAGCAGTGACTTAGCTTCATCTCAATAATGGTACTTCACATGCTGACGGATCTGGAAAACAAAGGATACTTATCTTTCACTTCACGTTAGCTAATTCGGCATTCAGTTTCAGTTTGTCTGATTATACCCAACTCAACCTGGATTTACGTATTTGGAGATGTTCCTTCCTATTTCTCTACGTCCCATTACATTAATGTCACAGATTAAATTATAAATTCCATATTGTCGAATATTTGACACCACCATAACGCGTTCGAATTATATAATTCAGTTTCTTGTTCCTTTTCTGTTAACTACTTGCTACTTTAATAAGAAGCATTTTTCATTTTTTTAAGGTGACGATTCCTAAATAGTGGGATTATAAAAATATGAAAATGAGAGGACTATGAAATTTTGAACCTGTAATTAACAATTTGGTAATTGAAGAAGCAAGTAGAGGTCTTAATTGACTTTTAATATTTTGTATCCATTTTGGCTTTATTGTGTTATTTATTTCTCGTTTGGCCTAGGTATAAATTTTTCGAATAGCGTATCATGACCCAAATTTTAAGATACGCCAAACCTGTGATTTCCCTATCTTGACTTACCCGGAAGTGCCAAATATGCCAGTCAATGATGGTCAAATTAAATTTCTTGGCTTGTAAGCTCAATAGTAAGTATTGAGTGTATGATACTTCTAATAGTTTCAGTTATCGAGCGAACAAGTTTAAACTTTTCCCCAATTAGAAAATAAATCAATGTCTCTCCTTTATTTTTTTTAAAAAGTATGATAGAGTTCATCCTTGCTCAGTAATTAATATAGACACCTTGAAATCATTAACGTCACTATTATAACAACAACAACAACAATAACCCAGTAAAATCTCACAAGCAGGGTCTGGGGAGGGTAGAGTGTACGCAAACCTTAACCCTACCCCAAGGAGTAGAGAAGTTGTTTCCGATAGACCCTCGACTCAAGCAGACGAAAAAGACAATATATTAGTATCAATAGCAGAAGGCATAAAAATAATAACATAATCAAAAGTACCAGAAAATAGATGAAAAACAATAACAGTAGCACGTAAGAAAGGCCTGGTACTATGAAAAGTGAAACGGAAGTGTGGACACAACAATAACCACTACCACTCTAGGACACAACCCTGTCAGACTAGCCTCTCACCCGGTACGGAGTAGCAAAGAGCTCCGTTGCCCCCTATCCTACAACCCTAATGCTAGACCGCCACACTTTCTTATCAAGGGCCATGTCCTCGGAAATCTGAAGCCTCGCCATGTCCTGCCTGATCACCTCTCCCCAATACTTCTTGGGTCGCCCTCTACCTCTTCTTATACTTGTCAAAGCCAACCGCTCACATCTCCTTACTGGGGCGTTTGGACTCCTCCTCCGCACGTGCCCGAACCATCTGAGCCTAGCTTCCCGCATCTTGTCATCCATCGGGGCCACGCCCACTTTCTCCCGAATATCTTCATTCCTAATCTTATCCATCCTAGTGTGCCCGCATATCCACCTCAACATCCTCATTTCTGCTATTTTCATCCTCTGGATATGCGAGTTTGGCCCATACAACATGGCTGGTCTAACCACCGCTCTATAGAACTTACCTTTGAGCCTCAGTGACACCTTCTTGTCACATAGGACTCTAGATGCTAACATCCACTTCATCCACCCCACCCATACGGTGCGCAACATCTTCGTCGATCTCCCCATCCCCTGTATAACCGACCCAAGGTACTTGAAATTGCTTCGTTTGGGGATGACCTGTGATTCAAGCACCACGTCCATGCCTACTTCCCTCAACTCGGCGCTAAACTTGCACTCTAAGTATTCTGTCTTAGTTCTGCTAAACTTGAAACCTTTATACTCAAGGGCGTGTCTCCAAACCTCCAACCTCTCATTAATGTCACCTCGCGTCTCATCAATCAGAACTATATCGTCAACGAATAACATACACCATGGCACCTCCTCTTGAATATGGTGCGTGAGTGCATCCATTACCAATGCAAGTAAAAATGGGTTAAGCGCAGATCCTTGGTGCAACCCCATAACAACCGAAAAATGCTCGGAGTCGCCTCCCACCGTCCTAACCCGGGTCTTAGCTCCCTCTTACATGTCCTTAATCGCCCTAATGTAAGCAACCGGCACGCCTTTCGCCTCCATGCATCTCCAGAGAACCTCCCTAGATACCTTGTCACACGCTTTCTCCAGGTCAAATGATAAAAAAAAAAATTAAAAAGGGACTAGTATAATCATCATATCATTTTCATCAACATCTTAAAGTATTTTGTTTGAGGTGAAATGATTTACTTTATTGAGAAAAACACGCTACATCACCTTAACAAGTAATCCAAGATAAAATTTGGTGAAAATCAAGCCAACTAATAGATGATCAATGCGTACAATTAGCTACACTCAGCAACCTTTTTCTTGTTTTTCGTATGTATGGTAGTCCATCCAGCTAGTAATTTCAGTTACTTAGTTTGTTTATCTCTTGTGAGCACTTAATTTTTTATCGTGCTTGAATATTTCTCGCTCCCATCTTGTGAGCACTTAATTTTTTATCGTGCTTGAATATTTCTCGCTCCCATCTTTTTACGCGTGTCCTCACTCTTTGTCCCCCACATTTTGTCCCCGCTCCACTTTCTATTGTCCCTCATGCTTGCCCTCATGCTTGTCCCCCCACACTTTGTCCCCTCTCAACTTTTCCTTGTCCTCCCTGCTTGTCCCCCACTCACAAACTCCATACCACTCTCCCTACCCATTAAAAACAACCCCCAATTCCTTTCTTCTTAGAGGAGACGGACAGAACATCCCCTAGGAGGAGCCGCACCCCCCAAAAAGAGAAAGAACGGCCCAGCACTCATCCCTTTCTCTGCCTTCTGACCCCTATTCCCTTCAAAAGAAATCAGTCAAAATCTACACAAGAAAAGAATAAAAGGAACCACACACACACAAGAACAACAAAAAAACGACGGAGGAATTTAGCAAAACAAGATTGGACCACTCCATTTTTCACTTTGCCGTTGGTTTCTTTTTTCTTTTTCTTTTTTCGGTAAAAAAAGCAGAAAGATTACCACTACAAGCATAGGAGTCCCAATTCTTGTCGTTATAAATGAATTGAATTTGTTTTCCTCTTTTGGAGCACCCTTGCTGCATTTGCTGTCCTTTTTTCTGCTTTTCTCAAATGATGGAGTTTCGTTTGAGCCGAGGTTGATTCCAGTTCGATCGAGGTCTTGTTCGAGGTTCACGTTTCCGATCCTGTAAGCTTGGTATTGATGTGTTCTAAAAAGGCGTGGCTAATAGCTATTGATTTTGTACGTGAAGTTTCATTATAAATCGAAGAAAGTGTCGTATTGAGGTGCATTCTCAATCCTTCCTCTGTTATTTTGCTCCTTTTTAAATTCGTGTGTAGTTTTTGCTATAAGATTTGGATGAATGGTGATGATTTTTATTTAAATATATGTGTTTGTTTATGAGAAGTTCGTTGCTGATTTTTGTTTAAATCTGCTAATGGGTAGCTTATCCCTAAATTCTAGTTCTTATTGCTGTTGGAAATCCAATGCATTTGACCTTTTTGTCTTACCTATATTGTATTTATATATCTTATTCTACACCTTCTGTTGCTTGATTTGATATGAAGAATCAAAGCAGCACAGATAAAAGTGGTGTTAACTTTGACGAGTTGGTGATATGATTGTACGGTGTAGGAGTAAAATATGTATAAACCTTAGTGTCGGGACTTGTACCAAATGTTGGTAAGAGCAACTGACTGGTATTTGGGATATAAATGTGATGAACTAGCATAAAGTGACTAATATCTTGAGACAGGAGGAGTAAATAGCTTTAGGCGCGATTAATAAAGGTACGGTTCGCGTAGCATGATCACGATACGTAAATCCCAATTTGAGTGTACCTTTCACGTGACTCGATCATAACTCCAAATTAATTAATAATAAAAATCAACATGTTGTAGGTCGCAGGTATGTTTCACGTGACGCGATTCGCAATATGTACAAAAATAATGAGCGCGACATCGCGACTTATTTAAATATACTTCATAAATCCTAAAAGCAATTAAAACTCTATTAAAAGCGCGTAGAAAGTTAAAAATGCACAATAGGTTTTAAACATGTAATAAATCAGATAATTAGGCCAATTATTAATATTTCAGCGATCGTGCTAAAACTACAAAACTCGGGAGTGCCTCACACCTTCTCCCGGGTTAACAGAATTCCTTACCCGATCTTCTGGTTTCGCGGACTTTAAACGGAGTCAAATTTCCTCGATTTGGGATTTAAAATAAACCGGTGACTTGGGACACCATAAATTATCCCAAGTGGCGACTCTGAATAAATAAATAATCTCATTTCGATTAATGTCACTTTAATTGGAAAAACTCATATATCCCTTTGGAAAAAATGAGGTGTGATAGCTCTGGCGACTCTACTGGGGACAAGAACACAGAATCTCTGGTTCAGGGTTCAGAATTCGAGCTTAGAATAACTGTTATACCTGGCTTTTGTTTATTATTTGATTTTTTTTACGTGTTTGAGCCTAATGTGCTAAATGCCGCTTTTTACCGCTTTGCTATTGCTTGAACTGTATATAGAACTGTTACGAAACCCTTCTTCCCTCTGAGTCTTCTTATAGTTAGTTATGTTGTGTTTTTCTACCAACATCACAAAATTTCTGTCTTGAAATAAAGCCAGTTAGCCTACGAGCTTTTGGTGAAGGATTTAGTCACACATGCTTAGGCGGGAGAGCCGTTAGCTAGCCAGTGTTGTTCTCCTACTGGTGACACTTGACGCTCCTCGGCTCGGGTTGTCCGCCCGGGTAAGCCAGGTCTAGATACCATCTCCTTTAGGATTTGAAAACTTAGAAGAACAAGCCACAAGCAATGAATATCCCTAGTAGGCTACGCTTTATTTGCATCATGTGCATTTGACTTAGCAGTGTTCGACACATGGGTCGAGTTCTGTTTTAGGACAGGTACCTTGTTGAGACCATTATGTCATGTTATGTGCTACTTGTTGCATTATTTGGGAGGCTTGCATGTCGACCGACTTTAGCATAAATCAGTTGAACGAACAGAGAAAAAATGGTGTGGTGTAGTGCATATGGTTTTTAAAGATTAATTTTCATAAAAAAAAAAAAAAAGAACATAGTCGGTTTTGACCGAACTACGCGGGTCTGATTCTCACCGGATGTGAGATACATAGGCAAAATATTTTCTTCTTTTTTTTTGTCTTTCTCCCAAAATTCAAAAAAAAATAAAAATCCACAAAAATATTTTTTCTTTTTAATTTTGTTTTTTAAAAATAAATCAAAATATTTTCTTTTAAAAAAAAAATATATATTTCTTTCGAAGATTCCAAAAATAAAATCTGTCTTTAGAAGTTTTCTTTCAAAAAAAAAAAACAAAATTCCAAAAAAAATAAAGAAAATCCGAAATTGTTTTCCTTGCTAGCCGCTTTTATGGGATTATTTGTATATGAGTAAAAAAAAGAGTTAGTTTATTTTACTTTATTCCCGATTTGCCTTAAACTACGTAATGATCTGATTCATGCTGCGACATGATACGTAGGCAACCCACAAAAGGTTCAATCAAAATATTTTTTAATGATTCTAAGATGAGGGATCAAAATGAGGCGTTAGTGGGAAAAAAATGAGAAGAAAATAAGAGCGTCAATAAGAAGCAACCTCATAAGCCGGAATGAAACATGAAGCCTCCAAAATCATGTTAGAAATAGTGACAATGATAGGAGCACGGTACATTATGTGTGATTCATATCTATAAAATGCTTAACCCTAACACGTTTGTTGTCTCTTACGTAGTAAGCTTAAGGTGGTTGGTTTGTGGTAAAACTGGCAACATACCATTACTTCACTAGATCTAAGGGAGCAGTAGTAATGGCCAATGATGATGAGATCGAGTTGATCAGTGACGACCCCCCAGGGTCAATCCGTTGAACAAGAGTCGGAGGAAATAAGAAAATTGAGACAACAATTGTCTAATGTGTATCAAGCTTGGGTGTCTGGTCAGCCTCCACCCCGTGGTCCCTCAGAGGGAACTTCCACCGTACCCCTGGCTACTCAACCACCGCCCCATGCAACGAGCGACCACATCCTACCACCAGGGTATGTGCCAAACTACAGCCTCCACGTTGCTCCCGGTACCTCTAATGTGCGACCTCCAGTCGCACCGGTCAAGAACACTCCTCTAGTCGTGTCTAGCGCACCGGCATACACAATCCCGTCTCCACATCCTGTGACGAGGCCAATCAATGAGCCACCATCTCATGCTCATGATGGCCAATACTACTCTCCAAACATGGATTTCGGGGTCTCGGCTCCATATAATCAGACTCCTCAGTACGAGTCACCAGTGAAAAATGAAAAGCCTGCCAAGACGGTTGAGCCGGATGAGATGGCCAGGAAAATAAAAAGTCCTGAACAGAACTTAAAGAACATACAGGGACTAGAGGGTCACAAAAGTGTTTCGTTAAGTGATTTATGCATGTTCCCTCACATCCATTTGCCACCAAGGTTCAAGACCCCAAAATTCGAGAAATATGATGGACACGGCGACCCTATCGCCTATTTGAAAAGGTACTGCAACCAGCTGAGGGGGGCAGGTGGAAAAGAAGAATTGCTGATGGCTTATTTTGGAGAAAGTCTTGTGGGGGTAGCCTCCGAATGGTTCATTGACCAAGATATCTCTCACTGGCATGTCTGGGATGACATGGCCCAAGCCTTAGTCAAACAATTTCAATACAACATAGATATTGCGCCGGATCGCAATTCCCTTTCCAATATGAAGAAAAAGCCGACTGAAAGCTTTAGGGAGTATGCAATCAAGTGGAGGGAGCAAGCAGCTATAGTTAAGCCACCCATGGATAACCACGAGTTGATCACTATTTTTTTGGAGGCCCAAGAGCCTGATTACTTTCAGAACATGATGTCCGCAATGGGTAGACCTTTTGCGGAAGCGATCAAAATAGGAGAAATGGTCAAAAATGGCCTCAAGACTGGCAGAATTGTAAGTCAATCTGCTCTCAAAGCCACCACCCAAGCTATCCAAAATGGGTCGGAAAGTTTGGCAAATAGAAAGAAGAGAGAAGAAGGGTCCATGATGAATTCGGGATCCAGGGATGTTCAAAGAGGGGCATCGCACCCTTATGTGCAAGTTCAGCAGGGGCAATCCAGCTACCCTCAACATTACTATCCCCCGCCAATTTCTCAGTACTTTGTGGGACCATAACAATATACAGTGTTTAATGCTCAATCATATGCTCGCCCTCCCAATCAACAGGTACGGGCACCAGCTCCAAGATTACCCCGACCTCAGCAGCAAAAGTTTTGGGCACCCTACAATGCTCGTCCTAGGCAGGACTATGGTCGAGAGGAGAGGCCGGTGGAAAAAATTACTCCATTGGCAGAATCATACTCTAGTCTGTTCCAGAAGTTGAAGCAGATAGGTGTGATTGGACCCATCGCACCCCACCATATACATCCCGATTCACATGGATTTCAAGCAAATGCTAGATGTGAATATCATTCAGGTGCTCCGGGGTATAGCACTGATGACTGTTGGACCCTGAAATGAGCCATAGAAAGAATCATTGTTGAAAAATTGATTGTAGTCACGAATGGCGAGGACCCTCCTAATGTGACCAATAACCCGTTGCCAGTACACAATGATATTCATTTTGTGGGAATAATTGGCCAAAATCATGAATACAAGCCGGTTGGTCGAGCAGAAATGACAGTGGTAACGATTGAAGAGGGAACCAAACTGGAAGTAAGTCCAAGCCTAGATGCACCGTTGATTGTGAAAGGCGCCCAGAGCTCAGAAAGGGCAACTTTATTTGTTCCAAAAATCTTGAGGTTGGAAGTTCGCTCCAATGTTCCAAGCCCAAAGTTATACGTCCTTGGAGGTCACCCCATCACAAAGGAGAATCAGGGCGGTATAACGGGTATAATAGAGCCGATCATAATCAGGCCTGCCACACAACCCCGTGTAACAAATACAAAAACCATCCCTTGGAACTACAACAAAACTGTAGTAACCTACAAAGGCAAGGAAATCATAGAAGAAGTGGGGGAAACTGGAGGTTTGACTCGATCAGGGAGGTGTTACTCTCCAGAAGAGTTGAGGAAGGCTAAGCAAATCAGAGAAGGCCAAATGCCAATAAAGAAACCGGTCACTGAAGAAGAGGTGGAAGAGTTTTTGAAAAAGATGAAAGTTCAGGATTACTCAATCATTAAACCAGCTGAGAAAGACTCATGCCCAAATCTCTCTGTTATCTTTGCTCATACACTCAGTAGAGCATGCCTGTGTACTAATCAAAATCCTGAACGAGGCACATGTCTCAGAGAATACCACTGTGAATCAATTAGAGAATATGGCCAATAGATTTTTTGAGATGAACATAATTTCCTTTACTGATGATGAACTTCCTGAGGAGGGAGCCGGTCACAATAAGGTTTTGCACTTGATTGTTAAATGTGAGGGGCATTATGTGAAGTGAGTCATGGTTGATGGAGGCTCGAGTGTAGATGTATGCCCTCTCTCTACCTTGCAAAGCATGAAGATCAATACAAACAGGATCCGACCCAGCAATGTTCGCATCTGGGCTTTTGATGGCTCAGCGAGAGATACCATTGGGGAGATCAACCTCACCATGACGATTGGGCCTGTTGATTTTGAAATTGTCTTCCAAGTAGTGGACATGAAAACTTCTTATAACTTTCTTCTTGGAAGGCGATGGATCCATATGGCCCAAGCTGTGTCATCCACCTTACATCAGATGCTCAAATTCGAGCATGACATGCAAGAAATTATTGTTCACGGAGAAGATGAGTCATCCATTTATAAAGCCCCGTTAATCCCATGTATTAAGGCCAAGGAAGGATGCGAGTCTATTGTCTATCAGGCTTTCGAAGTGGTTGCTGTGGACTATGTTGAGGAAGGAAAGCCCATTCTGCATCCTCGTCTCTCCGCCACGTCTATACGATGAGACAAGGTTATGAGCCAGGAAAAGGCTTGGGGGCATCATTGCAAGGAATTTCAGAACCTATTTCTCCGTTCAGTAACATGGGTACTTTTGGTTTAGGCTTCAGGCCAACACCAGTGGATGAAGACAAAGCCAAGCACCGCAAAAAGTATAGGTGGGTCTTGCAACAACCTATCCCTTACATTTTCACGCCACGATTCAAACATGGTCAAAATTCCTCGGCGCATGCAAACATTGATGAAATTTTCCATGGCCTCAGCCAGATATTTTCTGAAGTGAATATGATCCAGGCTGGTGAAGGCACTAGTCGTGCCGATATGCAACTAATTGGACCAGAAACCATGCTCAATAACTGGGAAGCAACTCCTCTCTCCACAAGGAAGGAGTCTTGGTAGTTGACTTTTGCAGCTTCTTTCTTTTGTACTTTGGGTTACTTTCAGGGTTGTAATCCAAATATCTTAGTATGATTGTTTTATTTTGACTTTAACCCTTCTATCCTTTCAAATTCAATGAAATGCAGTTCAGTTTCGTATTTTGTATCTTTTCCTTTTCCTAATTCCTGCCATTTTATTTCCATTTCAGTTTTGTTAATGCCAGCTTTAATAACATGACATGCATGCGAAATTCATGCCCAGATCTCAAAAAACTATCTAATTTCGAAATAATGCATCAAGAGGTCGAATATGATGAAGATAAGGTTTTTGATGAAATAAAAAGAGAGTTTGAACAATTTGAGAACAAGCCTAGGCCCAACCTCAATGAAACTAAGCCAATTAATATCGGAGGTCATAAAGAAGTCAGAGAAACAAAGATAAGCATTCACACTCAACAAAAAACCAGAGATGCCTTGATTCAACTTTTATTTAAGTATAGAGATGTGTTTTCTTGGTCTTATGATGATATGCCTGGTTTAAGCGCCGATTTAGTGGTTCATAAGCTTCCCACGTATCCTGATTTTCTACCAGTCCAACAGAAGCAGCGAAAATTTAAAACGGACATGAGTGATAAAATCAAAGAGGAAATAATGAAGCAATTGAGCGCTAATGTTGTCAGAGCCGTACGATACACCACCTGGGTGGCAAATGTTGTGCCCGTGCCAAAGAAAGATGGAAAAACTAGAGTCTGTGTTGACTACAGAGACCTGAACAAAGCAAGTTTGAAGGATAATTTTCCTTTGCCGAACATCCATATTCTTGTAGATAATTATGCAAAGCATGAGATACAGTCGTTAGTGGATTGCTATGCTGGGTACCACCAGATTCTAATGGATGAGGGTGATGCAGAAAAGACCGTTTTCACCACTCCGTGGGGTACCTATTATTACAGGGTCATGCCATTCAGTTTAAAGAATGTAGGGGCAACTTACATGAGGGCCATGACCACCATTCTTCATGACATGATGCACAAAGAGATTGAAGTATATGTCGATGATGTCATCATAAAATCAAATACACAGGCTGATCACGTGAATGATTTGAAAAAGTTCTTCGAATGGCTTCGAAGGTATGACCTAAAGCTCAATCCAGCCAAATGTGCATTTGGGGTTCTATCTGGGAAACTCATCGATTTTATAGTCAGTCGGAGAGGCATCAAATAGGATCCATCTAAGATAAAGTCCATTCGAGATCTGCCACCCCCGAAGAACAAAAAGGAGGTCATGAGTTTGCTCGGAAGGTTGAACTACATCAGTAGGTTCATTGCTCAGCTCACAACCACGTGCGAGCCCATCTTTAAGTTGCTGAAAAAGGATGCTGCAATCAAGTGGACGGACGATTGCCGAAATGCTTTTGACAGGATCAAAGATTATCTATCAAAACCCCGTGTACTGGTCCCACTTGAACCTGGTAGGCCTTTGTTTTTATATCTATCGGTGATGGATAATTCCTTTGGATGCGTTCTGGGGCAACATGATGCGACATGCAAAAAGGAACAAGCAATATATTATTTGAGCAAGAAGTTCACCAATTATGAGGTTAAGTACACCCTTTAGAAAGGACTTGTTGTGCTTTGACTTGGGTCGCTCAGAAGTTGAGACATTATCTTTTGGCCTCTGAAGTATATATTCCAAAAGCCAATGCCCACCGGCAGGCTCACAAAATGGTAAATCCTGCTCACAGAGTTCGACATCGTCTATATCACTCGCATCGAGATGAAAGCACAGGATTTGGCCGATCATTTGGCAGAGAATCCAGTTGATGATGAGTACAAGACACTTACTACATACTTCCCATACGAAGAGGTCAACTCAATAGAGGAAGTAGTTCCAGACGACAACCCTCTATGGAAAATGTATTTTGATGGAGCTGTCAATATCAAAGGAGGTGGGATCGGGGCAATCCTCATCTCACCTATTGGATAGTATTACCCTGCAATAGCCCGGCTTCAATTCTTCTGTACCAATAATATGGCAGAATACGAAGCCTGTATCATGGGTTTGAAAATGGCCCTCGATATGGATGTGCATGAACTATTGGTTATGGGAGATTCTGACTTGCTTATCCGGCAAGCCCAAGGTGAATGGGAGACTCGAGACATCAAGCTTATTTCATACAGACAATGTGTACAAGATTTGAGCAAAAGATTCAAATCCATCGAGTTCAGGTACATTCCTAGGTTTCACAACGAGCTAGCCGATGCTTTGGCTACTTTAGCCTCGATGCTCCCTTATCCGGGAAACACCCATATCGATCCACTAGAAATTCAAGTTCGGAATCAACACGGTTACTGCAATACAATTGAGATAGAACCAGATGGTGAACCATGGTATCATGACATAAAACGATTCCTAAAAATGAGAGAATACCCAGAGCATGCCAAGGGGGATCAAAAAAGAACTATAAGGAGGCTCGCCAGCGGTTTCTTCCTGAATGGGGAAATTTTGTACAAAAGGACCCCAGATTTGAACTTGTTGAGATGTGTAGATGCCATAGAAGCTGAGCGGATCATGAGTGAAATACATTCGGGGGTATGCGGACCTCACATGAATGGATATGTTTTGGCGAAGAAGATTCTGCGGGCAGGGTATTATTGGCTTACAATGGAGCGAGATTGCTTCAGTTTTGTTCGCAAGTGTCACCAATGCCAGATTCATGGTGACCTGATTCATCGCCACCTTCAGAGTTGCATCCCATATCCTCTCCTTGGCCTTTCGTTGCTTGGGGAATGGATGTTATTGGGCCAATTGAGCCAAAGGCTTCAAATGGGCATAGATTCATTTTGGTTGCAATTGATTACTTCACCAAGTGGGTGGAGGCTGTCACTTTCAAAGCAGTCACCAAGAAAGCAGTGGTAGACTTTGTTCATTCCAACATCATCTGCCTCTTTGGTATCCCAAATACCATTATCACTGACAATGCATCCAGTCTCAATAGTCATTTGATGAAGGAGGTATGCGAGCAATTTAAAATTATGCATCGCCATTCTACCCCTTACCGGCCAAAAGCCAATGGAGCCGTTGAAGCGGCGAACAAGAACATCAAGAAGATTCTTAGGAAAATGATCCAAGGTTCGAGATAATGGTATGAAAAGTTGCCTTTTTCTCTTTTGGGATACCGCACGACTGCTCGCACATCTGTTGGTGCAACTCCTTATCTGTTGGTATATGGAACGGAAGCTGTAATACCGGCTGAAGTCAAAATTCCCTCTCTTCGGATCATTGTAGAGTCGGAGATTGAAGATACAAAATGGGTAAAGACCCGATTAGAACAACTAATGTTGATTGATAAAAAAACGGCTAGCAGCAGTGTGCTTTGGCCAGTTATACCAGCAAAGAATGGTACGCGCTTACAACAAGAAAGTGTGTCCAAGGAATTTCGAGGTAGGGCAACTCGTTCTGAAACATGTTCTTCCACACCAAGTAGAAGCTAAAGGAAAGTTCGCCCCAAACTGGAAAGGACCCTACATCATCAGGAAAGTGTTACCAAAAGGGGCCTTGCACTTGGTAGATGAAGAAGGAAGGGTACCAGACATGACTATTAATGCAGATGCAGTCAAAAGATATTATGTCTGATATATACCCACTGTGGAACTTTCTCGCATGCTTTTCTTAGATCGAGATGACGAAGGCTACCATTGCTCGCTACTCCAAGCAAGTGTCACCCTTTTGTTACCCCTTTTAAGCTATATTTTTCTTCCTTGTTTTCCATTTTTTGGAACCTGTGTACTCAAAAAAAAAGAAAAAGAAGTCAAACAATAAATTTTTTGAGTCATTGAACTACGTCCGACCTGATTTCGAAAGGATACGTAGGCAGCCTTACCCTGGGTTTGGTCCCATCGCAACAAAAATCCATATTCTCAATACTCCAAAACTGGGGCAGAAGTTTGTTTTTATCTTATGGTTTTCCCGTAGAAACAGTTCCCAAAGTTGTAATTCAGTTCAAGGTTCTTTTAGCCTTTTCCTGTTAAGAATTTTTGATCGATCTTTGAGAATACTTGAAGTCCCCATGCCATGGGCATTGGCCAACCTTCCGCATGGAAAAAAAAGAAAGAAAAGAAATGAGAGAGTCTTATCGGTGAAAACCCGCTTGAGTACTATAAGGCGGCAGTGAGTAGAGAAATGCAAGAGTCTTATTGGTGAAAACCAGATGGGCACCATAAGGCAACAGTGATTAGAGAAATGAGAGAGGTCAGTTAGGGAAAACCTGCAAAGGGCGCTACTAGCCGAATGAGGGTCTTCGATGCTCCGGCATGAGCACAACCAAGACAGTTTCATGATGAATATTTGCGATGTATTTTGAGAATTAGACAGCTCAGACAGATCAGGCGTCCAGTCCAAAATACATGTCATGATTCATTGAAGTCGGCACATATCTCTAGATAAGTCTCCTTATTTCTCTCCCCGAAAGGGGCACTTTTTATTTAGACACAATTCCTTTTTCACTTCCAATTGCTCTTCTATTCTTTTCCATAATTTTTCTTAGATTCCCTTTCGGTCTAATCTTGCATCAAGCAAAGCAAAAATGGCTGCAAAACTGTCTATAGTTTTCCCGTAATACCGATCACAATTTGGAGCAAATACGGCATTGACGAAGGCAGGAATCCATCTGTGATCTCTTTTGATAAGGCGGACAAAGTGTCTCAAAGAAACTGAAAATGTCGCATAAGCAAGTCTTGCTTCATGGAAAAAGTTGATAAGCTCTACAGACACAAATTGGTTCTGAGTGCAAGACAACTAAGTTTGATTTTAAATAAAAATTGCTTTGCCTTAGATACAAGGGTTAACGGTACCGTGGACATCCGGGTATGAAACAGCCAGAGGAGATGTCAGAAAGACAAAGTCTCCAGAAAACAATACAAAGTATCCGAGCATCTCGGTACCACTCTGATAGAATCAGTTCTTCGACAACGGAGTGTCCGTGAACTCAAACTCCTCAGTGCATCAAGGCCACAAACCGACCACCACTTTAAAAACTCACAAATTCTCTTTGTTTTATGCAGGAACAAAGCAGTGCAGAATGGCGGTTCTCAAAGGATGAATGTCACCAAATGTAAGCTCCTTAAAATCTTCAGTATGCATCACTACTGTCCATACCTCTCATTTTCTTAGCTTAACCCATGTAGAACCTTTTCGCCTAGGGGGATGCAGCTCATAGTTCCAGGTAGAAGTGCTTTTCGCCCTGCCTGTTTTTCGTAGCTTAACCCAGGTAGAACCTTTTCGCCTAGAGGGATCCAGCTCATAAGTTCCGGGTAGAAATACTATTCGCCCAGGATTGGTTTTTCGTAGCTTAACCCAGGTAGAACATTTTCGCCTAGGGGGATCCAGCTCATATTTTCGGGTAGAAGTACTATTCGCCCAGGATTGGTTTTTGTAGCTTAACCCAGGTAGAACATTTTTGCATAGGGGGATCCAGCTCATAGTTCCGGGTAGAAGTACTATTCGCCCAGGATTGGTTTTTGTAGCTTAACCTAGGTAGAACCTTTTCACCTAGGGGGATCCAGCTCATAGTTTCGAGTAGAAGTACTTTTCACCAAGGCTGTTTTAGGTAGCTTAACCCAGGTAGAACATTTTCGCCTAGGGGGATCCAGCTCATATTTTCGGGTAGAAGTACTATTCACCCAGGATTGGTTTTTGTAGCTTAAGCCAGGTAGAACCTTTTCGCCTATGGGGATCCAACTCATAGTTCCGGGTAGAAGTACTTTTTGCCCAGGCTGTTTTAGGTAGCTTAAACCAGGTAGAACATTTTTGTCTAGGGGGATCCAGCTCATAGTTCCGGGTAGAAGTACTCTTCGCTTAGGTTGTTTTACGTAGTTTAACCCAGTTAGAACCTTTTAGCCTAGTGGGATCCAGCTCATAGTTACGGATAGAAATACTCTTCGCTCAGGTTATTTTACATAGTTTAATCCAGGTAGAACCTTTTTCGCCTAGGGAGATCCAGCTCACAGTTTCCGGGTAGAAATACTATTCGCCCAGGATTGGTTTTTCGTAGCTTAACCCAGGTAGAACATTTTGCCTAGGGGGATCCAGCTCATATTTCCGGGTAGAAGTACTATTCGCTCAGGATTGGTTTTTGTAGCTTAACCCAAGTAGAACCTTTTTGCCTAGGGGGATCCAGCTCATAGTTCCGGGTAGAAGTACTTTTCGCCCAGGCTGTTTTAGGTAGCTTAACCCAGGTAGAACATTTTCGCCTAGGGGGATCCAGCTTATATTTTTGGGTAGAAGTACTATTCGCCCAGGATTGGTTTTTGTAGCTTAACTCAGGTAGAACCTTTTCGCCTAGGGGGATCCAGCTCATAGTTCCGGGTAGAAGTACTTTTCACCCAGGCTGTTTTAGGTAGCTTAACCCAGGTAGAATATTTTCGCCTAGGGAGATCCAGCTCATATTTCCGGGTAGAAGTACTATTCGCCCACGATTGGTTTTTGTAGCTTAACCCAGGTAGAACCTTTTCGCCTAGGGGGATCCAGCTCATAGTTCCGGGTAGAAGTCCTTTGCGCCCAGGCTGTTTTAGGTAGCTTAACCCAGGTAGAACATTTTTGCCTAGGGGGATCCAGCTCATATTTCCGAGTAGAAGTACTATTCGCCTAGGATTGGTTTTTGTAGCTTAACCCAGGTAGAACCTTTTCGCCTAGGGGGATCCAGCTCATAGTTCCGGGTAGAAGTTCTTTTCGCCCAGGCTGTTTTAGGTAGCTTAACCCAGGTAGAACATTTTCGCCTAGGAGGATCCAGCTCATAGTTCTGTGTAGAAGTACTCTTCGCTCAGGTTGTTTTAAGTAGTTTAACCCAGGTAGAACCTTTTAGCCTAGGGGGATCCAGCTCATAGTTCCGGGTAGAAATACTCTTCGCTCAGGTTGTTTTACGTAGTTTAACCCAGGTAGAACCTTTTTCGCCTAGGGGGATCCAGCTTATAGTTCCGGGTAGAAGTACTCTTCGCTCATGTTGTTTTACGTAGTTTAACCCGGGTAAAAAAACTTTGCCTAGGGGGATACAACTCATATTCTGAGTAGAAGTACACTTCGCCCAGGTTTGCTTTTCGTAGTTTTACCCAGGTAGACCCTTTTCGCCCCGGGGATTCAACATTGTTTTTCAGTAATACAGGGCGCCAACCCCTGGTTATATTTCCTTTTCCAGTAATACAGGGTGCCAACCCCTGGTTATATTTCTTTTTCAGTAATACAGGGTGCCAACCTCTGTTTACGTTTTCTTCTTAGTAATACAAGGTACACCAATCCCCTGATTATATTTCCTTACCAGCATATGGTACACCAATCCCTGATCTCCTTACCAGTATAGGGTACACCAATCCCTAGCTATGTTCTCCAACATAGGGTACACCACTCCCTAGTTGATTTGATTTTAAATGCAGGATACACCACTCCCTGGTATCATTGCCAATATAGGGTATCCCATTCTCTGACCACATTTTCCCAACATAAGGTACACAAATCCTTAGTTGAGACATTCTTTTGGGACAATATAAAAAAAAATCATCATGACCTTTTCAGGGTACACCATTACTGTTTTTTGTTTTGCTTTCAATAAAGAAGTAGTTTAGAATTTTGTTACTATAACTCACGGAATTTTTTCTAGTGAAAACTGGGGTAGAAAAATTTCGTTTGTTTGTTTGTTGTGATGTCTGAGCAGGTTTTACCTCGAGGCATAAGGTTCGAGATGAACAAAAGAAGAAGTCTGAATCCAAAATAAAGAAATGAAAAGAAAAAAAAAGTGAATCCAAAAGCAGAAGCATATGGAAATGATATGGACTGCTCAAAACATGACTGAAGTTATGAGCTTCACATTTCCCGTTTTGCTCAGAAGAAGTCGTAGAAGAATGAACTAGCACCTACAGCTAGCGAGCATCAAGGTTCAGATCAGAGTCTGCATGAACAACCAGTCAAGACTCAAGATCAAGGTTCAGAAGACTTATAAATAGGAATCTTGTAACTTATAGCTGATAGGCTTATTTAGTTCCTTTAGATTTTGATGTAATAACAGGGCCACGGACCGGAGCCTCGACGAAACCTAGCTCAACTTTCAAACTCATCTCTCCATCATTCTTCTTGAACTACACGCGACATGATTCCCTTATAACCCGGGATATGTAGGCTGTCCAAAACCAGGACTCTGTTGCAACTTTTTCTTTTATTTTTTTTCCTCTTTTGAATAACGATATGGTCAAAAACTTAGTCACACGGCTCACTTTATCTTTGCCTGAAAACTTTTAATGTTTCCAAGCAAAGAGTGGCATGCTGTGAGTACCTAATTTTTTACCGTGCTTGAATATTTTCCTCTCCCATCTTCCCACGTGTGTCCCCACACTTTGTCCTCACTCCACTTTCTCTTATCCCTCATGCTTGCCCTCATGCTTGTCCCCCCACACTTTGTCCCCTCTCCACTTTCCCTTGTACCCCATGCTTGTCCCCCACTCATAAACTCCATAACACTCTCCCTACCCATTAAAAACAACCCCCAATTCCTTTCTTCTTAGAGGAGACGGACAGAACATCCCCTAGGAGGAGCCGCACCCCCCCAAAAGAGAAAGAACGGCCTAGCACTCATCCCTTTCTCTACCGTCTTACCCCCATTCCCTTCAAAAGAAATCAGTCAAAATCTACACAAGAAAAGAATAAAAGGAACCACACACACACAAGAACAACAAGAAAACGACGGAGGAATTTAGCAAAACAAGATTGGACCACTCCATTTTCCACTTTGCCGTTGGTTTCTTTTTTCTTTTTCTTTTTTCGATAAGAAAAGCAGAAAGATTACCACTACAAGCATAGGAGTCCCAATTCTTGTTGTTATAAATGGATTGAATTTGTTTTCCTCTTTTGGAGCACCCTTGCTGCATTTGCTGGCCTTTTTTCTGCTTTTCTCAAATGATGGAGTTTCGTTTGAGCCGAGGTTGATTCCGGTTCGATCGAGGTCTTGTTCGAGATTCACGGTTCCGATCCTGTAAGCTTGGTATTGATGTGTTCTAAAAAGGCGTGGCTAATAGCTATTGATTTTGTACGTGAAGTTTCATTATAAATCGAAGAAAGTGTCGTATTGAGGTGCATTCTCAATCCTTCCTCTGTTATTTTGCTCCTTTTAAAATTCGTGTGTAGTTTTTGCTATAAGATTTGGATGAATGGTGATATTTTTATTTAAATATATGTATTTGTTTATGAGAAGTTCGTTGCTGATTTTTGTTTAAATCTGCTAATGGGTAGCTTATTCCTAGATTCTAGTTCTTATTGTTGTTGGAAATCCAATGCATTTGACCTTTTTGTCTTACCTATGTTGTATTTATACATCTTATTCTACACCTTTTGTTGCTTGATTTGATATGAAGAATCAAAGCAGCACAGATAAAAGTGGTGTTAACTTTGACGAGTTGGTGATATGATTGTACGGTGTAGGAGTAAAATATGTATAAACCTTAGTGTCGGGACTTGTACCAAATGTTGGTAAGAGAAACTGACTGGTATTTGGGATATAAATGTGATGAACTAGCATAAAGTGACTAATATCTTGAGACAGGAGGAGTAAATAACTTTAGGCGCGATTAATAAAGGTACGGTTCCCGTGGCATGATCACGATACGTAAATCCCAATTCGAGTGTACCTTTCACGTGACTCGATCATAACTCCAAATCAATTAATAATAAAAATCAACATGTTGTAGGTCGCAGGTGTGTTTCACGTGACGCGATTCGCAATATGTACAAAAATAATGAGCGCGCGACATCGCTACTTATTTAAATATACTTCATAAATTCTAAAAGCAATTAAAACTCTATTAAAAGCGCGTAGAAAGTTAAAAATGCACAATAGGTTTTAAACATGTAATAAATTAGATAATTAGGCCAATTATTAATAGTTGAGCGACCGTGCTAAAACTACAGAACTCGGGAGTGCCTCACACCTTCTCCCGGGTTAACAGAATTCCTTACCCAGTCTTCTGGTTTCGCGGACTTTGAACAGAGTCAAATTTCCTCGATTTGGGATTTAAAATGAACCGGTGACTTGGGACAGCATAAATTATCCCAAGTGACGACTCTGAATAAATAAATAATCTCATTTCGATTAATGTCACTTTAATTGAAAAACTCTTCTATTCCTTTGGAAAAAATGAGTTGTGACATCTCTAATTATGTTCTGATGTGGCTTAATATCTTCGTGTTTTGTAAGTTTGTTGATGATAGTAATTAATTAATCACGCAGGATATGGAGCGCGTCAGTGTTATTTGTACATCATGTCCTTTAATAATTTTAAATTTAAGAAAATGACCTTTTTAAATCTTTTATATGTAAAAGACATATCTCTTACGTGTAAAAGTAAATCTCTCATGTGTAAAAAAAAAGTAGGATCATAAAACAAAAAACAAGTTTGTAAAGAGTCAAAAAACCAATTGACCGAGCAACAATACAGAGCAAATTTGCATGCATGAGAACCTGCTAAAATTCCACCGTCAGTCTTGCTGCAACTTTTAAAGCAAACTAGCTTTTGAAGTCATAATCTAATCACGTGCATAGAAAATCAACAAACTTTAATCAGACCTGGTAAAGATGAGAAAGTTTAATTTATCATCTTCTTCTTGCCATATTATTTGTGCCCATGATCTCTTGACAATTGTATAATTAATTAAAATTTGAAATAACTGAGAGTAAGTGTTTTTGGAACTATCAGCTCTTGCAATGAGTTGTTAATAGTTTTTGTTTGAGGAAGGATTGTTAAGGTAAGACTTAACCAGTATAAGATCATGAAAGAAGTTTGTCTTGGCCAATTAGTACGGAGACCACAAATAAGGTTCATTTGGTATGATATATTAGGAAAAATAATATATGTAGCTTTTGATATTATTAATCCTTTGTTTGGTATAGTATTTTTAACTTATGTATACCTAATACCTGTGTTAGTTATATATTATATTCAGTATTATTTTTATACGTAGCAAATCATGAAATTAATTAACAATATCATGATTTTTAATACATAGATAAGCAAAAATAAAGATAGAACTATCCTTTGAAAACCTTTTCCAAATCTTTCCAAAGAATATGGAGGATATTTTTGTAAACAAATAATTTTTTTTATAAAAATTATGCATTTATTCAAGGCAATGGGGAGATTGATGAAGATGTTACTCATCGTATTGAAGCGAAGTGGATGAGATGGAGGCTCGCCTCGGGGGTTTTGTGTGATAAGAATGTGCCACTTGGACTTAAGGGCAAATTCTACTGAGTGGTGGTTTGTCACAATACGAAATTCTCACCTTCGGACCGTGATGGCACCTAACATTTCACTTGCTAGACAAGCCAACGTTAGAATGATATTAACCAATTTTTAAATAATTTTTAAACTATTAATAATCAAAGAAACAAATGCAGAAGCAAAGTTTAAAATATATCCATAAAAATAACAGTGTCTAAATACCATCCCAGAATTGGTATCACAAGTGCACGAACTTTTAGAATAAATATAAATAAAGGTCTGAATAAAATAAAGTTGTCTGAAAATAAACACACAGCTAAAGTAAAATAGACGGGGACTTCAGAACTGTGGACGCCATGCAGTTATACCTTAAGTCTCCTCTGGTAGCTGAAATCCGAGCAAGTCTATGGTACGCCACTGGGACCAACTCCAAAATCTGCACAAAAAGTGCAGAGTGTAGTATCAGTACAACCGACCCCATGTACTGGTAAGTGCTGAGCCTAACCTCGACGAAGTAGTGACGAGGCTAAGGCGGTTCACTAACATTAACCTCTACGCAATATTAATAATAACCACAAATAATATAAATAAATCAGGTAACTCATTTATTATAATTGAAGCCAACCCAGCAGTCATAATCCATTATTATTTCAACCAATTCTGTTGCAGCGTGCAACCCGCTCTCACAATATATATATTCACATTTAATTCTGTTGCAACGTGCAACCCGCTCTCCCAATATTTTTCTATTAATCAAGTCTGTCATATATTTATTTCAATCAAGTATATAGACTTTTAATAAGTCTGTTGCGGCGTGCAACTCGATCTTCCAATATTAACTTTTTAATAAGTCTGTTGCGGCGTGCAACCCGATCCTCCAATATTAACTTTTAATAAGTCTGTTGCGGCATGCAACCCGATCCTCCAATATTTCCATTTCAATAAATTCTTATAGAATAAATTTCCCCAATAAATACAACAATTAATATAAAATCATAGGACAATAAGCATACAACAATAATGATTTAATCATGAAACAAACAATGACAAATAGCAAATTATTATAGAGATCAGGGAGAAAATAGGCAGTTTAATATTTAATATGCTAAATGTCATATAACAATTAAAACACATAATTCAAATAGCATGTAACAATTAATGTAGGAAATCAAGAATTAATATTTGGCAAAGAATAAGAGAGAAATAATTATTATAATAATTAATTTATGATTAAAAATAATTTATGATTTTTCAAGTAAACAGACAAATAATTAATTTGACGATGTATAGACACTCGTCACCTCGCTTATACATCGTTCACATGCAATTCACATAACAAATAATTTAAGGGTTCTATTTCTTCAAGTCAAGGTTAACCCTGACACTTACCTCGCTTTGCAAATTCCAATCAATTATTCAACTACAACTTTTCCTTTTAAATTTGCCTCCGAAAGTTTCAAATCTATTCACAAACAATTCGATATATTCAATACGAATCATAGGAATTAATTTCATATGAATTTATAAATTTTCCAGATAAAAATCCGAAATTAATTAAAATATTCTGCAGTGGGACCCACGTCTCAAATTCCGAAAAAACTCTCGAAATCCGAATACCCATTCTGATACGAGTTCAATCATACCAAATTTGTCTAATTCCGAAATCAAATGGACCTTCAAATCTTAATTTTTTATTTTTGGAAAGTTTTACAAAAAATACAATTTCTTCCATCTAAATCCGAAATAAATGATGAATATAGACATGGATTTGTGAAATATAATCATTTTTGGTTAAAGAACACTTACCTAATTCAAAGTCGTGAAAATTTCCCTGGAAATCGTCCAAATTCGAGACTTAAAATGAAAAAATGAGTAACAATGGCGACTTTCGAATTTATGGGCTCTACCGAGTCATTTCGCATTTGCGATGCCAGACTGCCAGGTGAAGTTCCGCATCTGCGGACACCCCTGACGCACCTGCGACATCCGCATCTGCGCAAAAAGGCCGCACTTGCGAAAACTCTAGGCCAGCCCAGTCCCGTATCTGTGATGGAAGGCTCACTTCTGCGAACTCGCACCTGCGGTCAAAAATCCACAGGTGTGATTACACTAGAACCCAAAATTTCAGATTTTTCTTAAGTCCAATTCTTATTCCGATTTCGATTCGAATCACACTCGTGGTACTCGGGACCCCGTCCGACTATACCAACAAGTCCCGTAATATTATACGGACTGACTCGGGGTCTAAAATCACGTCAAACAACACTGAAATTACAATTCACGCCTCGATTCGAACTTTGAGTTTTAAACTTTTAATTTGCAAATCTCGTGCCAAAACATATTAAATGAATCCGGAATGACTTCAAATTTGGCACACAAGTCATAAATGACATAACGGAGCTGTTCAAATTTCCAGAATCGGATTCCAGCTCCGATATCAAAAAGTCAACCCTATGGTCAAATTTGAAAATCTTTAGCCTTTAAATTACTAGTTTCCGTTAAATGGTCATAACTTGATTCATGGACCTCCAAATTAAATTTCGGGCATACGCCCAAGTCCCAAATCATGATACGGAGCTACCGGAACTATCAAAACACTGATCCGAGTCCGTTTGCTCAAAATGTTGACCAAAGTCAACTCAGTTGAGTTTTAAGGCTCTATTTCACATTTTAATCCATTTTTCACATGAAAACTTTCCGAAAATTGTACGGACTACGCACGCAAGTCGAAGAATGATAAATTGTGCTTTTCGAGGTCTTAGAACACAGAATTACTTATTAAATTTAAAGATGACATTTTGGATCATCACATTCTCTACCTCTAAAACAAACGTTCGTCCTCGAACGGAGTTAGAAAAAGTACCTGAGCTGGAGAAAAGGTGTGGATATTTACTCCGCATGTCCGACTCGGACTCCCAGGTAGATGCCTCTACCGGCTGACCTCTTCATTGCACCCGATCTAAAGGATAACTCTTTGACCTCAACTATCAGACCTGCCGGGCTAGAATAGCCACCGGCTCCTCCTCGAAAGTCAAATCTTTGTCCAATTGGACTAAGATGAAATCTAACACATGAGATGGATCACCATGATATCTCCGTAGCATAGACACATGGAACACCGGATGAACCGCTGATAAACTAGGCGGTAATGTAAGCCTGTAGGCTACTTCACCCACCCTTTCAAAAATTTCAAAGGGTCCGATATACCTAGGGCTCAACTTGCCCTTCTTTCCGAACCTCATTATGCCTTTCATAGGTGAAACCCGGAGCAATATTCGTTCTCTAACCATGAATGCAATATCACGAACTTTACGGTCGGCATAACTCTTTTGCCTAGACTGAGCTGTGCGAAGTCGATCCTGAATAATCTTGACCTTATCCCAGGCATCCTATACCAAATCGGTACCCAACAACCGAGCCTCTCCCAGTTCAAACCAACCAACTTGCGATCGGCATCGCCTTCTGTATAATGCCTCATATGGAGTCATCTGAATGCTCGACTGGTAGCTATTATTATAAGCAAACTCTGCAAGTGGTAAGAAATGATCCCAAGAACCTCCAAAGTCTATAACACAAGCACGAAGCATATATTCCAATATCTGAATAGTGCGCTCTGACTGTCCGTCTGTCTATGGATGAAATATTGTACTCAACTCCACCCGCGTGCCTAACTCACGTTGTACAGCCCTCCAGAAATGTGAGATAAACTGCGTACCTCTATCTGAAATAATAGACACGGGCACACCGTGAAGGCGGACAATCTCACGAATGTAAATTTCAGCTAACCTCTCTGAAGAATAGGTAACTGCCACTGGAATGAAATGTGCTGACTTGGTCAACCTGTCCACAATGACCCAAACTGCGTCAAATTTTCTCTGAGTCCGTGGGAGCCCAACAACAAAATCCATAGTGATACGCTCCCACTTCCACTCAGGAATTTCTAACTTCTGAAGCAAACCACCAGGTCTCTGATGCTCGTACTTAACTTGCTGATAATTAAGACACCGAGCTACATGTGCAACTATATCCTTTTTCATTCTCCTCCGCCAATAATGTTGCCGCAAATCTTGATACATTTTAGCGGTACCTGGATGAATAAAATACCTGGAACTGTGTGCCTCTTCAAGAATTAATTCATGAAGCCCATCCACATTAGGCACACAAATACGGCCCTGCATTCGCAAAACTCCATCTTCCCACATAGCAACCTGTTTGGCATCACCGTGTCGCACCGTGTCCTTAAGGACAAGTAAATGAGGATCATCATACTGCCTCTCTCTGATGCACTTATATAAAGAAGACCGAGCGACTGTGCAAGCTAGAACCCGACTGGGTTCTGAAACATCTAAACTCACGAACTGATTAGATAAAGTCTGAACATCTGCAGCTTATGGCCTCTCACCAACAAGAATATATGCAAGACTGCCCATACTCACAGCCTTTCTACTCAAAGCATCGGCCACCACATTGGCCTTTCCGGGGTGATACAAAATGGTGATATCATAGTCTTTCAACAACTCCAACCATCTTCTCTGCCTCAAATTAAGATCTTTTTGTTTGAACAGATACTGAAGGCTACGATGATCAGTAAATACCTCACACGAGACACCGTAGAGTTAATGCCTCCAAATCTTCAGCGCATGAACAATGGCTGCCAATTCTAAGTCATGAACAAGATAATTATTCTCGTGAACTTTCAACTACCGCGACGCATATGCAATTACCTTGTCATTTTGCATTAATACTGCACCAAGCCTAATGTGAGATGCGTCACAATATATCGTATACGATCCTGAACCTGTGGGTAATACCAATACTGGCACCGTAGTCAAAGCGGTCTTGAGCTTCTGAAAGCTCAACTCACACTCGTCTGACCATCTGAATGGAACACCCTTCTGGGTTAGTCTGGTCAATGTGCTTGCTATAGATGAAAACCCTTCCACGAACCGACGATAATAACCTACCAAACCTAGGAAACTCCGGATCTCTGTAACCGAAGTAGGTCTAGGCCAATTCTGAACAGCCTCAATTTTCTTAGGATCTACCTTTATGCCTTCTGCCGATACAATATGTCCCAAAAAGGCAACTGATCTAACCAAAACTCACATTTTGAAAATTTGGCATATAACTGATTATTCTTCAAGGTGTGAAGCACACTTCAAAGATGCTGCTCATGCTCCTCTCGATTGCTAGAGTAAATCAAGATATCATCAATGAATACAACCACAAAAGAATCCAAATAAGGCTTGAACACCCGATTCATCAAATCCATAAATGTTGCTAGAGAATTTGTCAACCCAAATGACATCACTAGGAACTCGTAATGCCCATATCGAGTCCAAAAAGCTGTCTTAGGGACATCAGATGCCCTAATCTATAACTGATGGTAACCAGATCTCAAATCAATCTTCGAAAATACCTTGGCACCCTAAAACTAATCAAATAAGTCATCAATTCTTGGCAGCGGATATTTGTTTTTGATAGTGTCCTTGTTCAACTACCGATAGTCTATACACATCCGCATCGAGCCATCTTTCTTTTTTACAAATAATACTGGTGCACCCCAGGGTGAGACACTAGGTCTAATGAATCCCTGATCAAGCAAGTCTTGTAACTGCTCTTTCAATTCTTTCAACTCTGGCAGGACCATACAGTATGGTGGAATAGAAATGGGCTGAGTGCCCGGAGCCAAATCAATACAGAAGTCAATATCTCTGTCGGGTGGCATCCCCGACAAATCTGTAGGAAATTCTTCTGAAAATTCACGAACAACTGGTATTGAGTCCATATAAGGGACATCCGCACTGGGATCGTGAATATAAGCCAAATAGGCTAGACACCCTTTCTCTACCATACGCCGAACTTTCATATAAGAAATAACCCCGCTGGCAGAATGGCCAGGAGTTCCTTTCCACTCTAACCGAGGTAACCCCGGCATAGCTAGGGTCACTGTCTTGGCATGACAGTCCAATATAGCATGATAAGGAGACAGTCAATCTATACCCAAGATGACATCAAAATCTACCATATCAAGAAGTAAAAGATCCACACTAGTCTCAAGATTACCAATAGTAACCACACACGAATAATAGACATGGTCTACTACAACAGAGTCTCCCACCGATGTAGATACACACATATAGAAGCACTTATAGAATCTCAAGGCACAACCAAATATGAAGCAAAATAGAGGACACATAAGAATAAGCAGATCCTGGATCAAATAGAACTGAAGCATCTCTATGGCAAACTGGAATAATACCTGTGATCACAGTATTAGATGAATCGGCCTCAGGCTTAGCTGGAAAAGCATAAAATCGGGGCTGGGCCCCACCACTCTGAACTGCATCTCTGGGACGGCCTCTAACTGGCTGGTTTCCACCTCTAACGGTCTGACCTCCACCTCTAATGGCCTGATATCCATCTCTAATGGCCTGATCTCCACCTCTAGCTGCCTGACCCCTACCTCTAGCTGGCTGAGCAGGTGGTGAAGCAACTGGTGCCGGTATGATAGCACGAGAATATTGCTGAGATCTGTAACTCGCCAATCTAGGGCAATACCTCATGATGTGACCAATGTTCCCACACTCATAACACCCATCCTGATGCCGTGGCTGCAGAAGCTGAAGCTGACCTAGATGGGCCGGATAACCACTGTAGTAACTCTGGAGTGGTAGTGCACTGATAAGAGCTGAATGTGCACTGAATACTGGCTGCCTAGAGTAAGGCATAATAGGACCGTGACTCCCTGAAGTACCGGGAGATACATGAAGTGCTGAATGAAATGGTCTGGGAGGATGACCCCTACCAAAATTACCCCTGCCTCCAGACGAGGCACCACTGTAATCACTGAACTAACGAGGCCTCTTATCGGACCTCTGCCCTCTTTTCTGTGCAAGAACCATCTCGATCCTCCTTGCGACATTAGTAACCGCCTAAAAAGAAATCTCACTTCCGGTCTCCTTGGCTATCTGGAGTCTGATAGGGTGAATGAGTCCCTCAATGAACCTCCTCACTCTCTCTCTCTCCGTAGGTAATAAAAGGAGATCATGACGGGTCAAATTCACAAAACGGAACTCATACTGAGTAACAATCATACTGCCTTGCTGTAGACGCTCAAATTGCTTGCGAAATTCCTCTCTCAGTGTGATAGGGAGGAACTTCTCCAGAAATAGTTGAGAGAACTGCTCCCAGGTAAGTGCATGCGATCCGACTGGCCGGGTCAATGTATAATCTCTCCACCACCTCTTGGCGGAACCCGTCATCTGAAATACAGCAAAATCAACCCCATTGGTCTAAACTATACCCATGTTCCGCAGCACCTCGTGGCAGCGTTCAAGATAATCATGTGGGTCCTCAGAAGGTGTACCACTGAAGTGAACTGGAAAGAGCTTAGTAAACTTATCCAGTCTCAATAAGGCCTCAAAAGACATAGCGGGCCTATCACCGATCTGTGCCGCAACAACTGGCTGAACTACCCCAATTGGCGGGGCTGTTGGAGCCTGATTTTGGGGAGCCATCATCTCCAGAGCGGGTGTAGTGGGAGTTTGTGCTCCTCCCCCAGCCTGCAAGACGGCTGGTGCCACTGGAAATGTACCATTCTGGGCCACACCCTCTATAAGACTCACCAATCGGACTAGAGCGTCCTGAAGTACTAAAGTGGCTATGAATCCTTCCGAGAACTGAACTGGTCCAACTGGTACATTCTGAACTGGGACCTCCTCCTGAAGGTCTACCTGAGGTTCTATAACAGGTGCAGCTGCTCGAGCTCTGGACTGAGCTCTACCTCGGCCTCTGCCTCAGCCTCTAGCACGACCTCGACCTCTACCCCTGGCCATAGTTGCCACCGGGGGTTCTGGTCCCTGTCCATCGGTAGAGGTATTACGTGTTCTCACCATCTGCGAGAGAATAAGAGTAGAATGGATCAATCATCGATGATAGAATAAAACCGCACAACAGAATAAGAAAGAAGTGATATTGTTCCTAAACTTCATAGCCTCTGAGAGATAAGTACAGACGTCTCCGTACCGATCCTTCAGACTCTACTAAGCTTGCTCGTGACTCGTGAGACCTATGTAACCTAGTGCTCTAATACCAACTGTCACGACCCAAAATTCCCACCTTCAGACCGTGATGGAGCCTAACATTTCATTTGCTAGGCAAACCAAAGTTAGAATGATATTAATCAATTTTTAAATAATTTTTAATTATTAATAATCAAAGAAACAAATACGGAAGCAAAGTTTGAAATATATCCATAAAAATAACGTTGTCGAAATACCATCCCAGAATTGGTGTCACAAGTGCACGAGCTTCTAAAATAAATACAAATAAAGGTCTGAATAAAATAAAGCTGTTTGAAAATAAAACACACAACTAAAGTAAAATAGACGGGGACTTCAGAACTGCGGACGCTATGCAGTTATACCTTAAGTCTCCTCTGGTAGCTGAAATCCGAGCAAGTCTATGGTACGCCGCTGGGACCAACTCCAAAATCTGCACAAGAAGTGCAGAGTGTAGTATCAGTACAACCGACCCCATGTACTGGTAAGTATTGAGCCTAACCTCGACGAAGTAGTGACGAGGCTAAGGCGGTTCACTTACATTAACTTGTACGCAAAATTAATAACAACCACAAATAATAGAAATAAATTAGGTAACTCATTTATAATAATTGAAGCCAACCCAACAGTCATAATCCATCATTATTTCAACCAATTTTGTTGCAGCGTGCAACCCGCTCTCACAATATATATTCACATTCAATTCTGTTGCAGCGTACAACTCGGTCTCCCAATATTTTCCTTTTAATCAAGTCTGTCATATATTTATTTCAATCAAGTATATAGACTTTTAATAAGTCTGTTGCGGCGTGCAACCCGATCCTCCAATATTAACTTTTTAATAAGTCTGTTGCGGCGTGTAACCCGATCCTCCAATATTAACTTTTAATAAGTCTGTCGTGCAACCCGATCCTCCAATATTAACTTTTAATAATTCTGTTGCGGCGTGCAACCCGATCCTCCAATATTTCCATTTTAATCAATTCTTATAGAAGAAATTTCCCAATAAATTCAACAATTAATATAAAATCATAAGACAACAAACATACAATAATTATGATTTAATCATGAAACAAACAATGACAAATAGCAAATTATTATAGAGATCAAGGAGAAAATAGGCAGTTTAATATTTAATATGCTAAATATCATATAACAATTAAAACACATAATTCAAATAGCATGTAACAATTAATGCTGGAAGTCAAGAATTAATATTTGGCAAAGAATAAGAGAGAAATAATTATTATAATAATTAATTTATGATTAAAAATATTTTATGATTTTTCAAGTAAGCAGGCAAACAATTAATTTGACGACGTATAGACACTCGTCATCTCGCCTATACGTTGTTCACATGCAATTCACATAACAAATAATTTAAGGGTTCTATTCCCTCAAGTCAAGGTTAACCCTGACACTTACCTTGCTTTGCAAATTCCAATCAATTATTCAACCACAGCTTTCCTTTTAAATTTGCCTCCGAAAGCTTCAAATCTATTCATAAATAATTCAACATATTCAATACGAATCATAAGAATTAATTCCATATGAATTTACAAATTTTTCGGATAAAAATTAAAAATTCGTTAAAATATTCAGCAGTGGGACCCACATCTCAAATCTCGGAAAAACTTACGAAATTCGAACACCCGTTCCAATACGAGTTCAACCATATCAAATTTGTCCAATTCCGATATCAAATGGACCCTCAAATCTTAATTTTTCGTTTTTGGAAAGTTTTACAAAAAATCCAATTTCTTCCATCTAAATCCAAAATAAATGATGAATATAGACATGGATTTGTGAAATATAATCACTTTTGGTTAAAGAACACTTACCCAATTCAAAGTCGTGAAAATTCCCCTCGAAATCGCCCAAATCCGAGACTTAAAACTCAAAAATGAGTAAAAATGGCGACTTCCAAATTTATGGGCTCTACCCAGTCATTTCGCATCTGCGGATAAAAGTTTCGCATTTGCAAGACAAAGCTCGCATTTGCGATGCCAGGCTGCCAGGTGAAGTTCCGCATCTGCGAACACCCCTGTCGCACCTGCGACATCCGCATCTGCGCAAAAAGGCCGCACTTGCGAAAACCCCAGGCCAGGCCAGTCTCGCATTTGCGATGGAAGGCTCGCTTCTGCGAGCTCGCACCTGCGGTCAAAATCCGCAGGTGCGATTACACCAGAACCCAAAATTTTAGATTTTGCTTAAGTCCAATACGGACTAACTCGTGGTCTAAAATCACGTCAAACAACACTGAAATTATAATTCACACCCCGATTCGAACTTTGAGTTTTAAACTTTCAATTTGCAAATCTCGTGCCAAAACATATTAAATGAATCCGGAATGACTTCAAATTTGGCACACAAGTCATAAATGACATAACAGAGCTGTTCAAATTTCCAGAATCGGATTCTGGCTCCGATATCAAAAAGTCAACCCCGTGGTCAAACTTGGAAATCTTTAGCCTTTAAATTACTAGTTCTCGTTAAATGGTTATAACTTGAGTTAGGGACCTCCAAATTAAATTTCGGGCATACTCCCAAGTCTCAAATCACGATAAAGAGCTATTGGAACTGTCAAAATACTGATCCGGATCTGTTTGCTCAAAATGTTGACCAAAGTCAACTCAGTTGAGTTTTAAGGCTCTATTTCACATTTTAATCCATTTTTCACATGAAAACTTTTCAGAAAATTGTACGGACTGCGCACGTAAGTCGAAGAATGATAAATGGTGCTTTTAGAGATCTTAGAATACAGAATTACTTATTAAATTTAAATATGATATTTTGGGTCATCACATGGTTAGACCGACTATGTTGTATGAGGCTGATTGCTGGCTCGTCAAGAAGTTACATGTCCAAAAAATAAAAGTAGCTGAAATGAGAATATTGAAATGGATGTGTGGACATACTAGAAGGACATAATTAAGAATGAAGTTATTAGGGATAATGTAGGAGTGGCATCGTTGGAGGACAATTTGCGAGAATCAAGGTTGAGATAGTTAGGGCATGTGAAGAACAGAGGCATAGATGCTCCGGTCAGGAGGTGCGTGGGGTTGTACATGGCAGGTCTGATGAAGGGAAGGGGTAGGCGTAAAAAGAATTGGGGAGAGGTAATTAGGCAGAACATGTCATTGCTTCAGCTTACCGAGGATATGACTCATGATAGGAAGGTGTGGAGGTCGAGGATTAAGGTTGTAGGTTGACTGATAGTTGTGTGTTCCTTCAGGCTTACCAGTAGTACTAGGACTATTTTTGTATTATCTTAGTCATGGGTTTTTATTATTACATGTTGTGTCATTCACGCTCGTTGCCATATTATATTGTTGTTACTATTATTGCTACTTGGTTGCTTTATCTTATCTCCACTGTTTCTTGAGCTGAGGTTCTATCGAAAACAACTCCTCTATCATTACAAGGTACGGGTAGGGTCTCCATACATACTACCCTCCCCGAATCTCATTTATGGGATTACTTGGTTTGTTGTTGTATGTTATTTTTAATACATCAAACCAAAAAGTCGACATGAAAACTAATCTCAATATTACTAATACAACATATTCAGTATTATTCTTGTACACTCTACCAAATGATCCCTAATTGTAAAACACGAGTGAAATAATAAGTTGTGCATTCCTACTAAAGGTGTCAAACGGGCCGGGTTAACCCGATTCTGGACAGGCCCTGATCGATTTTAGACCGGACCGATAGGTAGGGGGCGGGAAGGGCTAGGTTGTGACGGGGAACGTCTTGTGTCGGGTAGGATTGTGGTACGGGTTAACCGAACCGGTAAGAACCATTACTGTCTAGTCAATTTGGAACCAATTAACAGGACCGTTTCAACGACTATTTCAAAAAATATATTTTTTAATATAGTTGACCTTTGGCAACGGTCAACTGCCATTTTGACCGTTGACCAATGGCTATTTTGTAAGAAATTCCCTTTTTTGGGCATTTTTTTTTCAAAAATAACTCTTTTAGTATTTACTAATTTAGCCCTTTGAAAAACTATAAATATACCCCCCTTCATTTCTTTACTTATCTCTCAATTCTCAAACCCAGATTCTTAATTATCATTCTCTCATTATTCACCTAAATTGCAATCAACTATTTGGCTATCATTTTTTTTGAAATTTTATTTATGGTATTATTTGAACTTTGAACTTTGAACAATTGACATTTCTTAGTGGTAACATCATAGTTGCTAAATTCAATTTCAAGACTTCAAAAATCATCAAGCGTTCAATTTATTGTGAAATTCGGTGCACTCATTCCAACTCTTTCTCTTATTTAATATTTTATTTGCATATTTAATTTTTATTAGTAGTTAAATTTTCACAATTTGTTTAATGCTGCAAAAAGAGTTTGTAATAAGGTTGCTAATCGGAGTAATCGGAAAAATAGAAAAAGAGGTACTACTTCTACTTCTAGTAATAATTTAAATGACTTTACACATGTTTCTGAAATATCACTTGATAATAACATAGATTATGAACAATTACAGGAAGATTTCGGTATAGAAGATAATGAATTCGAAATTGAAGATGAGACATCACTTACACCTAGTAGTGTTGGAGTTTATAACAGGGGTGATGGTCGTGGCACTAGTAGTAGACCACCTGTGGCCCCGACTAGTTATCGGAGAAGGAGAAGTAAAGTTTGAAAATATTTTGAGGAAATAGAGAATTCTGATAGTGTTAGATGCAAAATTTATAAAGATTATTTTAAACATAAGACTGTGGGAAGTTTTAGGGGGGGGAGGGGGGCTAAGACACTTAGTAGACATATGAGAATTACTCATCCTATAGAATGGGGCTTTGATTTAGATAAAAATCAAGGAACTCTAAACCCTAGTACTGGATAACTTATAAAATATGATAAATAAATGATCGTGATGAGTTAGAAAAAATGATTGCTTTGGGTTGTCTGCCTTTTTCTTTTGCTTCTTCATCATCTCTTATTATGTATATTCAAAGGATTTATAATCCTTTATTTAAAGGTATCCCTAGAAGTACTTGTAGATCTGATATCTTTAGATTTCATGGACAATATCAGACAATTACATTTGGCTATCAAAGGATTTGTTTGACCACCTTCCTTGTAGAGTTTCTCTTACTTCTGATATTGGCCATGCTATTAATGAAAATGATTATTAGACAATTACATGTCATTGGATATATGATAATTATTGTATGCAAATATGTATTATCGCTTTTAAATATGATGAAGATCAAAATCATACTGGTATTTTTATAAGCACTACTATTTGTGAAGTTGTTGCATTTTACAATCTTAATAAAAAAGTATTGTGTATGTATTTTGATAATGCTTCTAACAATAATGTCACTATTTCAATTTTTAGACTGCACTTGAAATCATCACTTGACGAAATATTTCATATTAGGTGTGCATGTCATGTTTATAATTTAATTATTAAAAGTGGCCTTGATTTATTTTCGACTGAGATTACTCATGTTAGAAGAGCAGTGGTGTTGTTCAAGGAAATAATAGGTAATCAATTTAAGACTAAGTGTATCGAACATAACCTTAACCCTAGATTCATGCCAGATGAAATTATTATCGGATGAAATTATACATACTTATTTTTAAAATATTGCTACAAATATAGATTACCGATAACTGAAGTTGCTAATGCGCATTATACTGATCCAAACTGTATATTAACAACTAATACTTGGGAGGCCATTAATGATATTGTTAAATTTTTACATAAATTTTATACAGCTACTGTTGAGTTTTCTGGAGCATATTACTGTTACTATGGCTTTAGTACATATAGCTGAAATTTCTTTTCTACTCTCTGAATTTAAGAAGAAAGAAAAATAAAATGATGCTGTTGAAAAAATGCAAGCAAAATTCAAAAAATATTTCCTTCTAATTCCTCCTATTTACTTAATTGGTGTTGTTTTAAATCCTTCTATTAAGATGTCTAATTATCACCAATTAATCAATGCTTTATATACTTGTATGGAGATTGGACCAACTGAAATCCCAGATATATATTATTATTTGAACAAGCTAAATGATTATTTACAATAATTATATAATTATTATACAAATATAATTGATGATGTTGTTATTAATGTAGGCAATGTTAATCTCACTATGCATTGTACTACTTCTAGTGCATCTGCTACTATGGATGAAGATGAAGGCTTTGATAGTTTTAATATTTGGTCTACATTTTCTTCCACTCAAACCAGTAGCAGGAATATTGATGAACTTCAATTCTACTTGCAAAAGCAAACAGAGCCTCGCACAAAGGAATTTTCACCGTTGGCATGGTGGCATGAGAATGAAAAGCAATTTTCTGTTCTTTCCGCTATGGCTCGGGACGTGCTAAATGTGCCAATTTCAACTGCTGCATCAGAGAGTGCATTTAGTCAAGCAAGACAACAACTAGGAGACATCAGTCACTCATTGGGAATCAATGCTTTGAAAGTTTTAGTATGTTTCAGAGATTGGATTAGATCGGAACGAAAAAATCAAGGATGTGAAGATATTGATAACCAGAAGACGAGTAACTTGGAGATATATTAACACATGGTAACCCGTCTGAATTTAACAGTCCAGAAAATGGCCAAGAAGTTCATATTGATTATGAAGAACTTACTAAGAAAATGCAAAACCTTTGAAATTCTTGATTTATATTTAATAATTCAAATTTGAATTTACTCTTTTTTCTTTAATTTACTTGTTGTAAAATGTAAACTTTAATTTGCAAGTTTGAATTAAAAAAAGAACTTGCAAATTATAAGTTAAATTTTTTTCCATCTTCATTGTATTATCTTAAATTCTTGATGAAATATTCAAATATAAGGTTTCTAAAGCCTTTGAAGTTTTTTTCAAATTTTCAAATATAAGGCTTTTAAAGCCTTTGAAATTTATTCAAACACTCTTTTTATAAGATTATTTTTATGTTTTACATTTTCACTTTATCTTAATATAAATTACGATAGTTATACAAAATATACATAAAAAAATGGCCCGGCCCGGACCCTTAGGCCCGGAACCGTTATGGTTCAAATTTTTACCGACGAGGCACGAAACCGGTAAAATCGGTATTTTAAAACCAGTAACCGGAGCGGTACGGAGACCGACCGGTCTCCTTTTCCACTAGCCCGACCCCTTGACACCCATAATTCCTACAAGTGTTATTTAGTGGTGGATTCACCTTTTAGGGTGAGGGTGGTATGGTACCCGCTAGATTGGTAAAATTATCATATATTTATGTAGAAAATTTTCTTAAACTAGGCTAAATATTTGATCCTGCCACCCCTAGTCGCAAACTAGACAAAGGTGCCTTGACTAGTAGACATTTTTGAAAGCTTTTCTCGTGTGTAAAATTAAAGTTCGAATTTATCTTGAACCTTTTTTGACTTTCCCTTTTCTTTGTGCTTTTTATTTCCTTTCCTAGTCATTCTCCTTTTTGGCTACCTCCAAATTTTTTATTTGTCGTTTATTATTTTTTATATCCCCCCCTCCCCCCTATTCTATTATTTTATATGTGATCTTTAGCAAGACCACTAAAAAAAGAGCCTCCAAAATTTAAAAATTTCATAAAATAAGCATCTCTCTTAATCTCAAATCTTTTAGTTTTTTCTTTCAAAATCAAATAATTTGGGTCTTGATCGGAATTTTGGATCGAGATCAAATTTAATTTTAATAATTTATTTATTTATTATAACATTAAAATTTGCGCTTTTCTATGATTCTTAAATACAATTTAAAATCTCTTTACTATTAAATTATGATGAATATTTCGCAAGTATTGCCTAGAAAAATATGAGATTTAGGATTTTAATTTTTGGGATCTTGTAGTTTTTCTAATTCTCCATTTAGTTATGGAGTATAATTTATATATTAAAAATATTTTTTTGATTTTTCTTATTCTAATTGGTGGAATTACCTTATGAAGATGTTCTTTTACTTGTGCAAATTTATTTTCAGTATACAAAAAAAAGATGTAGTTCCCTAGTGAAAATATTGATTTTACTTGTATTTTTTTTATTTTTTATTATTATTATTTTTTTTCTTACTTGTATTGTTAATACAAAAGGTGTGATTCCTTATTCTTTAAAAGGCTACTTGCATTTGCTTCTTGTAATTTTCATACAACAATAATAACATACCCAATAAAAACTCACAAGTAGAGTTTAGAAGAGAGATATAGTTTTTATATTTGCAAATAAAATTACCTATTAAATTGCCGGAATAAAATAACAAAAAAAAAGCCAAACAAATATTTCGATTAAAGTCTATAATAATTATTACAAGGTATACATTGAAAACAATTATGGCACCAGCTACCTTTAAATAGTAGATGCGTGTACGGTGTTATTCCTTTATTCTGGTAATTGAATGCACCATTGAATAATTTGACTGAAAACTCTGTACGGTTGCAATTTGCAGGATTCCTTTTCTTTTCTTCTTCTTCTCCTCTTTCATACTCCTATATTGTATCAATTTATCAGAATGAATAAACCATTTGATTTGCTTTGAGAAATTCAGTAAGATGGCGTATAGGAAATTCTGTCACATCCGCTAGTTGGCATCTCCTTTGGACGGTGTTAGGCCTGTTGTAGTTGGTCCAGATGTCCCATTAAAGGGTATCAAGAATTTCAAATTTATTGTGGTCTTACTGTTCGTTATTCTCAATCAAATAATTGATGTGCTCCATCCTTCTCATCTGATTAATATTTTCATAGCACTAGTAGTAGGACATAAATCAAAATGTGGTGGAAAACGTGCACTTGTTTTTGGCATCTTGCCGTTGGGCTGTTGATCTTACAAAAAAAATTAAAAGTAGTTTCAAATTGTCATCTCACACGGGAAATTGTTGTGCTTGAGCTTATTGTAAGAACAGAAAAAAATGACATATTTATCTTTCTCGAAACTCGTCTTTTAAAATATTTTAAGAAAGTCAATGTTAAAATTAATTAAAAATTTATCTAGTATAAAGTTAAACATATATTTTATTATATACCTAATAGTAATTTTATTTTTAGTTTTAATGAATTAAATATTTTCTTAATAAAAATATATTTATTAAACAATTTTGTCTCGTATTATAATTTCGATGTTATAATATCAGTTAATAGCGGAGATGGAGGGGCAAAGACTATGGGGGAAGGCGACCGTTCTGATCCATCGTCATCCTTAGTTGAAAAATAATTATAATTAACAAGAAATAAATCCACATCACTAATTAAGTGAGTAGGTAAATCATGATTTGCAACTGACAAAGGATAAACTAGAGGTCCTTGTAATTTACTCAATTTCCACTCTTTGGTCTTTGCTTTCTCCGCTGCTACTCTATACTGGAACAGAACAACTGCTTCAATTCTTCCGAAAATTAGGGTTTATTGTCTGAAACTTCCAAGTTTCCAACGATTACTCCAACACTTCACATCGTACTTTCCCCTTTTAGTTGCTGAAATCTAACGCCTGATGTAACTGTATTAGGGTCTCAATTTTAAATCTCAATTAGTTTCTCAGATCAAACACTATATTCCTTTCTACTATTCTTTAAAATCTCATATAGATATGGCTCTTCTTCATTCTCCTAGTTTCTGCTTCAGTGGAGTTTCCACTTCAAGTCAAGCTTCTAGAAGTTTCCCTGCCCCTAGAAGATGCAGTGTGAAAGCAGCACCTTTTCTCTCCCAGTCTCTGCCTTTCTTTCCTCGATGCCAACTTCAAGGTGTTTCTTCTTTTAAATTTTACCAATATTTTCTATTTTAGTTATTTTCAGCTGTACACAGTATAATTCAGCATATTCTCAGACTGATTTAAATATGCGTGTAGAAAATTTAAAAGGTGCTCATATTGGTTTGTAAGTTTGAACTGTCTTTGATTCTGTAATTGTGAACTATGCCATTGCAAGGGCTACATTATGATCACTTCTTCTGTGTATAGAATTTGCTTCCTACTTTTTGTATTTATGCTTTTTTCTTCTACAATTATTACTTAAGGAAGAGCATTGCCAAGCGACAATGGGCAATTGGAGAAGGACGAATCTTCACTTGTTGTATGCTTTGGAGAAATGCTCATTGATTTTGTTCCGACCACAAGTGGGCTGTCATTAGCTGAAGCACCTGCATTTAAAAAGGCTCCTGGTGGTGCACCAGCTAATGTTGCTGTTGGCATTTCCCGTCTTGGTGGTTCCTCAGCTTTCATTGGGAAGGTATAATATTTGCTTACGTTTTTTATAGTCTTTTCTGAACTCGATGTGCTAAACATAGGTTTGAATAATTGTAATGGTAGATAGATTTTCTCAGTTCAACAAGTGTACAGGGACCTAGCTTCTTTATCAAGTATGTTTTGGATTTGACATCTGGCTAATTATTGTTGACTATCTATTTTTTTTTCCCTTCCTAAGCACCATTCCAGGCCGCTGGAGTAGACAACTGTTTGTTATTGTTTTGTTGTCTCTATTCAAACATACGCCAATTTCTGTTTCCTAGAAACATTTTAAGTCACCAAGCGGCTTTAGGAGCAACAAGACTGTTCACAACGTAGGAACTATCAATCTATAATGCATGCTTGATATTGCATTACATCTAATTTAAGTCTCTGCCACACTTGCTGAGGAAACATTAATTGCTCCATGGGGCGCCCTATTTAGTTAATGTTTGGAGCAATTAAGAAGAAGAAGAGCAGCGAGCGCTTCTCGCTTTTTTGGCAAAAGCGGACGCTTCAACCTACCTGCTACGCTACAGAAGTGACACAGTGGCCGCCTCGCTTCGTTTCACGCTTAGCTGAAGCGAGCACTTTTCACAACACTGATCTGGCATGATACACATGTTAACTACCTTCTTTTATGTACTTATTTCAAAGCTGAGATTATATAACTTAGCATATAACATTAGCAAGAAACAGATTTTTCCTCATCCGAGACTCTCTATTCTGGACTAATGCATTTGAATTATGGAATTAGGAAACTCATCTTAATATCCAGCAGAGTCATCTTCCTTCCTGCACTGTCGATTTTTGAAAATTTGATTGATTGTTGAGGATTCATATTAATTACCGCATCAAGTTAGCTTCTTCATTTGTTTCCTTTGCTGATTTGAGAACATAAATTAGAAGAAAATGAAAATAATCTATCAAAAATATGTGAAGCAGAAATCAATTATAAAAAAAAAAAACAATAAGTATTTTATGATATATTCTTGTAATCCTGCGCAGGTTGGTGAAGACGAATTTGGCTACATGCTTGCTGATATTTTGAAGGAGAACAACGTCAATAATGATGGAATGCGCTTTGATCCAGGTGCTCGTACTGCTTTAGCATTTGTAACACTGAGAAAGGATGGAGAGCGTGAATTTATGTTCTATCGTAACCCGAGTGCTGATATGTTGCTTCAAGAGGATGAACTCGATTTAGAGTTGATCAGGAAGGTATATGAAGTTCTTTTATCCTCGAAAAAAGAAGTATTTCAAAGTTTCATTAAAGCGAGAAAAAATTAAGGTCATAATCTTTAATGACGAGACTATACAAGGAGTCTTTAGTTTTGTTACTTACATGTTCCAATGGTAAAAGTTTATGTATTGGTCCTCTTTGTTACTTCTCTTAAGAATGACTTTTTCTTATTTTGTATATGCTATTTATTATTAAAAACCTTACATAGTTCATGATTTGGTTCTAAGAGTACCTTACAGTCCAGTTCTTCAGATATTTTGAAAACCATCTTATTTGAGAAGTAGGTAAGCAACTTGTATGCTGTCTGGAAAGCATGTTTCTCTACAAGTCAGCCCATCTTTAAAAATGTTTCTCTATGATTTAGCTTTCCTTATTGCACAGTTTCATTATTGATACTTGACATCCCTTCTGCTATTTCTGGTGGACCCTTAGTACTATGTTATATTTGGATAGTCAACTTGATAGTGATACCCAATGATTCCTATACCCTTTGGCAGGCAAAAATTTTTCATTACGGCTCCATAAGTCTGATTACAGAGCCATGCAAATCAGCCCATATCGCAGCTACAAGAGCTGCGAAGGATGCTGGTGTAATCTTGTCCTATGATCCAAATTTGAGGCTTCCACTGTGGCCATCTGCGGAAAGTGCTAGAGAAGGAATCCTTAGCATATGGGAAACTGCTGATATAATTAAGGTACTTGTTTTCAGGTGTCCAATGTGAAATATTAAATATGACTCGTTAATGGCAGTATCATTAGTCTTGCAAGAGAGTCGAACGTAAAAGTCTGAACTTTCAAATGGAATGTTACATCTGATGTTTCAGCTGCTTGTTATCACCAGATAAGTGAAGAAGAGATTTCTTTTTTGACGCATGGAGAAGATCCTTATGATGATAATGTTGTTCGGAAGTTGTACCATCCAAATCTCAAGTTACTTCTCGTCACAGAAGGCCCAGAAGGTTGCCGATATTACACCAAGGTAAGCTTCTAACTGCATTCTACTCTGCAGTCTACACAAATCGATGTGTGTAATCAAATGATTCTGTAACCCTTTATCAAGAAGTTTTGAATATCTCTGTATTCGATCCTTATATCTTAAGATGTAATATCCATTTTGTTGAATCATACCTTTTTAAACTATTTGGGAGTACCACATTTATGAAATGTACAATCTGCCACAGGATTATCGAGAAATGCGCATATAGATGCTGTTTCCTTTATAACAGATCCAAAACAAAAACAGATGCTGTGCCCTTTATAAATGCTGTCCAGCCAATCCTTAGCTTAATAAAATATTATTGATTTCTGTTAGAGTTATTCACCTGTTGCTTGAATGATTAGTGTAACATCAAAATGAATTCATTGCAAAGGACCATAATCCATTGCTCTGTGATACATGTCAAAGTATATACTAATAAGAATCCCTTGTCCTGCGAAGCTGCTATCAATAGATTCTTTGTTCTGTTCCCTTTCGTGATTCATGATCTGAAACAGTATGACTGCTATTTTTTTCTATTTTCTTGAAAACTTCATTAGAGGTTGTCTGAGATCTATTGGTCTTCGTCAAGCTGGTTAATATTTGTTAGCTTGTTCCTGCTCAAGTGGCACATAAACTGCATGGGAGCAGGTTTAAAAGTATTAGAATTTTGTGCATCTTTAGGCCAAATCTCTAAATCAGTCACGAAGCTGATAATTGTACACCTATTGATTTGCCAGTTTTACGCTATGTATGAAAGAGAGAGAAAAAATAAATTCTCTGAAGTTGCTTGAATGATGCAAAACAGGATTTCAGTGGGCGAGTTAAGGGTCTAAAGGTGGATGCTGTAGACACCACTGGCGCTGGAGATGCTTTTGTAGCTGGAATATTGTCACAGCTAGCATCTAATGTCTCACTGCTTCAGGTAAGGCTTTTTGTATTTAATCTAATAATATTATGTTCCTCGTGCCGAGGGTCTATTGGAAACAACCTCTCTACATTCACGGTAAGGGTAAGGTCTGCATACTCACTACCCCCTCCCCAGACCCCACTTGTGGGATTATATTGGGTTTTGTTGTAATCTAATAATGATATGTAGTTCTAATTTCCTCTATACTGACATTCTGCTGGCTGCTACTTTACATTCTGTGCTCTCTATATGATTTCTCATATCATGTTATCTAATCAGCAAAAAGATTTTGATTCTGTACGCTCTACATGAGTGTCCTCAGTATAATAACATTGAAGTACATTTATGATTTAATTATAGCGTGGATATTCTACTGTTTAATTGAAACCTCTTGTTAATTAGTAACCTAAATTAATTTGCATATGCAATCCAGTGATATAAGGCAGCTGAAAAAATCACAATTTCGACAATTGCGTTTTGCAAGTGAGAACTTGCACTTGGTGAAGCTCTAATGCTGCTGAAACTATACCACATCCTTATTCATGCTGCAGCTACTTTATGAAAAAAGAAAAAAAAAGTGAAACGGCTGAACTGAATTATGCTTTATACTTCATAATGATGGGAGTTGTGAATCTGAATTTCTTAGGATAAGGACAAACTTCTTCCTGCCTTTCTTTCTGGAGTTGCGTTTTATACTTCATTACAATGTGCTTATCCTCTTTATAGCTAATTGTGAATCTGAATTTCTTAGGATGAGGACAAACTTCGAGATGCCCTTTGTTTTGCTAATGCTTGCGGTGCATTGACTGTGATGGAGAGAGGAGCAATTCCAGCTTTGCCAACAAGAGAAGTTGTGTTGAATTCCTTGCTCAAGTCAGTTTCATAATATCATCCGACCTATTAATCAGTGTCATTTAAATGCTTGCGAAGTTGTGCCTTCTGTTTTCCTGCATTCTTCTAGGCAAAAAAATATCATTTATTGAGTTGGTCTAGAAGAAGGGTGTTGACAGAAACCTGAAAACAGGTCAAAAAGTAATTGGTAATAATTTTTGACGTATATGTGGATGCTCATAACCACATTATTAATCACATGTATTGAAATTACAATCATTGTTGAAATTCATGAGGATAATGCATGGGTTGTTGCACTTACTTTCATTCGCAAATCTGAATTGTTGTGTCAATTATGTTCGATTAGCATTGACATTTTGCTCGTCATATTCGGATACACTTCCCTTTCATTCTCAAATCTGAACTGTTATGTCTGTCAACAGTGTTTGATTAGCATTGACAGTTTGGTTGTTATCCTATTTCTGGTACATGAAAATTAACTGATTTTGCTTCGTAGGACATCAGAGAGATCTAGGGATAGTATATGTTTCAAAATGCATTAGACATTATATAGATATACCTGAAAATTTTATATTTTAGGACGTCAAATGTCCAAATATTGTCCCTGTTTGCAATTGTTGTTTAGAATGAGTATATAAGGCTAGCTTATCATATAAAGGAAATCAGAGTATACAAGATAACATGCCTCCTTTTTACGACGGAAAATTGTCAAAATTGCCCATGTACTATTGAATATTGTTTAAAGTGCCCTCTGTTATACTATTTGGTCGATTGAGGGATACTGTTATACTTTTGTGCAGATCTGCCCCTAATTTAGATGGCAAGACGTGTCTTGCTCAGACACAATTGACCATCCCAAATTTAAAAAACCCGAATCCTCTCCTGTCCGATATGAAATTGCATGTTGATAAAGTTCTAATAATGATTTTTTGTGCTTGTGAACTCACAAATTAATTGTCACTTTCGGACAAGCACCTAAGAAAGCTAATTTTTGGTTTCAAATCATTAATAATTGACGTCTAAATTGTTTATTTTGTAAAAAAAGATTATTTTTTCTTGTTTGAAAAATTGATAAATCAAACATACTGAAATTAAAATTACTGTTGATGACTGTTGGCTGTTATTTTCTGTCGGACAATAATACATCTGACCTACAATAAATCAAGTGCTATTGTGCAATAACAAGGTATAGGATCCCATAAGATTGTTAATAAGTAATAAATAGGGATATGTTTCATATTTGGTTAACCTTTTCTTTTCCATGTTTCAACTATTTTTTCTTTTCCCCAATTGTACGCAATTTTGAGGTGTCAAAATGTTGTCATCGTCTGTTTTTGGAGTCACTTTTATCTCCTTCCACCAAGTATAAACAAACAGATTAGTTGTTGCGCAGTTTTATAGAACCATAAAATTACACAGCCCGTGTCCTAAGGCTAAGGCTGACCATACATGCTTGGATGAAGACCTCTTTATAACCCAATTTGTAACTCATTTTTCGGATCTAAATATCCAAAATCAAACTCACAAAAGAAAACCAACTTTGCCTGTGTTGTAACCATCACAAAAAGGCAAAAAAACAAAACAAAGAATGGCTGAAGATCCACAAGACGTAGCTGATCGCGAACGAATCTTTAAGCGTTTTGATTTAAATGGTGATGGAAAAATCTCTTCAGCAGAACTTGGAGAAACCTTGAAAATGTTAGGCTCTGTAACTTCTGAAGAAGTCCAACATATGATGGCTGAACTTGACACTGATGGGGATGGCTTTATTTCTTATGAAGAATTCGAAGAATTTGCTCGAGCCAATAGAGGTTTGATTAAGGATGTTGCTAAAGTATTCTAGCTTTCTTGATGCACACGCCTTAACATTAGAAGCGGATTTAGAGTGGGTTCTACGAGTTTAACTACATTCATTACTTTCAGATCGAACAATGTATACATATGCATAAAAGATTTAAAATGTATACACATAATAAGATTATACTCATTTTGCGATTGTTATGAATGAATATTCTTCCTACATTTTGATATATGTCACTTTCGAATGTCCTGGCTTTTCCTTTTCTTTTTTCCCTTGCAGAAAACCGTTTCACTTAGTTAAACTGTAACCTCATATTCCTTACATCATTGTTGAGGTGGATTGTGTGTATATCTTTTTTCTAAATTATTTGGTTGGTTCTAAATGTTTGGTTTAACTAAAATTTATAATTTAGGCAACGTGGGTCAACAACATTGAACTGCAAGTTTTTCTGCCCTGTATTATGACACGATATTTCATTATTTGGGTCCTATGGGGGAGTTTAGCTGTCGTTATCTTAGCAAATCACAAATAATGTAAAGGTGACCTAATTTTATTCATTGTTCGTGGCATAATGGTTGTACTTTCTGAACCATATCTTTTCTTAAATACCTAATACTGAAATGGATTGATCAACTTTTCTTTTATTAATAAACGCCATCAATAGGAAAAAAGAATGGCACGGGGAGAATATGTTGTCAGCTTCCTATACATTAAAAACCCAGTAAGAGTTGTGTTCAACAAATTTACTACTCCTAATTAAATTTAAATTTGGTGGCCTACTGTAGATTGTCATAAACTGCTCCAATTAATTTAGCGTTGACAAATAGAGCAACGGTTCTTGGTTACAGGAAAGAAAATGGTTTGATTGGCTGAAATTACTAATTATGAAGTAAAAGTAGATAAGAAAAACTGAGAAATCTCAATGCAAATGATACAAAAAGGGGCCTTCTTTTTACCCTTGCTTCGCCAAACTACAGGCCAAAGCAAGCAACTTAACGATACGAAACTAGCTAAAACACAGTACATTTAGATAACCAATGAAAGCCTTAAACTTGCAATCAAGGAAAGAACTAAAATCATACCAGAAAACAATTCACAACCTTTTTTATGTGATCATACAAAACAGAACCTGCCATATTTTTTCCACCAAAATCAGGGATAAATATATACAAACCACTACTTCTATATCTACAAGTTAAATGAGCTTAGCTTTATCAGTTGTCACACTATAATCTCCCATTTCAAGTAGAATGGGATGAGGGGGGAAAAGAAAAAATCAAATTGATTGCTTTCATGTCAACGACAATAAAAATCCTCCTCCTCGAAGTCAGGAACTCCTAACATTGCCAAGGCCAAGTGACTCTTCATTTCACTTTTTGTCCGCTGCAATTGGGGATAACACTCAATCATACAACTATTACTGCGTGAAATAGACTTCTTTCTGGTCGTGGAACGAGGTTCTGTGCCTCTCAATATGGCAATGATCTCGTCCATATTGGACCTTCGAGACTCTTCACTGTGTATACATGCAGCTGCTGCTTGGGTCATCCGAGCTATTTGTTGTACATTCTTTTGAGGGAATTTGAGTCTTGGATCAAGAAACTTTTCAAGAGCTCCTTGCTGCATTAGAGGCTTTGCCTGATAACAACAAAGAAGACGATTTTAATGTCCAAATCTTGTCAAAAAGAACAAAAAAGGGTCTAAATTGTTATGCAGCCAATCATGGTAATAACACAAGGATAGATGGTCCAAATCATTGCCAAATTTTGATGCCTAGAGTCTTATCATCGTCAGTGTATTGAATCTGATTACTTCACACGCACACTGACTCATGTATGAACTGGTCAAATTGATTGTAATTGATATATATATATAGTAGAGCCATCTATCAGTATGATCAAGCATAATATTTTTATAAAGCTTATCACAAGGTTTCCATGCTTCTTTCAAAATATCATCAATCACAGGATGTCTCAGTTGTGCATCAGAGAGCTTGAACAGCCTACCAATAGAACAGAACAACAACAACAACAACAGCAGCAAAAAACCCAGTGAGAATCCCACAAGTGGGGTCTGGGGAGGGTAGGATGCACGCAGACCTTACCCCTACCTTTGTGAAGGTAGAGAGGTTGTTTCCGATAGACCCTCGGCACAAAGAACAATATAACAGAATACTCTATTCTAAAGACCATGTTTTCTTTGCGATAGTGACTATCTAGAACAGAAAATCTCTAAACATCAGCAAAACTGAAAGCCCCATTTAAAATCAAATAGAAGAAAGGAAAAGAGACAGGTTATCACACATAACTGGCTTTATTAAAAAAAATCACACTAGAGACATCCTTGGCAGAAATTATGGTGGATAATCTATATGCTTGCATTGACAAATACCAGCAAATGGAGCCGGACTGATTTAACTATCCAAAATAAAGATAAGCGAAGACAGCTTGGAAGAAATTAAAGCAAGAACCTACCCACAACACCAAGTTTTCTTCTCCTGGTCCTCTTTTCGCTTCAATTGGCTTCCTTCCAGTTAGCAGCTCCAGGAGGACAACTCCAACGGCATAAACATCAGTTTTATCTGATATTTTACCGTGCTGAAAATATTCAGGAGCTAAATACCTGCAAATGTAATTCAAATATCATAAATATAGGGATGTTCTTTACTGCCAAGCAACGTGAGGATCTTATTCATAGTCATGCCTAAGAGTTATCAAGAGAGAAATTATACCCGAATGTTCCTTTAACTGTTTTACAAAGGAAAGGTACAGAAGGTGAAGGAGTCCATGTAGCTAAGCCAAAGTCACACAACTGCATAAGTCAACATAAGGATTAAATTACAGAATCGACCAGAAGAACAACAACCAATTTGAGCTGTTAAATATGAACGTTCCTTTCATTACCTTGGGTATTTTCTTGGATGAGAGAAGAATGTTGGAGGGTTTGATGTCCCTGTGAACAACACACCTCTCAGTTCCATAATGCAAATACCCTATTGATTCTGCAATGCCTACGGCCACCTTATACCGCGTAGACCATGGAAGCGCTGGACCACCTTTCACTCCCCTCTTCTTCTCTGAGAATCAAACTCTATATATCTTAGTCTCAAACAAACTGTATTCTTATTGAAAAGAAAAGAAGTCCAAAAGTATTCTCACCATGTAAATAGCGCTCTAAGCTTCCACCAGATACATACTTGTAGACCAAAAAGAAACCCTCCTCTGGATCAATGCAAAAACCAACCAGAGGAACAATGTATGGGTTATGAAGAGAACTAGCAATCATCAATTCCCTACAGAATGCCTTTGGAGATTCCTTATCTTCCCTATCTAACTTCTTAATAGCAACACTTGTCCTCATAAATCCCACTCTTCCTCTGAAAACATAGCTCAATGCTCCTCTCCCCAAAACTCTACCTACCCAATTCAAGAAAACAAAAACAAATCAACATCACATAAATTGAAAATAAAGAAGGGCCAGAATTTGAACATAACCAATTTTGAGTACCTTTAGAAAAATAGCGAGTAGCAGAAGCAATCTCAGCATAGGTGAACCTAATTAAAGAATGAGTCACAGGAGAAATACTCCTCTCAAGTGATTGAATTTTCCTCCATTTTAGCTCTCTGGAAAGTGGATCAGTCAACCCATTATCCAAATTCACCATCAAAACAGTAGCAGAGGAACATCTATTCATATTCATAGACTCAAGCTCAACCTGAGAACAAAAACTGAACCTAAAAGAGGAGTGAAGTGAATGTGGCTCAGCATTAATCAATTCAGTACCACAAGCTCCTGACTCAGCAAGTAACCAAGCTTTATTATGCTCCAAACTGCTGCTAACAATACCTTTATCCTTATCACCGTTATCCTCGCCGGAAGTTCGCCGCCGGCAAGTCGGAATAAAACAGGCCAACCCAAAATCCCAAATCATTCTGTAAATTAAAGATTTGATTTTTAACTCATCATACCCACAATAGTTGTTATCAGTATCAGTACTGGCTAAAGGTTGAGTCTTTGACCTGTAAAAAGGCTCCACAGAGTTAGTACAACTACTCTGAAGAAACCCCATTTTGAGAACGGATCTTGAAAAGCTATACACAAAAACCCACAAACCCAAAAAAGAAAAAGAAAGAATAAAGAAAAGTAAACAACTTTGCTTGTAGGAGAGGATAGAGTTACCTTACTCTCACTATTGGAGAGAATAAGGGGATCGAATATATAATGAAAAGTATGAAAATGTGTGAGAGATGGTCCCTTAGAACTAAAATAAGACCGACCCAGGTTTTATTTTTACGTGGAAACAGTTAATGGCATTATACTAAGAACAAGAAAAATGTGAATTGTGATAAATGCAAGATTCTTGGTGTTAAGGTTTAACAAGACAAGTAAAAACTATAAAAAGATGCCTTCTTTCATAATAATGGGGGGCTTTTCTGGGTAGGAAGGAACTTTTCTTTTATTGGGGGGATGCTTGCGGATTTTGGATAAGTTTTAAACAAAGTAGGAAAAGATTTATTAGGCGGTATAATGAGAGGGAAAAGGGCAAGTTAGGGGTTAATTTGGTATTGGAGTATTAATTATAGTGCAATAATTAAGTAGGAAAATGGGACAAAATGATGGATGTAGTAGTTTGGTGACCTTCTCATCCCCCAACTACCATTCTTGACAGCAGAGCTCTCTTTTGTCATTCCACTTCTTTAAGTCTTTAACATTCTTGGCTTGGCTTTGAGAGCAATCGCAATTTACAACAACAACAAACTCGGTGTAATTTCACCCGTGAAGTTTGAGAAAATTAATATGTACGCGGACCTTACTTTTACCTTGTGAAAATAAAAAGAATATTTTCAATTTACCTTCGACTCAATAAACAATTAAAAAGAAGCAACGAACAACAACAAGGTGATATGACAACAGAAGCGAATGACACATCGTGTAATAACAAAAATATAGAAATAAAAAAAATACAAGAATAATACTAATATTACTGATGAGAATGACACAACATGTAATAATAAAGATCTAGGAATAAGAAAATAAGAATACTACAAGGTAAGACTAGGAGAAACTCTCCACTATAGGCCTTCAATACTAATTTTCGGTAAACTAAAGCAATGTTCTGTCTAATTCTCAAATTCAATAACATAAGTTTTTATTGTACAATTATAGCTCGAATACTTGGAATCCTTCTGATTGATGTGAGCTCAGTGAAGTATATGAGAGTGTTATTTTATTTTTGTCAAAAAATTGTATCTGTGAATATGATACTTTTAGAAATTAAATTAAAACAATTTTATCAAAAGAATATGAACGTAAATATACCTAGATAACAAGATCATGATAACGTTTGTCTGCTTATGCTAGCACTCTTTAACTAGCGTTACGTTTGGGTTCAAATTGGGGGTTGCAAAAGAGATTTGGATTAAACTTAGTTATTCTCGATCGATAAGCTTTAAGAATCTAAGTGGATTTTAAAAAAATTCTTGCATTTAACTCCTTCCGACAATCCGTATAAACCTAAGTTTAATCTATGAATTTTGACACAAAAAGACAAGGGACAAACAAGGGAATGAGAGCGGGAAGGTCAGTTGAAACATCATATTCATGAACATTGCTAATGATATGTCGCTTATTTCGAATAATAGCATATGAGATCTTTAGGTGGAATAATCATAGTTACTTTAGGTTATATAGGGTCTTTAATTAACGATGATACATGCTCCTCCCATGTCAACAAATTAAGTAATTACGGGATCATGCGATGGATGTGAATAATCAACACTTTTTAATAATAGTTGTGTTTTGATCTAACTTGTTATCGATTATTTTATTAGAAATCTAATATCTTCAATTACCACAGATTTTATTCAATAAAACTTAGGTAGGTGAAGAAAATTATCTACCATTTTTGTTGCTACTATGAAATAGATATTACTCATGATTATCCCTCACTTTAATTGATCCGTTCTCATTAGTAATTTTATCAAATTATATATTTAAGTTATCACCAACAAGAAATAAAAATATTAAGGATCACTAAATTAATCGATATGAAAGGACGACCTTGAAAGGTTAAACATTATAAATACATTTTTAATCAAAAGGAGTTAGGAATGCATAAATATCTGCCCCTGTGAAAATGAAAAGGAAAGGAAATAAATGGATAAAGAAGCCGTGCAGAGAAGAGTCAGCTAAGCTACCTAATTAATATGGACGAAGGCAGTTAGTTAAGCTGATACCACTGGAAAATTTCCCAGATAGCTACTATCACAAATTAAAATCACTCTGCTTAAATATTACAGGTTATAAAATAATATAACATCTAGTTTAAGAATTTCTTCCCTAACAGTAAAAATAAAATCAGAAGGTTCGTGCTTGTGAACCTGAGTGAAAGGACGGAGCCAAGCTTTTTTGTAGAGTGTGTGTGTGTGTGTGGGGGGGGGGGGGGGGGGGGCATTTACGCCAAATTATATTACTTGTAGTTTACTATGATTAGTATTAAAATAAGGAGAGAATATCTATTAATTAACTATAGTTAACCTGTAACAGTTTATGTAAAGCCACATGACACATGTCATGTATATATTGAGTTGTTAGTGTATACACTGAGTTTGGACGAGTAATTTTTTCCCACCAAAGTTTGGATGAGTTTATTCCCCTCTTCGGTGGCGTAGAGGTGTCAGGGGTGTAAATAGTTTGGTTCGGCCGATTATTTTATAAAATTTGTATCATATCAATTTTTCGATTATTTTATTATATATAATCAAAATTAGACTTTTCGAAACTGTCCCAATCATGTCGGTTTCTCTTCGGTATCGGTACAGTTCGGTTAATTTTTGATATTTTTTTAAAATGTCATGTAAAAGTCACTAGTAGAAGTAGAATACAATAACATACGCACTTTAATAGGACTTAGTAAAACTCTCTAGAAATTTTTATAGTTTAAAAGGTGATGAATTAAGAAAATATGAAAGATGGCTAAAGTATAGGTCCATCAACTATTCTACAGCAACGTAGAAGAAACTAAGCAAATACATATAAATATAAATCACACGAGTGAAAAAATGTTAACCAAAGTGGGACTCAAGAATAAAGTCTATAGAAGATTAAATATTCAAAAAAATAAATCTAAATCATACGAAAGGAAACATATTCAATACATTGTAGTGTGGTACTCATAATCGCTACAATACCTTGTGTCTTGCTAGTGAATATGCTGGAAATAATTTACTTTCAATAGGAGTAGCATAACAGGTTTGAAAATTAGGATTTTGACTTTAATTACTTATTGGCTTGTATCTGTTTCATGATTTCAAGGCCCAAGAAAAAATTATTGCTTTATTATTTTTAAACTTAATATATAAATATATTTTTCACATTGTAAATTTATTCAGTACGGTTCGATATTTTTTTGATTTATTTTTATAAAATAAAAGATTTACCCTAATTATCGATACAACTATAGATTTATATAAAAACCTTAAAAGAAACATAAAATTCGGTTCTGTATGGTACGGTTCGGTAGGTTTAGTTAGTTTTTAAATATCCATTGACACCCCTAAGGGTGTATTCCTCTCCTAGCTCAACATTTACCTGCACGTATAACTCGATTTTAGAGTTCATAATGTTTACCCGTAAAATTGTATAGTTAAATTTGTTTGTGGTTTCTAGACAAGTGAATTAATTTGATCCAAAAACTAATGAAATAACTTCTGAAATATAAAATACTTAGCCTTAGAATGTAGATGAAACGACAGAGCTGATGAGTCCGGGAACAGGGTTTTCGGGCACAACAATCATGAGATCAATAGCGAGAAAATAAAATTGTATTAGAATATTGTATAGAATGTAGTGTAAGTTAACTAGAAAGTTCCTCTCTATTACAATGATAACTGAGCTCTCTATTTATAGCTATGTCTAGGGAAAGAAGTCCTAGGATCGTGCCCTTCTTTAATGTCAATTATGAGGGCCATTGATGAAGATATAACGTTAGACATAAATGCCAAATTCCTTGTAACGGGCCATCATCCTTAATGCTGCAAAATGTTCCGTATTAAATATTACCGAGCGCAAAATATTTAATACTCGTTATTTCTTCCGGTGACAAGCGGAATAGCTATGTTCGGTGGCCATCCTCATCTGGTGTTCCACGTGTCCTTCCTTTAAGCGGCCATGTGTCATGTCGTATTTTTTTTTGATGACCCAAAAGGTCATTTTATGTTTTAGAACTCGAATCTGCGCCCTTAAGCCTTAAAAATCTCATTTTACCTTCCTTGATTTTACATGCGCAGTCCGGACAGGTTTTCGGAAAGTTTTTATGTTGAAAACTAATAAAAATAAGCATTTTGCCTTAAAAGTTAATTTTAGTTGACTTCGATCAATATCTTTTGTAAACGAGCCCGGATCTGTACTTTGACGGTCCCGGTGGGTCCGTATCGAATTATGGGACCTGGGCATATGCGCGGAATCAAATTCGGAGGTCCCCAGCTCAAGTTATGAATTTTTGATAAAAACTAAAAGTCTGAAAAATTAATTATTTTTAAGAATTGATTGATGTTTGGCATTGTTAGTGCCGGGTCCGTATTTTGGTTCTGGAGCCCGATACAAGTTCATTATGATATTTAAGATCTTGTCTGTGAAATTTGGTGAGAAGCGGAGTTGATTTGACGTGATTCGGACGTCCAGTTGAGAAAATAGAAATTTTAAAGTGTCTTGAGAATTTCATTTGATTTGGTGCTAAATTCGGAGTTCTATGTGTTATTTTGGCGATTTGATCGCGCGAGCAAGTTCGTATGATATTTTTACACTTGTGTGCATGTTTGGTTTGGAGCCCCGAGGGCTCGGGTGAGTTTCGGATAGGCTACGGAGTGAGATTTGGCTTGGAAAACACTGTTGGGCATCTGATATTATTGCAGGCCTCTGATCTCGCATTTGCGAGATCAGGCATCGCAATTGCGACCTCTGAGAGGTTCGCATTTGCGAGCTTCTCATCGCAAATGGGAAGAGAAGCTGGGCCAATAGTTTTCGCATTTGCGAAGGGAGTCGGGGAAGGGCAGTGATCGCAAATGTGATCATTTAGTCGCATTTGCGAAGATTCAGTGGTCGCAAATGCGACACTTTCCTCGTATTTGCGAAGGCATCGGGACTGTGAAGGGCATCGCAATTGCGAGTGTTCCTTCACATTTGCGAAGCTCAGGTCGCAATTGCGACACCTGCAGTTGAGTAAAAGAGACTTAGACGGGATTTTTCATCCATTTTTCATATTTTCAAAACCCTAAACCTTAAGAGGCGATTTTCCAAAGACCAAATCTTCCCCAAATCATAGGTAAGTGATTCCTAACTCTTTTCTTTCAATCTTTTACATCTTATAACAAGATTTCAACCTAGAATCTAGATTTTTTAGGGTGAAATTAGGATTTTTGGGTAGAACTTAGGAATTTCGAAATTTGGGGATTTAGACCTCGAATTGAGGTCGGATTCCAAAACCAATTATATATCCGGACTCGTCTCGGAATGAGTGTTCGGATTTCGTAAGTTTTTCCGTGATTTGAGACGTGGGTTCCACTGCCGAATATTTTAATGAATTTCAGATTTTATCCGAAAAATTAGTTAATTCATATGGAAGTAATTCCTATGATTCGGATTGAGTATATTGAATTGTTTGTGAATAGATTTAAAGCTTTCGGATACAAATTTAAAAGAAAAAGTTGTGGTTGAGTAATTGATTGGAATTTGAAAGCGAGGTAAGTGTCGTGGTTAACCTTGACTTGAGGGAATAGAACCCTTAAATTATTTGTTATGTGAAATGCATGTGAACGACGTATAGGCGAGGTAACGAGTGTCTATATGTCGTCAAATTAATTGTTTGCGTATTTACTTGAAAAATCATAAATTATTTTAAATCATGAATTAATTATTATAATAATTGTTTCTCTCTTATTCTTTGTCAAATTTTAATTCTTGAATTCTTGCATTAATTGTTACAGCTATTTGAATTATGTACCTTAATTGTTATTTAACATTTAACATATTAAATATTAAACTGCATATTTTCTCTCTGATTTCCATAATAATTTGCTATTTGCCTTGTTTGTTTCATAATTAAATCACAATTATTGTATGCGTGTTGTCTTATAATTTTATATTAATTATTACATTTATTGGAAAAATTTTTTCTATAAGAATTGGTAAATGAATATGTTGGAGGATCGGGTTGCACGTCGCAACCGAATTGATTATAATGAATATATTGGAGGATCGGGTTGCACGCCGCAACAGAATTGATTATAATGAATATATTGGAGGATCGGGTTGCATGCCGCAACAGAATTGATCATAATGAATATATTGGAGGATCGAGTTGCACGCCGCAACAGACTTATTAAAAGTCCATATTGGAGGATCGGGTTGCACGCCGCAAAAAACTTATTAAAAGTCTATATTGGAGGATCGGGTTGCATGCCGCAACAGACATATTAAAATTCCATATTGGAGGATCGGGTTGCAAGACGTAACAGACTTATTTAAAAGTCGACATGCATATATATATATATTGGGGGATCGGGTTGCACGCCGCAACAGACTTGATTAAAATGAATATATTGTGAGAGCGAGTTGCACGTTGCAACAGAACTGAATGTAAATATATTGTGAGAGCGGGTTGCACGCAGCAACAGAATTGATGGAAATGATAATTAGTTATGACTGCTGAGTTGACTTCAATTATTATAAACGAGTTACCCGATTTATTTCTATTATTGTTTTTGTTACTAATATTGCATACAGAAAATGTAAGTGACCCGCCTTAGCCTCGTCACTACTTCGTCGAGGTTAGGCTCAGCACTTACCAGTACATGGGGTCGGTTGTACTAATACTACACTCTACACTTCTTATGCAGATTTTGGCGTTGGTCCCAGCGGCGTGCCTTAGACTTGCTCGGATTTCAGCTACTCAGAGGAGACTTGAGGTATAACTGTACGACGTTCGCAGTTCTGAAGTCCCCAGCTACTTTACTTTAGCTGTGTGTTTATTTCTAGACAGCTTTATTTTATTCAGACTTTTATTTATATTTATTCTAGAAGCTCGTGTACTTGTGACACCAATTCTGGGATGGTATTTAGACACCGTTATTTTTATGAATTATTCACTATATTTCAGACTTTACTTCCGTAATTATTCTTTGTTGTTAATAAATTTAAAAATTGTTTTAAAAATGGATAATATTATTCTAACGTTGGCTTGCCTAGCAAGTGAAATGTTAGGCGCCATCACGGTCCGAATATGGGAATTTCGGGTCGTGACAGTTGGTATCAGAGCACTTGGTTATATAGGTCTCACGAGTCACGAGCAAGCTTAGTAGAGTCTGAAGGATCGGTATAGAGACGTCTGTACTTATCTCTCAGAGGATATGAAGTTTAGGAATATCACTTCTTTCATTCCTTATCGTGCGGCATTGATTTTGCTTGAAACCTATATCTCGTATTCCTTTGTATCTACTCGTGTATGACATTGCGCACTCGGTATCAGTTGTGCATCGACGATTCGTGATGCCATAAATGGATTACGAGAGAGCCATAGATGCTCAACATTGCCTCAACGCGTGGTTCCGACTGAAGATGCAGACGTATTGAGAAATCAACCAGTGAATCATGTGAGGGATGCAATGGACCTTGGCATCTGGTTGATTTATACGAGCTGTGAAGGTTATTATTGTGGATCATCGGACGTGGTGAACTATGACTTCGCGCCGAGTGGGGGGGAAGTCCACTATTAATGGATGGATTGCGGGGTCAAGTGTTATATCAGTTTTGGCCTGAAATGTATATATGTGGTACTAAAAGGTTCCCCAAAAATTTACACATGTTTAAGGCGAGAGATTTTGTAGAGGATAAGGTTGGGACTTGCGGTATGTCCGTCTACTTAATAATCCTATACTTCAGTACCAAAGGAGTTAGAGAAACAACTTTAAATTTACAAAATGTCTACTTAGTGTGGACGTCATGGTTGCGGATTTTGGGGTGCTTCGGAGGAAGTACAGTGGTTGAGGAGGTTCTGGACTATGTGGTTTGTGCTAAGAATTTCCTGCATAGAGCTCTACTTTTGTGATCATTGTGTATAAATAGGGGTAAGGGTTACCCCAAAGAAGAATCGAAGAGTATGTTAAGAAATGGGTCAGCTCAACAGTGTTGAGTCAACATAACAAAAGAAGAAATTGGCCTTGGGAGAGATAATTCTCCACAGGTGTTCGTGGCAAGCCTATGAAGAGGGCAAACCAGCCAATACAACACCGCCCACTTGGCTCAATTCCTAGAACACTTTTGAAAGAGTTTGTTTCCCAGACTCTTCGTAATGCGTGGCACATAGGGTTTGAATAGTTGCATCAAATCACCATGACGGTGTCATAATATGCCATCTGGTTCAATAATTTAACCCGTCATATTCCTACTTTGCTTCCTATAGCTAGAGAGCCAGTCCACAGACTCATTAAAGGACTCAATTATGATCGTAAAATTATGTATGACTCGGGAGCTACAGGCTGATGCTTCATTTCCACTAGTGGTAGAAATTTCCAAGATATTAGAACGTGTTTGGGGTGAGGAAAAAGGAAACTAAGGAGGCCAAGACGTCTCGAGGTTCTGGGGGATTCAGTGGATTCTACTCTGTGAGTATAAATCATTATAGCGGGGGCTCGGGTAGTCGGCCAGCCCAGTTCGCACATCGGATTAATCGAGGTGCTCCAGTAAGTTCTTTTAATGCACCATTGACATAAGTGTCCTACAATGGTTATTCTAGTTATCTGGCACAGACTCAGTATGAGCAGCCAAACCTGCAAATGGGTTGTTATGAATGCGGTGATACTAGGCACATCATGAGAAAAATTGTCCCAAACTTGAGAGAGGCATATTTCATCAGATCACTCAGGCTACGTTCCTCATTGCAGTTACTACACCACCCACACGACCAGTTAAGGGTGGAGGACAGGCGGGTAGAAGGCGTCCTAGAGGTGGAGACCCAGCCATTGTTATATTTGTTTTATGGTATGGTGGAGGTCGTTACATCAGATGGTGTCGTTATAGGTACGATCTCGATTTAAAATAAAGGAATAATTTCCTTAACTTGATTCGGTTCTGAATATCAAGACGAGTCCTCCTATTGTGCTACACTTATGAGTGAGCTTCATAATTCTATAATCTACTTATGTGTTTACTTCTGTTGGGAGGTTTTATGGAGATAACTACACATATCATTCCATGATGGACTCTAGTAAAATTTGTGAGGCTAAAGGTGCCTTTCTGGTACTTATTTCGGTATGTTTTGATGTATTTCCGAATAATTAATTACAAATTGTGAATTATATGCCCTACCGGTGTAGGGTACATTATGTGTTGTGATTTTGTTTAACGAAAGTTATTTAAAAGGAGAAAATGGAAAGTTTCGATTGGCAAGATGTGTATATTACTTGTGATTCAGAACTGAGGCCGATGTCCTCGCATTTTAAAATAAATTGATATGTTTAAACCGGGCTATGAGCTGCGGTGGAAGTTATATAAGGACGAGATCCTTGTGATAAAAATATTTGTGTTTAAATTCTCCCTTGTGAAATTAAATTTGTACTATAGTACTAATAGGGAGTCATGCTTGCGAGGCTTATTTGAATTTTTTTTTGTATGAAATTCTCTGTGCATACTTGCCAAATTCGTGTTGTAATATTGAGTTGTAACCTACGAGGTAGGTGCCTGCCCAGATGGCGTTAAATGTGAATCGTTAATTCAGGTAAATAATTATGAGGTCTTCATGCCTCGCATCTCGTTATTAGTATTATGAAGGTTTGAAATGAGATTTTTGTTAACATGAAGTTAATTGACGATTCTGTAATTGATTATGAACAACTATTAAGACCAGATTAACCTAGAAGGGTGCCCCATTTAGATGATCAGATGAGTGTGAGTGGAGCTTTCAGAAGCTCAGGACCGCTTTGACTACAACACTAGTGTTGGTATTATCCACAGGTTCAGGATCGTATACGGTATATTGTGACGCCTATCACATTGGGCTTGGTGCAATATTAATGCAAGATGACAGGGTGATTGCATATGCGTCGCGGCAGTTAAAAGATCACGAGAAGAATTATCTTGTTCATGACTTAGAACTGGCAGCCATTGTTCATGCGCTGAAGATTTGGAGGCATTACCTCTACGGAGAACTGGCAGCCATTGTTCATGCGCTGAAGATTTGGAGGCATTACCTCTACGGTGTCTCGTGTGAGGTATTTATTGATCATCGCAGCCTTCAGTATCTGTTCAAATAAAATGATCTTAATTTGAGGCAGAGAAGATGGTTGGAGTTGTTGAAAGACTATGATATCACCATTTTGTATCACCCCGGAAAGGCCAATGTGGTGGCCGATGCTTTGAGTAGAAAGGTTGTGAGTATGGATAGTCTTGCGTATATTCCGGTTGGTGAGAGGCCATTAGCTGCAGATGTTCAGACTTTGGCTAATCAGTTAGTGAGGCTAGATGTTTCAGAACCCAGTCGGGTTCTAGCTTGCACAGTCGCTCGGTCTTCTTTATATGAGCGCATCAGAGAGAGACAATATGATGATCCTCATTTACTTGTCCTTAAGGGCACAGTGCGACACGGTGATGCCAAACAGGTTGCTGTGGGAGAAGATGGAGTTCTGCGAATGCAGGGTCGTATTTGTGTGCCTAATATGGATGGGCTTCGTGAATTAATTCTTGAAGAGGCACACAGTTTCAGGTATTCTATTCATCCAGGTACTCCCAAAATGTATCAAGATTTGCGGCAACATTATCGGTGGAGGAGAATGAAAAAGGATATAGTTGCATATGTAGCTCGGTGCCTGAATTGTCAGCAAGTTAAGTACGAGCATCAGAGACCTGGTGGTTTGCTTTAGAACTTAGAAATTCCTGAATGGAAATGGGAGTGTATCACTATGGATTTTGGTTGTTGGACTCCCACGGATACAGAGAAAATTCGATGCAGTTTGGGTCATTGTGGACAGATTGACCAAGTCAGCGCATTTCATTCCTGTGGGAGCTACTTATTCCTCGGAGCGGTTGGCAGAGATTTACATTCGTGAGATTGTCCGTATTCACGGTGTGCCTGTGTCTATCATTTTTGATCGAGGTACGCAGTTTACCTCTCACTTTTGGAGGGCAGTACAGTGTGTGTTAGGTACGCGGGTTGAGTTGAGCACAACATTTCATCCTTAGACGGACGGACAGTCCGAGCGTACTATTCAGATCTTGGAGGATATGCTCTGCGCCTGTGTTATTGACTTTGAAGGTACTTGGGATCAATTTTTGCCGTTAGCAGAGTTTGTTTATAATAATAGCTACCAGTCGAGCATTCAAATGGCTCCATATGAGGCATTATACGGAAGGCGATGCCGATCGCCAGTTGGTTGGTTTGAACCAGTAGAGGCTCGGTTGTTAGATACCGATTTGGTACAGGTTGCCTTGGGTAAGGTCAAGATTATTCAGGATTGACTTCGCACAGCTCAGTCTAGGCAAAAGAGTTATGCCGACCGTAAAGTTCGTGATATTACATTCATGTTGGAGAAAGAATATTGCTCCGGTTTTCACCTAGGAAAGGTATAATGAGGTTTGGAAAGAAGGACAAGTTGAGCCCTAGGTATATCAGACCTTTTGAGATTCTGAAGAGAGTGGGAGAGGTGGCTTACAGGCTTGCGTTGCCACCTAGTTTAGCAGTTGTTCATCCGGTATTTCATATGTCCATGCTTTGAAAGTATCACGGTGATCCATCCCATGTGTTAGATTTCAGCTCTGTCCAGTTGGACAAGGATTTGACTTACGAGGAGGAGTCGATGGCAATTCTAGCTAGGCAAGTTCGTCAGTTGAGATCAAAGAGTTACCCTTCAGTTCGAGTGCAGTGAAAAGGTCAGCCTATTGAGGCAGCTACTTTGGAGTCTGAGTCCGATATGCAGAGTAGATATCCCACCTTTTCACCAGCCCGGGTACTTTTCTATGTCCATTCGATGACGAACGATTATTTTAGAGGTGGAGAATGTGATGACCCAAAAGGTCATCTTATATTTTAGAACTCGAATCTGCGTTCTTAAGCCTTAAAATCTTATTTTTACCTTCCTCGATTTGCGTGCACAGTCCGGGCAGGTTTTCGAAAAGTTTTTATGTTAAAAACTAATGAAAATAAGAATTTTTGCCTTAAAAGTTGATTTTACTTGACTTCGGTCAACATTTTTGGTAAACGGCCCAGATCCGTGCTTTGACGGTGCCAGTGGGTCCGTATCAAATTTTGGGACCTCGGTGTATGCCCGAAATTGAATTCGGAGGTCCCCAACTCAAGTTATGAATTTTTGATGAAAATTAAAAGTCTGAAAAATTAATTATTTTTAAGAATTGATTGATGTTTGACATTCCTTAATTGTTATTTAACATTTAGCATATTAAATATTAAACTGCATATTTTCTCTCTGATTTTCATAATAATTTACTATTTGCCTTGTTTGTTTCATAATTAAATCATAATTATTGTATGCTTGTTGTCTTATAATTTTATATTAATTATTGCATTTATTGGGAAAATTTCTTCTATAAGAATTGAATATAATGAATATATTGGAGGATCGGGTTGCACGCCGCAACAGAATTGATTATAATGAATATATTGGAGGATCGGGTTGCACGCCGCAACAGAATTAATCATAATGAATATATTAGAGGATCGGGGGTTGCACACCGCAACCAACTTATTAAAAGTTCATATTGGAGGGGTTGCACGCCACAACAGACTTATTAAAAGTCCATATTGGAAGATCGGGTTGCACGCCGCAACAGACTTATTAAAAGTCCATATTGGAGGATCGGGTTGCACGCCGCAATAGACTTATTAAAAGTCCATATTGGAGGATCGGGTTGCACGCTGCAACAGACTTATTTCAAAGTCGACATATATATATATATATATATATATATATATATATATATATATATATATATATATATATATATATATATATATATATATATATATATATATATTATATTGGGGGATCGGGTTGCACGCCGCACCAGACTTGATTAAAATGAATATATTGTGAGAGAGGGTTGCATGTTGCAACAGAACTGGATGTGAATATATTGTGAGAGCAGGTTGCACGCTGCAATAGAACTGAATGTGAATATATTGTGAGAGCGGGTTGCACGCTGCAACAGAATTAAATGTGAATATATTGTGAGAGCGAGTTACACGCTGCAACAGAATTAATGGAAATGATAATTGGTTATGACTGCTGAGTTGGCTTCAATTATTATAAACGAGTTACCCGATTTATTTCTATTATTGTTGCTGTTACTAATATTGCGTATAAGAAATGTAAGTGACCCGCCTTAGCCTCGTCACTACTTCGTCGAGGTTAGGCTCAGCACTTACTAGTACATGGGGTCTATGCACTTCTTGTGCAGATTTTGGTGTTGGTCCCAGCGGCGTACCATAGACTTGCTCGGATTTCAGCTACTCAGAGGAGACTTGAGGTATAACTGCACGGCATTCGCAGTTCTGAAGTCCCCATCTACTTTACTTTAGTTGTGTGTTTGTTTCTAGACAGCTTTATTTTTATTCAGACCTTTATTTGTATTTATTATAGAAGCTCGTGCACTTGTGACACCAATTCTGGGATGGTATTTAGACACCATTGTGTTTATGGATTATTCACTATATTTTAGACTTTACTTCCGCAATTGTTCTTTGTTGTTAATAAATTTAAAAATTATTTTAAAAATAGGTAATATTATTCTAACGTTGGCTTACCTAGCAAGTGAAATGTTAGGCGCCATCACGGTTCGAAGGTAGAAATTTTGGGTCGTGACATTTTTCCTATACAGATAGTCCCTCTGCTTTCCGGTGACACAATCTTGAGTTACTAGAAAGTTGGTAGAAAGTACATTTTTGGCGGGAATTACTATAATTCCTTTTGAAAGCCACTGACGGTTGATTGGACGCTTGTCACTCAGCATTTAATTTCCCAAACAAGTGTCTTCCCATGATTTAGCACGCCTTTTGCCGATTGTCGAGGTAATCTTAGCCGCCAAAACTTTTACTTATACATATCAACTTCCCCTCTTGCATTCCAACTTCTTTCATATCATTTCGCCTACTAAGTCTTTATCTTCTTCAAACAAAAACCCTTTCTCTTTTTCGATGGATTCCTCCTCAAAACGTACTGGTTCTTCGAAAGGCAAAAACAAAACTGATGACTTTGTCGCTCCAACCGTAACCGTAGACTCCATCATACCAAAAAGACTCAATACCACAAAAGATTTTGAGGAGAAATTCCCTTCTACTAACCCTCGTACATGGGCTGTTAGCAGATACTCTTATTCTATTCGTCCATCTAGTATTCTCGCTGTGAAGGAAGATTGTCGTTGCCATGAATTGGATATCATGGCTCCCGATCTATCGAAGCGAGTGACCCTTCCCAAGGAAGAGTTTACATACCTTTACACGTATCCCTTTACTTTGGGTGCATTTTCTTTGAGTGGAGAGCTTGATTCCGTAATTACAGAATTTTGAGTTCGCTACCAAGTGTGTTTGGCACAGGTATATCCTTCAGTGTGGAGGACGGTCTCTTGTCTTCGGCTTTGTGCCAAGAAACCAGAGAGGAGCTAACCCTAGCTCATATGATGAATCTCTATTCCCCCAAAACTTTCTGTGGGGGAATGATAAACTTTTGCAAGCATGGCCACCATGCTTTACTGTCTAGCATGGATGACGACAATGACCGTGGGTGGATGGAACGGTTTGTTGCAGTTGCCACCAGTGACGTTATTCCAACAACGGCTTCATAATTTCTAATTTCCGGTTACTTGGAACCGCTCTCGTGAGTTCCCTTTAATAAACGTTTTCCTACTAAATATTCTTTCATGCTCGTATTGATCCTTCGACCTTCATTTGTTACAGAGACTCGATGGATCACACCGGTGATAGAAGGCTTAGACCAGTGGGTTTAGAAGATCTTGTACGTCACAACGCCCGAAACCCATTTGTGGAAAGAGTTGTCCCTTAAATACAGGAGGAAGGCCAAAAATCACGATAACTTTAATTTACCTTGTTTCCATTTTTTGTATATGAAGAACTCGGTTGAACCCTTCTGACTTGTTCTTGAAATTAGGTCTACTTGTGGGCTCAATTAATGTCCCCGAGGAAGATGTTTTGGCTAACCCTGCTGATGCGGCGAGGCTACTTCAGGAGGCACTTACTCGAACATGCATCTCCGGGCCTGCTTCGGGCCCAAACATTTCTTCACGAAGTCCCCGACCAGAGAATAAGCAACCAAAGAGAAAACGTTCCTCTGCGACCGGGGAAAAGAATAAGAGGGCAAGGGTTGATGCCCCCGAGTCATCTCCGATTGCGATGATGATTGATCCTCCTTTCGGGCTGGTCATAGACACTGTGATAATCGATGATGATGAAGAAGCTAGTGATGAGGGAGCTTATTTACATACAAGGATGTGATCCACATCATCTCAACATGATGCTCAACCTGTTGAAACAGTCATACCAACCGAGGATGATGTCTCGTCACTTTGAGGAGAGTTTGATTTGGTAGATAATGCCAACTCCCATTCTCGGGCCCCAATTGTTGTGCCCGATATTGCGAGGCAGAGTATCGGGTCCCCTCCATCTTCGGTTGACGAGCACCCAACATCTAGTGCCACTTTTGATGCAACTGTCTCTCATTCTTCTACCTCATCAGCTTCATCACCACCTTCTCCTATACCAGCAACTACTACATCACTTTTATCTTCATCCACCCTTCCACCAACAACATCATCTTCATCGGCCGCACCTGACCATGAAGAAAGTATCCCTCCTCCACAGTCCCCAATTTATGGGAATGTGGGGCAAAATTATGTTGCCCTTTCTGAAGATCCACAATGGAGGAGAAGTGTTACCCATTCGGTCTCCACCGGGTGCAACTTGCTTTCGAGGCCGGTGGAGCTTGCTAACTATCTGAAGCCTTTGGGTTCAGAAAAAGACTGGGAGAAGATTCAAACACTCTCGGGGAAGTGTACAAATGTACTTTATGTTATTTGTACACAAATATTTCTTCCTCTGTTATTTCTTCAACTTTTGAACAAATGTACTTTATGTTTTACCTCTTCTTGTTTTGTAGGCCAACTTTCTTGCTTCTAAGGGCCTTCAAAGGCTTATTCGTGAGAAGGAAAAACTTACTTACGAACGAGATCGGCTTTTGGCGGAACGAGACCAGACTGTTCTCCGTCTCTCGTAACTAGAAACCAAGACTACTGAGGCTGTTATTTTGGAGACCCGTTTGCAGCAAAGTGAGCAAGAGGTGGTAACCCTTAGCCAAGCAATTGGGCCGCTAATGGTTAGATTTAATGAAGCCAAGGCCAAATGGGCAGAAGTCTAGAACATCGTCCTTGCTGCAAACGATCGTAAGGCTGCCTTCGTTGAAAGAGTGATTAATTGGAGGCAGCCTTAAACTCCAAAAGTGAAGAGTTTGCTGCTGTGGTGGCAAAACATACCCAGCTAGAAGAGAAGTACATGAAAACTATCGAGCATAATAGGCTCTTTAGTTCAACTGTCCGCGAGCTCGACCTCAGTCTCAAATCTGCTGGGTCCGCCCAGGAAAACCTTTTCGTCGAAGATGCTCAACTCAAAGAAGAACTCAAGTGCTGAGAGGATACCCTCATTTTTGATAAAACTTATTCCATGTATAGCATTGGGAGAAAAACCTTGGAAGATGCCAAAATTGCTAAAGCTAGAGAGCTTGAGTTGGCTGCAAAAAATGGACTCCCGGTACAGTATGACGCTCCAGGTTCTTCTAATTTCGGTTCCGAGTTTTTGGAAATTGAATAGGGATCGGAAGGCAAAGATGCTGAAGACCAAGCTGGGGAAAACGTTGAGCCATCGGTGGAACCATCTACTACTCCCGGGGATGCACATACTTCTCTTCCTCCTGATTCCGGAGACGCTGCAGTTTAGTTTTTTCCTTCCTTTTCTATTTTGTACCTTTATCATTTTGTTGCGTATTTGTAAATAAAAACATATTAAGTATAGTTTGAGTCTTACTTTCGTTTGAATGCTTATGCAAGTCTTTAACTTTTGTACTCGCTCAAGTATTCTACGCATATTGTTCTGTTCGTACTTTATTATGTGTAATCTCAGATGCCTTTCCTTCGAGGCATTTTGGTTTCGAGTATTATCCCTTTTTCGTGAGGGTTTCCATGAGTGTTTGCGCAAGTTTGCTTTTTGCGTCTTTTTCGTACGCGGCTTCGGGTGTATTTTTCCCTGATGGCATTCTAGATTTTGGGCATTGATTCTTCCAGAACCAACCCTTTACCATGAGGGTTTTTATAAGAGAGGGCCCTCTTATGTTTACGGTGCTCTTGAAGAGGACGTCTCCTATTCATTACGGCACAAATATTTGAAGTACTTGTTTAACTTTCAAATGACAAAATTAACTCATCGTTCAGACAATAAACAAGATAAAAACAAAAGGATTTCATTTCATTTAATTCCTTTTATTTTGAGCAGGATTGCCATGACTTGTTGCTATCTTGTTCAACTTGTTTCTACGGGGCTGGCTGTGCAGTCCCCGGTCCCGATAATGTATTATGTTCCCTGATTTTCATTCCCCAGTTGACGTGGCATTCAGTGTTGTCGTATTCTCATATCATTCCCCCTGAGTGTTCGAATATGAAGAATTTGAATTGGAATACTGGAAGTCTTGTATCTTTGAAGATCCCACCAATGAATTGCTAGATAGTCCTTCACTCCGCAACATATCTTGTTTCCCCTTAGGAACCCATGTTATCGAGCGAAAGAATACCTAACAGTCCTCTAGTGGTTTGTTCTCGTGAACGGTCGGGTAACCTCTGTTCGGTAGCAAACTTAATTTCCCGGTGGGAATTTGTTATCCAAGCAAAGATTATCTAATCGTCCCCAAGTGGAAACTTGTTCGTGTCCCTTGTTATGAAAGGTCTTATCACTGTTGTCTTTGTAGTATGCTTTCCGTCGCTGCCTCGTTAAAAATATTGCCAGAAAAACCCAATTGAGACAAAATCTAAACGAAGGGAAAAGGAGTGCAGCACATACTTTCCGTTTGACTATTGTTTGTCAACAGAAATATCTTTTGAGGTGAGCCACGTTCCAGTTGTTGGGCAACTTGTCTCCGTTCTGTTTCTCCAACTCGTATGATCCTTTCCTAGTGATAGCTGAAACCCGGTAAGGGCCTTCCCATGTTGGGCCTAACTTGCCCGCGTTGAGTTCCTGGGTGTTTTGAGTTACCTTCCTCAAGACCAAGTCTCCTATTTTGAAATAACAGAGGTTGGTTCTTCGATTATAATATTGCTTCATTCTCTACTTTTGAGCCGCCGTTCTGACATGCGCCAAGTCCCTGCGTTCCTCAAGTAGATCCAAGTTGATTAACATTGCTTTGTTGTTCGATTCTTCGTTTGCCTGGAAGTACCTTAAGGTTGGTTCCCCTACTTCTACCGGTATCAAAGCTTCTACGTCGTACACAAGGGAAAAAAGGTTTTCTCCCGTGCTTGACTTGGACGTTGTTCGGTAGGCCCATAGAAACCCCAAGTAATTCTTCGGGCCATATGCCTTTTGATGCTTCCAACCTTTTATTTATATTTTGTATAATCACTTTGTTTGTTGACTCCGCTTGACCATTTGAACTCGGATGATAAGGTGAAAAGGTAATCCTCTTTATCTTCAAATCTCCAAGGAACTTTGTAACTTTTGCACCGATAAATTGCGGCCCATTGTCGCATGCAATCTCTTTTGGTATTCTAAACCTACAAATTATGTTTTCACACAGGAAGTCGACCACTTCGCATTCTCCGATCTTCTGATAAGGACCTGCTTCCACCCATTTATAAAAATAGTCAGTCAAAATTAAAAGAAATCTTACCTTTCCAGGAGCCGGTAGTAGCGGACCGACGATGTCCATTCCCTACTTCATGAACGGTCACGGGGACAGAACCGAATGTAGGGGTTCTGCCGGTTGATGTACTAGTGGTGCGTAGCATTGACACTTATCACATTTTCGTACGAAGTCTTTAGAATATTTTCCATACGAGGCCAGTAATATCCTGCCCGAACTAATTTCAGCACCAAAGAATCTGCACTCGAGTGGTTGCCTCATATCCCTTCATGGACTTCTCTCATGACATAGTTAGCTTCTGATGCTCCTAAGCACCAGCCCAACAGGCCTTGAAAGGAGTTTTTGTACAATTGGCCTTTTTCGAAGCTATAACGTGCGGCTTTGGTGCGCAACGCTCTTGATGCTTTGGGGTCTTCGGGCAACTTTCCATGCTCGAGATAATCAATTATTTTGTTTCTCCAGTCCCAGACCAAACTAGTCAAATTCACCTCATATTAACCTTCTGTATCCAAGGTTGAGTTCATTAGTTGTACTACCGTCCCTGATTCCGATCCCTGGATTTCTGTCGATGACCCCAAATTTGCCAATGCATCTGCTTCCGTGTTATCTTTTCCCGGGATATGGGTAATTGACCATTCTCGGAATCGTGCCAATAAAGCCTGAACTTTTATCCCGTATTGCTGCATACGTTCTTCTTTGGTGTCAAAAATTCCGTAGACTCGATTCACCACCAACTGCGAATCACATTTGATTTCGATGATTTCGGAGTCAAGCCCCCGGTCCAACTCGAGCCCTGCAATCAAAGTTCCGTACTCTGCTTCATTGTTCGTTAAAGAAATCGTTATGATGGCTTGCCTTAAGGTTTCCCCTGAAGGCGCGATCAAGACTATTCCGAGCCCGGACCCTTTTACGTTCAAAGCTCCTTCCTAAATAAGGTCCAAACTCTCGATGTCGATTCTGACACCATTATTGCCTCCTTGGCTGCCAGAGGCAATAATCCCGGACTGAAATCGGCCACGAAGTCAGCCAAGACTTGCGACTTAATTGCAGTCTACGGTTTATACTCTATATCGAATTCGCTCATTTCGACGGCCTATTTGGCCAACCTACCCGAGAGTTCGGGTTTATGGAGGATATTCCTCAGAGGGAAAGTAGTCACCACAGCTATCGAGTGGCATTGGAAGTAGGGCCTTAGCTTCCGAGTGACGGCTACGAGAGGTAATGTCAGCTTCTCCAGATGTGGGTAGCGAGTTTCTGCTCCCATTAAAATTTTGCTAACTTAATAAATGGGAGATTGCGTACCTTTGTCTTCTTGGACTAAAACTGCAAACACACTCACGCAAGTATACGCAGTCGTCAAGTAATAAAGTGACTCAAAGTCGGATGTCGAACCCACGAGGACTTATGATTAGCTATTAACTAAATTAGCCTATCTTAATTATCTAAATAAGAATTAAATCTAAAAATATTTTATTCTAACTAATTAAATAAGAAAAATATAAATAATAAACTTTGAACAGAGGAAGAGCAGATTTTAATGATATCAATGTAATGAAAACGATCTAGGGTTATGGTCTATCTAACAATCCTATTGTATTCTTCAATTGAATTGACCGACTAATTTATCTAGCTTATTGGTTGACAGGGTTAATATTGCTCATAAGAATCTGTCGAGTTCTTACTCGCCTATTCAAGCTAACCTAACGCCTATATGTCTATGGAGTTAGAATCAACAAGAACGCATTTATAATTCCTGTAAATCAACCAAGCAAGGTAATTAGGTATATGTCTATCCTAACCACGAATCCGTTCCCCGATGCCCGAGTTCAAGAACTTGCCCTACTCAATCCTATATGCAATATAGAATTCCCACTTTCGAGTTCAATTCTAGATTCGTAGATAATATTTAATTGGTGATCAAGCAATTAAATAATTAAGCGCAAGATTGAATAAATAAACTAATATGATAAATCAAGAAGTCAAAATCAATATCCGAATAACAATAGTCATGAAAGAACCACAACCCTAGAACGTGAAGTTTAGCTCCACATAGACATGGTAGCCAAACAACAAATCATACAAAGAAACATAAAAATTACTAAGTTTGGTGGGAGAAAGATGAAACTTGATGAATTCCGGCCTTCACAGCTTTTTCCTGGTTTTTTTCCTCTTCCCAATATGTTAGATAACCTAAAAGAGGCGTTTTTAGCTTATATATTGCGTACAAAAGTCGTGGGCCAAAGCTCTCCCATTCCTAGTCCAATTCGGCTTCAGGGATTGATGCTAAGGTGGATGCGACGCATCCACCTTGTCCTCCATTTCAATTTTTGCCTGCGAAGGCGGATGCGACGCATCCACCTTGTCCTCTATTTCTCAGCTTCGCATGCGATGGTGGACGCGACGCATCCAGCTTCACTTCTACTTCCCAGTTTCGCACGCGATGGCGGACGCGATGGCACAACTTCACTGCTAAGGTTGCATGCAGGATGATGTTTTCCTAGGTTGGATGCGACGCATCCAACCCTTCTTCCTCTAGCTAAACCACCTTTTCTTCATATTTTGCACTCCGAACACCTTAAATCGTCACACATAACTTAATTAGTCATCAAACCAATAATTACACCATGTTGGGTGTTTTAAAGATTAAATAACATCAAAAAGTGGTTAAAGCATGGGTAAAGTAACATTAACACATATCGAAATATGCCAAACATCACTACCCCACACTTAAACCTTTGTTCGTCCTCGAACAAACCATCATATAGTAGACGAAACAAAATTAAACTCTTATCGTTCAAAGCACACTGCACCTATGACCGTGGTTATTTGCTACAATTAGGCTCTAGACTATGCATCAACACACTTCCCTTTTCTTATGCCCTTCTTTAAACATATTCGAACAAAGACAACATGCTCACAACAATCCTAACCTCAAAAACCGACTCAATGTCACAATGCACTCATGGCTTGAACAACCAACATCATAGAGAAGTCTAATAACGTTACCTATCCCTCGTGAAACCATGTGCCCTCACAACAAAAGCAAAGAGAGTAGAATCAATCCACACATTCGAATCTCATGCTCACAAAGAAAATCGCTCACTCTCACAAAAGAAGTCGCATGCATGCAGTTGGTACCATAGGCTTGCCCTTAATGTAAATCTCTACTAATGTAAGCTCGCTCGATCTAAAATCAATTAGGACTTTTTTCATGGTTGTAATGTGGGCTAAGGGACGGGTAGGATATATTTTAGGAATAGTGACTCAACTTCCTAAGCACTTTAACACATCATCAAATAACTTAAGCGCAAATTCTTCAACACCACTTCAATTTCACAAATAATATCACCCCAACAATATTTCCTCTTTCTTTAAGCACTACTTTAATTCATACCCACTAGCAAGAATAAGACAATAATTTATTCCTCTATATTTTTCTTTCTTTTTTTTTTCTTTTTTTTTTTTCGCTAGTGGCGTATTATTTTACAAAATAAGTGCACCCTTCTTTCTTTCATTGGTTCCACTCAAAAGTCACCCCACACTTAGTCCCTTCTTACTTCTTTTAGCGCTCATCTAACAATTAAAGTGCTTTAAGAGGTAAAAGGATCAAAACAATGTCAATTAAGAATAAAAAGGGTATAGGCTTGTAATGTGGGTACCAAATAAAAGGTCTACAGGCTCAAAAGGGTTAACTAGGGATAGATTTTATTTGTGATAAGCAATAAGCTCAAAAAGATCAAAGAAAGCCTAAAATCATTTTTCAAACCGAGCATCACCTAAAATTTCGCTTCAACTCACATACCGGGCAAGTTCTAGACACAAGTACATTACATGGACTACACAAAAACCTCACCACACATGGCACATGACTCGCTAAGGACGGTCACATTCCGACTCTCAAACAATGCAAGTATTCACGGAGCAACGAGATATTAAGCATTAAACGCAAAGTGAACACAAGTCAAGAAAAATGAGAAATAGGCTGCAACAAAACATGCTATCCGTTTTAACAAGGCATCATCAATAATTTCAGAGTGAGAAGGGAAGATATTACATATGTAAAAGCTTAAATATGCCAGTATCAACCAAGTCAAGGTCACCTAGGTTCATCATTCTTCCTCCTTTTATTCCCTACATTCCTACTCTACTCTAAAAAGAAAACAAAATTACCCGGTTCAAACTACATCCCATGGAAAAGAACCGAGGCACAAAGAAAAACCACAGGGGATTATTACTATCTACAAAGATACTTTTTTTTTTTTTTTTATAAATAAACTAATAGATAAACTGATAGTTACTCCATATAGATGAATTTACTGCTATTTTATGCCATTAATCCAGTGAATATATTAGTACATTCATCCATACATCAAACATAAATCACCCCCACCCCACACTTAGGATTGTGCGTTGTCCCCAACGCACACAAACAAGGTAAAGTAGGGTGAGAAGGACTCCCTGAAGTCAAGGTGGAGGAGCATCTGCATCCATAGCATTCCTATCATCAACAACTGGTGCTGATTCTGTATCAGGTGTTACAGCGACCTCAATAGGCCTGTTGAGTGGAGCCTCGGTGACTATGGGAGGAACAGGAGTGGATGGTCCGGCAGTGGATGATGCAATCAGCTGGGAGATGTCTGTACCTGCACATTGAACCAGAGCTCTGAGGAGTAATGATATCTCCTTCATCATCGTGGCCTGCTCGGTCTGAACTCGGCTTAGATCCGCACGAGTCTGTCTCAACTCATCCCTGGTGGCACTCAACTCGACACGAGTCGCTATCAGCTCAGCCCTGTTCTCTTGCATATCTGCTTGCATATGCTCAAATAATTGTTGGACGGTGAGCTTAGAAGACCTTCCCTTGTTCGGCTCTAGAACATGAGTGACATCATATGGTCCTGGAGCTTTAGCCTCAATGTCATCATTCTCCTTGTCCCATAGTACTCCCCTCTCTGTTAAAAAAGCCGTTAGGGTATTAGCAAAGAACAGCCTCCACTTGTAATTCATCCTGGTTCGCTGCATTTGATCATGCATGATGGCTCCGAAGTTGAGTGGTATCCCCTCTAATAAAGCATATAATACGAGTGCGCGGTAACGAGGGACATCAGTTTTATGTTGGCATGGCAGCAGTCGGTTACAAATGAAATTTAGAGCCACACGTGCTAACGCACTCATGAATTCCTTTGCTATAGAGTGGTACTCCATACTCCCATGCTTCCATTCTGCATCCTTCCTGGTAGGGCATAGGACAGACTTAATGTGTGCATAATCTGGTGTTTTGCATATGGCGTCAAACCTGTCAGTGAGTGTGTGTGGCACCCTTAAGAAGTTATTCAGAGCTTCAGCTGACACATTAATATCTATCCCTCTTACTCGCACAATGTTTCCCCGTGCGTGACGCCAATTGGCGTAGAGCTCTCTAACAATGGTGAGGTTGGCTTTGCCATGACCTTTCAGAATGGGTCCCCATTTTTGCACCTCTCGAATTGACTGGAGAAACTCTGAGTACTTTGTCTTAAGTGGTCCGATGTTTATCGGCTTTTCCGGAATGTACTTCTTTGAAACCAATATCTTCTTATAGGCTCGGAATGCCTTCTCATTAACAAAGTATTTCTCCCAATCAACTCGGTCTATGGGTTCACCTTCGTCTTCATCACTCATGTTGATCTGTAGGTGGTCATTGTCCGAATCGGAATCGGATTCAGATTCTGTAGTAATCTTCTCCTTCCCTTTATCAGTTGGAGCACTCATTCTCGAAGCTTTTCTTTGGTATGTCACAGGCTCTCGTATCTCTATTCCTTTGCTTGGTGTAATACCCTTCTTCACTGTCCTCCGGACCAATGTTTCCTCCTCCTCTTGCTCTGAATCATCACTTAACTGCCTAGGCAGCAGTTCCATTTCCTTCTCCGTCCGCTTCCTCTTTTTCTGTGGATTTGGACCGCCCGCTGCCCTTCCGGTAGGCTTTTTGGGCGGTTGTTTGTTACCATCTTTGTCTTGTTGCTTGGATGGTTTACTCGCTGCTGTCATTTTACGAATCTAAGTACCTGCAATGCAAAGAATTCAACAATTAGCAGATGAAACAGCGAAGTTCAGCCTGAAAGCAATTGCGACAGCTTGCAGACTTCAATTTATTTGTAAAGTCATGCCATTCACTCTTCATGGAATTGTAGCTCATGACTTTCAGCAAGTATGTGATAACTTTCTTCAAAAACTCAATTTCACATAGCCCCTCACTCGACCCCACACTTATTCTCAAGCATACACCAATGTTGCTCGGTTACTCAGACTTCACCGACGCCTAAATTTTTCTCAGGGACAATTCGTCGAACATGTGGTATGCAACAAGTGTGCCTAGTTCATTCTATCAGTTGAGCAGTGCAACTACCCTCCCAAAGTTGGACGAGATGAAGGGAATTATAGTTTATCATCTCTCAACCATTACAACTACCAAGAACGACAGCCCTAAAAATCTTGAAATTGCAAAACCTACTTGTTGCTACCATTGAAGGAGGGAGGAGAGACGAATTTGGAGAGAAGCCAACGGAAGAACGAAGAGGATGATGCGTACCTGTCGCGTTTGATCTTATTGCGATACAATTTCGATGAGAGAATTCTGTTCTGCGTCGTAGGCGTCGCCAAAACGAGACGAGTGGATGCGTCGCAAGAAACGTTTTTGTTCGAATAGGTTATCTTAAGATGTGTTAAAATATATATTACTTACCTGTGCGTGCGAGCTTTGACGCGACGCATCCCCTTGTCTTCCTTCAAAAATTTTCGGACGCGATACGGGCGCGATAGGCAGACTTCACTGCCTTGAGCAATTGGCCCGTCAATTTTTTTGCTGAGGGGGACGCGACGCATCCGCCTCGTTTTCCTTCAAAAAATTTTCGGACGCGATACGGGCGCGATAGGCAGACTTCACTGCCTTGAGCAATTGGCCCGTCAATTTTTTTTGCTGAGGGGGACGCGACGCATCCGCCTCGTTTTCTTGAATAAAATCTATGTCCTACGAAAAGAAGGGAGACAAAAAAAAAAAAAAAAAAGAAAAAGAAAAAAACTAACTAACTTGGGTGGCCTCCCAAGAAGCGCCTGATTTAACGTCGCGGCACGACGCAACATGTTCTTCATGCCTCCACTAAGTCCATTGTGGTCTTGTGACGTGCAATGTCACCACCCCAATAGTGTTTTACTCTTTGGCCATTTACCAAGAATGTCGTATTGGACCCCTTTTCACACAATTCTATCGCACCATGAGGTTTCACACTAACCACTTCAAACGGACCCGACCATCGAGATTTAAGCTTTCCTGGAAAAAGCTTTAGCCTTGAATTAAACAGTAGAATTTGTTGACCTGGTTCAAACTCACGATGTTGGATATGCTTATCATGCCATCTTTTTGTCTTCTCTTTATACAATTTGGCATTTTCATACGCATGCAATCGAAACTCATCAAGCTCGTCGAGTTGTAGCAATCTCTTTTCACCGGCCAAGTCCATCTCCATATTTAGCTTTTTAATCGCCCAATAAGCTTTGTGTTCAAGCTCGACGGGCAGATGGCAGGCCTTCCCATAAACCAACCTGTACGGAGAAGTGCCTATTGGGGTCTTGTACGCAGTGCGATATGCCCATAATGCGTCATCCAGCTTCCCGGCCCAGTCCTTTCTATTCATACTTACTGTCTTTTCCAAAATCTGCTTGACCTCTCTGTTGGAAACTTCTACTTGACCACTCGTTTGGGGATGATAGGCAGTAGAAACTTTGTGCTTGACTCCGTATTTTGCAAGAATATTATTCAGCAGTTTGTTACAAAAGTGAGTTCCCCCGTCGCTTATCAACACTCTTGGGGTCCCAAAACGTGTGAAGATGTGCTTCTTTACAAAGCCTACCACAACTTTTGCGTCGTTAGTAGGAAGAGCTATGGCCTCTACCCACTTAGAAACATAGTCGACCGCCACCAAGATGTATCTGTGTCCGTTAGAATATGGGAATGGTCCCATAAAATCAATCCCCCAAACATCAAAAAGTTCTACCGCCAGTATATTTTGCAAGGGCATCTCGTGCTTCCTCGTGATAGTTCCAGTTCTTTGGCATCTATCACAATTTTTAACGAAGGCATGTGCATCCTTAAACAATTTTGGCCAATAAAAACCTGATTGTAGCACTTTTTGGGCGGTTCTATCCCCGCCGTGATGACCTCCATATGGTGACGCATGGCAGTCATGTAGTATAGCCTTCATCTCTTCCTCAGGAACACACCTTCTCACCAACTGATCTGCACACTGCCTATATAGGAATGGCTCATCCCACACGTAGAACCTTACATCATGTAGGAATCTTCTTCTATTGTCAGCTGTCCACTCTAGTGGCGTTACCCCACTTGCGATAAAATTCACATAATCTGCATACCATGGGGCTTCACCTGAGGTGATTGCCAATATTTGCTCATCCGGAAATGTTTCTTTAATTGACCCTCCTTCAGCTACATGGTTCCGGCTCTCTAATCTGGACAAATGATCGGCCACTTGATTTTCTGTCCCTTTTCGATCTCGGATCTCTAAGTCAAATTCTTGCAAGAGGAGGACCCAACGAATCAGCCTCGGCTTGGCGTCTTTCTTTTCAAATAGGTATCTGATAGCTGAATGATCTGTGTAGACGATGACTTTGGTTCCCACTAGATAGGATCTGAACTTGTCAAACGCCCACACCACTGCAAGCAACTCCTTTTCAGTCACTGTATAATTCATCTGAGCTGGATTCATAGTTTTGCTTGCATAATAAATGGAGTGAAAGATTTTATCCCTCCTTTGCCCCAACACCGCTCCAATTGCTATGTCACTTGCATCGCACATCAACTCAAATGGTTGTGCCCAATCGGGGCCAATGATAATTGGTGCAGTCACCAATCTTCCCTTCAGCTCCTCAAATGCTTTCAGACATGCATTATCAAACTTGAAGGTAACGTCTTTCTCTAGAAGCCTGCACAAAGGGGAAGAAATTTTCGAAAAATCTTTAATGAAACGACGATAAAAACCTGCATGACCCAAGAAACTGCGAATGCCTTTTATGGATGTCGGCGGGGGCAATTTTTCGATCGTCTCCACCTTTGCTTTATCCACCTGTAGACCATCTTTTGAATCCTTGTGCCCCAAAACTATACCTTCACGTACCATGAAATGGCACTTTTCCCAGTTTAGCACCAAGTTCGTCTCTTCACACCTAGCTAGCACTTTATCAAGGTTCATCAAACAACTATCAAAAGAACATCCAAACACAGAAAAATCGTCCATGAATACTTCTACATATCTTTCAACCATGTCAGTGAAAATAGCCATCATACACCTTTGAAAAGTCGCAGGTGCATTACAAAGACCGAAGGGCATTCTCTTGAACGCATACGTGCCATAAGGACATGTAAATGTAGTTTTCTCTTGGTCTTCTGGGGCTATAGCAATCTGATTATACCCCGAATAACCGTCCAGGAAACAGTAGTATTCCTGGCCAGCTAATCTATCAAGCATTTGGTCAATAAAAGGCAGGGGAAAGTGGTCTTTCCGGGTGGCATTGTTTAGTTTTCTGTAATCTATGCAAATTCTCCATCCAGTTACAGTTCTTGTAGGAATTAAGTCATTATTTTCATTAACTACTACGGTTATCCCCCCTTTCTTCGGCACACATTGAACGGGGCTTACCCATTTACTATCAGAGATTGGAAATACAATACCTGCATCAAGCCACTTAATCACTTCTTTCCTTACCACTTCTTTCATGATTGGATTTAGTCGGCGTTGGTGTTCTACACTCGGCTTGTGTCCGTCCTCCATGAGGATTTTGTGCATGCAGAAAGCTGGACTAATGCCTTTAATGTCAGACATTGTCCACCCAATTGCTCGCTTGTGCTCACGTAGCACCCTTAATAGCTTTTCTTCCTGTAATTTAGACAAGTGAGCAGAAATAATAACAGGTAAAGTGTCAGAACTTCCCAAATAAGCATATTGAAGGTGAGGGGGTAGGGGTTTAAGTTCCAAATTTGGAGCTTTTTCAATTGACGGCTTTGGTGGGGGGCCACTTGGCCTATTCAGGGGCTCAAACGGGATTATTCCTTGCATGTAACCACATGATGTATCTAGGATTCCCTTTATCTCCTCAACCTCATCATCCATCTCCAAGCTATCAAATAGCATGATTGCTTTTTCTAAACAGTCGCCTAGATATACACTCGTGTTAAGAAGTTTCTCATCCACCTCCACCACAGATATCATAGAGAGCTCCTCATAGTGGCGGGGGAGTTGGATTGCTTTGTAGACATTGAAGACTGCCTCCTCGTTGTCCACTCTCATAATCATTTTCCCTTCTCTCACTTTAATTATTGCATCGCCAGTAGCCAAGAGAGGTCGTCCCAATATGATTGGAACTTGTTCATCAGCCTCGAAGTCTAGAATAATGAAGTCAGCTGGGAAGATGAATTTTCCAATTTGCAGCAGCACATCTTCAATCACTCCTTCAGGGTAGGCTATGGACCTATCAGCTAATTGCAACATCACGGTGGTTGGTCTCGGAGCTCCCAGACCTAATTGCTTAAACAAGGATAACGGCATCAGATTTATGCTTGCACCCAAATCACACAGAGCACGTCCCACGTTAATATTACCGATTTGTACTGGAATAGTGAAGCTGCCAGGGTCCTTAAGCTTTTGGGGAAGCTTGTTTTGGACCCTTGATGTGCACTCCTCAGTAAGTGCAACCGTCTCGAACTCAGTCAATTTCCTCTTATGAGCCACTATGTCTTTTATGTACTTAGCGTACTTTGGAATTTCACGAAGTACATCCACTAATGGAATATTTAATTGAACCTGACTCAACATGGAGAGAAATTTGTTGAACATGCGATCGTCATTCCTTTTCTGCAATCTTTGGGGGAAAGGTGGTGGTGGCCTTGTAACCTCCATTCGCTCTGAACTTGCATCATCTTCCTTTGACTCTTGTGTTGCCTTAGGTGTCAACTCCCCCCCAGGTATAGGTTTTTCTTTTATCTTCCTTGGCGCTTCCTCTAGTTCCCTCCCGTTTCTAAGTGTAACTGCATTAATTTGAGGGTTCTTCTCTGTATCACTGGGAAGTGAGCCTGTAGGTCTAGTATTTTGGTTTGCTGCTAACTGCCCCATTTGCCTCTCAAGATTTCTGAAATCGGTCCTGAGCTGTTGATTGTCTAGTAACAACTTTTTCAGCAAGTCATTCGTACTTTCTTCCATTTGTTGGGGTGGCTTCTGAGGTTGAGTAAAATTCCCTTGAGGCCTATACTGATTCTGTTGACTCCCGCCCCATGAGAAGTTAGGATGATTCCTCCAGTTTGGGTTGTAAGTGTTCCCATATTGCGCATGTTGATTCATAGGACCTCTGTTTTGTTGTCCCACATAGTATATAGATTCAGGATTCGTGGGGCACATGTCAATCATATGACTGTCTCCGCATAGTTCGCAACAAATAGACATCTGCTGTACATGTTGCATTTGTTGTGTTGTCATTCTATTCATCTGATTTGCCAATTTTGCTATATCGGCTCTCATGGCGGAAAAGTCATCAAGCTCAATCAAACCGGCGGCCTTCTGTTTAATTACCCTTCGTGAATCCCCCTCTCCTTGCCAATTATGGTCATTAGCAGTGAAATTATTTAGCAGGAGTTGTATTTCACTATACGGTCTTGCCATGCAACTACCCCCACAAGCTGAGTCAAGATTCATCTTTGATGCTTCATCTAACCCATCAACAAAAGTGTGACCCAATACCTCATCAGTTTGACAATGATGCGGGCAGTCTCTGAGTAGTTTCTTGTATCTTTCCCAAGCTTGACGAAGTGTCTCGCCATCCCGTTGTTGGAACCCAAGAATTTGGCTCCTCAACGACTTTGTCTTCTTAGTTGGGAAAAACTTGATCAGGAATTTCCTTGCTAGATCATCCCAAGTGTGGATAGAGTTCGCGGGCTCCTTTTGCAACCATTCTTTAGCTTCCCCCAACAGTGAAAAAGGGAATAGTGTCAGCCTGACATAGTCCTTGGAGACGTTCGGATAATTGTAAGTGTCCGTGATTTCCAAGAAGTTCTGAATATGCCTCTGCGGGTCCTCATGAGATAGACCCACATATTGTCCTGTGGACTGAATCAGCTGTACCATGTACTGTTTGAGTTCAAAATGCCCAGTGATATCAGGCTTCACAATAGCCTGAGTCATATTCGCAAGATTGGGCCTTGCGGCTTCGATTACCGGACGCTCTTCATTGCCTGCCATATCTATTGGCTGTGGTTGGATTGCGATGTCCAAATCTCTTTCTATTCTCGTTCTAGCTTCGTGTTCCCTTCTCACTCTATGTAATGTTCGTTCGATTTCTGGATCAAGAGGAATGAGGTTGTTTGCACTTCTACTCCTCTGCATTCGAGAGTAAACCCTGCGTTGACACAAACCAGGCAAACTGAAAATTAAAACTTGAAAACAAATATCTAATAAAAGCTTAACTTAGTCACGTAGCTAATTTCTAAGTCCCCGGCAACGGCGCCAAAAACTTGTTGCGACCAAACACACTCACGCAAGTATACGCGGTCGTCAAGTAATAAAGTGACTCAAAGTCGGATGTCGAACCCACGAGGACTTATGATTAGCTATTAACTAAATTAGCCTATCTTAATTATCTAAATAAGAATTAAATCTAAAAATATTTTATTCTAACTAATTAAATAAGAAAAATATAAATAATAAACTTTGAACAGAGGAAGAGCAGATTTTAATGATATCAATGTAATGAAAACGATCTAGGGTTATGGTCTATCTAACAATCCTATTGTATTCTTCAATTGAATTGACCGACTAATTTATCTAGCTTATTGGTTGACAGGGTTAATATTGCTCATAAGAATCTGTCGAGTTCTTACTCGCCTATTCAAGCTAACCTAACGCCTATATGTCTATGGAGTTAGAATCAACAAGAACGCATTTATAATTCCTGTAAATCAACCAAGCAAGGTAATTAGGTATATGTCTATCCTAACCACGAATCCGTTCCCCGATGCCCGAGTTCAAGAACTTGCCCTACTCAATCCTATATGCAATATAGAATTCCCACTTTCGAGTTCAATTCTAGATTCGTAGATAATATTTAATTGGTGATCAAGCAATTAAATAATTAAGCGCAAGATTGAATAAATAAACTAATATGATAAATCAAGAAGTCAAAATCAATATCCGAATAACAATAGTCATGAAAGAACCACAACCCTAGAACGTGAAGTTTAGCTCCACATAGACATGGTAGCCAAACAACAAATCATACAAAGAAACATAAAAATTACTAAGTTTGGTGGGAGAAAGATGAAACTTGATGAATTCCGGCCTTCACAGCTTTTTCCTGGTTTTTTTCCTCTTCCCAATATGTTAGATAACCTAAAAGAGGCGTTTTTAGCTTATATATTGCGTACAAAAGTCGTGGGCCAAAGCTCTCCCATTCCTAGTCCAATTCGGCTTCAGGGATTGATGCTAAGGTGGATGCGACGCATCCACCTTGTCCTCCATTTCAATTTTTGCCTGCGAAGGCGGATGCGACGCATCCACCTTGTCCTCTATTTCTCAGCTTCGCATGCGATGGTGGACGCGACGCATCCAGCTTCACTTCTACTTCCCAGTTTCGCACGCGATGGCGGACGCGATGGCACAACTTCACTGCTAAGGTTGCATGCAGGATGATGTTTTCCTAGGTTGGATGCGACGCATCCAACCCTTCTTCCTCTAGCTAAACCACCTTTTCTTCATATTTTGCACTCCGAACACCTTAAATCGTCACACATAACTTAATTAGTCATCAAACCAATAATTACACCATGTTGGGTGTTTTAAAGATTAAATAACATCAAAAAGTGGTTAAAGCATGGGTAAAGTAACATTAACACATATCGAAATATGCCAAACATCAACTGCACTTACCGCAACTTCTGAAACTGCGAGGTAGACTAGAAACATTTCCCCTTCTTTTGGTTTTGAGAGCAACGGAGGGCTCGATAACTATTTCTTTAACTCCTTCAAGGCTTGCCGACACTCCGGTGTCCACTTGAAATTATTTTTCTTTTTCAGTAGTGCGAAGAAGCGATGATATTTTTTCGATGAATATGAAATGAACCTGCTCAAAGTTGTCAATCTCCCTGTGAACCTGTAGACCTTTTTTACGTTAGACAATTGATCCGGTAAGTCCTCTATGGCCTTGATTTTATCGGGATTCACCTCAACTCTCTTTTGTGAGACTAGGAATCCTAGGAATTTATTCGAACGCACACTTCTCGGGGTTAAGTTTCATATTATGCTCCCTCCGGATGTCGAATGTTTCTTGCAAATGCTTCAAGTGGTCACCTGCATTCAAAGACTTAACGAGCATATCGTCTATATATACTTCCATAGTCTTTCCTATTTGTTTTTCGAACATCTTATTCACGAGCCATTGATAAGTGACTCCGGCATTTTTTAGCCCGAAGGGCATCATATTATAACAATATATATCGAAATTCGTTATAAACTAAGCTTTTTCCTGGTCTTCTGGATTCATCTTGATCTGATAGTACCCAGAATAAGCACCGAGGAAACTCATTAACTCCTGCCTAGCCATGGCATCAATCATTTGATCGATATTTGGCAATGGGAATGAGTCTTTCGGGCACGCCTTATTAAGATCCTTATAATCTACGCACATGCGAAATTTATTATTTTTCTTAGGAACTACTACTACGTTGGCTAACCAGTCCGGATATCTTACCTCTCGGATAGAACCAATTTTAAGTAAACGGGTTACCTCTTCTTTGACGAATTTATTCTTTGCTTCAGCAATAGGGCATTTCTTTTGCCTTACCGACGGTATGTTGGGATCCAAACTTAACTTGTGTACGACTATCTCTGTCGGGATTCCCGTCATATCCTCATACGACCATGCAAAACAATTGACATTTTGTTTAAGGAATTCAAGAAAAGCAGACCTGTGCTCCGGGTGCAGTCTTGTTCCCAAATAGAATTTCCTTTCTAGGAATTCTTCGAACGACGCAACCTGCTCCAGTTCTTCTACCGTGGACTTCGTCGCGTCTGTCTCTTCTGGTACTTGAAAACACCTCGGTACCTGATATTGTTCCGAATCTTCTGTCCCCGGGTTATCTTCCTCTAGTTCAGGGGCAGGTGCCGGTTCTAGTAATTGCCAGGCCACACGTTCCTTTCCTTTGCTACTTGAGACCTAAATTGCATTCATCTCCCTTACCGCCGGTTGATCACCCATTATCTGTTTGATCCCCTCGAGAGTCGGAAATTTTAACAATTAGTGATATGTTGAAGGTACAACTTTCATCTCATGCGACCATGGTCTTCTTAAGATGATGTTATATCCCATGTCTCCATCTACCACTTCGAAGAGAATTGTCTTTATTACTCCCTTAGAGTTTGTGAGCAACAAAATTTCTCCCCGGGTTGTCACGCTTGCGAGGTTGAATCCGACGAGGAGTTTAGTTGCCGGGATAATGCTTCCTGTGAGTTTAGCTTGCTCCAGTACTCTCCATTGTAGGATATTAGCTGAACTTCCTGGATCCATTAAAACACGTTTAATTTTAAAATCTAACACATTTAAAGAAATTACCAATGCGTCATTGTGCGGTAGCAGTAATCCCTCTGCATCTTCATCCGTAAATGTGACATCGTCTTCCCGAAGCCTTTTACTATGAGTTATCAATACTTTTGTCTTCTTCGCTGCCGAAAAGGTGACTCCATTAATCCCATTCCCTCCGAAGATCATGTTGATCTTTTGGCGTGGAGTTTCCTCTTTTGCTTTCGAGGTTTTCACGCCATCCATGTTCCGACCATAGTTGTTTTTAGCTCGGTCACTCAAGATCTCTCTGAGGTGATCATTCTTTAATAGTGTTGCCACTTCTTCTCGGAGGTGTCGATAGTCCTTAGTCAGGTGGCCGTTAGTGTCGTGGTATTCACACCATAAATTGGGATCCCTCTGGCTGGGATCATATTTTATATGTCTTGGGAATCGTGCCTCTTTGATATTCCTCATGGATGACACCAACTCTACTACACTAACATTGAAATTATACTCTCATAACTTTGGGTAAGAAGAATCTCGCGACCCCCAGATTTCTTTATCCTGCAGCGATTTGTTGTTCCGACCACGATCGGTCTTTCTATCAACGGTGAACTTGTCTGTTGTCCTAAAGCTCCTGCCATGACCTTCTGTCCGTAGGGCAAAAACTGGCCCCTCAATATTTGTCTATCTGTGTCAATATCATCTTTTATTTTTTTGGTGTTCTTCTCACGTCTTTGGTCAACGATGGAAAGCCCACCTGATCGTCTTTGATCCATATTTTCGACTCGTGCCTGTTGTGGACATCCGCCCAAGTCGTCGCTTGGAACTCTAGCAGACTTTCGTTCAACTTCCGGGAAGCGTCCGAACTTCTCGGATTCAAACCTTTGGTGAACGCTTCAGCTGCCCATTCATCTGGGACTGTCGGTAGTAACATCATTTCCTTCTGGAACCGGGTAACGAACTCTCATAATAACTAGGATTCTCCCTGCACGATCTTGAATATGTCGGCCTTTCAGGCTTGTACCTTTCTAGCACCGATGTGAGCCTTGATAAAAGAATCCACGAGCATCTCAAAGCAATCTATGGAATGCTCAAGCAATAATGTATACCACGCTAAAGCTCCCCTCATGAGAGTCTCACCAAATTTCTTTAGAAATACGGATTCAATTTCGTGAGGAGCCAAATCGTTCCTTTCACTACTGTTGTGTAGGTGGTAATGTGCTCCAGTGGATCTGAAGTTCCGTCATACTTTAGCACTTCGGGCATTATAAACCGCTTCGGGATTAATTCCGGACCGCACTCGATTTATACGGTAATTGAATATACGTCTTCGAGTTTGGGCCTTTTAATACTGGTGGTGCGCCCGTAATTTGATCCATGCGGGCGTTTACTTCCTTCATGAATCACAAAAGTTCATCCTTGAATAGACCGTTCTCGTTGTTGAGGCTGGATCTACTCCCCCCCAGCCCTGTCGGAGCCAACTTCGCCCCTAGGAGTGTTATTATCAACTCTCAGCGTCGTCTGGTTCGCGAGAACATTAGGAGGAACTGGATCTCGCATGTTTGCATTATTTGAGGCATCCAATAGTGCCTGCTTCAGTTCCGTCATAACCTGATCCTGCCGCGTGAGATGGCTTAGAATGATTGCATGTTGCTCTTGCAAGACTCTTACTCCATCCACCACATTCCCCTCATCAGCATCATCAGGAGTCGTCTCCCGAACATATCAAGGGTACCATCCGTCATGCATTAGTATGGCGTCATTCCCCTCATTGCGAGTGTCACTAATTGAATCCTCGAAATGAGGTTGCTCCCCTTGAATTTAAGGATTGCGTGTGTCGTTAACAATGTTATTTGCCATTTTTTTGTGATTTTTGTTAAGACAAAAATAATTAAACACGTTAGTAAAAAGGCAAGGATCAATTTAATCGCACGGTTGTCTAGGCTCCACGATGGGCGTCAAGCCGTTTACCCGTAAAATGGTACAGTTGAATTTATTCGTGGTTTCTAGACAAGTGAATTAATTTGATCCAAAAAGTAACGAAATAACTGATGAAATATAAAATACTTGGCCTTAGACTATAGATGAAATGACAGAACTGATGAGTCTGGGAACAGGGTTTCCGGGCACAACAATGATGAGATCAATAGCGAGAAAATAAAATTGTATTAGAATGTTGTATAGAATGTGGTGTAAGTTAACCAGAAAGTTCATCTCTATTACAATGATAATTGAGCTCTCTATTTATAGCTATGTCTAGGGAAAGAAGTCCTAGGATCGTGCCCTTCTTTAGTGTCAATTATGAGGGTCATTGATAAAGATGTAACGTTAGACATAAATTTCAAATTCCTTGTAACGGACCATCATCCTTAATGCTGCAAAATATTCTGTATTAAATGTTATCGGGCGCAAAATATTTAATAATCGTTATTCCTTTCGGTGACAAGCGGAATAGCTATGTTCGGTGGCCATCCTCATCTGGTGTTCCACCTGTCCTTCCTTTAAGAGACCACGTGTCATGTCGTATTTTTTCCTATACACATAAATAATTTTATGAGAATTAACAAGTGTAAGAAAATAGACTTATCAAAAGTTAGCAACAATACTATGATAAAGAATCTGAAAAATCTGGAAAAAAAAATTATATCTTAAGATAATCTTATTTGTCCTTGTATTATTTGTATCCCCCGCATTGGACATTATGTCCTTTTGTTAAGGAAAATTTTAGAGTAATTCACAGGTTGGAGGGATGTATCTGAATAATGATGAAATAGGGTCATTGCACGTGTAACAAAATCGTTAATACAATTTGGTACCGACAAAGAATATCACATCAGACCTTTCATTGAATAATTTATGTAATGTTTTCTGGCAAATAATGGAACACATTGCATTTTTATTCTGTATGGGGCGAATTAGGTATGAACTCTCAACTTATAGAGTACAAACTATTATTAATTAGTTTCGTGATGGCATTATAAATATTCCAAAATCCTACCATTAGTTAAATCGTCCTCTCACTAGGCCATGAGGTGACTAAAAGTCTAAAACCTCCAATACCAAAAGTCTAATAAAAGAATGTCCTACTAATGTTGGCTTATATGCTTTTTATCTTTTAATTACTTCCTTCACTAGTCTACATTGCACTCTCTGCTTTGTCCAATAATTACTTCTTTCTATAACAAAAGAATGGAGTTCAAGAATAATTACTTCTTTCTTTTAATATTCAAAGAATGATGCAACTAAGTTTAGGGGTGTCATGAAATATTCTTCCAATTTATTTGTATCATATGTCTTCCATTAAATATGGAGTACATAAAACTAACGTCTGGAATTTTTTTACAGCGAGATATGTTATCAAATATGTTCAGCCTAATAAATTATAGATTTGCAACAATAGTAGTGGGTAAGATTCGCAAGAGTTGCCAAATCCAAGTACTAATTTTTTCTTCTTAAAATAAGATAAGATTAAAGAAGATAATAATAGTACTCTTTTATGGGTCTTAGCTTATGACAGTTATCAAAGTCGTATCAGTCTTTAATTTATTCTATGAAATGCTTGCTCACCTAATAGCATTACAGTTGTGCTAACATCTACTCTTCTTCAATGAATTCCCCATTGCCCTTCTTCTCGAAATTTCTCTGCAGTTGACATCTCTTTTCTTGTTTTATTCGACATGTTGTACTTACGTACAATTAGTAGTTTGTTAGTTTATTTAAAAAGAAAAAAAAATAGGGGTCAAAATTGACCAATATTAAGAAAAATCAATATGCTTCCGATTTGAGTGAGATAGTAATGAAGCCTCTTAACACAGCTTGAACACGATGTCAATTGAGTGAAAGCAGGCTAGATACCGTTTTGACCGAATAATTTTTTATCAATCTTGTTTCTCTTTTCTTTTTGGGTAACTATCTATTGTGTGGTATCGAATCGGGATTAAATTTTTTCATTCCAAATATTTAAATATGAGACATTTGATTAAGGATAGATGAAAGTATATATCTCATTTATCCCACCATCATCCAAAGTTTGTTGATGCTAATGATACTTTATTTCCTCGCAACTCAAACCAAGCATCTCGAAGCAGGGGCGTATCTAGGGGTGGATCCTGGAGCACGTGAACTCAGACTTCCGTCCTTAGATTATATATAGTAATGTTATATTTGTTTAAAAGTACTTAAATATGTACATGTGTGCCCAAACTCAAAGAAGCATATGGTGCAATAGTTATTGGCTGCATTTTCTAAGTGAGGTTAGAAGTTTAAATCTTATGCCAATTTTGTTATTTTTTTTCTTTTTATAGAATTGAGTACACCCACGGGAGATGGGCATGTGTAATGTTACTTCATGTGTATTAATTAAGTACCTTTTCTTTTTCTTTCATTTATTGTTTAGTTTATTCTTTTAAAATTTTCAATTTCGAGACATCGAAATTCCTATTCTTCTTTTGTCAGCGTTAAATTTTATAAAATTATACTAAATGTATATACTAAAACTAGTAGCAGTGGATTATGTAGTATACATTTAATTTGTTCAACTGATCCCATTATTTCTGATGCGGATCAAAAGACATATATGTAAGAAAATTACTATGTTTAGAAAAAAGAATTTTGAACTTACAATTACAAAATGCAATGGGTCCAATAGTAAGTACTGAATATTATAAAATTTATATTCTGAATTTAACTATTTGTAATAGGGCATTTATTTTCTCAAAATCTTGAATTCACCTTTGCCTCTAAGGTGCTTAAGAAAAAAGACGAAGGCTTGAGCGACATATTGAGGTCCACCATAGTTCTTTTGTACTGTCACATAGCAAAAGGTAGATGTGATAAATGGAAATGTTGGATCAAATTTAGGCGAGTTAAAACATGCCGAACTAATAAAGGGAGTTTTACCTATATACTACGTATGAAACTTATTTAGTCTTTCTATTCAAGTTTTAACTTAAAATGAGCATATATAATTTACCAATTATATACAAATTAATATTAATGAGTATCTCTTTATATTAGGAATTGAATAGGGCATATTCATGCCCTATCTCTCTTTCTATTTAGGTCTCTCTATCTCTCTCTCTTTTTCTCTTCTTCTCTATTCTTTCCCTAATTTTTCTTCCTTTGTTTTTCTCTGCTTTTTATCCTCATTTTTTTTCAGGGAATTTATCAATAGATTTCAATCATTTTACTATAGAGTTTTAACTTAGCAATTTCTTTTCATGTTCCATAATTGGTGTTCGGATTGAAATTGTCAATCAATAAATTTTGAAGGTGTTTGACTCTCCACATTGACAACCATTAAAAAAGTTTCGAAGTTTTAAATTCAAATTTGGGTTTTCAAAAACTATTATTTGCTTAGAATGTTAATTGGGTTTTCTTGCTCCAACTCCAACTTTGTCTCTCCTTCTATTACTTTTTACAGTTGTTTGATGCAATATGAAAAAGGAGAGAATTGAAATCGGTAAGGAGTACCGTTCTGACACGTGAATTCCTTATGGTGTACTAGCTGAAGAAGTGCCAACAATTTGTATAAGCGAGGCATTCATTGTTCTAAGGGATTTGAAATTGCCCGTTGCTGGGTATGCAACGAATATTACACTCGTTGAGTATCCTCCAATTTATCAAGTGTTCCCGTTCGTGTTTGGAAATGCAATTGAACTGTGAAGCTTTAGACATGTAATTATGTCGATTTAGTTTAGGCTTTTTATCTTTTTGTATTCCACTATACTTCTGGTGCATAAACTGATAAACATGGTTGAATGGGTAAATTACGAATCTAAGATAATTTTAGTAAATAAGTTTGAAATATTGTATAGAAATAAAAAAAATTCGATTAATAAATTAGTTATAAACCAATCTCTCGACGATCAAACCTACCTATTTTTCTTTCTTTTCTATTAAAAAAGTTTAAAAGCTAATATACTTTTCTTAAAATCACATAATCCTCGATTCCTCATACTCTGGTTTTTCACGTTTAGATTTTTGCATTTTGACCCATTAAACGTTGCATTATTTTGAAATGTTTTGACCCAATAGTTTGATGAGTGATTATTGGGTCAAGTTAACATATGGATCGTGACCCGATCACGTTTAAAAATTTGGATGGGTTCCTAAAAATGGGTTAATTTTGTCACCTAGCTAGCACCTCATCATCATAATCAAGCTCTCTTTTGAAATTGTCAAAAGTCTCACATCGGTGGATGACAATTTTGAATGAAAATTTCACACTATAAAAGGAGGCATAATGTTTAGGATTTAAGCACACCTCTCATTTGCCTTTTTTATCTTCTTAAGGCATTTGTTTCTTCTCTCTTTAGTATTATTTCACTTGTAATTTTGGAGTGGAATAAAATATTGATTGTGTCCAAGGAAGTAGGCAAAATTGGCCGAACCTCGTAAATTCTGGTGTTCTTTTATTGTTGTCTTATTATCTTGTTTATTATTTAGTGGTTGTCATAATTTATGGTATAGTAGTTGTGACTCATTCACACTATATACATTTGGCTTCCGCAATAATTGGTATCAAAGTCAGGGTATTGTCTAAGTATGCTCTGTGGTTGCAGCCTAGTCTGATCTTCCACATCAGAAAAGATCTATCTTGGTAACTGAGTCAAGGTTCTGTCTGAGTATGCTCTATGGTTACAGCTTAGTCTGATCTTCCATACCAGAAAGGAAATAATCTTGATTTGTGTCGTCAGCTACTAAATAATATTTGTGTCCAAATGGAAGACAATAAACAAGAAGAATCTACATCAAGTGTCAATAATACGTCATCGTTGGCATCTTCGCTTATGACAAGAATTGTGTCAAATGCGAAATTTACGGTAAAAATTTTTTACGGGTCAGGACATTTTGGGATGTGGCAAGGCGAGGTTCTAAATGTTCTTTTTCAACAAGGGCTAGATCTTGCCATTGAAGAAAAGAAGCCAGATGTTATGGGAGAAGAAGATTGGAAAATTATCAATCGTGTTGCTTGCGGTACCATTCGATCCTACCTTGCTAGAGAGCAGAAATATCCATACACAAAGGAAACTTCTGCAAGTAAATTAGGGAAAGTACTGGAGGATAAATTTTTGAAGAAAAACAGTCAAAATAAATTGTACATGAAGAAGAGACTGTTTTGCTTCGCCTATGTTCCTGGTACCACAATGAATGAACATATCACCAGTTTTAATAAGTTGGTCACAGATTTGTAAAATATGGATGCAACTTTTGATGATGGTGACTTGGCCTTGATGTTGTTAGGGTCACTTCCTAATGAGTACGAGCACCTTGAAACTACTCTACTCCATGAAAATGACGAAATTTCTCTCAGAGAAGTTTGTTCGGCTTTGTACAGGTATGAACAAAGAAAGGGAGAAAAACAGAAGGGCGGAGAAGGAGAAGCACTAATTGTGAGGGGTCGTCCTCAAAATCAAACGAGGACTAAGAAGGGAAGATCCAAGTCGAGATCTAGACCCAGCAAAGATGAATGTGCCTTTTGTCGAGAAAAGGGGCACTGGAAGAAAGACTGTCCGAAGTTGAAGAATAAGGCCAGACATAACAATGGAAAGGCCATTATGGATTCAAATGTAGCTGATTGTGATGATTCAGACTTCTCATTAGTTACAACAGAGTTATCAACATCATCAGACATATGGTTGATGGACTCGGCTTGTAGCTATCATATATGTCCCAACAAGGACTGGTTCGTGAATTTTCAAGAAGGAGAATATGGAGTCATCCACACAGCGGATAACAACCCTCTTACCTCATATGGCATTGGTTCAATAAGATTAAGGAGCCATGATGGAATGATCAGAACATTAACAGATGTTCGATATGTACCGGGTTTGAAGAAGAATCTCATCTCTGTAGGAGCCCTAGAATCAAAAGGGTTCAAAATCATTGCAGAAAATGGAGTGATGAGAATATGATCCGTGCACTAGTGGTAATGAAGGCCAATCGGAAGAACAATAACATGTACCGCTATCGTAGTAGTACAGTTATTGGGACAACAATAGTGACATCCAGTGATGACAAAGAGACAGAAGCAACCAGGCTATGGCACATGCGCTTGGGACATGCTGGAGGGAAATCCTTGAAAGCTCTATCTAATCAAGGTTTGTTAAAAGGCGTAAAGACTTGCAACTTGGAGTTTTGCGAGCATTGTGTCAAAGGGAAACAGACAAGGGTTAAATTTGGTACAGCGATCCATAATACTAAAGGCATTTTGGATTATGTACACTCTGATATTTGGGGTTCTTCCAAAACACTTTCATTGGGTGGGAAGCACTATTTTGTAACCTTTGTTGATGATTTTTCCCGAAGAGTGTGGGTGTATACCATGAAGAGGAAAGATGAAGTGTTGGGAATTTTTCTTAAATGAAAGACGATGGTGGAGAATCAAACAGGCAAGAGGATCAAGTGTATTCGCACAGACAATGGAGGTGAATACAAAAATGATCATTTCAATAAGGTCTGTGAAAATGATGGCATCGTCCGACACTTCACTGTCAGACATACACCACAACAGAATAGAGTGGCAGAACGTATGAACCGGACTTTACTGGAGAAGGTACGGTGTATGTTGTCCAATGCTGGTTTGGGCAAAGAATTTTGGGCTGAGGCAATTACATATGCATGCCACCTCATTAATCATCTACCATCTGCTGTTATTGATGGCAAGACACCATTTGAAAAATAGTATGGAAAACCTGCTGTAGATTATGACTCTTTGCACGTGTTTGGCTCAATTGCATACTATCATGTGAAATAGTCAAAATTGGATCCGAGAGCAAAGAAGGCTATATTTATGGGGATTACTTCTGGAGTCAAAGAATACCGCTTATGGTGTTCAGAGACAAGGAATATTATATTCAGCAGAGATGTTACCTTTGATGAATCTGCCATAACAGATAAGGTGACAGTTGAAGATGTCAAACAAACTGGTGGTGCATCAAAGCAGGTGGAGTTTGAGAGAAAATTTATTTTTCCTACACAAGAAGTAGAGGAGGAAACTCATGAAGATTACCCTCTGGAAGAAGAGCCAGTAGAGAGGGAGATTCCAACTCAGGAACCTCGACAACAACTTGAATCAATAGCAACCAGCAGGCCAAAAAGGACAATAACGAAACATGTTCGTCTCATAGAGACGGTTGCTTGCGCAACCTCAATTGTAGCTGATAGTGTTCCTACCACTTATAAAGACGCAATCCAAAGTTCAGAAGAAGATAAGTGGAGGATTGCCATGAATGAAGAAATGTAGTCCCTTCATCAGAATCATACATGGAAATTGACCAATCTCCCGAAGGGAAAGAAAATAATTGGGTGCAAATGGGTATTTGCAAAGAAAGAAGAATTTCCTAACCAAGAAGATGTTCGCTACAAAGCAAGATTGGTAGCCAAAGGATATGCTCAGAAGGAGGGAATTGATTACAATGAAGTATTTTCTCCAGTTGTAAAACATTCCTCCATTAGAATTATGTTGGCTTTGGTAGCACAGTTGGATTTGGAACTAGTTCAGATGGATGTAAAAACTGCGTTTTTACATAAAAACTTGGAGGAGGAAATCTACATGAATCAGCCAGAAGGATTCAAAGTTGCTGGAAAAGAAAATATGGTATGCAAACTTGAAAAATCATTGTACGGATTGAAACAATCTTCTAGACAATAGTACAAGCGATTTGACAAGTTTATGTTTTGGCAAGGGTACAAGAGAAGCAAATACGATCATTGTGTGTATTTGCGCAAACTTAATGATGGTTCCTTTGTATATCTTCTCCTATATGTTGATGATATGTTGATAACTTCCAAGAATTCAGAAGAAATTGATAAGTTAAAGATTCAACTGAAGGAGGAGTTCGAGATGAAGGATCTGGGTGAGGCAAAGAAAATTCTTGGCATGGAGATAATAAGAGATAGACGTTCAAAGAAACTTTGTTTATCTCAGAAAGAATATTTGAAGAGAGTACTACAGCGTTTTGGCATAGATAAGAAGGCTAAGCCAATTAGTACGCCACTTGCTCCCCATTTTAAGCTAAGTACTACTATGTCGCCAAAGGATGAAACTGAACAGGAGTATATGTCAAGGGTACCATACGCAAATGTTGTTGGTAGCTTGATGTATGCAATGGTTTGTACGAGACCTGACATTTCACAAGCCGTTGGAGTTATTAGCAGATATATGCATAATCCAGGAAAGGAGCATTGGCAAGCTGTGAAATGGATTCTACGGTATATTCATAGTACTGTAGATGTTGGGTTAGTTTTTGAGCAGGAAGGCAATCGGTCTGTAGTTGGATATTGTGACTCAGATTTTGCGGGTGATCTGGACAAACGAAGGTCAACTACTGGTTATGTGTTTACTTTTGCAAAGGCACCAGTTAGTTGGAAGTCTACTTTGCAGTCAACAGTTGCTTTGTCTACAACAGAGGCAGAGTACATGGCTATTACGGAGGCTGTGAAGGAGGCAATTTGGCTTCAGGGGTTGCTAAAGGAGCTTGGTATTGAACAAAAAAATATTACAATTTTTTGTGATAGTCAAAGTGCTATTCAATTAGCGAAGAACCAAGTTTATCATGCAAGGACGAAGCACATTGATGTTCGGTATCATTTCGTACGAGAAATCATAGAAGAAGGTGGAGTCACGGTGAAGAAAATTCATACTACGGAGAACCCTGCTGATATGCTGACAAAAGTAGTGACTGCGGTCAAGTTTCAACATTGTTTGGATTTGATCAACATTGTTGAACACTAAAGATTGAAGATGAAGACACAACCAAAATTTGTTATTGAGAGAAAATTGAAGATGTGGAATTTAGCCAAGGTGGAGATTTGTTGAAATTGTCAAAAGTCCCACATCGGTGGATGACAATTTTGAATGGGAATTTCACTCTATAAAAGGAGGCCTAATGTTTAGGATTTAAGCACATATCTCATTTGCCTTTTTTATCTTCTTAAGGCATTTGTATCTTCTCTATTTAGTATTATTTCACTTGTAATTTTGGAGTGGAATAAAATATTGATTGTGTCCGAGGAAAGGCAAAATTGGCCGAACCTCGTAAATTCTGGTGTTCTTTTATTGTTGTCTTATTGTTTTGTTTATTATTTAGTGGTTATCATAATTTTTGGTATAATAATTGTGGCTTATTCACACTATATACATTTGACTTCCGCAACAGCTAGCACCTCATCATCATAATCAAGCTCTCTAACGACATCTATCTCACCACATTATGTGGGAAGCAAAAACATTACATAAATGGAAAACATCATCTTCCACCACATGCAAAAAGAATAGTTGAGAGCAGCCACATGACAATTAACATCCAATATCTATATAGTATAATCGGAAGAGCAAAAGAAGAAACACAAAAAGGGAAACACCCGCACTCTTTAATTATAATCTCCGAATGTAAATTGATTGTCGTGTCTAGCTAATCTAGGTTTGAGTATAGTTGATTGATTGATTAATTGCGAACTTGTAAGTAACTATCTGAAGTAAAAAATATATATTGTACAGGCAATTACATCATCGAAAACTTCCACATTTGGGAAAGATTTGAAAATGCTTTCTTATGCATTGGAACCCGAGAGACCACTTTGTGTGGTCCTCAACTTTATTATCATATTTCACATGAGAGACCACTTGCTGGATGAGTAACGGACACTCATGAACAGCAGAAATCAGAGTACTTTCTCCATATATAAAAACAAAAAAATAAGTTGTAAATATTCCAATTGCTCTCAGGGCAAGAGGTTACAAATTAAAAACAAGGTGGACCATGCGGAACCCGAAATAGATAAATTAACAACATTGACTCAAGCGATCATAATAGATAAAAAAAAAAGAAAAAGACCGAGTCCTATTTTATATATGGCGCGGTTATACACCGCGCTATACCTTAACGGCACGTTTGTTAGTTAAGGTATAACACGATGAATAACTGCGCTATATATAAAAGTTGGGCCCACCAATAATTTATCTGCTCAAAACTGACATACCAATAATTCACAGGAGTATAACGCGCATATTTAAGGCGCTATATATCAAATAATTGTACCCCCAGACTGGTTTTTTCCTTATTTAAGGAGTTTCAGGATTTTGTAAAAATCCATTCACGGTCCTTCAAGTCTTCCGAAATATTTGTTCGTTAAGTTATTTTGCATTTTGTCATAATGTCCGAAGAGAGAAAAATTAGGGTTTCATTATATTGGGGGGTGAGGTTGTGGTGGAGAATAACTCAGTACGCTATAGTTGTTCTCCACAGTGTCATGTCAAGTTGCCACTTACAATGGAGTACGATACATTAGTATCGTTGTTATGTAAAAAAATGAGTATGAGAAACGTTCGGTGAATATTAAAGTAACCGGAAGATATCTGTATTCTGTTACTCCGCAAGGGGTTGCTTGTTATGCTGAGTTTAACATCGAAGTCGATGAAACTGTGATAAAAGTGTTGAAAATGTACGTCAAGGCTGAAGATGTTTGTAATAATGAGGTTCAGTAAAGTAGGGATATCCTTCAATCATCGGGTGGTTATTTTGGAGCAGTTTTAGCCGAAGAGGTTCCGGGGAAAAGAGTTTGGCCTGATCTAAACTTATCTCCGTGGGCGAATGAGGAGCGAGGAAATAATTTCTCCCATAGTTTACATAATCTACCAGCCGAGTGGTAAACTTCAATTGTCCTTTGTGTTACGATGTTTATTTTTATGTATTGAATTTGTATTAACACATATATTCCACAAGGGGTACCAGACAGATATGAATTTTACAAGTTATGAACCAACGACCAGTTGGAATATGCCTAATTTTGGTGTGTTGGATCATGGTGGTCCATCCTGGAGTCATCATAACCACGATAATGTGCATCATGGGATATCAACACATTATGATTTGTAAGTGAAGTGATAAAGTTTATATGTAAAGTTTGGATGAATTTGAGAAACTCATTATTTTATTGGTTGTGCAGTGAAAACGAGCAACTTGAAGGTCCTGTCCTTACTCAATTGCCCGAAAATGACATATTTAATCGGGATCTGGCAGATACACAGAGTCAGGAAGAGAATAGTGATTATGACAATAATGCTGATGAGTCTGGAGATGACACACCCTTCCCTGATGAGGGTGATGATGATGAGGACGAGAATGTTAAACCTGATTTGACGAGGGAACATGCTCCACCTCCCGTTAGACCAAGAGTGTACGAGTACCATGTGTCGTTTCATTCAAGGGAGATTCCCTACCTTGATCATTTGCCAAGTATGCCGGATGTGGATGCCCTCACAAGGGATCTTGACGAAATTCGGATAGCAATGTGGGATGAATCTAGAGTAACAATGTTGTCAAAGGGCATGTTTTTTTCTGATAAAGCGCGCCTAAGCAGGGCGGTGCGAATGTACAACATAAAAGAGTGTCATAAAATCGTGGTTCATGAGTCATCTCCAGAAGTATACTAGGTTATTTATCGTAGATGGTTTCAAGGTTGTAATTGGATGATGTGTGCAAGGAAGCTAAAAACAAATATGTGGGTTGTGGGTAAATACATTGGCACCCACATTTGTGAAATGGACACATTCAGTGGGAATCATTTTAACTTGAATGTTGACTTGATTTCTCTTGTCTTGATTTAACACATTGAAGTGTCCATAAGGTACAAGATCAAAGATGTAACGACCCGGCCGGTCGTTTTGAGAGTATTAGCCCCGAACCCCTAATTATTGCTCCCTATATTTCATTTTTGAATTTTGTAGCTTGTCGGGAAGTTTTGTTTTGGGTTTTGGAGTGAAATGGGACACATAGTCCCTAAAATAGAAGTTTAAGTCGTAGTAATTGACCGTAGTTTGAATTGTGTGAAGACGGCTCCGGAATGGAGTTTCGTCAATTCCTATAGCTCTGTAGGGTAATTTTGATCTTAGGAGAGTGTTCGGATGTTAAATTGGAGGTCCGTAAGTCATTTTAACGTTATTTGGCGAAAGTTGAAAATTTGATGATTTTTGAAAAGTTTGACTGGGAGTGAACTTTTTGATATCGGGGTCGGATTTTGATTTCGGAAGTTGGAGTAGGTCCATAATGTCAATGGTGACTTGTGTGCAAAATTTGAGGTCAATCGAACTTGATTTGGTAGGTTTCGGCATCGGATGTAGAAGTTTGAAGTTTTAAAGTTTGTTAGGCTTGAATCGATGTGAACTTCGTATTTTTAGCATTGTTTGATGTGATCTAAAGGCTCGACTAAGTCCGTATGATATTTTAGGACTTGTTGGTAAGTTTGGTTGAGGTCCCAGGGGCCTCGGGTGGATTCCGGATAGTTAACGGATCAAATTTAGACTTGTGGGAATGGCTGAAGGCACCAGCTCTGGTGTAATCGCACCTCTGCAAGATTGACCGCAGGTACGAGCCCGCCGAAGCGAGCAAGTGGGCACAGATGCAGAGCTAGGGGAAGTGGCGATGTGAAGGCCACAAAAGCGGAGTCGCTTTTGCAGAAGAGGGATCACAAAAGCGGACGAGTGCTTGGGAGGCATATCCGCAGAAGCAGCCGAGTTTGCGCAGTTGCCCACCCGCAGAAGTAGATTTAGGACCGCAGAAGCGAAAGTTCCGCAGGTGCGAAAGAGCGACCGCAGGAGTGCGGGAACCGCAGAAGCGGATAAGTTGTCGCTTTACGATGCCGCAGATGCGGCTAAGTGTCCGTAGAAGCGGAAATGCTGGACAGAACACTTAAATGCAATGGTTCACGATTTTTGCTCATTTTAAGCATTTTGAGCTCGGGTCTTAGCGATTTTTGAGAGCATTTTCGAGAGGTTTCTTAAGGTAAGTCTCTTATACTTATTTTTTATCAATAACCTCGTTTCTCCATTAATTCTTCCACCTAGATTGTGTGTGTTTAAGGTGGAATTTAAGAGTTTGAGGCTAGGGATTTGGAGAGCTAAATTTGGGGATTTGAGTGGCGACTTGGTGTAGGATTTTGGTAATTTTGGTATGGGTGAACTCGATATCGAATGGGTGTTCATATTTTTGTGACTTTTTCCCGTTTTCAAGACGTAGGCCCGGGTTGACCTTTTGGGGAGATTTTTTTATTCTTTGCTAAAGTCATAGATTTATGATTTAAATTAGTTTCTTGTAGTTGTAATCATGTTATGTAATTCTTTTGGCTAGATTTGGGCCATTCGGAGTTGGAAAGTCGAGGGAAAGGCATTCTTACCGATTGATTGAGCGAGATTTGAGGTAAATGACTTGTCTAACCTTGTGTGTGTGATGGGTTGGGGGTTTGGGGGGGGGGGGAATCCCTTTAGGATTTGGTACTGTTGTAATAATATGTGATATGTGAGCGCCGTGTACGCGAGGTGTCGAGTGTGTACACGGGCTAATTGTAGAAATTTTCGGTTCTTGTCAAGTTGTCTTCTTTTAAATTCCTTAACTGAGTTGCCTTAGCATATGTAGTGATCATGTTTAGCCTGGTATTGCATGCCTACATGCCTTAACTCTTACTTGCAATTTGTTTAATGTAACGACCCGACCGGTCATTTTGAGTATTACAATTTCGTTCCCCTATTTACTGTTCAATTTATGCTTTATAGTTATTATGTGACTTGCGGGGATGATTGGTTCGGGCCGGTGAGGTTTTGGAATGAATTGGAATACTTAATTTCAAGGTTTAAAGTTTAAGTTGAAATAGTGATCGGATGTCGACTTATATGTAAACGACCCCAGAATAAAGTTTTGATGATTGCAATAGCTCCGTATGGTGATTTTGCACTTAGGAGCGTGTCCGAAAAATTATTTTGAAGTCTGTAGCTAAATTAGGCTTAAAACGGTTTAAAATAGAAATTTAAGTTTAGAAGTTTGACCGAGGAGTTGACTTTTTGATATAGTGATCGAAATCCGATTCTGCAAAATTTGAATAGCTATGTTATGTCATTTATGACTTGTGTGCAAAACTTGAGGTCAATCGGAATTGATTTGATAGGTTTCGGCATCGAAGGTAGAAGTTGGAATTCGTTAGTTTTTGTTAAGCCTGAATTGGGGTGTGATTCGTGTTTTTAGCGTTGTTTGATGTGATTTGAAGGCTCGAATAAGTTCGTATGATGTTTTAGGACTTGTTGATGTATTTGGTCGAGGTCCTCGGGGCCTCGGGTGAGTTTCGGATGGTTAACGGATTGAAAATTTGGACTTAGGAAAATCTGAAAATTTTACTTCTGGTGTAACCGCACCTGCGAAGATTTGATCGCAGGTGCGACACCGCATGTGCGTAATGACCAACGTAGAAGCGGCCAGGAGTGCAGGGCATGGCAGGGCAGGTTGCGCAGGTGCGAAGATTTTGCCGCACCTGCGAGGTCGCAGATGCGGCTGATTGATCGCAGAAGCGGAAATGGAGCAGTTTGGACTCGTCGCAGAAGCGGACAGCTTCTTCACAGAAGCGGACTTCTTTCCGCTGGTGCGAAAGCACTGGGCGGTGTACAAAACAGAGGAGTTCCGATATTTTTGTCATTTTTGACATTTCCAACACGAGGCGATTTTTGAGCGAGAATTCACAGAAAATTTTTAGGTAAGTTACTTATGATCATTGTTAGTCAATAATATTGGATTATCATTGAGTATTTCGACTAGATTACATGTTTTTGGGGTGAAATTAGAGGATTTGGTCCTAGGGATTTTAAAATGAGAATTTGACATTTAGAGGTCGAGTTGATGTCGAAATTTGGTAAATTTGGTATGGTCGGACTTGTGGTTGAATGAGCGTTCATATTTTATAACTTTTGTCAAGTTCCGAGATGTGGGCCCCACGGACAATTTTTGAGTTAAATTTCGAATTTTATTGGAAAATTAGTATCTTCATACGGAATTAATTCCAATAAATAGTATTGACTGAATCGAATTAATTATGACTAGATTCGAGGCTTTCGGAGACCAATTCGCGAGGCAAGGGCATAGCTAAGTAAGTAATTACACGGTTTGAGATAAGTAACACTTCTAAACTTGGTTCTGAGGGTATAAATCCCCGAATTTGGTAGGTGACGAGCGTGTGGACGTGCACCATAGAAATTGCGACTTGAATAAATCCTATGAAGTTGTAAAATTAAAGAATCATGTTATTATTCGCATATTCTCCACGTGTTAGGAAATTGAGGTGAGACTCGTATTAAAGATCATGATTAGGATACGTGCCGATATTTTGGGACCCACAGGGTCGTGTTGCTATTGAATTTAATTGTTTTAAAAATATATATGTCATACTCAGTCATGTTCATCGATTGTGAGGATATTTATGAGATCGGGGATGCTCGCCTGCAACAGACCATATCGACTTTATATATATTATTATTATATGGAACGGGGTTGCCCGCCTGAAGCAGGCCTTATAGGCTTTATCATTATATGGATCGGGTCTGCCCCTGCAGCAGGCCATATCGGCTTTATATCTCGCTTGGGCTGAAGGAACCCCTCCGGAGTCTGCACCCTCCACAGTGAGCGTAGATGATTTATATACGGGATGGAATTCCTAGGGCATGGACTTGCCTTATTTATATTTGTGATGAATTTCCATGGACATGGATCTTTTCCAAATCATTTACATTTGGGGATAAATTACCTCGGGGCTGGATTGGCCTTATACGGTACTGAATGACTGACTGTCAGTCGATATATATATATATACGGGATGGGATATCCCTAGGCTGGATTGACCATTAACAGTACCGAGTGACCGAGTGATTAGTGATCGTGAGTACACGAGGTTTTCCACTAAGATGTCATATTCCTCATGTCATGCAATATTGATCTATCTTACTTGTACTGAGTCTAACTGTCAAAATTTAAAGCATGCCTACATTCTGTATCGTTATTTCTATACTAGATTGTACTTGTGGAGCTCGTCACCACTTTTAGCCCAAAGGTTAGTCTTGTTACTTATTGAGTTGGTTGTACTCATACAACACTCTGCACCTCGTGTGCAGATCCATGTGCTTTCGGAGACGGCGACTGTTAGATTTCAGAGTGCTATCAATCGGAGATTATCAAGGTAGCTGCCTGGCATCCGTTGACCTTGACTCTTTTTTTTCTAGTTATTGTACTTCTTTATACTTTCAGACAGTGTTTTTATCAGTCAGGCTTTGAATCATTTAGATGCTCATATACTCAGTGACACCGGATTTTGGGAGTGTTTTGTATCTGTAATGGTGAGGTTTTCTATTGAATTCAGTATTATGTTTTCAAACTTAAAAGATATAGTGTTTTATTGGGGTTGTCGTCTTGCCTAGTATTAAGATAGGCGTCATCACGACAGGTGAGATTTTGGGTCGTGACATGAAACATGCTTAGTTAAATTACCTGCTTCCCTTGATTTGAATTAAATCTTTAACTGTAAGATTTCTTGTTATAAATTCGTGTTTCCTTCGATTATCGGCTGCATATTTACTTTGGGACTACGAGGCGGTTCCTCGGGAGATCCCCCATGTACTGCATATTTACTTTGGGACTACGAGGCGGTTCCTCGGGAGATCCCTCATGTACTGCATATTTCTTTTGGGACTACGAGGCGTTTACTCGGGAGATCCCCCTGTACTGCATATTTACTTTGGAACTACGAGGCGGTTCCTCGGGAGATCCCCTTGTACTGCATATTTACTTTGGACTACGAGGCATTTACTCGGGAGATCCCCCTGTACTACATATTTACTTTGGGACTACGAGGCGATTCCTAAGGGAGATCCCCATATACTGCATATTTACTTTGGGACTACCAGGTGTTTACTCGGGAGATCCCCCATGTCATGCATATTTACATTTGGGACTACGAGGCGGTACCTCGGGAGTGCCCCTATTGTTTATCTCTATTTAGTGTGTTGATATTTTCTGAAATTTCTTATTGCTTAAATTCTTAGTCATTTCAAAATATTATTATATCTTCTGCCTTACTTTCCTTTTAAACCAGTAGGGCCCTGACTTGACCTTGTCACTACTCTACTGAGGTTAGGCTTGGCACTTACTGGGTACCGTTGTGGTGTACTCATACTACACTTCTGCACATCTTTTTGTGCAGATCCAGGTTCTTCCTACCAGCCCAGATATCAGTGAGCTGGACCGTGCGTGGATACTTCTAGGTATATCTGCCAGCGTCCGCATACCTCATAGTCCCCCTCTATCCTTATTATATTATTTTCCCTTATTCTCTTTAGACTTTTATGTATAAAGATACTTAGTATTTTCTCTTAGAAGCTTATGACTTATTTCTATCGGGTTTTGGGAGTTGTAATTATTTAAATCGAAGTTTCCATTTATATATCATATGTTGAGATTGGAGTTCAGTTTATTATTCAGTTATTCCGTAAATTGTTAGGCTTACCTAGTCTTAGAGACTAGGTGCCATCACGACGTCCTACAGAGGGAAATTGGTGTTGTGACAAGTTGGTATCAGAGCACTAGGTTCATAGGTGTTATGAGTCACAAGCAGGTTTAGTAGAGTCTCACGGATCGGTACGGAGATATGTGTACTTATCTGAGGGAGACAATGGAACTATTAGGAAAAGCTTCACTTTCTTGATTCCTTATCATGCGAGATTTTGGTTTCGGATTCTAAATTTCTGTCTTTCTATTCTCTCACAGATGGTGAGAACATGTACAGCTGGATCAGATGACCAGACACTCGTGCCCTCTGCTAGATCCACGAGGGGCCGGGACCGGGGTAGAGGCCGAGGACGTCCACGTGGTGTAACCAGAGCACCCGCACCAGCTGCTATAGAGTAGTCATCAGTAGCTCCAGTTGGAGGATAGGAACCTGAGACGCCTGTTACTGCACCATCCCTCTAGGATACTCTAGCCCAGTTTCTGAGCATGTTCAACACCTTGGCTCAGGCAGGATTGATACCCCTTGCTCCTTCCACATCTCAGGCCAGGGGAGGAGCACAGACTCCCGTCGTCGGTACCCCAGAGCAGCGGGTTCAGGTCGACCAGGTTCCAGAGATCATACCGATACAGCATGTAGCTCCAGTTCAGCCCGAGGTTAGAGCAGCAGTTTCTAAGGCGGAGCAACTCAGACTCGAGAGGTACAAGAATTACCATCCACCCACTTTTAGTGGCCTGACCTCAGAGGATGCCCAGGGTTTTCTTGAGGAGTGCCACCGTATCCTCCGTACTATGGGTGTTGCGGAGACTAGTGGGGTTTCTTTCACTACGTTCCAACTTAGAGGAGCGGCCTATAAGTGGTGGCGCGCATACAAGTTGGATAGTCCAGTTGAGGCAACTTCACTCACTTGGACTCAGTTCTCAGATATATTCTTGAGGGAGTATGTTCCCCATAGTCTCACGGATGCTTGGTGCGCAGAGTTTGAGTATTTGCGCCTGGGTGCTATGACCGTGTCAGAGTATGCGGTCCGATTTAGTGATTTGTCCAAGCATGTACCAGCCTTGGTTGCTACTCTTCGAGAGCGGGTTCGTCGGATTATTTAGGGGCTAAACCCCAGAATCATATTGAGCTTGTCCTGAGAGTTGGAGATAGATATTGCATACCAGCAAGTAGTAGGGATTGCTAGGAGGTTAAAGGGTATGCTGACTCGGGATAGAGATGAGAGAGAGGCCAAGAGGTCTCGAGAGTTTGGCACTTACAGTGGTACACGTACCCCAGCGACAGCTCGTCAGGGCAGGGGTTATATGGGTCACCCTGTTCATTCAGCACTTCCAGCCGCCAGCGGTGCTCCAGCCACTACTAGGCCCCAAAATCCTTATTATGCACCGCCAGTGTCTAGTATGCCTCCTGTACGGGGTGCTTCCAGTGGTCAGTCTAGTCGATCAGTCCCATGCCAGTCGCATCATCCACGTCCTCCGAGAGCTTGTTTTGAGTGTGGCGACACTCGTCATTTGGTAAGGGATTGCCTTAGATTCAGGAGGGGTGCACCTCTACAAATTTCTCAGGCACTGCGTGCTCCACCAGGTCCTCAGGCTATGGTTACAGCACCAGCTACCACCCCACCTGCACAACCAACTAGAGGTGGAGGTCAGACAGGTAGAGGTCGCCCTAGAGGGGGTCCAGGCTAGATATTATGCCCTTCCTGCCAGGACGGAGGCAGTTGCATCTGATGCTGTCATCACAGGTATTGTTCCGGTCTGTCATAGAGATGCATCAGTCTTATTTGATCCAGTCTCCACTTATTCCTATGTGTCATCTTATTTTGCTTTATATTTGGGTGTATCCTGTGATTCTCTGATTTCACATGTTTATGTATCTACACCCGTGGGTGATTCTATTATTGTTGACCGTGTGTATCAGTCATGTTTGATTGTTCTTAGTGGTTTTGAGACCAGAGCCTATTCATTATTTCTCAGTACGGTGGATTTCGATGTTATTTTGGGCATGGATTGGTTGTCACCCTATCACACTATCCTTGATTGTCATTCCAATACGGTAACGTTGGCTATGCTAGGTCTACCACGGCTAGAGTGGAGAGTTACCTTAGATCATGTTCCTAGTAGGGTTGTCTCATTTCTTAAGGCTCAGCGAATGGTTGAAAAGGGATGTGATGCGTATATGGCGTATGTGAGAGATGTTAGAGTTGATACTCCTACCGTCAAGTCAGTTCCGGTAGTGAGGGATTTTGCAGACGTATTTCCGGCAGATCTTCCGGGCATGCCGGCCGACAGAGATATTGACTTTGGCATTGATTTATTACCGGGCACTGATCTCGTCCAATTTCACTCCTCTATTTGAGGATATGAAAACAGTCAAAGCAATAGTAATACCCAACAAGAGTCGGGGTCGAATTTCGCAGAGAGCTATGTGAATAGGTGTTAGTAGTATATATCTTAGCGCGTGAGTTTATATATCTAAATTTTCACTTCCGCAATAATTGGTTTTGTTTGAAAATCTAAATTAAACTACAATTGCGATTTAAAAAATGAAACTAGGAAATTATTTTTGGTTGTTTTTCAAATGATATAAAAGGCCTAGGGCTATGACATTCACACAGGTGTTTGCCTAATAAGTTGTAAACTTTAAAGCTTGTTTTATTGGTCGGGGTGTATTGTAGCTATCAACACTCAAGTACCCACTCACTACCTCTCGGTCAGAGAGTGGTTTTTCCCAGTTTGACTTTCTCAAGTCCAAATGGGTATTGAACAAAACAGTTGATAATAAGCTCAAGCCGGGTTTTACTATCTCTAGGTTCAACCCTTTAATTGGGCTTATCAATCTCTTGATTGACCCAATTTCTTGCTAACCAAGTTTTCCTAGACTAAGTCTCTCTTTCTTAAGTACAGACCAAGCCAAATAGGCATGAGATAATGCTTACAACCATTAATTTTTTACATAAAAGCAAGAACTAGGCTAGATAATCAATACCTAACCATAACAAGCAATAAATTAAACACCCATTAAGTTTACACACCCAACCCTAGTGAAAATCTAGCTACTCATGCTTAAATTGGAAAAAAAAGAAGAAGTGATAATTAAACACATATTGATAATTAAAATGATGAAATCAATATTCAAAAAGCTCAAAATAGCAAAGATACTAAAAAGAGAAAGAAACCGTCTATTGTAGCAGCTGATATCAAAACTTAACCTAAAAAGGTGAAACTCTTCTATTTATACACTGCTGAAATTTTCGGACAAAAATGCCCTTTCGGAGGTTCTGCGACCACACAATTCCATGTACGGTCCGCACTTTGCTTCAGCCTGATAGGATTGGAAACCTGAGGCTGCACAATTCTGAACTGCGGCCACACTTCTCTCTTTCTATGGACAACACAAATATGTGTGCGGCCGCACCATGCTCTTCTGCGGTCCACACAAATGTGGTTGCAGCCGCATCATGCTCTTTTGCGGCAGCACAATAATTGTGCGGTCCGCACTCTTGTTGAACTTGAGATGCAGACTCTCTGAACTTTGGCTTTTACCCAGTTTCTGTGGCCACACAATTTCATGTGCGGTCCGCATCTTGCAACCTTCTCTGATGGAATTGCTTTATGACCTACGGCCGCAGATGGTATTCTGCAGACCGCACTTTGAGCTTTTGTGTTGTTTTTGTCCTTAAGTTCAGATTACTCTTTCTTGAAATGGTTTTGATCTTTGGAGCTTAGCTTCCAATATTCCTACGATTAAGAATATTTTATGAGTTTTCAGGAACACAATTAAGCACTTTTGGACTAACACAAAAGCAAAAAGGCGCTAATAAGTAGTCAAAATCCCCACTTATCAACTCTCCCAAACTTAAGCTTTTGCTTGTCCTCAAGCAAATAAGGTAATTCTCACCTCCACAATTTAAAAGCCATTCCAGCTAATCAAAGGTAATCAATCACATATCAATTGGGACCAACAATTACCCACGGCACTTATGAATTATCAACAAGACAACAAGTTAAACTTTTAAGCACGAATAGTTCTAATGTGACACTTGAGCATCAAGAGTTGACTTTATTCATCAAGGAAGCTCGCTCTTTCATGTAGGTCATTGTGGACCCCAAACTCCTCCTCCTCTACTCTCCTTTTGCATATCTCACTTAAGAATATAGCACTCAATTCATAGGTTTGTGAAAAGTTCACTCATCTCTCTCAAAAGAATGTCGCAAGTACGGCTTTAGGTACCATAGGCTTGCCCCTCATGTGAATCACTACTAATGTAAGCTTACTCGACTTGAAATCACGTAGGGCTTTTTCGGGATGCAATGAAGGCTTTTGGAATAAGGTTGGATAAGTTATGATAGAACAGGTTCATCTTTCCTCAAACACTCCAATATTTTTTACCGTCTCATGCTTTTGCCAACTCTTTGAAGCATTTTCTTTTCCTTAGGGGAACTAGAGAGACTTAATATCACTCTTTCTTGGCTATGTTATTCATTTTCTCCTTCTTCATTTTTTTTCATGCTTTGCATCATTACTTTTCTTTGAATCCCTTCAACTTATTCACTTTCTTTTTGCATTTTTCTTTTTCTTGCCCTTCCTTATCTTCATTTCTTTTCTCTTTTGCCTTGATACTTTTTTTTTTCAAACTCCTCGTCTCTCCCCCAAACTTACGTTTTTAGCCAATTATTTCACAAGAGTGTTAAGGAAAGCTCGGGTGCCAAGAGAGGGTCACAACAAAATGGGTAAAGGCTTGTAACATGGTGATCAAATGAGAAAGGTTTTAGGCTTAATTGGGTTGACTAGGGATAACAACTTTGGTGGGCCATGGAAAATTTCAAACGGGTCAAGGAGAGCCTACAATCACTTCTCAAGCCAAGTAAAACTTAAAATTTCGCCTAGAAAGTTCTAGACCATTTGCACGGGTACTTGGACTTGCACTAATAATATCTCACCTCTCACGCAACTGGATTGTTAAAGCGGATAGAGTCAAGGGCCCACAACGACCATATTCAAAATTGAAAATCACTATGGTTCGACTAAACCACTCGATGATTGCCTAAGTCAACACAAAAGACACAAGGTCACTAACTAGAGCTATTTCTTTCCAAAAATCTTATTTTCAACCATAAGCATGTAGTTAAATGTGTTGGTACCAAGTGAAGCATGTTTGACTCTTCGAGCCTAACTCAATTAGGTCTTTTTATTCATTATTACTACTATTCTTACCTAAACACCAAAAATGAACTCAATCCCTTTAGAAGGTTGTCACACCATCCATCATTGGGAAGAGTCACCGGTTCACACAAAAATTACCTTTGGAAAGAACCGTGGCATTAAGAAAACCAAAGGCTTATTGTTCACTAAAACATAAAAAAAAACTACAAAATTAAAAAGAAGCTACTAGATTAAACATAGACTAATAAGAAAATAGAATAAAGAAGCTAAAAAGCAAACTACTAAAAGCATAATGAATATACATAATGAGAGAGAAAAAGAGAGAATATATACATCAAGAGAGAACAGAGAGAATATATATACAGAATAAAGAGAAAGAAGAAAATATTATCAGTTATTACAAATCAAATGTCTAAAAGTCATCCAAATAGCAAATAACTCCACCCCCACCCCCCACCCCCGAATAAAATTAATCATTGTCCCCAATGCTTAATCAAAACAAGAATAAAGAAGGGTAAGAGTGAAAAAGGCTCCCTATGTGGCCTTGGACACCTCAGTGTCCATAGCAGTGTCACCGCCCTCAGTCTCCTCTAACTGGATCTCATCATCATCGGCTATGGGAGTAACTGGGTTGGTGAACATTTGGCGCACTGCCTCAGCGGAGTTGGCAATCAGGTCTGGCTCTTCAGATTGGCCAACTGGTGCCACTGGAGCTAATGGTGCTGCTGGATCTGCTGGTGCTGGTGGGTCTGACCCTATGAGCATATCAAATGAAAGATCACCAGCTGTTGATATCTTAGTCACCTCTCTCCTCAGCCTGTCAACTGATTTCCTGGACGCCTGGGATTTCTTCATTTTCTTTACCTGCTTCCCCAGCTCCTCAATCACTACTCCATGTGCTACCAAGGTGTCCATGATGGTGGTCTGGTTCTCCAAGATCTTCTTCAATGTATCCTCCATTGTCAGAGAAATCTGGGGTGCCGGAGTGGATGACTGTGCTATAACAGCACTGGTTATATCAGACAGCTTTGCAGTGGCTGTCTACATCCAGTTGTTGAGGCTCGCCAGTGTTTGGGAGACTCACAACGCATATAGTGGATGAGCGGCCATAGGCACCAGCTTCAAAGCCGATGTGGAAGGCACTGATGCTGAAGGACCTGAAGAAGGAGGTGGAGGCATAGTTGTTGCACTATCAGAAGGTTTTGCTGAAGTAGATGGTATGTCAACTGTCTTAGCAGCTACCCCGGCGGGCTCATCAGACTGGCCCGTAGTAGTAGATGGTTGACACTTTTTCTTTGGGTTTCTACCACCCATCAAAGAATACCATAAGAAGGGCTTCTTCGCCTACACCTTGGTATCAAATTCCCTCGGCTCCACACCCGCATCCGTAAGGTACTCAGTGATAGTGTTTGGATACGGGTAGGAGGTGTCGCATTGCCTGGCAACCACATACATGTTGGCTGACAGCACGACACCCACATTGATTGGGTACCCGGCCATGATAGAAGTGACTAGCACTGCCCGCTGAATTGGAAGATTTGTTTCATTTTGGCACGGGTATAGTCTGCTATACACGAATGTTTGCCATCCCTTTGCCTCAAAATTTAGGGTGTTCCGATGAATGGGAACCCCTGCTGTGATCCATGCTGGAGGAGGCCCCGGAGCGGCAAGAATCTCAGCTAGCCATGGTCGAACTGCATCTCCTAGTGCTAACGTTTCTAGGTATTGCACAGGCTCCACATCCTCAAACCCTAAATACGTGTTCAGGGTGCTCTGATCGAATCTCACCTTTAGATTTCTCACTTTTTTTACCTTGGTCCCTTTTTTTATATGCGCCACATTGGCATAAAATTCCCGAACCAGGTATTTCTTGGCATCAACCACACTTTTGGTGAACTACATCCACCCCTTCCGCTCCCGAACCTGTCTCAACACTGTCGGGTTATATTTTTCAAGGTCTTTTATCATGAACTGACGCTCAAGAGTGAGCGATCTCATTGGCCACCACTCTCAGAAGCTTGTGAAAGTGGCCAGACTAACAGACTTATCTTCCCAAATCTCTTTCTTCTTCAACCTCTCAAGGTCGACAACTCTGTTTTCACGCCCTCGACCATCATTCGGAATATCATCAACATCTATTGTAGTAGCAACTGCGCCGGGGGCATGTGTGGATGAGGGATTTGAAGCCTGACTGTCAGCTTCTGAACCCTCGGAAGTGCTCTCAGAGGAGGAAGGCTCATCTCTAAGTTGGTATCTGCCCTGCGGTTGTTGTGGATATGATAGAACAACAGGCTGCTCTTGCGATGAGTCACCCTCTGACGCTTCCCGAGATGGGACATATGAACTAGACTCAGAAGGCTCGGGCTATCTTCCTCGGCCTATGGTGGCTTTCTTACTGATTACCCTTTGAAGGGCGAGGGGTAAATTGCTTCTGCCTCTGCCTCTGGAAGGTTCACCCCTCCCCTTTGATGTATCACCACGACCTCGTAATCTAACCATTTTCTGTAACAAACAGCAGCAGGAGTCAGTTCTAGTTCAAGTGCAGATAAACAGAACACAATATGTTTGTAGTGAAGGGAAGTGCGGCCGCAGCCTGGGTTGTGCGGACCGCACAATTTGGACTTGCGGCCGTAGAGATGAAACTGCGGTACGCACAATTTTTGAGTGCGACCGCACATCTGAAGTGCAGTATGCACAATTGTTCGTGCGGCCACACTATGAGTACCTCTGAATGGCAACTCTCTGAAGACAGAGTTTGGCCTGATCTGCGGCCGCACACACTTTTTTGCGGCCGCGATGAGATTACTACGGTCTGCACAATATCAAGTGCGGTCCGCACATTATTGCCTTACCAACTGCCCTAGTCAACACTTCTGCGGACCGCACAATTTCTTGTGCGGCTGTAGATTTCAAAATTAAGTCAGACAAATTCCTTAAGGGTTTCAATTTATGCACAAATTGGACATAATAATAGTAATTAAACATGATAATCAGGATACTCATTCCCCAAATAGCAATTAGGAGTTGACCCACACAATTTAAACCCCACATGTATAGAAAATTGACTTCTAATGACAAATGGTCTAAAATAACTAACAAATTGTAAAATAAACTAAGAAAATTAAAGAATCCTAAAAATAATTTGAACATACCAGGGATGAAGTAGTGCTAAGGAATGATCACAGAAGCGTATCTAGGTGGTAGATAATTGAACAAATGTGTGCAAAGTTTTAGCCCTTTTTTTAGTGCTCAGAGAATGAAAAGTTTATACAATAGCTTTAGCATTACTATTTATACAAGAAGGACGAGTGTGGACCGTAGAACACTCTACTACCTGGAGGTTCACATTCCTTTGATGAGTTGCGGTCCGCATATTTAGCTGTGCGGCCGCAGATTTTGGTGCGGACCGCAGAATTCGTTGTGCGGTCGCACTTTGGCTGTTTCTCTGACAAACAAACTTCAGAGCGTTTGCATTTTTTCATCTCAATTTTTGTGGTACGCACAAGAATTGTGCTGCCGTAATTTCCTTCTGCTGTAGTATTCAAAATTGTGCGGTCCACACTTTTTTCTTACTTAGCCAATTTTTCTGAGTACAGTTCCTGTAAAGCACATTCATTCCTGCAATACACTTCAAATCCAGTTAGCACAAAATAAGACATATCTAAAGAAGAAGAAAAGAAACATGGGTTGCCTCCCAAGAAGCGTCTAATTTAACGTCGCGATATGACGCAGATTACCATCACTTCAAATGAATCACTGCCACCATGTGGCCATCATTTGCTTGTCCCAAATAATGCTTCACCCGATGACCATTGACTCGGAATACCTCATCATTTTTGTTCTTCAAGTCCAATGCACCAAATGGTGTCACACCCACAATTTCAAAGGGACCACTTCATTTGGATTTCAGTTTTTCGGGAAACATCTTCAATCGTGAGTTGAACAACAAAACAAGATCGCCCACCTTGAACTCCTTGTTTCGGATGTATCTGTCATGAAGGTACTTCATTCTCTCTTTGTACAAGGACGAACTTGCATATGCATGGTACCGAAACTCATCTAATTCATTCAATTGTGAAACCCGCAAGTTAGTGGTTGCATCCCAATCAAGATTTAACTTCTTTAAAGCCCACATGGCTTTGTGGTCGAGTTCCATCGGAAGATGACAAGCTTTGCCAAACACCAACCGGTATGGAGACATCCAGATAGGAGTTTTAAAAGCATTCTGATAAGCCCATAGTGCATCATCAAGCTTTTTTGACCAATCCGTCTGGTTAGCATTCATTGTTTTGGACAAGATACTCTTTATCTCCTGGTTGGAGACTTTTACTTGACCGCTTGCTTGTGGATGATAGGGAGTCATGACTTTGTGAGTGACATCATACTTAGTGAGTAAGGTGTCGAAAGCTTTGTTGCAAAAATAAGACCCCCCATCGCTTATGATAGCCGGCGGAGTACCAAATCTTGTGAAAATATTCTTCTTCAAAAATGCCACCACACTTCTCACTTCACTGTTGTGTAGAGCAACGGCCTCAACCCATTTAGACACATAATCATCCGCGACCAAGATGTAGGTGTTTCCACAAGAACTCACAAAGGGACCCATGAAGTCAATACCCCACACATCAAAGATATCAATCTCCAAATTGGTAGTGAGAGGCATTTTATTCTTCTTCGAGATTCCACCGGCTCATTGGCATTCATCACATCTTTTCACCATATCACTTGCATCTGTGTAGAGAGTGGTCCAATAGAAACTGCAACTTAGCACTTTAGCCATCGTTCTTGCTCCACCATGGTGGCCACTATACGGCGAAGAATGACAAGCTCCAAGGATTTCACATTGTTCCTCCTCCAGTACACATCTTCTAATCACTCCATCCGTACAAATTCGAAAAAGGTACGGTCCATCCCAATGATAGTCTTGACAGTCCCATTTGAGCTTCTTCCTTTGGTTTGAAGAGAACTCATCCGGGATGATACCACTTACAAGAAAATTTGCTAGATTTGCGAACCATGGCACCTCTTTAATTAAAATAGCCAAGAGTTGCTCATCGGGGAAGGAGTCATTGATTTCAAGGCCATCATGCGGCCTCCCCTCCTCCTCCAAATGAGACAAGTGGTCTGCCACTTGGTTTTTACTTCTTTTTCGATCTTGGATGTCTATATCAAACTCTTGCAACAAAAGCACCCATCTCATAAACCGGGCTTTGGAATCTTTCTTGCTCATAAGATAATGAAGTGACGCATGATCCGTGTGGATAATCACTTTTGCACCCATCAAGTACGGGCGAAACTTCTTAATAGCAAACATAATGGTAAGGAGCTCTTTCTCCGTAATGGTATAGTTGACTTGGGAACTATTCATGGTCTTACTATCATAGTAGACCGGCTGAAAAATCTTATTGATGCGTTGCCCCAAGATAGCCCCTACCACTACATCGCTTGCATCACACATGAGCTCAAAAGGGACACTCCAATTTGCAGTGGTGATAATGGGAGTAGTAGTCAACTTGAACTTTAGCAATTCAAAGGCTCTCATGCAATTATCATTGAAGTGGAACTTAGCATCTTTCTCCAAAAGCTTGCACAATGGGTTCACCACTTTAGAGAAATCCTTTATGAAACGCCGGTAAAATACCACGTGGCCTAAGAAACTTTGTACGCCTTTCACCGAAGTTGGAGGTGAAAATTTAGAAATCACCTTAATCTTTGCCTTGTCGACTTCAATGCCATTCTTTGAGATCCTGTGGACAAGGACAATGCCTTCCTCGACCATGAAATGTCATTTCTCCCAATTGAGCACCAAGTTTGTTTCTTCACATATTGCCAACACTTTATCCAAGTTTGCCAAGCAATTACAAAGGAATCCTCGACTACCGAAAAGTCATCCATGAAGACTTCAAGGTAGTCCTCTACCATATCCGTAAAGATCACCATCATACACCATTGAAAAGTTGTCGGTGCATTGCATAAGCTAAATGGCATCCGCTTGAAAGCGAAAGTGCTATAGGGACAAGCGAAAGTTGTTTTCTCTTGATTTTCCGGGGCAATAAGGATTTATTTATAGCCCGAATATCCATCTAGAAAGCAATAGAACTCCCGAACGGCCAACCTATCAAGCATTTGGTCAAGAAAGGGTAGTGGGAAATGGTCTTTCCTTGTGACTTTGTTTAGCTTTCGATAGTCCATACACACTCTCCACCCGGTCACCGTTCTTATTGGAATCAACTCGTTCTTATCATTGGTGACCACAGTTATGCCCCCTTCTTCGGAACACATTGCACCGGAGAAGTCCACAAACTGTCGGAAATAGGGTAGACCACCCCGGCATCCAACCATTTGATAATATCCTTTTTGACCACGTCTTGCATGACTTCATTGAGTCTCCTTTGATGTTCAATGTATGGCTTGGCATCGTACTCCAAGTTAATCTTGTGCATGCAAAATGCGGGGCTTATTCCCTGAATATCTGGCAAAGTCCACCCAATAGCTTTCTTCCTCTTGTGGAGCACTGCCAATGTAGAGTCAACCTGCACGTTAGTCAAACAAGAGGGAAGAATAACCGGTAAAGTAGAGCAAGGGCAAAGGAATTCATACCTGAGATGTGGAGGTAATAGCTTTAACTCCAAAATAGGAGGCCCTTCAATTGAAGGCTTTGTAGGAGGAGTTTTCCTATTCTCAAGATCCAAGGAAAGTTTCCGAGGTGCATAATTGTATGACCCCATCTCTTGCAAAGAATTAACACATTCCATAAAGCCATCCATATCATCATTATCAAAATTGAGCAAAATGGCCTCCAACATATCACCCACATTAATCGTGGTACTTGTATCATCAATAATCACATCGGTCACCAAGTCCACGAACGAACACACTTCATTGCTATTCGGTTCCCTCATAGATTTGCACACGTGGAACACCACCTTTTCATCACCCACCCAGAAGGTGAGGTCACCGGCTTCCACATCAATAAGAGCCTTCCTCGTAGCAAGGAAAGGTCTACCAAGAATAATCGGGACCTCATAGTCCACTTCATAATCAAGAATAACAAAATCCGCCGGGAGAATGAACTTGTCAACTCGAACCAATACATCCTCAATCACCCCCAACGGTTTCTTCATTGTACGATCGGCCATTTGTAATCTCATAGATGTGGGTCTTGGTTTCCCAATTCCCAATGACTTGAAAACTGAATAGGGCATCAAATTGATACTTGCCCCAAGATCACAAAGAGCTTTTGCAAACTTGGCACTTCCAATGGTAAAAGGGATTATGAAAGCACCGAGATCTTCCAACTTAGGAGCCATCGAATGCACGATTGCACTCACTTGGTGTGTGACTTTGATAGTTTTAAAAGTCATCGACGTTTTTATTGGAGACTTTGAGGATAGGGAGGAGGTGGCTTAGGCAATGGTGCCTTAGCTTTTTGCACTACCGGTTCCGGTATGTCAATCACATGATCCCTAGACGGGTTCACATCCTCTTGAGTCTCTTCCACTGTGTCATCAATATCAATCCGCACTTCCCTATTTGCGTGCACAACATTGTTTGGAATCTCCTATTCCTCTATCAGTTGTTCATCATTCACAAGTTGCCTTTGACTTGAGGTAGTTGCATTCCCACCTCTTCCACTTCTTGTAGTAACGGCCATGGCATGCCTCATATTGTTCTCACCCTTTGGGTTCACCACCGTATCACTTGGTAGTGCCCCCTTAGGATGAGAATTTAAAGCTTGAGAGATTTGACCCATTTGCACTTCTAAGTTTCAGATTGACGTGTTGTGTGAAGCAAGTTGGGAATCGGAATCGGTATTCTTCTCCATCATTTGCTTGAACATGTTCTCAATACGACTCATTTCATTGTTGGAGGGACTAGGACCATAAGAAGGATAAGGAGGTGGGTTGCTCGGTTGTTGATTCATCTTGGGCTTTTGAAACCCCGACCCCCAATTTTCTTGGTTGTTGTTCCACTCACCTTGGTTGTTGCCTCCCCAATTACCTTGATTGTTATTGTTTTGCCAATTCCCTTGGTTATTGCTTCCACTCCAATTGTCTTGATTGTTTCCACTATTCCAATTACCTTGGTTGTTAGAATTCCAATTGCCTTGATTATTTGAAGGTCTCCATTGTTGTTGACTAGGGCCTTGAAAGTTGTTTCTTTGCCCTTGAAAGTTGTTCACCTATTGGACCTCTTCCTCCTGATCATTGTAAGAATCACCTTGACCAAATCCATTATCATCTTGCACAGGATTGTCCACTCTTTGTTGCAATTGTAGACTTCTTGTTCTTCTCTTATTTACCATCATATTGACTCCCTCCATAGCATTGACTTGCCTTCGGTTTTGTACTTGTTGAAGTTGAACCTTTGCTAATTGATTCATGGTGGTTGTTAACTCGGCTATGACTTGCCCATGGTCATGTAATTCTTTATGTAGGTAAATCACGTTCGGATCACCTTGAGGAACATTTTTCCTACTTTTCCATGCTGATAAAGTGTCCGCCATTTCATCTAAAAATCTCACAAGCTTCTACATACGGCGTTGTCATGAAATTTCCACCGGCAAGTTGATTTACCACACACTGATTGGTCGTATTGATCCCTCGATAGAAAGTTTGTTGAATCATAGCATCCGTCATGTCATTATTGGGGCACTCTTTGACCATAGTTCGGTACCTCTCTCATATTTCATGCAACGGCTCATTGGGCTCTTGTTTGAATGCTAGAATTTCCTCTCTAAGAGTAGCCATATGTCCAGGAGAAAAGAACTTGGAGATAAATGTTTCCGCCAACTCATGCCATGTATGGATGGAATGGTTTGGCAATCTCTCTAACCAACCAAAGCTTTCCCTCGTAGAGAGAAAGGAAATAACCTCAACCTTAAAGCATCCTCAGAAACGTTTGTCTGTTTTCTTCCCCAACAAGTGTCCACAAACCCCTTCAAGTATTTGTATGCATTTTGACTCGGAGCCCCGATGAATAATCCTCGTTGCTCTAACAATGTGAGCATGACATTCATGATTTGAAAGTTGCCCGCCTTAATGGGGTGCGAGACTATGGCACTTGCATACCCTTTGACGAGCTCTGGGCATATATGATTTTTTTTGTTCGTACTCTGTCAAATTATAGTAAAGTTTAAGATATCGTCTCACAGAGATTGGAACCACCTAGGCTACATATTTGTATTGTCTTTGTCACTATTTGAGAGAATCAAATTGGTAAAGAGAGAGTTGTTGAAAAAATTAAAAAAATAAAAGCAATAAATATTTATAGTTTTATAACAAAAGATAGAGGTTGGGATATTGTGAATCAGCAAGATAAACCATTATAATAAAATCAAACTTTTATTATTTATTTCTCTGTTTAATGAGATGATCACTTATTTCTAATTCAACCAAATCACATAAAAGTAACCAATTAATAACACCCTTTTCGATTAGTGTAGTCAATCGATTAACAATGAAACAAAGACCTTGTTTGAAGAATGACCACTTATTTCTAAGACATCACTCCACATAAAAATAATATATAAATAGCATCGCTCGCACTTAATGTTATTAATTTATTGACATTTAGTAACATTAAACAATAATTGACTAATAACACCTCTTTCGATTAGTGTAGTTAACCAATTAAAGTGATGGCTTCAAACAAGAATTATCTTAGTTGAGTGCACCAAGTGAGAAAAAGCCTCTTTCGATTAGTCTTTTCTAAATCAATAAACTTGTTTAAATCTTTCACTTCTCCAGAATAAGAAACAAAATAACAAGATAAAGATTTCAGTAAGTGATATAATTATATCAAATAATAAAAATAATCAATATCAAATACCTTGGTGTATAATGATGATAAAGAGAAAATCTTAACATAAGAAGATAATAAAATTAAGATAATTATTATAACACTTTTATAGCTTCATCTAGTATCCCAACTAAAGAAAATTACTCCATTATGGAGAAAAGATAAAACAGAAAAATACTATTCCTACAATAAGAGAAATAACTTTTAAAACTAAAACAAAGCTAATTAAAGTTGATGTTCTCTCCACAAGAATGGTTCTCCTTTCAATTGAAGTTTACGTCCTTTTTATAGGGACAAACACAAGCATAAATTCCCAAGGATGTCATCCTTGGCATAGGATGTGGTCTCGGATGTCATCCTTGGTCTGAGTTGTTCAATTTTCTCCAGTTGTTTCTTCCACGGATGTCATCCTTAGAATTGAGGATGACATCCTTGGATTGGGGATGGCATCCTTGTCCTTTTTTATATCTCTGCTTGAACACTCTTCTTTTTTCTCCTTTTCTTTTCTTTTCTTTTCCTGCAACTTATATTAATAATTTGTACAAATATTGAACAAAAAGTCATATCTATAAATAAAGTATTTATTTATTTAATATAATATATACCTAAAAACATATATAATATATACTTATCAAATACCCCCATACTTGAAAGTTTGCTCGTCCTCAAGCAAAGTACACAGAATAAAATAGCGGCTAAATTTTTTAAAATAAAATTATGAGAACTTTCTGCAAACAAGAATATAACCAAGATCAAACCACGAGTTCAAATAATCTTTAATCGTACTCATGTTCACTTATTGAGAACAAAAATTATAATACTTTTAAATCTCAAGTGTGTCTCACCAAATGAGATAGATGCCCATAAATCACAATATATCAATTCAAAACAAAGAAGGACATTGAAAAATTCGCTCACTCTCAACAAAGAACTATCTCAAGCCACTGAAAATTTTCATATGCTTGACTATCATGTGGTTCTCCACTAATATAGGAGTCTTTGAGTTGAGATCATGTAGGGCTTTAATAAGGTTGTAATGTTGGTACAAGGACAGGTAAGATACATATGGATAAAGTGACTCAAGTATCTTATAAGCACCACAATACTTTTAACATTTAAGTACAATTGTCTTCCTTCTTTCTAAACCAATTTAACTTCCCTTTTTTTCGTTGTCTTTCCTTTTTAAACTCTTTCATTGTTTTTCTTGTTTGCCCCCTTTTTACAGTTTTCAAAATTCTCTTTATTGCTATAATTATTTTTTCACACGCAATAATTTATTTCTTTTAAAGTCACATGACAACATTCTCAAAAGATAAGTAAACCCAACAATCATCTATCTCTTTCTTCCATTACAACTCCATCACACTTAGTTTTTTGTATTTTTAAAGTGCCAGAAAGGAGATAGGGTGAAAAAATAGATGTGATAATAAAAATAGGCTAAGGGTTAAAGTTTGGCTATCAAGAAAATAAGAAATAATTTATTTAGGCTCAAAGGGGCTGACAAGGGATAAATATAATTAAGGCAGGTTAATTTAGGTAATGGTTCAACAAGGAAAGCCTACTTTCATTTCTCAACTCAAAAATCTACCTAGAATTTCGCCTCGAACCACATTTAAGACAAGTTCTAGATTTTCGAATAAGTTAGAAAACTTGGCAATATAACCTCACAACACATACACTTGGGATCAACAAATATTATAATTTTAATCACCAATAAATAAATATGAGAGTGTAAAATTATTCATAAAACACATGGATGATACTCAATTAATCCCGTTTTTCAAAATCTCATTCTAAAAAAAACGAAGTTATTAGCCGACTTATGTACTAAATATTCTAGAAAATGTTCAGTTCAAAATATTATGACCATGGCAAAGAACTGAACAAAGTAAAATCCATGGAGATGTATAAAAGAAGTTATACTAAAAAATATAAATATACACAAATATATATATTCCTCTACCCCCAAACTTAAATATTGTCATGCCCCAATAATAAATAATATAAAAGCAAGACGGGGTAAAGGGGCTCCCCTGGATATTTTCTTTTTCTTTTTTCCGGAGCTTGTGAACTCCAACCCCAATTCTGAATCACTCTTTCTTTTTCGCTCATCGGGGTTCATCTTGGAGCACACTTGTCCAAGAATATAAAAAATATATTCTTTTTTCTCACATTCCGTTCTTTTTTGGCCTTGTCTCGAGCGGGTGAATAACTGTACATGGTGATCCTTAACTCTTTTTTGTATTTTTTACCAGGATCATTCCATGCATTTTCCTGAAAGTCTCCAATAACAAAATCCATAAATTCATAATGATCAAAAGAAATTAAAGAATGATGGTCATTGAAAATTTGGTTTGTACGTATGACAACCTCTTTATTCTCATTTTCTTCCAACTAAATTAATTTATGTGAATAAGAAAATTCGAGTAAGAACTCATCTCCTATTGAATTATTTTCAACCAAACCTTTATTGTCAGCCTTCTCGATTGGATCAGGATATTCACCATGAGTGGTAGGTACTTTCTCACAAAGCTCAATTTTTTGATCAATTGGTCCATCCTCACACGATACAATTTCATTTAAAAGCTTGCCACAAAAATTCAAGGAGATTGCCATACTTACTAATTGATTTACTTTTATTGTTAGATCCGTAATGGCTTTATGATTTTGTGCATATTTTTCGTCGGTATTTTCTATGAAATTATGCACAACGTTTTTCAAATTTACATTCTCCTCTTGAGGTGATTGACTCTCAATATTTTTATTCTTTTGTGAATATTAATTGCACTCCGGATTGCAGTCATATTCACTAGAATCAGTAAACCTGCAAGAACTTGAAATAACATTAGATTGTTCATTCGATAAACCAAAAAAAATAGGAATTACCGAGTTGGAATTCATGAGTAAGGTGAATTCTACCACAATATTCACAAGCAATGGACCTTTGACTGATTTTATTTATTAATTGTTCAAGGTCATTCATTCTCCTAGAATCCGCATAGGAGAATATGTTACTTGTTTGGCATTCAAAGCTTTGGTGGTTGCCTCCACAATAGTCACATACGATGGCCTTCTGACAGTATTCTTCTACCAACTCAACAAGCAGTTTACTTGGTTGATCTAAATTCATTTGAAAGTACGAGGAATAAGTTGACCTTCAGGATCCTTTTTTTTAATAATTATTTTTTTGGTATGGTATTGCTCCCTAGTACTTGTCAGGCGCTAGAAAACAAAAGATTTGAAGCTAAAGAAAACTAAATCTCAAAGTACTAGTAAGACAATTAATCTAAAGTAGATGTTTATCAATCCCTGGTAACGGCGCCAAAAATTTGACGAGCTCTGGGCGTATATGATTTTTCTGCTCGTACTCTGTCAAATTATAGTAAAGTTTAAGATATCGTCCCACAGAGATTGGAACCACCTAGGCTACAGATTTGTATTGTCTTTGTCACTATTTGAGAGAATCAAATTGGTAAAGAGAGAGTTGTTGAAAAAATTAAAAAAATAAAAGCAATAAATATTTATAGTTTTATAACAAAAGATAGAGGTTGGGATATTGTGAATCAGCAAGATAAACCATTATAATAAAATCAAACTTTTATTATTTATTTCTCTGTTTAATGAGATGATCGCTTATTTCTAATTCAACCAAATCACATAAAAGTAACCAATTAATAACACCTCTTTCGATTAGTGTAGTCAATCGATTAACAGTGAAACAAACACCTTGTTTGAAGAATGACCACTTATTTCTAAGACATCACTCCACATAACAACAATATATAAATAGCATCGCTCGCGCTTAATGTTATTAATTTATTGACAGTTTGTGACATTAAATAATAATTGACTAATAACACTTCTTTCGATTAGTGTAGTTAACCAATTAAAGTAATGGCTTCAAACAAGAATTATCTTAGTTGAATGCACCAAGTGAGAAAAAGCCTCTTTCGATTAGCCTTTTCTAAATAAATAAACTTGTTAAAATCTTTCCCTTTTCCAGAATAAGAAACAAAATAACAAGATAAAGATTTCAGTAAGTGATATAATTATATCAAATAATAGAAATAATCAATATCAAATACCTTGGTGTATAATGATGATAAAGAGAAAATCTCAACATAAAAAGATAATAAAATTAAGATAATTATTATAACACTTTTATAGCTTTATCTAGTATCCCAACCAAAGAAAATTACTCCATTATGGAGAAAAGATAAAACAGAAAAATACTATTCCTACAATAAGAGAAATAACTTTTAAAACTAAAACAAAGCTAATTAACGTTGGTGTTTTCTACACAAGAATGGTTCTCCTTTCAATTGAAGTTTACGCCCTTTTTATAGGGACAAACACAAGCATAAATTTCCAAGGATGTCACCCTTGGCCTAGGATGTGGTCTGGGATGTCATCCTTAGTCTGAGTTGCTCAATTTTCTCCAGTTGATTCTTCCACGAATGTCATCCTTAGAATTGAGGATGACATCCTTGGATTGGGGATGCCATCCTTGTCCTTTTTGATATCTCTGCTTGAACACTCTTCTTTTTTCTCCTTTTCTTTTGTTTTCTTTTCCTGCAACTTATATTAGTAATTTGTATAAATATTGAACAAAAAGTCATATCTATAAATAAAGTATTTGTTTATTTAATATAATATATACCTAAAAACATATATAATATATACTTATCACCCTTCATTTGGCAACATCCGGTGTGGAGCCGCTCGTGGTGGAGGTGGGGGTGGAACGGGTACATTGTCTTGAGGCGGTCGGCCTCGTCTATTGTCTTGAGGTTCAAGAGGGACCTCATCCATTACATCATCATCAACGTCCACATCCCCCACGGCTATGTTTACAAGCTCATTGTTTGCCATGATTGCACCTACAATACTTACACGTTAGTAACAAGGAAGAAAAAGAAGATATTCTAAAAATACACCTAAATATATAGCTAACACCGTTTTTTAGTTCCCCGGCAACGGCGCCAAATATTGATCTCGTCCAATTTCACTCCTCTATTTGAGGATATGAAAATGGTCTAAGCAATAGTAATACCGAACAAGAGTCGGAGTCGAATTTCGTAGGGAGCTATGTGAATAGGTGTTAGTAGTATATATCTTAGCGTGTGAGTTTGTATATCTAAATTTACACTTCCGCAATAATTGGTTTTGTTTGAAAATCTAGATTAAACTACGATTGCGATTTAAAAAATGAAACTAGAAAATTATTTTCAAATGATATAAAAGGCCTAGGGCTATGACCTTCACCTAGGTGTTTGCCTAATGGGTTGCAAACTTTAAAGCTTGTTTTATTGGTCGGGGTGTATTATAGATATCAACACTCAAGTACTCACTCACTACCTCTCGGTCAGAGAGTGATTTTGCCCAGTTTGGCTTTCTCAAGTCCAAATGGGTATTGAACAAAACAGTTGATAATAAGCTCAAGTCGGGTTTTACTATCTCTAGGTTTAACCCTTTAATTGGGTTTATCAATCTCTCGATTGACCCAATTTCTTGCTAGCCAAGTTTTCCTAGACTAAGTCTCTCTTTCTCAAATAGAGACCAAGTCAAATAGGGATGAGATAATATTTGTAACCATTAATTCTTCATATAAAAGCAAGAACTAGGCTAGATAATTAACACCCAACCATAAACAAGCAATAACTCAAACACCCATTAAGTTTACACACCAGGGTTGGGTCACAACCCTAGTGAAAATCTAGCTACTCATGCTTAAATTGGAAGAAAAAGAAGACGTGATAATTAAACCCATATTGATAATTAAAATGATGAAATCAATATTTAAAAAGCTCAAAATAGCTAAAACTACTAAAAAGAGTAAATGAAACCGTCTACTATAGCAGCTGATGTCAAAACTTAACCTAAAAAGTGAAACTCTTCTATTTATATAGTGCTAGAATTTTCGAACAAAAATTTCCTTTCGGAGGTTCTGCGGCCGCACAAATCCTGTTGAAGCCTGACAGGATTGGAAACCTGCGGCCGCACAATTCTGAATTGCGGCCGTACTTCTCTCTTTCTGCGGACAGCACAAATATGTCTGCGGCCGCACCATGCTCTTCTGTAGTCCACACAAATGTAGTTGCGGCCGCATCATGTTCTTCTGCGGCCGCACAATAATTGTGCGGTACGCACTCTTGTTGAACTTGAGATGCAAGTTCTCTGAACTTTGGCTTTTACCAGTTTCTACGGCCGCACAATTTCATGTGCGGTCCACCTTCTCTGATTGAATTGTTTTATGACCTGCGGCCGCAGATGGTATTCTACGGACCACACTTTGAGGTTTTGTGTTGTTTTTGTCCTTAAGTTTAGATTACTTCTTCTTGAAGTGGATTTCATCCTTGGAGCTCATCTTCCAATATTCCTGCGATTAAGCATATTTTATCAGTTTTCAGGAACACAATTAAGCGCTTTTGGACTAAAAAGAAAGTAAAAAAGCGCTAATAAGTAGCCAAAATCCCCACTTATCAGGAACTCATCCCATTTCTATCTCACCTTATCGTATGTCCCCAGCAGAGTTGAAGGAGTTAAAGGAACAGTTGCAAGAGTTGCTCGATAAGGGCATCATTTGGCCCAGTGTGTCACCTTGGGGTGCTCATGTCTTGTTTGTGAAGAAGAAGGATGGTTTTATGCGAATGTGTATCAATTATCGCTAGTTGAACAAGGTTACAGTAAAGAACAGGTATTCATTGCCATGTATTGATGACCTATTCGATCAACTTCAGGGTGCGAGAGTATTCTCTAGGATCAACTTGTGTTCCGGCTATCATCAGTTGAAGATTCGGGAGCCAGATATTCCGAAGACTGCTTTCAGGACTCGGTATGGTCATTAGAAGTTCCTTGTGATGTATTTTGGGCTGACCAATGCCCCAGCAACATTCATGCACTTAATGAACCTTGTATTTCAGCCCTATCTTGACTTCTTCGTCATTGTGTTTATTGACGACATTCTATTGTACTCCCGGAGTCGGGAGGATCATGAGCAGCACTTGAGGACTGTGCTTCATACCTTGAAGGAGAAGAAGTTATATGCAAAATTTTTGAAGTGTGAATTTTGACTAGATTCAGTGAAAAATTTGGGTCTTGTAGTATCGAGTGAGGGGATCAAGGTAGATCCGAAGAAGATTGAAGTAGTGCAGAGTTGTCTTAGACCGTCCTCAGCTATGGAGACCCGGAGTTTTCTTGGCTTGGGGGGGTATTACTGTCGATTTGTAGAAGGTTTCTCATCTATTGCATCACCTATGACCAGATTAACCTAGAAGGGTGCTCCGTTCAGATGGACCGAGGATTGTGAGGAGAGCTTCCAAAATCTCAAGACTGCTTTGACTACAGCCCCTGTATTAGTGTTGCCTACTATATAGGGGTCATATACGGTGTATTATGATGCGTCACTCATTGGTCTCGGCACGGTGTTGATGCAGGACGGTAGGGTGATTGCCTACGCATCTAGATAGTTGAAGGTGCATGAGAAGAATTATCATGTCCACGGCCTTGAGTTAGCAGCTATTGTTCATGCATTGAAGATCTGGCGGCACTATTTGTATGGTGTTCCTTGTGAGTTTTTCACCGATCACCGGAGTCTACAACATCTATTTAAACAGAAGGATCTTAACTTGCAGCAGCGGAGATGGTTGGAGTTGCTTAAGGATTATGATATCACCATTCTCTATCATCCCAGGAAGGCCAATACGGTGGCCGATGCCTTGAGTCGCAAGGCGGAAAGTTTGGGCATTTTAGCATATCTACCAGTAGTAGAGAGGCCTTTAGCCTTGGATGTTCAGGCCTTGGCCAACCAGTTTGTCAGATTGGATGTTTTCGAGCCGAGCAGAGTTTTGGCTTGTGTGGTCTCTCAGTCTTCTCTTTATGATCGTATCATGGAGCATCAATCGATTCAGCACGGTAATGCCAAGGAAGTCACTATTGGATATGACGGTGTATTACAGATGCAGGGCAGGCTCTGTGTGCCTAATATAGATGGTTTGCGTGAGTTAATTCTCTAGGAGGCTCACAGTTCGCGGTATTCCTGTCATGACCCAAATCGGAGGGCCGCGACGGGCACCCGGTGCCTTACTTAACCGAGTACCAATGTAACATATCTTTCTTATCATACCATCATAGGTAAATGGGCCAGAAGGGTCATCATGAGATAACTGGAATAAAACATAAGGGAATACTAGATATAGGACGACTCAGCATGATATAGAAACTTATACACATGACATACAGGCCTATAAGGCCGACATGATCATTTGTACACTCAAAACATATGCCGATAAAGCCATACAAGTATCCATATACATGACATCTGCCTACAAGCCTCTAAGAGTACATACACGTCATAAAGGTCGGGACAGGGCCCTACCATACCAATCAATACATGTCCAAATCATATTGACCAAATAGGCAACTCCGGAGCAAGTGGAGTGCACCAACACCTTCCGCTGAGTTGATAGCCTACTATGAGGACCGTCAACCTGTCTATCGGGACCTGTGAGCATGAAACGCAGCGTCCCTAGGCAAAAGGGACGTCAGTACAAATAAAGTACCGAGTATGTAAGACATGAAAGAAACATGGTGTAAAGAACTCAACATGTAAGTCTGAATATCTCTGTGAATCGTGAAACATTTATAATGTCATGCATATGCGTGTAAATAGCATACCATGCATAGGTATATGAGTACATAAAATCATCATGCCTCTGAGGGCATCCCATCATATCATCTCGACCTCTATGAGCGAAATCATCAATGTATACCAGCTGATCAGGTGGTGGTGCGTATATAATGCCATAACCTTTCCCCATACCCCATATACATATAATATACTCATATATAAAGCCATATCGTCATGGGTCAATGTATATGTATAAATGAATGCAATGCATACGAAGTAAGTGAATAAGATCTCTTAGGATGTCATAAGATCAATATGCCTTCGGTTAATATCATGAAATAAACTTTATGAACTTAAGTATTTTTTTAGACCCATGAACAGATGATAGAATAATAGGACACATGGGGAATCAAGAACATAGGAACCCCTAGTACTTTAAAAAATAGTGTCATTTGTAAAAGTTGCGCGTTTGCTCGTTTCGTTTGTATTATATGGATCATGCCAAAAGAACGGAAGGGATAGTCTTAACATACCTTTGTCATTTACCTAAGCACACGACGTCGGTTCAGCCCGTTAGTACTTCAATCTACAACAAATAATAAGGGACCATTGTTAAGCTTACGGAAGCTAGAACTCAACACAAATGAGCGACTAGCTCATCTACGAAATTCTAGACAACACATTCCCTTATTCTTTTCATTTTCCTCAAATCCACAAACAAGACCAACATGTCCAGAATGTCAACAAATATATATATATATATATAACAATATCTAGCCTCATATTCATTACAATACATCACCAAAATAGTCCACACCATCTCACCCAACAACCAAGTTCTAACTTGCACTTTCCAAGCCTTCTCTTCTTCCAAACACATCAACCACAATAGAAATAGTATTATTAAGTTATTTCTAATTTCCAGCCATAAAACATCAAGAATTCAACTCCAAAATAGTCCAGCAACTACAACACTTCAACATGAAGTTTAACTTACTTCACAAGTTTCCTTTATCAAATCAACTAGATATACATAGATGATCTTAAATACATATAGGAGAAGTTAAACCTTACCTTGGCAGCAAGAATACTCACCCAACTAAGCTTTACTTCAAGCTCAAATAAGCTCTTTACCCCAAAACAACAAAGTAGAGAGATAACTAGATGATCTTGATCTTCCAAGAGAGAAATCACCTTACCAACTTGTGGATTTGGTCTTGAACCCTAGGATAACTTTGAGAGAGATCTTGGGCTGATATTTTGGAGCTCCTTCATGTTACAATAGATATATAGGGATTATGAATTATTTTCTAAGTTAAATTGAGATATATCTATGTTTATATGGCCCCACTAATGGGTTTGGGAAGATGGGTCTTGGGCTGCCCCAAGACTTGCCCATCTCTATCCTTTTCCATTCCCTTTTAATTTGATCCACAAGCTCTAAGTAGGTGATGCACCTACTTAATCAAATAGGTGATTCATGCTGGTCCTTTTTCCATTTTGAAACATGTGTCTCATCCTCATTAAATAATTTAGACATGAATCGAGTAGCTCAAGAAAGTAGGACGGAAAGTAAGTTGGTGAAGCAGGCACGTCGGGTAAGCAAGCAGCTCATTTTTATTTGTCCAAAATCTTCTTTCTCATATTTAAGTGCATTCGTCCCCAACCTAGTCGTTTGTATGTTTAATGGAAATACGGGATGTAATATCATTAGATCAATTTATATACTTTCAAAGAGAATCTCATTTCCGAGCTTACATCAATTGACTTACGGCATACTTTCACGTACGAAAATATGGGGTGTAACAATTCCATTCACCCAGGTGCCACGAAGATGTATCAGGATTTGAGGCAGCACTATTGGTGGAGGCGGATGAAGAAGGACATAGTGTAATATGTAGCTTATTGCCTAAATTGTCAGCAGGTGAAGTATGAGCATCAGTGAACGAGTGGATTGCTTCAGAAGTTAGAGATTTCGGAGTGGAAATGGGAGTGGATCACTATGGATTTCGTTGTTGGGCTCCCACAGACTCAGAGGAAGTTCGATGCAGTTTGGGTGATTGTGGATAGATTGACCAAGTTAGCTCATTTCATTCCTGTGGTTACTACTTACTCTTCGGAGAAGCTAGCTCAAGTTTACATCCGTAAGATTGTCAGACTTCATGGCGTACCGATATCTATTATCTCTGACCGGGGGACACAGTTTACATCACCGTTCTGGAGAGCCTTACAGCATAAGTTGGGTACTCTTTTGGAGTTGAGTATATCATTTCACCCTCAGATGAATGGGCAGTCCGAGCGCACTATTCAGATATTGGAGGATATACTTCGTGCGTGTGTGATTGATTTTGGGGGTGCTTGGGATCAGTTCTTACCACTTGTGGAGTTTCCCTACAACAAAGGTTATCATTCAAGTATTCAGATGGCGCCGTATGAGCCTTTGTATGGTAGACGGTGCCGGTCTCCAGTGGGTTAGTTCAAGCCAGGTGAGGCTAACTATTATGTACAGATTTGGTTCAGGATGCCTTGGAGAAAGTTAAATTAATTTAGGATCGACTTCGTACAGTCCAATCCAGTCCAAGCAGAAGAGTTATGCGGATCAGAAGGTTCGTGACATTACATTCACGGTTGGGGAGCGGGTCTTGCTCCGAGTTTCGCCTATGAAGGGTGTTATGAGGTTCGAAAAGAAGGGCAAGTTGAACCCTGCGTATATCGGACCTTTTGAGATTCTTGAGAGGGTTGGAGAGGTGGCTTACAGACTTGCACTACCATCTAGTCTTTCTACAGTTCATCCAGTATTTCATGTATCCATGCTCCGGAAGTATCACGGCAATCCATCTCATGTATTAGACTTCAGCTCAGTCTAGTTGGACAAGGATCTATCTTATGTTGAGGAGCCGGTGGCCATTTTGGACAGGCAGGTTCGAAGGTTGAGGTCAAAGAGCATTGCTTCAGTGAAAGTTCAGTGGAGGGGTCACCCGGTCGAGGAGGCGACTTGGGAGACCGGGCATGATATGCGCATCCGTTATCCTCATCTTTTCACCACTCCAGGTATGTCTCTATACTCGTTCGAGGATGAACGTTTGTTTTAAGAGAGGGAGGATGTAACGATCCGGTCGGTCGTTTTGAGAGTATTAGACCCGAATCCCTAATTATTTCTCCCTCTATTTCATTTTTGGGTTTTGTGGCTTGCCAGGAAGTTTTGTTTTTGGTTTCGGAGTGAAATGGGACACATGGTCCCTAAAAGGGAAGTTTAAGTCGTTGGAATTGACCGTAGTTTGAATTGTGTGAAGATGGATTCGGAATGGAGTTTTGTCAGTTCATGTAGCTTTGTAGCGTGTTTTTGGTCCTAAAAGTGTGTTCGGATGTTGAATAGGATGTTTGTAGTTCATTTTAACGTCAATTGGTGAAAGTAGGAAATTTGACAATTTTTGAAAAGTTTGACTTGGAGTGGACTTTTTGATATTGGGGTCAGATTTCGATTCCGAAAATTGGAGTAGGTCCGTAATGTCAATTATGACTTGTGTGAAAAATGTGAGGTCAATCGAACTTGATTTGATAGGTTTCGGCATTAGATGTAGAAGTTTGAAGTTTTAAAGTTCGTTAGGCTTGAATCGATGGGCAATTCGTATTTTTAGCGTTGTTTGATGTGATCTAAAGGCTTGACTAAGTCTGTATGACGTTTTAGAACTTTTTGGTAAGTTTGGTTGAGGTCCTGTGGGCCTCGAGTGGATTCCCGATGGTTAACGGATCAAATTTGGACTTGTGGGAATGGCTGAAGGCACCAGCTCTGATGTAATCGCACTTGCGCAAGATTGACCGCAGGTGCGAGCCCGCGGAAGCGAGCAAGTGGGCGTAGATACGGATCTGGGGGAAGTGGCTAGTGGTCGCAGATACGACGTGAAGGCCGCAGAAGCGGAGTCGCTTCTACGGAAGAGGGATCGCAAAAGCGGATGAGTGCTTGGGAGGCCTATTCGCAGAAGCGGTCGAGTTTGCGCAGAAGCGGATTTAGGTCTGCCGAAGCAGAAATTCTGCTGGTGCGAAAGAGCGACCGCTGGAGTGAGGGAACCGTAGAAGCTGATAAGTTGTCGCTTCTGCGATGCCGCAGATGCGGCTAAGTGTCCGCAGAAGCGAAAATGCTGGACAGAATACTTAAATGCAAGGGTTCACGATTTTTGCTCATTTTAAACATTTTGAGATCGGGTCTTGGCGATTTTTGAGAGCATTTTCGACGGGGTTTCTTGAGGTAAGTCTCTTGTAATTATTTTTTATCAATAACATTATTTCCCCATTGATTTTCCCACCTAGGTTGCGTGTGTTAAAGGTGAAATTTGGGAGTTTGAAGCTAGGGATATGGAGAGTTAAATTTGGGGATTTGAGTGGCGACTTGGTGTCGAATTTTGGTAATTTTGGTATAGGTGAACTCGATATCGAATGGGTGTTCGTATTTTGTGACTTTTACTCGATTCCGAGATGTGAGCCCGGGTCGACTTTTTGGGGCGATTTTTCGATTCTTTGCTAAAGTTGTAGATTTATGATTTAAATTAGTTTTTTGTAATTGTATTCATGTTATATAATTGATTTTGGATAGATTTGGGCCATTCGGAGTCAGAAAGTGGAGGAAAAGGCATTCTTACCAATTAATTGAGCGAGATTTGAGGTAAGTGACTTGTCTAACCTTGTGTAGGGAAATCCCTTTAGGATTTGGTACTGTTGTAACAATATGTGATATGTGATATGTCTTACCTTGTGTGAGCGTCGTGTACGCGAGGTGATGAGTGCGTACATGGGCTAATTATGGAAATTTTCGGTTCTTGTCAAGTTGTCTTCTTTTAAATTCCTTAACTGAGTTGCCTTAGCATATGTAGTGTTCATGTTTAGCCTAGTATCGCATGCCTATGTGCCTTAACTCTTACTTGCAATTTGTACAACATGCTTAGTTGAATTACCTGCTTCCCTTGATTTGAATTAAATCTTTAACTATAAGATTTCTTACTGTAAATTTATGTTTCCTTCGATTATCGGCTGCATATTTACTTTGGGACTACGAGGCGGTTCCTCGGGAGATCCACATGTACTACATATTTACTTTGGGACTACGAGGCGGTTCCTGGGGAGATCCCCCGTATACTGCATATTTACTTTGAGATTACGAGGCGGTTCCTCGGGAGATCCCCGTGTACTACATATTTATTTTGGGACTACGAGGCGTTTACTCGGGAGATCCCCATGTACTGCATATTTACTTTGGGACTACGAGATGGTTCCTCGGAAGATCCCCATGTACTGCATATTTACTTTGGGACTATGAGGTGTTTACTCGGGAGATCCCCATGTACTGTATATTTACTTTGGGACTACGAGGCGGTTCCTCGGGAGATCCCCATGTATTACATATTTACTTTGGGACTACGATGTGTTTACTCGGGAGATCCCCCCTATCATGCATATTTACATTTGGAACTACGAGGCGGTACCTCGGGAGTGCCCATGTTGTTTACCTCTATTTACTGTGCTGATATTTTCTGAAACTTCTTATTGCTTAAATTCTCAGTCATTTCAAAATATTATTATATCTTCTGCCTTACTTTCCTTTTAAACCAGTAGGGCCCTAACTTGACTTCGTCACTACTCTACCAAGGTTAGGCCTGGCATTTACTGGGTACCGTTGTGGTGTACTTATACTACACTTCTGCACATCTTTTTGTGCAGATCCAGGTTCTTCCTACCAGCCCAGATATCAGTGAGTTGGACCGTGCGTGGAGACTTCTAGGTATATCTGCCAGCGTCCGCAGACCTCAGAGTCCCCCTCTATCCTTATTATGTTATTTCCCCTTATTCTCTTTAGACTTTTATGTATAAAGATACTTAGCATTTTCTCTTAGAAGCTTGTGACTTATTTCTACCGGATTTTGGGAGTTGTAATTATTTAAATCGCATTTTTCATTTATATATCATGTGTTGAGATTGGAGTTCAGTTTATTATTCAGTTATTCCGTAAATTGTTAGGCTTACCTAATCTTAGAGACTAGGTTCCATCACGACGTCCTACAGAGGGAAATTGGGGTCGTGACAAAAGAGTGTATAACATCTGTCCACCAGGTATATGGATGTACCATTACAAAAGAAAGGTATTTCTCGGGCACAAACGTGCGTTTGAAATTGTTTATGGTAACTGGGATAAGTCATTTGCCTCTCTAACCAAGTACATGGCTACATTGCAATACTTTAACCCCGGGACTATTATTGAATGGAAGCTTGAGCGGAGTCCGGGAATACCAAAACACATATTCAGATATGTGTTTTGGGCATTTAAATCAGCCATTGATGGTTTTGTGCATTGTCGGTCGGTAATATCTATAGACGGCACTCATGTCTATGGAAAGTATGATATTAAGTTGTTGATCGTCGTTGCAGTAGATGCTAATGGAAGTATATTTCCCCTAGCATTTGCTATTTGTACCAATGAAAGCTAATAGACATGGACATTATTTTTGAACCACTTGAAGGAGCACATTGTCAGACAACATTCAGGTATTTGTCTAATATCTGATCTGCATAGTGGTATTTTAAGTTCTGTATAGAATTTGCGTGCATGGCAGGAACTGTATGCCTACCACTGTTACTATGTGAGGCACCTGAAGGCCAACTTGCAGAGGGCTTATCCGAACAAGGACTTGCATGATTTAATGTGGATGGCTGCAACAGATCATCATGTAAATTCAGGAAGCAAATGGAATTGATCCGGTCCAAGGAGCCTATAGTTGGTTGATGCGACATGAGCTTGACAAGTGGACTTTGTATGCGGATAGTGGGAGAAGATGGGGAATTCTGACGACAAATGTGTCAGATTCTTTCAACGGGTTATTGAAGTCTACACGTGGATTGCCTGTCACTACCATGGTGCGGATGTCATTCAAGCAGATGGCGAAGAGGTTTGTTGAAAGATCTAGAGGTGCATCGTCATTGATGGAAAGGGGTGTTGAATTTATGCCAATACCAATGAAAAGATTTGAGAAATATAGGAAGCGAACGCAGTGGCATTCATTTTTGCAGTATTGCAACGAGTAAAATATTTTTGAAGTTCGCACTGCTATTTATCACAATCTGGGGAATAATACACACACCGTCACTGAAGCCAGAAGGTTATGCTCCTGTGGAAAATGGTCCATCTATCACATGTCGTGCTCACATGTCATGAAGTGCTTTCAACGTACATGTTTCGCAGCAACGAGGCACGTTGATAAAGAATATAGTATTGTTGCATACTTAAATACCTATAGTGGACAGTTGCAGCTAGTGGGTGCTGAGCATTATTGGCCGCCGGAACCATTTAAAATGATGTGTAACAAGGATTATGTGTGTCAACGACAAGTGCAAAAAAGAACGTGTATACGGAACCAAATGGATATTGGCGATACCGTTTATGCGCGTAAATGTGGCATATGTTCCCAAACAGGATACGACCGTCGTAAATGTCCTTCAGCTGGTTTGGGTAGCGGTGGTAATTCAGCTCCCGGTGGAAGTTCATCTAATGTGCCCAATTATCAAGGATACACGTAGTGTTTTGTTGCAGTAATTTGTTGTAATAAATGTATGTAAATGTTCAACTTGAAAAATGTATAAAATAAAATTATGTTTCCATTGGGGTTAAATCTAATTGATATTTAGCATTAGTACTTCAGTACAAGAATTTAACTTACACCCAAGAAAAAAAAATTGTCATTCGCCATTATCGTCATTGTCTGGCACTATTTCATTGTCACTGTCTTAATCTTCTTCGTCAACATCGTGTACGCACTCCTCCAGACCGAGGGCATCGTAATCTAGGCCCCAGTTGACACACATTTATCGTATTTCATCGCTATCATCAATAAGACCACTTGCTTGATTTCTACAATAATATGGGACTCATACGTCCAACGTCTGTGGTAGAAACTTATGTAGTCCCTCCCACTCGATAACTGTTGGGAAAACAAGATAATCATTGTCTATATGTAATTTTTTATTTTTTTATTTTATATGTTAGTTTATTATTTTATATGTTTATTTTCTTACTCACTTATGTTTTAGTATAATAGAATTAAATAATTAATTTTCATAACTATACATGCTTTAATTATTAAATATTCATATAAAAATACTTAGTTTGACAAATATTGCTATTTTTTAATGTTATTTTCTTACGTTTGTTGATTAGAATTTGAGAGATTTTGTGTTTGAACTATCATCTTTTTTCAGATATTTTTGGGGCTAACAGATAATTAATGATTAATTTCAATAACGACAAAGATACTACGCAAAATGGCACTATATTTTACTACACTAAAGGGCACTACATTACAATTACGGGCACTACATTAAAATTACGGGCACAACATAACACTTTAGGGAACTAAACAACATTAAAGTCACATATTAATATATGTACAACAATAACATCTAAATAAGATTAATTATTCCTAAAATAATAATTTATCTATTTTACTAATCTTTTAGCACATAATTAATCTAATCCGGATAAAAAATAACAAATTAATTTAATCACAAAATAATCACAAAAATACATATACCACAGTAAAAAAATAACGAATTACCATTTTTTATAATAACTAAAAACATTATTATTCATAAAATAATAATTTCTCTATTTTATTAATTTTTTTAGCACACTAATAATATAATATGTATAAAAAATAAATTAATTAAATCACAAAACAATTACGAAATAATATAGAACACGGTAAAAAATAACTAAATGGCATTTTTTTATACACGAGTTTTAACAAAAAATAAGTCGGAATACCTCGATTTTAATTTTTTTGAAAGTTGAATATTTGATGATTTGGAACCGAAATGAGCAACCCACCACGCGATAACGCCTTAGATACGATGTTAGCTTGCTACAATACCGAGAATCTATACTTTTTGTGGAACCAGTGGGCTTCAACCGAGCTTTTTTCGTTAAAATGGGGGGACCGCTGCTGGAATAAAAAATGGGAAAGGGAGGGTCGCGTCCGTGGGGAAGGAAGGAGAAGGCACGCTTTTTTATATAGGTATAGCGTGCATATATATCGCGCAACACTATAGCGCGGTATATATGCACGTTATACCTTCCCGTCCATTTTAAGTTCAAATATAGCGCGATTATTCACCGCGCTAAACCTTAACGGACAAACGTATCGTTAAGATATAGCGCGGTGAATAACTGCGCTATATATAAAATAGTGCCCAGTATGTTTTTTTACCTATTATGGTAGCTAGAGTTTAAAAAAATCACAATTAGGTTTCGGACTCGGATCATGTGCCTCCTAAGTTGTGTTGACTTTAGGAACCCTTTGGACGTAATTAATATATTATGTTAAAATTTTCGGTAAACGTCCTGTGAACTTGTTCGAGTACACAGGGGCTAGGTAATTAGCTTAATTAATATCCACAGGTTTCTTAGCTAGCTCCCACCTAGCTACTGTTGATTTGAAAAGAAAAGAAAAGAAAAAAAGACATTTCGTGCACCAACAAATGTATTCATATTTTAGGCAATTGTAGTTTATGTTAGTCTAAGATATGATAAATAGTACTCCACTTGCTATGCTAACAAATACTAGAGCATAATGCCACTTGGGCTAGCTATGAGCTAAGATCAAATGGCATTTTCCTCTAACAAGGCATGACTTATCAGAGAGGATTTTCTTTTCTTTCCCTTTCACCATGTAATCCTTATTTCTCATTCTATTAGGTGCAAAAGAAGAGATGAGAGGAAGCTTCTTTGCAATTCCTTTAGATGAGGTACTTTTTGGCTGTTCAAAATAAATGACATATTTTTAAATTTGGAAATAATTTAATTTTAAAATTTTTATTTTAATCATTTTACCTTTAATAAGAAGCTTTTATAACCACACAAATGTCATGGCCCCATAAAACTTTTATCCCTTAAGCTTTTAACACCACAAGTTTTAAAAAAAAAAAAAAACTTAAATCTCGTGCCGAGTCAAACTACATCATCTAAATTGAAACGGATAGATATAAAACTAGACATCAACAAATGCCTTAAAATCAGGACCATCGGAAAAAGGGATAAGGATAAAAAAAAACCTACTCCTTTAATAAATCTCTCTCTCTCTCTCTCTCTCTCTCTCTCTCATATATATATATATATATATATATATATATATATATATATATATATATATATAAGTGGGCAATATGAGAGTGAGGTGGCACCTTTCTTAAGCCAAGAAACATATTTATCTTTTTTCTCCTTTTTGGGGGGTTTTCATCATTTTTTCCATTTATTTTATATTAAAAATTCTATCTTCATAGCTCACACCTCTTTATCTTCATAACTTATATTTTTAATAATCTCAATAACTCCCATATCTTTCATATTCATAACCTCTATATTTAATGTGTAAGTTTATGATAATTTATTATATGTTCCTCCATATGTACCTTTATAAGGAATTCTATGTTTTGAACAAATAAGATTGATACTAACTTTACATTCTGCTTATAATGGTTTGAGCTATCTCTATGTCAAAGGTTGTAGAGTGAAAAAGAAAAAAATATAATAAGGTATGGTTTAAATTATATTCGTTGTTGTTTGTTTAAGGTAAATGCACGGAGATATTCCATACATGTGTGAATCTTAAGAAGAATATTTCAGAGGAAGTGTCAAATAATGAGGCGAAGATTGAAGTAAAGCCTATTTCACAATTCTCATTAATGGTCTTTGATTTTGTCATCTTTAGGTTTTTGTTGTATAAGTTGAAGTAGTGATTTTTTTCAAATAATACATAGAGTTTGATATCTATTTTTTGTTTTATATATTTATACTATACAATTATAATAACTTTGAGTAGTGATTTTCTCCTATGTCGAAGTGAGATTCTAATGTGCTTTTCTTTTCCTCTTATATATAGATTTATCATTTTTCTATATGTTCTTAATTCTTTTTGCCTTGCTTTCTTTCTTCAATGAACTTTTTTGAACTGATGTTCTTTGTCTAAAGTTGTTTCTCTTCTAACACTCATAACTCCTTGATTTTTCTTCAAATGGGTTTTATAAATTTATAACATGTTTACTCTAACGTTCTTTTTTAAAATTCTCAGTTTCTTTCCGTGTTTTCATAATACTCAAAGATTTAAATACTTTTGGTGTTCAAAAGAAAAAGAAAGAAACAAAAGCAAATAAGGATGAGATCAAAAGAAGAATAACCCTACAAAGAAAAAGTGTGGAGTTGTGAGAGGAACAAAGATAATTCTACCACCTACTTGTATTATGAAGGTTCTGCCAAAAAATTCAAACGTTCAATTCACTAGGCATTAATCTATGACATTGACAATTTGTAAGTAACTTTAAGTTAAAATATAATGTAATCTAATTAATTTAAAAAATCACATGTTATATATTTAATAGTTTAAAAATCACTAGACAACGAGTTAGTAACTTTATGAATAAAATATTTTTGCTTTTCGGGTTATACTATAGATGATTGAAAACTTATTGAAGTTCATAATCAACTGTCAAACAATACTCATTATTCTAATGTTAGTATTTACACACAATTAATTTTGGTTCTTATCTTCTTAAGTGTTATTGACAGATTTTTTTTATTAAAAAGATTGAATGGTCATGTGAATACTTAGTGAATTTTATTCTTTAAAGTGTGTCATTATCTCTAATTTAATATTGCAGTTACTCAATTAAATGTATCCCATAAAAGCATACTTTAACTACCAGAATAATGCAATAAATTAACGGAACAAAATGTTTTAATATTTATGTTGTAAGGTAAGAGGAGGAGGTCCTCCTAATAATCTTTTGTCCGAAAGTATGTATTTCAACTAACAGTAATTTAATTTATTTTATTTGTGTAGTTAGTAGTTTTAAGAATCTATGCAACTTTTATTTTAATTTTAGTTTTTATTTTTATTAGTCTTGGACTTTCTTAATTAGATAAAACTTAAATGATCTTCATTGGTAATATACAATTGACTATACATCACATAGATTATTTGCTACAGATGAACTAAATTGATGAATTAAACCAAATGTAGTTTATTTATTGGCGATCATACAATAAAGTTCCTTTGCTGTTCAGTAGTGTATTACAGTCTGCAGCAACATTTTCCTCCTTGATATATAGTACATCATATATAAGTGTAACGGATATATTCTAGTTAACCATTCTAATATAACCAATCTACAAAACATCATATATATACCCGGTTTATCTACGCTATCATTTGTCTAACAATTGATATACTATACTATGTCTATGTGGTAATCTTTCTTGTAATGTATGTTTCCAGATGACATCCCGAGTACTAACAGAAAGGGACTGATTAAACTAATCAACCATTCTACCTTTGTAGATCATGATGCTACAGATACGGAGCCAGAATTTTAACTTTATGAGTTTTAAATTTTATAACGACTTCAAGACTGATAAATGGATTCTAAATTTAATATTTGTATATATTTAATGAATTTTTTAAACACAAATACATTAGTTGATCAGCAAAAGTTATTGAGTTCAGCCGAACCCGTACTCGGCCTTCTAGCTCCGCCAGTGATGTGCAAGACAGCATGCAGCAAAAACCAGTAGTTGTTAGAGCATTGTCGAGCTGCAGTTAAGCTGTTTCTCTTTTTTTTTGTGAAGAAAATATTTAAGTATTAATCACCATGACAAAAATACCTTTCAAAAATACAATACGGGAGTTTTGCCTTTTTTGAGTCTACCTTTCAATTTTGTACTCGTTCAATCAATTAAATTTGTCTGCAAAAAAATTATTCAATTATTTTCAAAAACGAAACCTATTTTGCCTACTAGGCTAACAGAGGTCAAACTTTAAAGAATGATACCTAAAATGTCATCCGGTGCAAATAATGCAAAGGATACAACACTACCTTAGACACTGTAGATGCTGCTGCTACTTCGGGCAAGTGCACAAATAGTCATTTTCAGGGATGATATTTAGAGACTAATCAATACTTATTTTTATTTTGAAATTTTAAACAAAACGTCTTAACTTCACGACAATTCAGGACCTTTTTGTCCTGAAAAAATTGAATTGAAAAACTGAAATTCAGGATACACTGGTTAATTCCTAAATAGCAGCCATCTAGAGTGGCCACCTGGTGTCATTTCTACTGCTACTTCCATGGGGCTGTTGGCTACTATGTAAACAAGGAGAATAGAGCTAAACAGGGTAATAAGGTGGGAGTTGGGCCAGCCGGATTCACAATATATAAATGATACGTTGATTTTATATATATATATATATATATATATATATATATATATATATATATATATATATATATATTAGCTATATTAAAATGGTTTGGTGCACGGCTATTTAGGTTAATTCTTCTTTATTTTGTTTCCTTCTATTTACATCATAATTTATTGGACTTGGTACAGTTTGGAATCAGATGATCCAGCCCATATGTACCACGTAAGAATCCAGCCCAACTTAATTTATTTTCTTGTAAAGAAATGTTGTATAGCATTTCATAGGGGAAGTGCACAGTTAGCCACTAATTAGAGATGTCTTTACTCTTTAGCCAGTGCTTAATAAATTTGTACTCATCCGGACGAAAATACCCTTGTGCTAGACATGGGTGATGTGTAAATATTAAGGACATGATGTCCTTAACTTCGTGAATGCTGTGTAAATATCAAGGACAAAGCGTTATGTATTTGCACCTTCCGTTGTTAAACTTTAGAACCTCATGTCCTTAACTTCATATGTGCACTGTAAATGTTAAGGACTTAGTGTCCTTAACTTTATGAGTGTTGTGTAAATATTAAGGACATTGTGTCCTTAACTTCATGAATGTTGTGTAAATATTAAGGACAAAGTGTCATGTATTTGCACCTTCCGTTGTTAAACTTTAAGAAATCATGTCATTAACTTTATATGTGCAATGTAAATATTAAGGACATGGCGTCCTTAACTTCATGTGTGCAGTGTAAATGTTAAGGACACTATGTCCTTAATATTTACACAACACTCATGAAGAAAGGATAACAACGTCTTTTCGTATTAATTTTAATAGAGTAGTGGCTATTTTTGATCCACATTAAAAATACTGAATAAAAACTAAATAACATGTTAAAAAAGTGACTACCATTTCATATCCTTTCTGGATAGCCATTTTTATATCAGGGAACATAACCCGATTTCTCTAACTCCTCCGCGCTGAACCTTCACTAGTGTTCATGAAATATTCATGGGCTTGGCATTAAAGCCATTAACTCACTTCATGGGAAAACAGCAAGATAAATGATATATTGGTGAGCGTGCCTGAGTGGTTATCGGGCATGACTAGAAATCATGTGGGCTTTGCCCGCGCAGGTTCGAATCCTGCCGCTCACGGTTTTATTCCTTTATTTTTCCAAACATCTTCTCCTTAACCAGTCAAAAAAATTTAGTGCAAAAACGCTAGAAGGAGGGCTTGAACCTCCGACCTTGTGGTTAACAGCCACACGCTCTAACCAACTGAGCTATTCCAGCTGTTTGGTTTGTTTTGTGACATTATTATATATATCAATATAGGAAGATTACATTATTCTACAGTAAAATAAAAGTGGTGACAGCAATATGCCTATTACTGTACTGTTTTCGTCTCAATAACCTGTGAACACGATAGTCGGAAAGTACGAATATCAATTTTGCCTGCTCTACTCTTTATGAGTTGATGACTGGTCTTCACCCTTATAGAAGCTCGATGTTATTATGTGAGCCTAACAATGTCCAAAGACAGGGACGAAGCCACCTTTTGCTAAGGTCGTACAAATATTACGAAAAAGTATACTGTTTATATAAATAAAATATTAATTTTAGATGTATATAACATATACTGAACACTTTTTATCGAAAAATTTCTTTCAAGGTTTGAACACCCTTTGGAAAAATTTCTAACTTTCGCCGGTCGTAATAGTAAGGTACGGTTACTATTTATTACATTAAGAAGAACGAAAAAAAAGAATGTTTCCTCTTTACACATCTTCCCATACTTATATAAGGTTCGAGAGAGTTTTTAGCCAAAATTGTCCCTTATATTTGGGGGTAAGTCTAACTTTGTCCTTTATCTATTGTCCTGAGCACTTATTGTCTTTTAAGTTTGCTAAACTTGAGCAGGTTTAGTCCACTTAACAAAAGACCCAAACTGGTGGGTAAAAAAACTTGCAGTACTCAAATTTTGCAGAACCGATGTAATGAACCTAAACCTATTTAATAGGCCGGGTTGACTCGGTTCCGGACCGGCCTAGACCGGTAGTAAATCGAACCGGCCCGAACTGGTGGAAGGGGGCCGGGTAGGGCTGGGTTTGGGGGGTTTGGGGGTTAGTCAGTATATAATTTTTTTACCGGTTAATCGGACCGGTCAAACTCGGTCAATGAAAATTACTGTTGAACCGGTTAATCGGACCGGCCCGGTTGAGAAAAATAATGACCGGTTGCCAAGTTTTTAAAATCGGGCTTAACTAGTCTGAGCCCATCCGATGAAAAATTGAATCGGAACGGTTTCGGGCCTAAGGGCCCAGCTCGGCCCACCCATTTATCACCTTTAAGATTGTGGAAACAAATGTGATAATTTTAAAAAAAATTAAAAAAATAGTCGTTGAACCGGGTCGGGCCGATCCGGTTAATTGGTTCAAAAGTAACTTTCATTGACCGAGTTTGACCGATCCGGTTAACCGGTAAAAAAATATATACGGACCAACCCCCTAACCCAGCCCTACCCGATCCCCTTCCACCGGGCCAGTCCGGAACCGGGTCAACCCGGCTCGTTAAACAGGTTTAGATTCACTACATCGATTCTGCAAAATTTGAGTAGTTAAAGTTTTTTTACCTACCAGTTTGGGTCTTTTGTTAAGTGGACTAAACCTGCTCAAGTTTGGCAAACTTAAAGGACAATAAATACTTAGCACAATAGATAAAGAATAAAGTTAAACTTAACTAAGGGACAATTTTAGCTAAAAACTAGGTTCTAGATACTTTGATTAAGTTAGAATGACAAAATGAATTAACAGTCTCCACTCTCGAGTGTCCAAGCAGATTAAAGACAATACCATATATAGTAACACTAATTCAACGGTATCTCAAATTTGCGTGGTAACTGGCAAATGATCAGTAATTTCTATTATTTAGAAGTGGGAGTTTGAGGGTACGAACATGGCATTCCTGAACTGTCCAAAACGAAGTGTGAATAGTACTCTATGTTTGGCCCATAGTTGTTGGTGAAGTAACACGTGTCTGCACTTTTCCTTTACCTTACCACGTGTAATTCATTTCAAATGCTCCTCTGTTTCAATTTGCAGAGTGCAGACAGATTACAACTCCTCTAATTTTCTCTCCTTCGCACACTCTGCAAGTTTAGTGAGTTTTACAATTCGTCTGGGCTTCTTTTGATCCTTTGTGTTTGAGATTTCTCCTCTGTCTATGTTCATATTTCTTTCATAAATTCTGTCTTTTTGTGATTTTTCATTCTGCTTGCCTCAATTTTCTAGCGTCTATTGTGTTTATTAAGTTTTATAAATTTTCTCCCCTGTTTCTTTTTCTTGTGTTGTGTTCTGGATTTCATTTCTAGATTTCTTTGAAAGTTTTGTCTATTTTTGTTCGATGTTGGTTTCTCTATTCTTTTGAATAATTTCTTGCTAGATTTTCTACATTCATGTCTGGTATTTCTATCTCATTTGATATGCATGTCTTCCTTACTTCTGCTTTTGGCCATGAATTCTTGATTCATTTCAAAATTTCTATTGTGGTTCCCCTTTGTATGTGGATTTGCTGATTTTTGTTCTCTGTTTCTTCTTGATGAGCATTTAGATGTTCGATTTTATTTTTTGACAAGATTATTGATTTACAATTTTCACTCTCTCTCAAAGTATCTTTGCCTTTCGCTTTGTTTTTCTTTTTAATACTCCTACAGAGTATGTGATTTTGGATATTTGTTTGTTTCTCCTCTTTCTTCATGTATGTAGTTATTTTTAAGAACTCTTCTACAGAAGCACTGAATTGCCATCAGGAATAAATAGTAGTAACAAAAATGGAAGAACTTTGATGCAGCAAAAGTGTTTGACAATAAACCTGAAACAATTGAACAAGTTTTTATTCCTTTTTTTTCCAGTTGTTCTATTACATAAACATACTATCATTTAGCAACTCAAAACAACAACAACAATTAGTGAGATCCCACAAATGGGGTCTGGGGAGGTAGTGTGTACGCAGACCTTACCCCTGGTAGACCCTCGGCACAAGAAGGATCATTTAGCAACTCCAAATGTACATTACTTCTACTAGACAAAATTACTGAACAATATCTTATGTATTATATACTATTTAGTTAATTCACTATAAATAAAAAAAGCTAATTACTGACTCGGTTCAGAACAACTTTTGCTAGCAGGTAACTAAATGGGAGTTGACAAGACAATACGACCCATTAAAATATAAGTTACCCATACATGGATTCGGTTAGATGAAACCATCCCAAAGGGTCAGGACAAGAGCTTGCGGAAGAAGATCTACAAGTGTTAACACAAGTGTTAAGAAGTCAATTTTTGCTCCATGCTGGTTCCAATTTCGTATTTTATATGCAGGTACTTTGTGATAACAATGGGATATATTTGAACATGAATATGTGTCCAATGATATAAAAATATGGGTTTGAGTAGAATTGACATGTAACCCGTGGCGGACGCACATGGTGGCAAGCGGGTTCAACCGAACCCGCTTCATCAAAAATAATACTGTGTATATGTATAAATTAGGATTAAAGCTGCGTAAATTTTGTATAAATATTTTATTTGAACCCACTTAACAACTACTATTTTACAACTAAAGTTATGTACTTCTAATATTGAACCCGCTTGCACAAAATTCTGGGTCCGCCACTGCATGTAACCACATAGTTTAAAGGAGCAATGCTCTCGACTTCTAAAGTAACCAAATTCCCAAGCTTTCTAGATTAGTTATGAACTCTTGCAAGGCATGTGAACTTGATTTTGGTAATGTTTTCATGCATGATTATGTAGTTAAAAGAAATTCTTGCTTGAGATTTTAATGAATTAAATAGATTCGTCAAGCCTTTCTTGTGAGCTTATCTCAAAGTTATGATATATACAAATTTATTATAAGCTTAATGATATCATCTAGACATGGGCATCTTTATATGAATGCACATGCTTAATCTTAGCTAGCAACTTTCTGTGATGTTTCATATGTTTTCTGTTTTAGTTTGGTGTAAGTGACATTTTGACCTACATTGATGCAAAATATGAAGTTGTGAAGTCTTACATATTTTGGTATATGTACCACGTGAACTTTTCAAATCCAAATTTACTCGAGTCACAGGGGAGATGGCCCAAAAGTTGCAAAGTGATTGAAGATGTACAATTTTTCTCTCTTTATATTTCTTTCTTGACTCCGTTTTTGGGGTATGAACAAGTAGTTGTATGTTCTGTGATCGGAATTTGGACCCATCGCCTGTATTTTCTCCACTTCGTATAACGATATTGCTTATCCATTTGGCCTGAATCAAACTTGGATAAGAATAGCTTGCACAAGACTTTGCTTTTTTCAGGTATTAATATCTATAGAAGGGAAAGAACATGTGATGAACAAAAAGAGCAAGAGCCATCAAGAGGGGCTTGGAACTTTTAGAGAGAGTAAAGTGGTAGCTTCATGAGAATCCTGTGTTGAAATAGATTTTCGACTTGACATTTCTGAAAACTAGTTGTTTCCATCTTCCTTTGATTTTTGCTAAGGGAGTTGCATCTTAGTCCACCTAGGGAGTAGCGGATGATAAATTGATCACATTACTGAAGGATAAACTTGGGATAAGAAAACTCTAATGCTACTTGATGCCTTTTACAATGTATCTGCTAGCCGATTTTTTGAGTCCTTTATATATAACTTGGCAGCTTATGATGCTCCATTGTTGGCAAGATTATTGTTCATATCGTCCAGATTCCACAGACGTCATTATGACCAACAACAAATTTTTCGAGTATTATAAATAGATACTTTTTACCTGTTAATGAGAACTCTAATTTTTTTGCTGATTAATTATAGAAGAGGCAAACGTGTAATAATTTAGTACCTACAATTCAATCAAGTTAGTTTTACCTTATTGTGTGATTAGTTATATCTATTTTATATGTGAAATATAGCTGGGCAATTTTTAATGTACTTATCCTATTTATTTGAAAACATCCTCATAAGTTTAGCTATTTTTATAGGAGTTTCCTCTATACTTCGCTATGGCATAAACTGCAATTCGCCTTGGATTGTTCAATAATATTTTGATTTGATTTCTCATTTCATCAAATAAATCTTTGTGCTAATAGATACTATGTTTGTCTTAAGGGTTTAGAGTTCTTACGAACTCCTTTGAGATGAAAAAACCTTTTGTTTATTTTTTAATTAGCAGTTATGATTTCCTTGCTTGCTTACTCAGTAGTTATTAATGTCAAGTATCACTTGATTACACATATTACAGTTTGTTATGATGATTGGTTCTTTTACATGGTAGCATGAGTTATTAATGAGCAAACATAGTTCTTTCGTATTAACTGTCCTGCCATGTTATGTCGAAGAGATTATCATTTGCAATTATATCTTGCAACATAAATAAGAGACAGTTCTTTTGTTGCTTGATGCTCGGGACAGGACAACAGTGTTATATTTTCTTGTGAAAAAATAATATTTTACCTATTTGTTTTTCACTTAGCAGAGATTCGTGAAGGCTGCGAGGTGGTTACAATATCATATGAGGAAGCTAAGAAAAAGTCAAAGATAATTGTAAGCTCCATAGAAGCTGAAAACTGACATGAAATTCACATATGTTGCTACCTGCCATAATTATGAGAATCAAAAGAGAAGATGTACAACTGCTATTTTAGACATAATGGTCAGGTAGGTTTCTGGTTTTTCAAAAGGAACAGGTAAAATATCCAAGAAGTTGAATTCTTCTCTACTCAAATGGATTTAAATGATTTTGGTGAAATCTGCTTCCTGTGTAACATGTGCAGCAATTCCTCTCTCCGTGTGGCATATATTAAATGCTGAGTTTAATTGATTTTCAGTACAGCGGGCAAAGGATGAACCACACCACATTAATTGTTCTAGAATTGCCATTCGTCTAATTGCTCTTTGTGATGCAACGCACCATGGAAAAGAAACGACGACACATACAATGCTCAAGAATCCTTTCAACTGGCATTCTGTTGCTGGTATCAAGCGGTGATCCTACTGCTACTATTCCCCAACTGAGTTCTTTATAATTCAAAATGGTGATGATATGTAGAAACTAAAGAATATAGAAATGCATTCTCTTGCAAACAATTGGTGACGAGCATTCAGTAAACTAATGAGTCCAAAGTGCAAGAGAAGCCAAGTGTAATCCACTATGTTACTTAGTTTGCTCTTTGCTGTTGTGAATTTTTTTTACTGCATATAAAAGTTGAACAAGCAAGAAGAATATACCAGCTTTCTGGATAAGAAGTGGGCATTGACTGAGGCAACAAACTTTATAAGGAATTTGGAGAATCTATCTGAAATGTAGTCTCTATATTTCAACCTGTCCAGCATTCATTATTTTGGTAAAACTCAAGTTTGTGCAGAGATTCCACAATGATGGTATACACCAACTACTTATGTTACTTTAACCAAGTTTTTTTTTTTTTATTGTGTATGTGTAATCTTAATTCTTAGGGATTATCCACAAACTTTACTAAGAGGTAAGAAGGCATATCTATTGTAGAGTTCAATAATCGAATATGGCTTCCACTAATGTTTGGCCCGTGATTACACGGGCAACACCTTCTAGTAGTAGTATATATTGGCAAACTGATCAAAAGAAAAATAAGTGCAAAGGTAAATACAAGATAATGTGATATCTTTGTATTTTTGGGTGGTAAAATCCATACTTTTGGAGGAAAGAGACATTAGAAGATTTCATCATTATAAAGCCTAGCTATACGTAAGTTTTTTCAAACGAGGAAATGTATGCAGTCTTATAGATAACTAGAGATATTAAATTGTATGAGAGTAAATGGAGAACTACGATAGGGCGAGGAGAGTGCGTATATATCATTACTAAAAAAAACGGGGAAAATCGACCGATTGGTGACGGTCGTTAATCGTAAGGTCGGTAGAGCTAACATGTAATGACCCAATCGGTCATTTTAACTTTCGAAACTCCGTTCCCTAAAATAAAACTTCCCGTATGTGTTTTTAATGATTTATGACTTGCAGGGATGATTGGTTCGGGATTTGGAAGTGTTCGGGTTGAAATCGGAACACTTGGTTCCTTAAGTTAGCCTTAAAAGGCCAAGTTTGATTTCGGTCAACATTTTGAGAAAACGATCCCAGAATCGGGATTTGACGGTTCCAATAGGTTCGTATGATGATTTCAGACCTGGGCGTATGTTCGAATCGGGTTTTGGATAACCCGGAAACGTTTTGGCGCTTAATAATGAAAATCAACTATTTGAAGGTTTAAAGTTCTTTAAATTTGGTTTGGAGTAGGTTTTTGAGTAATTGAAGTCCGTTTGAAATTTCGACTTTGGGAATAGTTCCGTATAGTGATTTAAGACTTGCACGCAAAAATTCGTGTCATTCCAAGTATTTTAAGTATGTTTCGGCGCATTGAAAGTAAATTGAAAAACTTGAAGTTCTTAAGTTTGAATCAATTTGGTTTGGGGTATGATTCATAGATTTGATGTTCTTTTACACGTTCCGTGAGTTCGAGCGAGTTCGTTTTACGATTTCAAACTTATTGGTATGTTCGGGCGGGGGTACCGGGGACCCTCCGAGTGTCAATATTTCGGACGAGGCTCGGACCAAGTTGGAAATTGGGAGCCAGAACTGAAGCTCCCAGCTACTGTCAGAATCGCACTTGCGCTTGGGCAGCCGCAGGTACGACATTCGCAGGTGCGGCAGAAGCTCGCAGGAGCGACACTCGCAGATGCGAGATTTATTAACAGAAACGAAGAGGGAAGGGGAGGCCTGCCATCGCAGGTGCGGAATCTCGAGCACACCTGCGAACGCGCAGGTGCGAGAAGAAGAGCGCAGATGCGGAGCTGGGCAGTCAAGTAAGCTCGCACCTGAGAGGCTTTTCCGCAGGTGCGAAATCCCTGCTTGGCAGAATGTGTTAAAATCGGGGCTCAGACATTTTGAGCTCATTTTTCCTCCATTTCGGGGCGATTTAGAGCTTTTGAGAGGGGGATTTTAACTAGCAATTGGAATGTAAGTTAATTCCACACCCCTTGAGTTAAATATATAGATTATAGGTAGATTATAACTAGTAAATCTTAGAAATCAAAGATTTAGATGAAAAACCTAGATTTTATAAAAACGAGATTTTAACCACGAAAATGGTTATGAAATTAGATAGAAATTATATATTTGATTTCTTGAGATTATGGGTAACGTTTTCATCGAAAATATTTCGGAATCCGGGGGTAAATTTTAGGAATTTTACTGTTTTAGTTAGAGTAATTTAATTAATAGCCTAAATTCAAATTATTGAACATGTATTAATTATTTTGTATAATATTTAGATAGCTTCGGAATTTTCGACACCGAATTGTGAACTTAACGCGACGTGGTAATCGAAAAGTGGACTTTGAGACAAGGTAAGTCTCTTGTCTAATATTGTGAGGGAAAAATTACCCCATAAGTAATTAAACTAATAATTATTGCTAATTGTGGGGGCTACGTACGCACGAGGTGACGAGAGTCCGTACGTAGCAACTATTAATGCTAAAGTTCGGGTAGTTTAGGACTCAAAGCATGAATTACTTGTGTAAATTATATCCGTTATTTAATTAAATTATTTGGTATATATTGTGAATTATTAGGAAAAAATATTAAAAGATAAAAATCTCATATGCTTAATTTTCTGTTTAAATTAATTAATTATTAAAAGAAATTGTTCATCCTCTCGAATTGATCTTTTAATGAATATACTCTCCTTCCGGAGGTACATAAGAAAATGTCCTCCTTTCTTGTGGAGCGGGTCGAACGCCTCGGTATGATAGATGCATCTATGGATCGTGTCGCACGTCCCTGTACACGACACTCTAGATCGGGCCGTACGACCTCGGCAGAAATCGTGCCTAATAATAATAATAATTACTCGATACTTTGCTATTTTAATTGCAGCTTGTGAATTTAATTAATAGATGGAGAATTATTGCATTTGAAGAAATTTAATTGATAAATTAGAAATTATTGAAATTGAAAGAATTAATTATCTCTGCTTGTTAAGGAAATTATTGTTGTTCCTATAAATGAGGCTAATTGATAAATTAAAAATTTATTGGGATTGAAGGAATTAAATTATTTCTGCTGGTTAAAGAAAATCATTGTAAATTTTATAAATCATGTTGATCTAGATATTGCTATCTTTATTTCATTTATTATTATTGACTCTTAGTGAGTGTCAAAGTCGGCCATCTCGTCTCTACCTCTTCGAGATTAGGCTTGATACTTATTAGGTACACGTTGTTACACCTCTTTTTTCCCGTAACCCTTATTACGAGGTTGAGTTAGAAGAGTGTTTCCAATTGAAGTGACACTTTGAAAAGGGATTATTTATTATTTAGAGTCGCCACTTAGAATTGAGTTTTGGTGTTCCAAATTACCTTTCATTGAATCCCTTATCAAAAGAAAGATTTGACTCCTAATTTATGGTCTACGAAAATAGAAGACTGAGTAAGGAATTCTGTTGATCGAGGGGAAGGTGTAAGGCACCCCTCCAGTCGCGTGGTTCTAGCACGATCGCTTTATTGACTAATGTAAGGCTTAAATCAATTTCTATCTATTCTTGTATTTTATTGATTATGGATTATTTATTACCGCCTAATTAATTATTATATTTTTATTAATTGTGTTCACCAAGATGCGGGATGCACACAAGGTACTTCTTTGAAATAGAATGTTAAACCAAGGTACGGAATGTACACATGGTCTAATATTTAAAGTACAGCTAAAAATTTTCTAGCGTTTTAGAATATTTCAAATATTTACTTTTATAGATCTAAGATATTTATTTAATTATTTATTTATTTTACTCTTTCCTTTTTCTTTTGCGACGAGTCTTGTATTAATTTGCGACTCGCCTCACTCCCTCACACAATTGTTATTTTTACTCTTTCTTTCTTTAATTTACTAGACAAATCCCCTTCATATCAGATGACCAATATAAACAGACAAACAATTATGTATTCGAGACAATCATGAACTCAAACAATTAATAACAAGAAAGAAAGACATAAGAACGACTAAACATAATACTGCCCAAGCCGAATTTCTCAGTGTCCATTTCACAAAGTTTGCACTTAATTCAATTTTAATATTTTATCTTAAATAAATAAACTCATTGACCAAATAAATCTCATGAATGAAATAAGGAACAAACAATATAATATTCCTTTAAAATCCTTAACCAAATGAAACAATCAAGTGATTTAACATAAGAAAACAACAAACAGCATTCAACTAAAAATAGTAAAGAAAGGTGAAAATAATGGACCTTTAATAACGTAAAAACTTTCTGACTTTATAAACAAAATGCTCCACACGAATTGTTTGCGTAAAACACAACAAGATTTGAATCAAACTGATAAACCGCATCGGCGACCTCGAAACCGATCGAACTCAACCAACTGAACCTTGGACAAACATCATGGTGTTTCAGTGATTTTGGGATGAGCTTTATGGACATTTTGAGCTGGTTTTAGGTGAGTTTAATGGTGAAAACTGGGGTGGTAAATATGAAGATTGGCAGCTCTTCAATGGCTGCGTTTTCATGGGATTTGGGGATGTTTTAAAAAGGCGAAAGAACTGATTTTGACGTGAGAAATAAAGATGTTTTCATGGCTGAAATTTCTTAACTATTGCTATGGAAAGCTTCAAGCACAGAAGCACACTTTTTCGTTTTCTCTGCCTCCGTTTTCTCTCCTTGTTTTTACGTTTTTTTTTGTTCTTTCTTTTGTGTTTATATATAAATGGAAGGAGATCATGCATTCATAGATATGGGTGTTGATGAGATCATGTGCATGTGATGTTGTGTGTGGGGTGAGAGACGGGAAAGTTAGGGAGTGTGGGGGGGAGAAACGTGAGGCTGGTGGGGAGTTTTTATGAGGGGAGACGTGAAGAAGAGGGGAAGTGAAGGGGTTAGGAAATAAGCAGACCGTGGGATTAGATTAGGCTAAAAATAGAGATAATGGGATTGGGATAGTTATTAGCAAATATCATATTTTGAGATAAAAATTTGTTAACAAACTTTATCTTTGTGACGTTAACTTCATTTTGCTTATTTTTATTTTTATTTTAAAAGATAAATTAAGATAAGAATATTAACCAACATGTCTTACAATATAGGAAAACTAAATATTTACATGTACTTTAAATGATACTAAGAAAGATTCTATAGCTTACTTATTAAAATTCTAATTAAAAGAAACCATATATATATATATATATATATATATATATATATATATATATATATATATATATATATATATATATATATATTTGAACTATTTTTAGAGATAAAATTTATACTCTAAGAATGTGACTATTTTTGTAGTTTTTTTTTTTTTAAAACAAAACCTTTTAAGAGTAAGATAAAAGTTTAAAATATTAAGATTAAACCTAAAAATAATATTTACACTAAAATAATATATAATTTGGATGTGGTCAAAAATTAGTTGTTCACAGCATGCCCCTCTTTGCTTGGAAACATAAAGAGTTTTCATATAAAGAAAATGAACAATGTGACTGATTTTTGACCTCACTATTATTTAAAAAGGATAAGAAGATAAAAGAAAAAGGTGCGACCGTGCCTTGGTTATAGGTAGCCTACATATGATGGGTTATAAGGGAATCAGGTTACGTGTAGTTCAAGTGAAAAATGATTGATAGAGTATGCTTAGATGGAGAGTCGAGCGAAGTTCCGTCGAGGTTCCGATCCGCGGTTCCTACTATTACATCAAAATAAAAAGAAAATTACATACTCTTGAAATACTACATGACATCTCGAGTCTTGTCTTGATTCTTGATTTGTTTCTCCCATTGACTTTAGATTGAAACTTGATGCTCTCGATGCAGCAGACTATGAAATATTCTCGCAGGCTTGTTTCTTGATCAGATGATAGAAAAATGGATCTTAAGATCCTATGTCTCTGCATGCCTATGTGAAAGCTGGTTTGGCTGGTATTTGAGATCAAGCGTTCCACTTTCTCTGGCGAGAGCTGGAATCTTATTCTTGCACATCCAATCCATACTTTGCATAAAAACCTACCAGCCATCATAAACAAACAAAACAAACAAATATTTTCTGCCCCAGTTTGCACTAGAAATTTTTTGTGAGTTATTGAAACACAATAAAACTATCTTTGCTATTGCAAAATGAAGAATTGAAAAGGAAATGAGATTTTATTTTTTATTTTTATTTTATAATAGGGAATGTCGTACCCTATGTTAACAAGATGGAAGGCAATCAGGGGATGTGTTACCCTTTGTTGGCAATAAGATGAGGCTCATGGCACTCTGAGATGCTACTAGGGAATGTCGTACCCTACGTTGGCAAAAAGTAATGCAGCCAGGGGATGTAGTACCCTGTGTTGGCAATAAGATGAGGCCCGTGGCACTCTGAGATACTACTAGGGAATGTCGTACCCTATGTTGGCAACAAAAAATGCAACCAGGGGATGTAGTACCCTATGTTAGCGATAAGGTGAGGCTCTTGGCACTCTAGGATGCTATTAGGGAATGTCGTACCCTATGTTTGCAATAAGAAATTCACCCAGGGGATGTAGTACCCTGTGTTGGCAATAAGATGAGGCTCGAGGCACTCTGGGGTGCTACTAGGGAATGTCGTACCCTATGTTTCCAATAAGAAATGCAACCAGGGGATGTAGTACCCTATGTTGGCAATAAGGTGAGGCTCTTGGCACTATGGGATACTACTAGGGAATGTCGTACCCTATGTTGACAGAAAGTAATGCAACTAGGGGATGTAGTACCCTGTGTTGGCAATAAGATGAGGCTCGTGGTACTCTGGGATGCTACTAGGGAATGTCGTACCCTATGTTTGCAACAAGAAACGCCACCAGAGAATGTAGTACCATGTGTTGGCAATAAGATGAGGCTCATGGCACTCTAGGAAGCTACTAGGGAATGTCGTACCCTATGTTTGCAACAAGAAATGCAACCAGGGGATGTAGTACCCTGTGTTAGCAATAAGGTGAGGCTCTTGGCACTTTGGGATACTACTAGGGAATGTCGTACCCTATGTTTGCAACAAAAAATGCAATCGGGGGATATAATACCCAATTTTGGCAAAGAGTAATGCAACCAGGGGATGTAGTACCATGTGTTGAAGATAGTGTATTGATTCCCTATAATGAAAATAGAAATAAAATGATTACATGTATATTGGAAGAAAATCAAGGATTTGAGGACTTCACTTGGTGGTGTTCGTCTTTTCACGAATTGTTTCCTAAAATTGTTATGTTCCTGTTCTGAACAAAGAAAGATTCATTAGTTTTAAAATGGTGGTCAGTTTGTGGCCTTGATTTCTTAGGCGACTTGACCTTGCATCCATTACACTTGTTAGAAAAACTGACTCCGTCGATGATTGTACAAATTGCCGGGAGATTCTGTCTTTTCTTTCTGGAGATCTTCTTTCTCAACATCAAAACCTAACCATTTTGCGCCTATCATCATTTGTGTTCATGGTGCAAACAAACTTTCTCCCAAAATAACTTTTAACTAAGTAACTTTTGTTGACCCTTGAAACATTGTTCAATCCTTCAAGATTTTTGTTCGTCAGGAAAAATCACAGATGGCTTTATGCCTTTGCCCATACGGTTTATGCCCAGCAATCTTTGCTTTATATAACGGGAAAACTGTAACCAGTTTTGCGGCCTTTTCTTTGCTTTGCTTTGACAAAATTAGATTGAAAGAGACTCAAAAAAGTAATGCGAAAGAAAATAAGAAGGTGAACTAATAGGTATTACAACTTAATCAAGAAGTGTCCCTTTCAGAGGAAAGAATAAGAAAGGACTTATCTGGAGGAAATATGCTGACTTCAATGAACATAACATGCACTTTGGATTGGATGCCCGATCCATTTGAACCGTCTAATTCTCGAAATCTATTGTAAACTTAACTTTGAAACCGAGTTCTTTGTCTTGACCATGCTTGTGTCGGGATGTATGAAGCCTTAAATCGATCAATGATGCCCTTTGTGGGTTTTCACCAATTGACCTCTCTCATTTGCCTTTCTCTTAACTCATTATTGCCGTATAGTGCCCGTGAAGGTTTTCACTAATAAGACTCTCTCATTTATTTTTTTCTCTCTTCAATGGCTGAGGCATTACCCGTAGTATACTGACTTAGCATTCTCGAAAGTTGATCAGAAGGTCTTAGCAGGGAAAGGTAAAAAGAACTATTCAACTGAATTACAACTTTTGGAACCATTTTGATGGAACAACCATCGAAAATAAAATAAAATCATGCCCCAGTTTCTTTGAATACTGGGAAAATGTGAATTTTTGTTTTGGTGTGACCGAACCCCAGAGTGAGGCTGCCTACGTATCCTTTCGGAATCAGGTCGAACGTAGTTCAATTAACATGAACTTGATTTGATGAAATTTTTTTTTTCTTTTTTAAAGTACATTGGTTCCAAAAGAGGGGAAAACAAAGAAATATAAACAAGGCTTCAAAGGGATAACTAGGGTTGACCAGTGTTTGGGTAGCGAGAATGATAGCCTTTCGTCATCCCAACCTGAAAATGCTAAATATAAGAATGCCCCAACAGAGCCATGTCATACATAGTATCTCTTGACCGCATCTGCGTTGACGGATATATCAGTCACCTTTCCTTCTATATCTGCCAAGTGTAGAGCTCCTTTTGACAATACTTTCTTGACGAGGTAAGGACCTTGCCAATTTGGGGCGAACTTTCCGTTTGCTTCTTCTTGGTGCGGAAAGATACGTTTTAAAATAAGTTGTCCTACCTCGAATTGTCTTGGGCGCACTTTTCTATTGTAAGCGCGTGCCATTCTTTGTTGGTATAACTGACCAAAACAAACTACCGCCAAACGCTTTTTATCAATCAAATTCAACTGTTCCAATCGGGACTTCACCCATTCAGTGTCCTCAATCCCGGCTTCAACAATGATTCGGAGAGAGGGAATCTCAATTTCAGCAGGTATGACCGCTTCAGTTCCATAAACCAATAAGTAGGGCGTTGCGCCAACTGATGTACGGACAGTTGTCCGGTATCCCAAAAGAGTAAAAGGCAGTTTCTCGTTCCATTGTCTAGACCCTTGGATTATCTTCCTAAGAATCTTCTTGATGTTCTTATTCGCAGCTTCAACAGCTCCATTAGCTTTGGGACGGTAAGGAGTAGAATTGCGATGCTCAATTTTAAATTGTTCACATACCTCTTTCATCAGATGACTATTCAAATTAGCAGCATTATCTGTAATAATGGTTTTTGGAATACCGAAACGACAGATGATGTTGGAGTGAACAAAGTCTACTACTGCTTTCTTGGTAACTGCTTTCAATGTAATAGCTTCCACCCATTTGGTGAAGTAATCAATTGCAACCAAGATGAATCTGTGCCCATTTGAAGCTTTTGGCTCGATTGGGCCAATGACGTCCATTCCCCAAGCAACAAAAGGCCAAGGAGCCGACATAGGATACAACTCTGAAGGTGGCGAGTGGATCTGACACTGGTGGCACTTGCAAACAAAACGAAAGCAATCTCGTTCCATAGTAAGCCAATAATATCCTGCTCGAAGGATTTTCTTTGCTAGAACATATCCATTCGTGTGCGGACCACAAACTCCCGAATGCACCTCATTCATAATCATTTCAGCTTCTTTGGCATCCACACATCTCAACAAATTCAAATCCAGAGTTCTTTTGTATAAGATTTCCCCACTCAAAAAGAAACCATTAGAGAGTCTCCTAATAGTTCTCTTTTGATCCTTGTTAGCATGTTTCGGATATTCTCTTGTTTTTAGAAACTGTTTAATATCACGATACCATGGTTCACCATCTGGTTCTACTTCAATTGTATTGCAATAACTATGTTGATACCGAATTTGAATTTCTAATGGGTCAATGTGAGTATAACCCGGATATGGAAGCATTGAGGCTAGGCTGGCCAAGGCATCAGCTAATTCATTGTGAAACCTAGGAATGTACCTGAATTCGATGGACTTGAACCTTTTGCTAAGATCCTCCACACATTGTCTATATAGAATGAGCTTGATGTCTCGAGTCTCCCAATCACCTTGAGCCTGTCGAATAAGCAAATCTGAATCTCCCATCACCAACAGTTCATGCACATTTAGATTTATTGCCATGTTCAGACCCATGATACAAGCTTCATATTTTGATGTGTTGTTTGTACAGAAAAAATGAAGTCGCGCCGTAGCAGGGTAATGTTGCCCAGTAGGTGATACCAGAATTGTCCTAATCCCTACGCCTTTGATGTTGACAGCCCCATCAAAGTATAGTTTCCAAATTTGACTGTCATCTTGGACTACTTCTTCAACTAAATTAACCTCTTCATATGGGAAATATGTGTTCAAAGATTCATACTCATCATCAACCGGGTTTTCTTCCAGATGACCAGCCAAAGCTTGTGCCTTCATGGCAGTGCGAGTGACATAAATAATATCAAACTCTGTGAGCAAGATTTGCCACTTTTGCCAATTTGCTTGTTGGCATCGGCTTCTGAAAGATGTACTTCAGGGGATCCATTCGGGATATGAGGTAAGTTGTATAGGCCAAAAGATAATGCCTAAGCTTCTGGGCGACCCAGGTTAAGGCGCAACATGTCCTTTCCAAAAGAGTGTATTTGGCCTCATAAGTGGTGAACGTTTTGCTCAAATAATATATTGCTTGTTCCCTTTTGCCTGTGGCATCATGTTGACCCAGAACACAACCAAAGGAACTATCCATTATTGACAGATATAAAAACAGAGGCCTATCAGGTTCCGGCGGGACCAAAATAGGGGATTTGACAAATATTCCTTGATCTTATCAAAAGCTTCTTGGCACTCATCTGTCCACTTGATAGCGGCGTTCTTTTTCAACAACTTAAAAATAAGCTCACATGTGGTTGTAAGCTGCGAGATGAACCTGCTAATGTAATTCAACCTCCCGAGTAAACTCATGACTTCTGTTTTGTTCTTCGGGGGAGGCATCTCTCGAATGGTCTTTATCTTGGAGGGATCTAAATCAATGCCTCTTCGACTAACTATAAAACCCAAAAGCTTCCTAGAAGGAACTCCAAATGCACATTTGGCTGGATTTAGTTTGATATTGTACCTTCGTAGCCTTTCAAAGAACTTTTTCAAGTCTTGCACATGGTAAGCTTGTGTTCTCGACTTAATGATCACATTATCAACGTACACTTCAATCTCTTTATGCATCATGTCATGGAATATGGTAGTCATGGCTCTCATGTAAGTTGCCCCTGCATTCTTCAAACCGAATGGCATGACCCTATAACAATATTGTTCCCCATGGAGTTGTGAAGGCATTCTTTTCTGCATCTTCTTTATCCATAAAAATTTGGTGATATCCGGCATAACAATCCACAAAAGATTGGATTTCATGTTTAGCACAATTATCAACAAGGATATGAATGTTGGGTAAGGGAAAGTTGTCATTTGGACTTGCTTTGTTTAAATCCCTATAGTCAACACAAACTCTGATTTTCCCATCCTTCTTTGGCACTGGCATAACATTTGCTAACCATGTAGTGTATCATACGACCCTGATCACATTTGCACTTAGTTGCTTCGTGATTTCTTCTTTAATCTTATCACACATGTCTGTCTTAAACTTCCTTTATTTTTGTTGGATTAGTGGAAAATTAGGATGTGTGGGAAGCTTATGGACCACTAGATCGGCACTCAAACCCGGCATGTCATCATACGACCAAGCAAATACATCTCTGTACTCGAACAAAACTTGAATTATGGCATCTCTCGTCTTTTGTTCAGTATGAATGCTTATTTTTGTTTCTCTGGTTTCTTCAGGACTTCCCAGGTTAATTACCTCAGTTTCATTTAAGTTAGGCTTAGGCTTATTCTCAAATTGATACAATTCCCTTTTTATTTCTCTAAAAGCCTCATCTTCGTCATACTCAACTTCTTGATTCATTATTTTGAGATTAGACAGCTTTTTACGATTTGGGCATAATTCCGCGTGCATGTCATGTTTTTAAAGCCAGCATTATCGAAACTGAAAATGATAAGAAATTAACAAAAATTAGGGAAATAAAAAGATAGAATTTTACTACGAAAATGGAACTTCATTTCATTGAATTTGAAAGGATAGAAGGGTTAACATCACAGCAAAGCAATTAAACTAAAATATCTGGATTATAACCCTTAAAATAATCCAAATACAGAAAAAACAACAAAACAGGCTACCAAGATTCCTTCATGATGGGAAGAGGAGTCGCTTCCCAGTTTTTGAGTGAGGTATCTGGACCAATCAGTTGAACACTTGCACGGCTAGGGCCCTCCCCAACTTGAACCATATTGATCTCATAGAACATCTCCTTGAGACCCTGGCAAACTCCGTCAATGTCATCCTGAGTAGAAGGATTTTGGACTTCTTCAAATTGTGGCTTGACAAAAGAGTAGGCAATGTGAGGGATTGGTTTGGACAGATTCCAACCATTCTTTTTGCGGGCCTTGGCTCTGTCTATATCAGCTGATGTCGGTTTAAAGCCCAAGCCAAAGGTATTTTTCTTCGAAAATGGAGCAATGTGGTTCACAATTCCTTGCAGAGAGGATCCCAATCCTTTTCCTGGTTCATAGCCGTTCCTCAACATCAGCGAAGCAACCATCATAGATGTGGCTGAAAGACGGGGATGCAGAATTGGTTTTCCTTCTTCCACTTGGTCCACCTCAATCACCTCAAATGCTTAATATATGATGGATTCACATCCTTCCTTGGCTTCGATATATGGAATGGACGGGTCTTTATAGATGGATGAGTCGTCCTCCCCATGAACAATAATTTCTTGCCTGTCACACTCGAATTTGACCATTTGATATAGGGTGGATGGTACAGCTCTAGCCATATGGATCCACGGCCTTCCCAAAAGAAAATTATAGGAAGTTTCCATATCTAACACTTGAAAGACAATGTTAAAATCAACCGGGCCGATTGTCATGGTGAGTTCGATTTCCCCAATAGTGTCTCTTTTTGAACCATCAAAAGCTCTAATGCTGACATTACTGGTTCGAATTCTATTAGTGTCAATGTTCAGCTGTTGTAAAGTAGAAAGAGGACACACATCTACACTTGAGCCTCCGTCAATCATGACTCCTTTTACGTAGTGCCCTTCACATTTGACCATAAGATGCAAAGCTCTATTGTAGCTAGCCCCTTCCTTAGGCAAATCATCATCGCTGAAAGTAATTCTATTTACTTCAAAGAGTCTTTCAGCCATTTTTTCTAGCTAATTCACCGTTGTCTTTTCTGAGACATATGCCTCGTTCAGAGTTTTGATCAACACACGACGATGCTCTTCTGAATGCAAAAGCAGAGAAAACAAAGATATCTGAGCAGGAGTTTTCCTTAGTTGGTCAATAATTGAGTAGTCTTGCATTTTCATCTTCTTAAGAAATTCATCCGCTTCTTTTTCTGCTACGGGTTCTTTCACTGGCAAGTGACTTTCCTTGGCTTGCTTAGCTTTTCTCAATTCCTCTGGTGAATAACACCTTCCAGAGCGGGTCAAGCCCCCCATTTCACCTGGTTCTTCAACTATCTCTTTTCCTTTGTATGTCATGACAGTCTTGTTATAATTCCAGGGAATAGCTTTTGTGTTTGTCACTAAGAGTTGGGCAATAGGTCGGATCACGACTGGCTCCGTTATATTCCTCAAACCATTATTCGGAATGATCTTTTGAATGCCCCCGGGGATGTAAAGTTTTGGCCCACCCAATTGAACCTCAACCTTTTTTGTGCTTCCAGGAACATAGAGAATTGTTTTTTCAGAACATGCCAAGTTCAAACTAGAACTCGCACCTTTCACAATCAACGGTGCCAATTGCGGCGGGCTCACTATCACTTTTGGTTCTGGCCCTATGGTTCTAACAACCATCTTTGTTTTGCCAGACCGCTTATAATCCCGATCATCACAAATCATCCCAATAAAATATGTATTATCATGAGTTGGGAGCGGATTATTTGTGATATTAGGAGTATCCTCATTGTTTGTTACCATAATTGCCTTTGCTTCAATCAAATTTTCAATGGCTTTCTTTAATGTCCAATAATTTTCGGTACTATGCCCTTGGGTGTTAGAGTGATACTCACATCTTGCATTTGAGTCAAAACCTTTTGAATTTGGATTCACATAACGCGGCATAATAGGTTCAATCAACTTCAACTGCATCAACTTTCGAAATAGGCTTGTATACGATTCTCCAATTGGGGTGAACTCTTTCTTTGGCTCCTGTTCTATCACATATTTTTGTCAGGGACGAGGATTATATGGTGCCTGAAAATTTGGCCGGAGTTGACGCGAGCCTTGTGGAATCGGTGCCCGCCATTGTTGGTGATTGGGAGGCCTAGCATAAGCCTGAGCATTAAACACTGTGTATTGTTGCAGGGGAACTGAGTATCGGGGACCTTGAGGCGGATAATAATGTTGAGGAGAATTGGATTGTCCTTGTTGGAATTGCACGTAAGAAGGAGCTATTCCTCTTTGAACTCCCCCAAACCCAGATGCCATCAGGGATCCTTCCTCCTTCTTTTTTCGATTTCCGAAACTGCCTGACCCGCTTTGCATTGCTTGTGTGGTCGCCTTAAGGGCTGCCTGACTCACAATTTTGCCTGACTTCATGCCATTCTCAACTATTTCACCAATCTTACCAATGGCGGCCAATATGTAATGGATGTAATCAGGATCCTGAGCTTGGAGAAAATAGTCAATCATTTCTGCCTCTTTCATTGGTGGTTTGACCCTAGCAGCCTGCTCTCTCCACTTGATTGCATATTCTCTGAAGCTTTCTGTTGGTTTCTTCTTTATGTTGACGAAAGAGGAGCGGTCTGGCACTATATCAATGTTGTACTGAAACTGTTGGACAAAATCTTGAGCCATGTCATTCCAAACGTGCCAGTGAGAGATGTCTTGATCTATGAACCACTCTGAAGCAATTCCTGTCAAACTTTTCCCAAAATAAGCCATGAGCAATTCTTCTTTGCCTCCTGCTCCCCTTAATTGGTTACAATACCTCTTCAAATGGGCAACGGGATCACCATGCCCCTCATACTTATCAAACTTGGGGGTCTTGAAGCCGGGTGGCAAATGAACATGGGGAAACATGCATAGATCGTTAAAAGAAACACTCTTGTGGCCCCCCAAACCCTGTATGTTTCTCATGGTTTGTTCCAAGCTCTTCATTTTTCTGGTCATTTCCTCTTGTTCCATATTCTTTTTGGGCTTTTCGATCTCAATTGGGAACACGTTATGAGGAGTATACTTGTATAAATATGGAACCTTTAAAGTTAGTTCTGGAGAGTAATGTTGGGCATCATGAGCATCTAGTTGTGGATCATTATTGGACTTTTGAGCAAGAGCCGGTTGAGGGACAGTGAAAGTATGGACAATGGGTATAGTAGGTGAGTCATTTCTGAGGGGTGCGATTGGAGGACGTGGAATGGAGGTACTGGGGATAGTGGGAAGGTTAATGCTCAGACTGAATCCAGGTTGGTACAATGGATTACTTGTTATAGAGATAGGCACTTGAGTGGCAACTGACACATTATGAAGATTATCCGAGGGCCCTATGGGTAGTGAGGGCGGTGCTTGTCCATTCACCCAGGCTTGGTACATCTCTGCCAATTGTTGCTTCAACACTCTTACTTCTTCAACCAGTCCTGAACCTTGTTCAACCAATTATTCATGGACATCATCATTATCTGACTCATTCTCACTGTTGTTTGCCATTCTACTTTTTCCTTTTGATCTCGTGTTGTAAGGGTGAGTCACCAGTTTAAACCACAAACCAACCACCTCTGTTTTACTTTATCTTTAAAAATGACAAACAACAAACGTGTTAGAGTTAGGCATTTTGCAGATATTAATCACACATTATATGTCATGCACCTAATGCCATTTTCATTTCTAAAATGATCTTGGAAGGCTTTATGCTTCATCCCGGCTTATTGATTTATTTCCTCTTGAATTTAACGCTCTTTTTTTATTTATTTATTTTATTTCTTTTAAGATCAATTATGGCTATGATCGAATCCGATGAGGATTGCTTACGTATCATAACGCCGCATGAATCAGACCATTATGTAGTTCAGGGGAGAAATAATAACAATTTTGATTTTTAGATTTTTTTTTAATAAAAAAATAATAATAAAATAAAATAGAACATACTAAAATATTTTTCATTCATTTTCAACCATTTTTATTTTTTTTATATACAATGAGATAAAAGGAAATATATAGAAACTGACTCTACTGACTCTAAAGACATGAACTTGACTGGAATAAAATAAATATTGATAAGAATAACAGACTCCAAATATAAAATTAAAATGCGATAAACGAAAATGAAACTAAAAGCTAATTGATTGCACTAAAACTTTAGTCTTCAATGGTCTTCTTGCTTAAATTGATATCATCAATGATTTGAATCTCTTGGCCTCCATTCTCCCCCCCAAAGTCTCGTACAAATTTTGAAACACTACTGGCAACTGTGGGACTAGAGCATGTGCCTGTTGACCAACTTTCTCATTGTTTAGATGGCGATGATCATCATGAATATATGCTGCTTTTTCTGCCAATCGAAGTACTTGCTCTCTAGCTTGCCCCATATTCACGTGATAGTTCTGCAACCACATCTGGGTAGTGTTGAGGGCGTGCCCCATCTGAGCCTCCCGTCCCTCATATTCTTCAATGCGACGGTTTAACACACCTCTCTCAATCATCCACTGACGCCGCTCTGCCTTGAAATTTGTATGTTGATGACCCTTCTTCTGCCTTTTTATTTCTTCTAATTGTGCATGAAGCTGACCCTTTGAGCGTATCCAGTAGGCCCTTTCTCTTTCAAACTGCTCTTTCTGCTGATCAAACTCCAATTGTTGTTGGTTCGCATCTTCTTCAATGATACTCAAGTCTTCTTGCAGCTTATGTATTTCAGCATTTTTGTTTGCCTCAACTCTTCTAACTAAACCAATTGTGTTTGCCAATTCTTCTTCTAAGCGGGCTGCCTCATTTTTAGCATGTTTTAGATCTTTATCCATGACCCGTAAGGCAAGTTGATAATCTTTCTCAATATTTAAACGAATCTGAGCGACTCCGGCTTGCTGCTGGGCTTGTTGTTTGGTTATGGTCATCTGAGCATGCTCCAATTCCTCTTTCAGCCTTTCTATAGTTCTTTGATCATTTGTCCTCCTGTTCGACCCCTCAGGCCTATCTCCAAATGACGAAGGATCATTAAAACAGGTAATATATTCAGGGATCACCTCTCCACGATCTCGGTCTTCTACCATCTCATTCAACTCCGAGACTTTACTTGCATACCAAATTTTTATAATTTCTTCTTCGTCTTGAGGTTGATCTTTACCAAAATCATAACAGAACTTGCTCATATCTCGTGTTGGTGGCACCTCTTGTAGTCGTGTAAACTGGCGCATTACTCGAAGTGGAGCATAGGGTTGAACACCATCCAATCCTATGAGTACCAAATAAGAATGGTATGCAGACTCACAGATGACCTCTTTAGAGAAAAACCAATCATAATTCCAAGTGATCCGTTTGGCGTACGGAGTAAGAAGTAGTACTTTCCAGGCATCTATCCCTTCTGGTAAGTCACATTCGTCAATTCTTTTCTGGTGATCATAAGTATGATTGGGCCATAGCTCCCTAAAATCAGTGATCGTATGATGACGATAAAAATGCTCCAAAAACCATATCTGTAACAAAATGTTGCAACCATCAAAGTTTCGTGCGCCCAATTTACATCTAGTTAAAGCACGAAAAATGCAAGAAAGAATCATTGGGACCAAAGTATAATCATCCCCTTCTGAAGTCAGAGCCTCAACTACACCTGCCAAGCGGAGGTCAATGCGTCCTTCCCTTTTCGAGAAAACTACGCGCCCAAAAAAGCAACCATAAATACAAACCTTCTGTGAACCTTCCATGTTTCCTTATTTTCCTTTGATTTCAATTTTCCCACATTCCTTTCAAAACTGCATTCTAGGCCATACAAGTGAAACTGAAATCCCAACTTAACCCACTTGCCTCCTAAACCTTCATATTGTCCGTAATTTATGTTCAGGAGCTTCAGAAACTTACCCTCATTAACATTTTTTGGTATTACGGGCCTTTGACGGCGAAGATTGCGGCCCCACCCCTGAAAATGGGCGATTTCCTCCAAGGTCGGAGTCATTTCACAGTCGGTAAAACGGAATACATTATTTTGAGGATCCCAGTGTGGAATTAAAGCTTCGATCATATCCCTCCTGGGCTTGATCGTCATCATGTGAACCAAATGTCCCAAGTACTTCTTTATTTGGTTTCGCTCATATTCCTTAAAGTCTCTCCACCAATCCCACAACAACTGTGGTATCTGATCGACAATCAGAAATCCGGTATCCCTTCTTATCTGGGCTTCTTTTCAGATTTACCTCTTTTCCCACTCATGGTGTACCTGTTTACCCAGACACGAGGTTAGACTTTAATCAAATATATTATTGACACAAAAAATCCGATTTCTTGGGTTTTGACTCTATAAAAATAAAAAATAAAAGCCAAACTGTGGGACTAAAAAAAAATTAATTACATTAGTAAAATAATCATGAAATTAAAAAATAAAAGGCTCAAAATGACTATTTTTTCGTAAAAATAAGTGAACAGAAAAAAACTGGCCTCTTTTGTTAAAACAACCATTTCGCATTTCTAAGGAAGTTTTCAAGGCTATTTCGACAAAAGGACCGGACGCAAGGACAAAACTAGTCAAAAGAGATAAAACTGACAAAATGACTATATTATTATTATTATTTGAAAAAAAAACAATAATAGTCCATAGACACTTTGTTTTGATTTGGGGTTGAACCTAATGAAGGTTGCCTACGTATCTCACATCCGGTGAGAATCAAACCCGCGTAGTTCGATTTAAATAAATAAATAAAAAAAGTCATTTTGAAAATTATGATTTTACACATTAGAACCCTTCAAAAATTTATTTATTTATTTATTTTTAAAAAATGGGTTTTTTATGAAAATTTTGAGGAAATTTTCTCTTTCTCTCTTCCCTGTTCAATCAATCTATCCTAAAGCCGGTCAATATTTCAGTAAAGCCTACCAAATAATGTTATATGTAGCATAGAAAAATGAACATGTTAGTCTAAAAAATTGGTACATGTCCTATATGGGCCCGACCCCTGTGCCGAGTCCCGCTAAGTCCAATGCACATGATGCAAATAAAGCGTAGCCTACTAGGGATATTCATTGCTGGTGGCTTGTTCTTCTAAGTTTTCAAATCCTAAAGGAGATGGTATCTAGACCTGGCTTACCCGAGTGGACGACCCGAGCCGAGGAGCGTCAAGCGTCACCAGTAGTAGAACAACACTGGCTAGCTAACGGCTCTCCCGCCTAAACATGTGTGACTAAATCCTTCACCAGAAGCTGGTAGGCTAACTGGCTTTATCTCAAGACAGAAATTTTGTGATGCTGGTAGGCAAACACAACATAACTACCTATCAGAAGACTTAGAGGGGTGCGAGAGAGGATACAATTTATATCACAGTTCAAATAAATGTTAAAGCGGTAATGAAATGACAAATAGCACATTAGGCTTCCAAACATAATAATATCCAAATCATGATAAAAGCCAAATAAGAATCAATATATAAAGCTCGAATTCTTATTAGTAGTTATCCCCAGCGGAGTCGCCAGAGCTGTCACACCTCTTTTCCCTCGTAACCCTTATTACGAGGTTGAGTTAGAAGAGTGTTTCCAATTGAAGTGACACTTTGAAAAGGGATTATTTATTATTTAGAGTCGCCACTTGGAATTGAGTTTTGGTGTTCCAAGTCACCTTTCATTGAATCCCTTATCAAAAGGAAGATTTGACTCCTAATTTATGGTCTACGAAAACAGAAGACTGAGTAAGGAATTCTGTTGATCGAGGGGAAAGTGTAAGGCACCCCTCGAGTCCCGTGGTTCTAGCACGGTCGCTTTATTGACTAATGTAAGGCTTAAATCAATTTCTAGCTATTCTTGTATTTTATTGATTATGGATTATTTATTACCGCCTAATTAATTATTATATTTTTATTAATTGTGTTCGCCAAGATGCGGGATGCACACAAGGTACTTCTTTGAAATAGAATGTTAAACCAAGGTACGGAATGTACACATGGTCTAATATTTAAAGTACAGCTAAAGTTTTTCTAGCGTTTTAGAATATTTCAAATATTTACTTTTATAGATCTAAGATATTTATTTAATTATTTATTTATTTATTTTACTCTTTCCTTTTTCTTTTGCGACGAGTCTTGCATTAATTCGCGACTCACCTCACTCCCTCACACAATTGTTATTTTTACTCTTTCTTTCTTTAATTTATTAGACAAATCTCCTTCATATCAGATGACCAATATAAACAGACAAACAACTATGTATTCGAGACAATCATGAACTCAAACAATTAACAACAAGAAAGAAAGACATAAGAACGATTGAACATAATATTGTCCAAGCCGAATTTCTCAGTGTCCATTTCACAAAGTTTGCACTTAATTCAATTTTAATATTTTATCTTAAACAAATAAACTCATTGACCAAATAAATCTCATGAATGAAACAAGGAACAAACAATATAATATTCCTTCAAAATCCTTAACCAAATGAAACAATCAAGTGATTTAACATAAGAAAATAACAAACAGCATTCAACTAAAAATAGTAAAGAAAGGTGAAAATAATGGACCTTTAATAACGTAAAAACTTTTATAAACAAAATGCTCCACACGAATTGTTTGCGCAAAACACAACAAGATTTGAATCAAACTGATAAACCGCATCGGCGACCTCGAAAACGATCGAACTCAACCAACTGAACCATGGACAAACATCATGGTGTTTCAGTGATTTTGGGATGAGTTTTATGGACGTTTTGAGCTGGTTTTAGGTGAGTTTAATGGTGAAAACTGGGCTGCTAAATGTGAAGATTGACAGTTCTTCAATGGCTGTGTTTTCATGGGATTTGGGGATATTTTAAAAAGGCGGAAGAACTGATTTTGACGTGAGAAATAAAGATGTTTTCATGGCTGAAATTTCTTAACTATTGCTATGGAAAGCTTCAAGCACAGAAGCACACTTTTTCATTTTCTCTGCCTCCGTTTTCTCTCCTTGTTTTTACCTTTTTTTTTTGTTCTTTCTTTTGTGTTTATATATAAATAGAAGGAGATTATGCATTCATAGATATGGGTGTTGATGAGATCGTGTGCATGTGATGTTGTATGTGGGGTGAGAGACGGGAAAGTTAGGGAGTGGGGGGGAGGGGGGAAACGTGAGGCTGGTGGGGAGTTTTTATGAGGGGAGACGTGAAGAAGAGGGGAAGTGAAGGGGTTAGGGAATAAGCAGACCGTGGGATTAAATTAGGCTAAAAATAGGGATAATGGGATTGGGATAGTTATTAGCAAATATCAGATTTTGAGATAAAAATTTGTTAACAAACTTTATCTTTGTGACGCTAACTTCATTTTGCTTATTTTTATTTTTATTTTAAAAGATAAATTAAGATAAGAAGATTAACCAACATGTCTTACAATATAGGAAAACTAAATATTTACATGTACTTTAAATGATACTAAGAAAGATTCTATAGCTTACTTATTAAAATTCTAATTAAAAGAAACCATATATATATATATATATATATATATATATATATATATATTTGAATTATTTTTAGAGATAAAATTTATACTCTAAGAATGTGACTATTTTTGTAGTTTTTTTTTTAAAAAAACAAAACCTATTAAGATAAGATAAAAGTTTAAAATATTAAGATTAAACCTAAAAAAAATATTTACACTAAAATAATATATAATTTGGATGTGGTCAAAAATTAGTTGTTCACACACGTTATTTTCGTATTCATGCTGCACTTGCTGTATATTTTATTGTGCAGGTACATATATGTCTAGCGGCTTTGTGGGCGCAGGGGTTGGTTAATAATTGTGGGGACATAGGTGAGTTGCATTCTGTATTACGATCCGCAGCCAACAGAGTCTCCTTCAGAGTTATTGTATTTTTCTGTCTAATTTGTATTCTGGACAGATGTTGTATTTTATTTTTAATTCCCTAGTAAATACTCATGCACTTGTGATACCGGGTTTTGGGAATGGTTGTGAATTGTTTAGAAATTTAGTTGCTAAAAATATTTATCATTTACTCTATGAGTTCTATCTTTATTATTTCATTGAAGAAATTTTGATTTCAAAAATAGTAAAAGAGAATTTAATTAACTATATAGTGTTGGCTTGCCTAACAGCGGTGTCCGGCTCCATCGCGACCTTTAATGGATTTTAGGTCGTGGCATAACCGACCGAATTTGGTCGGTATTTTTCGACCGATTTCGGTCGGTCAATTAAATTCTAAAAAGAAAAATTGCCGAAAAAACCAACCGAAATCAGTCAGTATTTTAATTATGTAATTAAAAAATGAACCATTTAGGAATTGACCCGGGATCTGTACTGTCGCAGGATACTATTCTACCACTAGACCATTGGTGCATTTTATTTTAAAACTATCTTTTATTTTATTTATTCTCTTTAATTGTATTTTCGCGCAAAAATAACCGACTGATTTATGGTAGTCTATAATCTTATGTTTTAGTCGCTTATCGCACTCTAATTTACTGCACTTTAATTGAGTTGTAGCTTTAATCGCTATTGTTTTGCACTAATTGCATGTTTTATGCCTTGTAGGAGTGATTTTGATATATGTAGATGTTATGGAATGAATTCGAGTTATTCTGAAATTTTGAAGTCTGAGTAAAAGCCCAAGGATTAAGTCGAAATCGTGTTCGGGGATCAACGGATGATAGTGGAACGAAGCGAAGAATCGAGCAAGCATATTGCGCAGTGTCCAGTAAAATATATATAACATTTTGCTCGGAACTTCGTTTGGAATCTACAATATATCGTTGGAAAGATATTTAAAAGGGATACAACTTTCATGTTTTACGCTTTCCCAAGTTCCCTACTTATATAACCCAGGTGCGTGACCAAGTGCGCGATCGCGCACTTGGGGCAGAATGGTGTGCAAAGTGCGCGACCAGGTGCGCGGTCGCGCATGTCCTGTCCGGGAAAAGCCCTATTTTGCTAAGAAAGGGTAGTTTCATTCTGAATTTATTTTGGGGGCGGATTAAATACCCTCAAACACTATTTTTGACATACCTTAGACCTATGGAAGCTTAGGAGAAGAAGGAGAAGCAAGAGTACAAGGATTTCATCCTTCCTTCCTCGCTCAAATCCGGGTTTGGATTGTATTTATGTTTTCCTCTATTTTTGTTTAATTTGTGAAGAACTCCTCCATGTCTATGGAGTAGAACCTTTTGGGTTTTGTTGGATTTGGTGTATTGATGGTTATTCGTGGATTATAACTCTATTTTTATGTATTTGAATCGTTTTTGAAAGATTTAATTGTTGCATCTATGTTCACTTGTTTTTGTAATCGAGAGAGGCATAACTTGTGATATATTTACACTATATTGTTGGTTGAGTTCCTAGATTCTTCTAAGTAATCGAAAGAGGCTAGTTGAATCCTTGATTAAACCTATTTAGGAGGATAATCGAAAGAGGTTTTCCTAAAGACTAATCCATTACGAATTCTTGCATATCTTCACCGAGATTAAATTGGTTCATATTGTGAGTTTGAGACTTAATCGAGAGAGCAGTTTTTACTAAATATTTGTACTAATAATTAAGTGAATTCGAGAGACTCACTTGAATATTAGAAGTGAATTATCTAGAATTAGATCCCGAATAATTATCTTGCACCTATCCTATCAACCCATATTTTCTCCCATTGATAACTCTCTTTCTTACCTTTGTTGCGATTGTCATTAGTCAATAGCCGTAGATTTTAGATTATTAATTATATAAATCTCAACTGTTGATCCTCCTGCATAGCAATCTAGTTACAAACTAAGATAATACTATTTAATTCAATCCCTATGGAGACGATAATTATTTTATACTATCTTTGACTAGCGAGCACAATTTGAGTGTGTGTTTTGCGTTCGTCACCGATATCGGTTAGTTTTATTAAAAAATAAAATTACCGACCGAATTCGGTTGGTTTTTTAAAATGACTGGCCGAATTAACCGATCGATTTCAGTCGCTTATTTTAATATTAATTTTAATTTATTTTAAATAAAAAATCGACCAGAGTTGGTCGATTTCTTGAAAAATAAATTTCGCAGGACGCAAAAAATAGTTTCCCGCATTTTTGTGCCAAAGAAAACCGACCAAAGTTGGTCGGTTTGGTAAAAATAAATTAAAAAATAAAATATATCGGTCGGTTGACCGTGATCGATTTTTGCCAAATTTCTAATAGTGGACTAGTGGTATAGGATGGGATAAGTTTTATGAGAGGCAAGTTAGCGAATTAAAATAATTTATAAAATCTCAAATGAGATGGAGCGAGTTGTTTGGTTAAATGTTTTAGAATTTAGACCAATTGTTTGAATTGGAATAAATTGTTTTAAGCTTTTGCTCTCTCACTCTGTCGTTCGTTCTGGTATGTTTTTAGATATGGACACAAGACATAATATTTCTACCCACATTATAAAAAAGTACGAACACTACAAAAGTCTAATGATGCACATGCTAACAAAAATGGTACTAGTAAACAAGTTTTTTCTTGGCATAACACATAAACATAACTTGGCCTCAGCTGTTAAATATGCCCTTCAACTTTGAGTATGCACAAGTAGATCTTTACTTTGTCAGTTGAATTATTGAATACTCCAACTTATAAAATATCATTTGGACACCTACAAAATCTATGTGACAAGTCAACATTTGTGTTTAAGTGTTCAATTTTATACAAATTGAGGTGCCTACTTGTGCACATCCAAAATTAGAGGGCATACTTGCAAGCCGTGGCCAAGTTTGAGGGTCTATTTATGTATTATGCCTTTTTTTAGCTAAGGAAAATTAATGAGCTAAAATTCTTAAGCTAGTGTTTGGACATAGATTTGATTGAAATTTGAAAAAGGAGTTTTTGAAGTTGTGTTGAAAAATATATTTTGCAAGTTGAAGTTGTGTTTGGACATGCATTTTATTTGAAGAAAAATTAAAATTTTATGAGTGGAAGAAAAAATTTACCCCAAAACTGCTTAAAATTCCCCCCCCCCCCCCCAAATATGATCATATTTCATAAATAAACAATATTTTCAATTTTTTTCATAAATATGCCTCGGATATCTTTAGCCTTTCAGGCAGAGGGTCATATAGCGATTCATAATATTAGACCTTGTCTTGGTATGTATGAGAAAGATTCGTTGTGCACAGCAGAAGCTCTAATTCATTTTTGAAATTGGTTACCATAAAAACAATGATTGGTTGGCAGCAATAGAAATGAATATGCTGTAATTTTTTTTTTATTTGGTTGACATAAAAACAAGCAGGTAGCAATAGAAGAATGAGTTTTTACGCTAGTGTAGAACTAAAATACTTAAAAGAGCAGTACCATTTTTTTTTTTGTATAATATTATTTCGAATTGAGTTTAAATGGAATAATACGGTCAATAAAAATTTATATAGCAGAACATAGTTAATCGTGGCATAGTAATTGTTGTTGCATATATATGAAAATAACTTTGATTTAATTTATATATACTAACAACTTTTAAAGAATTTTATGGTATCGACCTATTCTTACTAACTAAAATGGATCCTATATTTTATTTTCTAAGCTACCATGCTAATACACTTAAACACTATCAATTAATAGACCATGACTTTTATCTTCTTCTTTTTTTATCGCTAATTATTCGAAACACAATAAATTTATGCAAAATACACAAAAGAGACATTTAAAGTTGACCTCGCATATTTATCTTATACTCCAACTTACTCAATGATCAAGTAGACACTTCATCTTGGCACATGTGAGTCTCGTGGACACCTCGAGCTGAGATGGCAAAATGTTTGATTTTCACACAACTTTGGACGCGTGAAAGCTCTTAAAATTATATTTTTGTTATATTTTTTTCATGCGGGGCCCACTTTCTTATCTCCAATATAATCAAGGCACAGTCACCACCACTCTTCGCCCACCATCACAAACTCATCACCGCCCTCGTGCTATCATCCCAACAAGAACAACACTGGATACACCATTCAATAACCCATAAAATTAAATAGTGTTATGATTTTTATGGCAGCCATAGAAATAGAGGACAAGCGAATAGAAGAAGCATTATTATTTTTGATTCTAATATTCGATCGAATTAAACAAGCAACCAATTGAATCGTTGCCATTGTTCTTATGAATCTGGACCGGGCCTTAACCCTAGTTTTCAAGTGCAATCGTTGTGGAATCCTCTGACGTATTGTCAGAATCATCACCACCATCGATTTCCGTTATGTGGTGGGGATGGTTGAATTATTGAAGCAAATGCTGAATTTTCTAAAAATAATGGAAATGAAATTGAATAGATATGATAAATTTTCTACAAAAAAAATGATAGTGAAATTGAATAGAAAATGAGGGTTATAGGATTTGGTAAAAATTTATAGAGAAGAAGAAAAAGGGTTTGGCGGTGAAGGAGATGGTAAAGAGGATTTTCTAATATATTTTTAAAAAAATATTAAATGTCTTTTTCTTCTTATAAAAACTAGTCAATTTTTTATTTGTTACTTTTCCATGTCATATGCTATTGTAACTCACAATCTAAGCTTACCACACGAGGGTTTCTGCAAGACACACCAATACCAAATTGAAGTGTCAACTTGATCACTAAATTAAAGTATTTAATTGATCATTGAGTAAGTTGGAATTGTTATAAGAGAAATCAAATTATGTTGGATGTCTACTCTTCCTCCATGATCTTCTCAAATGCTTAATGACATATTCAATGACATATTTCTATGCTTAATGACATATTCAATGACATATTTTTATTCACTTTTCATGCCTATATAAAGGTCTTGTAATAGATAGGAAAAATACACAATTGAAGAAGAAATAAGAATCTCTCTTCCTCTCTTTCTCTCTATATATCTTAACTTGTTTTTCCTTGTTCGATGTTGTTATTTTGAGTTATATTTATAACACGTTATCAGCACGATTATCACCTTCATTTTTACAATCACATCCTAGTTGTATTCGATTCTCCTTCAGGTATATCACTATATATTCTTTTAGTTTATGGTAATATATATGCACCAATATGCTATTTATTAACAAATTCATATACTGTTAAGCATTTATTTTAGTTGATCATGTTACTGAAGTTCTCTTACCTTGCTTATTGTTAAAGAAAATATAAGATATAGATCTTAAGTGCGTTAAACTAACAAAAATAATTTAATAAATATGTGTGGACTTGCGTAGAGCAAAACTTATCTTCAAGACATTCTACAAAAATAAAATAGTGATAACCAAGGTGACAAAGTAATTATTGTACATACTAGTTTAAATTACTTTACAATTGGTAGAAAGTAATATTTGAATACATTCACTCTTATCACTGTATATGGTTATTCCTCAAATCCACGTTTATAATAAATTACTTTTCTTTTACCATACTAAATATATCTCTTTGTGTTTATTCATATACTCCATAATTCTTGTTTATTTGGCATATATATATTATATGTTACTTTTTATACTATATATTTGAAGTGATCAACTTCTTAATTAGTTGTCTGATTTATTTTTACAAGTATATTTTCATTGAAAATTATTTGTATTTGTTCTAACCCATTTACTTTTGTGATTAGTTTCAATATGTCAAACTTGTCAAAGCTTGAATTTGTGGCACTAGACATTACCGAAAAGAATTATTTATCATGGGTCCTTGATGCTGAAATTCACCTTGACGCTAAAGGTCTTGGAAATACTATTATACAAGAAAATGAAGCATCAAATCAGGATAAAGCGAAGGCCATGATTTTCCTTCGTCATCATCTACATGAAGGGTTAAAAACTGAATATTTAACTGTAAAAGATCCACTTGAGTTATGGATTAATTTGAAGGATCGATATGACCACCTAAAACTTACGGTATTACCGAAAGCTCGGTATGAATGGATACATTTAAGGTTGCAAGACTTTAAAACCGTAAGTGAGTATAATTCGGCTATCTTTAAAGTAAGTTCTCTATTAAAATTATGTGGAGACACTATCACAGATGAGGACTTATTAAAAAAAATATTTTCTACTTTTCACGCTTCAAATGTGGTGCTACAACAGCAATACCGTGAAAAGGATTTTAAGAAATATTCTGAGTTAATCACATGCCTACTTATGGCAAAGCAGAATAATACTCTATTAATAAAAAATTATGAAGCCCGTCTCACTGGGTCAGCACCATTCCCGGAAGTGAATGCTGTAGCAGCATATGATAAGTCTGAAAGAAAATAAAATAATTACCGTGGTCGTGGACATAGTCGTAGACGTGGACGTGGCAGGGGACGAAATAATTATCGTCATTATGGTGGAAGTAAACAGGAGAACAATAAGGGTTCTTAAATTAATCCTTCAAAAGGTAAAATTAGTATGTGTCACCGATGTGGTATGAAAGATCATTGGGCACGCATTTGTCGTACGCCAGATTATTTTGTCAAACTTTATCAGGCCTCCCTTAGAAAGAAAGAAAATAATGTGGAGGCACACTTGACCTTTCAAAATAATGATGATGAAGCAGGTCCCTCAAACAAATATGATTCTGAGGCACATCTTGCATATAAAGATGATGATTTTGGAGGCCTAGCAAATATTACTCATTTAGAAGCTGGAGACTTCTTTGAGGATATTGACTGAAGAACTAATCATCTTACTGGGAATGAAGATATAATAAAAGTTGTCATTTTGTTATGTTTGCAACTAGTTTATCTTTCTTAAGTGTATTTTCCTAATATATCATGTGTTGCTAGTTTCTATATTCCTAATGTATTTCTTAATATATATTTTGTTTGTCTTTCGTATTTCTTATAATATACTTTTTAATTTTTTTTTTATGAAGAATATAAAAATTTCCCGGTCTTCAGTTGGACTCAAGATTAATAAAGATGATATATGTCTTCTGGATAGTGCTACAACACACACTATTTTAATAGATAAGAGATATTTTTCTTATTTGGTAATGAAAGAAGCCAATGTTAATACAATATCCGGTAGTACAAAATTAATTGAAGGTTCTGAAAGAGCCAATTTATTACTACCAGGAGGAACAAATTTGGCTATTGATGAAGCACTATATTGTAGTAAATCTCAAAGAAACTTATTAAGTTTCAAAGATATTCGCCAAAATGGCTACCATATTGAGACTACAAATGAGGAAAAGATTGAATATCTTTATATTACTACAATAATGTCTGGTAAGAAATATGTGCTTGAAATATTACCTGCTCTTTCCTCCGGCTTATACCACACAAGTATTAGCAAGATTGAAACGCATGCCATAGTAAATGAAAAGTTTACTAATCAAGATAATTTTATTATTTGGCATGACCGGTTGGGTCATCCTGGTTCTACTATGATGCGTAAAATAATTGAGAATTCACATGGACATTCAATGAAGAACCATAAGATTCTTCAATTTAAAGAATTCTCTTGTGCTGCATGTTCTCAAGGCAAATTAATTATTAGACCATCAGCTATTAAAGTTAGGATGGAATCCCCTACATTTCTGGAACGTATACAGGGTGATATATGTGGGCCCATTCACCCTCCATGTGGACCATTCAGATATTATATGGTTTTGGTAGATGCATCTACAAGATGGTCACATGTGTGCTTACTATCAACTCGCAATATGGCACTTGCGAGATTGTTGGCTCAAATAATAAAGTTAAGAGCACAATTTCCAGATTATGCAATTAAGACAATTCGTCTTGATAATGCTGGTGAGTTTACATCCCAAGCCTTTAATGATTATTGTATATCAACTGGGATAACAATTGAGCATCCGGTTGCTCATGTTCATACACAAAATTGTCTAGCGGAATCATTGATCAAACGCCTCTAATTAATTGCTAGACCAATGCTTATGAGAACAAAACTTCCCATTTCAATATGGGGTCATGCTATTTTACATGAAGCAACACTTGTGCGGATAAGACCCACAAGTTATCATAAAGTCTCCCCATTTGCAATTGGCTTTTGGTCAGGAGCCAAATATTTCTCATCTTAGAATCTTTGGTTATGCGATATATGTTCCAATTGCTCCACCACAACGTACAAAGATGGGTCCCCAAAGAAGGTTGGGAGTATATGTTGGGTATGAATCTCCTTCTATTATAAAATATCTGGAGCCTATGACTGGAGATTTATTTACAGCAAGATTTTCTGATTGTCATTTTGATGAATCAGTATACCCAATATTAGGGGGAGAAAATAAGCAGCTGAGAAACGAGATAGATTGGAATGTATTATCAATATCTCATTTAGATCCTCGAACAAATCAATGTGAACAAGAGGTTCAAAAGATAATTCATTTGCAAAATATTGCAAATCAACTGCCAGATGCATTCACTGACCTACCAAGGGTGACTAAGTCACATATTCCAGCTGCTAATGCTCCAATTCGAGTGGATATCCCGGTAGGACAATTAATTAAAGCAAATAATTTTAAACTACGCTTGAAACGTGGTAGACCTATCGGTTCTAAGGATAAAAATCCTCGAAAAAGAAAAGGAGCAAATGATCAAAGTGATCATAATACGGAGGCAGTGACTCAAGAAGAGCACAAAGACATAACAAATGATAAAACCTCAAGGGAGGTTTAGGTACCTGAAAATGATAAGAATGAAGAGATCTCAATAAGTTATGTCTTAACGGGAAAAAGATGGAACCGAAATAATATTGTTATCGATAACGTTTTTGCTTATAATGTCGCTATTGAAATAATGCAACAAGATGAGGATCTTGAACCAAAATCTGTTGATGAATGTAGACAGAGAAATGATTGGCCAAAATGGGAAGATGCTATCCAGGCAGAATTAACTTCACTTGCAAAACGTGAAGTTTTTGGGTCTGTAGTCCAAACACCAAATGGTGTTAAGCCTGTTGGCTATAAATGGGTTTTTGTACGTAAAAGGAATGAGAAAAATGAGGTACAAAGATATAAGGCACGCCTTGTTGCACAAGGATTTTCACAAAGGCCTGGTATCGATTATGAAGAGACATATTCTCCTGTTATGGATGCTATAACGTTCCGTTATCTTATTAGTTTTGCTGTCCATGAAAAGCCTGACATGCATTTAATGGATGTGGTTACAGCCTACCTTTACGGCTCACTTGATAATGAGATATACATGAAAATTTCCCAGGGATTTAAAATGCCTGATGCACATAATTCGAAGTCCCGGGAAATATTTTCAATCAAACTGCAAAGATCTTTGTATGGTCTAAAGTAATCAGGTAGAATGTGGTATAACCGCCTTAATGAGTATTTATTAAAGGAAGGTTATATAAATGATACCATTTGTCCATGTGTTTTTATAAAGAAAACAACATCAGAGTTTATTGTACTTGCTGTATATGTTGATGACATAAACCTTATTGGAACTCCTACAGAACTCCAAAAGGCAATTGATTATTTAAAGAAGGAATTTGAGATGAAAGATCTCGGAAAAACAAAATTATGTCTTGGTTTGCAAATTGAACATTTGGCAAACGGGACTTTTGTTCATCAATCTGCCTACATAGAAAAGGTATTGAAACGGTTTTACATGGATGAAGCACATCCATTAAGTACTCCGATGATTGTTAGATTACTTGATGTGAATAAGGACCCGTTCCGACCTCAAGAAAGGAATGAAGAACTTCTTGGTCCTGAAGTACCATGTCTTAGTGCAATTGGTGCACTTATGTATCTTGCTAACACTACAAGGCCTGACATAACTTTTTCAGTTAATGTCTTAGCAAGATATAGCTCTGCTCCTACAATGAGACATTGAAATGGAATCAAACACATATTGCGGTATCTAAAAGGGACTATCGATATGGGGTTATTTTATGGCAATGATTGCAGTCCCGATCTTGTTGGTTATGCCGATGCTGGGTATTTATCTGACCCACACAAGGCTCGATCTCAAACAGGCTATGTGTTTACATATGGAGGCACTGCCATATCTTGGCGATCGACTAAGCAATCAATAGTGGCTACTTCATCTAATCATGCTGAGATAATTGCTATTCATGAAGCAAGTCGAGAATGTGTATAGTTGAGGTCTATAATACACCTTATTCGAGACAAGTGTGGTTTGAAGTGTGATAAATTACCCATAATTTTGTATGAAGACAATGCGGCATGCATAGCCCAATTGAAAGGAGGATTCATAAAAGAGGATAGGACAAAGCACATTTCACCAAAGTTATTTTTCACACATGATCTTCAAAAGAATGGTGATATCAATGTGCAACAGATCCGTTCAAGTGATAATATAGCTGATTTGTTCACCAAATCTCTACCGATGTCAACCTTCAAGAAACTAGTGTACAAGATTGGGATGCGAAAGCTCAAGGATGTGAATTGATACTCTCATCAGGGGGAGTTAATACGCGTTGTACTCTTTTTCCCTTACAAGATTTTGTCCCACTGGGTTTTCCTTGCAAGGTCTTTAACGAGGCAACCAAAAGGCGTATTTCTAAACATGTGTACTCTTTTTCCTTCATTATGATTTTTTTTTTCAATAGGATTTTTTTCTAATAAGATTTTAGCGAGGCACATTATCTATGGACATCCAAAGGGGAGTGTTATAAGAGAAATCAAATTATGTTGGATGTCTACTCTTCCTCCATGATCTTCTCAAATGCTTAATAACATATTCAATGACATATTTCTATGCTTAATGACATATTCAATGACATATTTTTATTCACTTTTCATGCCTATATAAATGCCTTGTAATAGATAGGAAAAATACACAATTGAAGAAGAAATAAGAATCTCTCTTCCTCTCTTTCTCTCTATATATCTTAACTTGTTTTTCCTTGTTCGATATTGTTATTTTGAGTTATATTTATAACAGGAATGAGATATATACACTTGATGCCAACTTTTTAAGTATCTCTTTGCCACAAATTTAACTAGATTTAATGATTTTTTTCTTACTAGATTTCATGAATTGAAACCACAATTGTGGCAATTTGGAGAGTAACGGACACATCAAAAAAAGAAGGAAACCCTGAAAAACAGACCTTGCCTCCTTTTCAGTTGGCATTTTCGTTTTACAAAAACCCTAAACAACTTTGAAATAGCAAATTGAGAAAGTTTATCATCCTCTTCAACCATGGCAGAAGCAAATTCTGTGACTCAAAGCTCTGAACAGCCCAACAAATTGCCTGAAGCTGTGGCAAAGCAAAACCCGCTGCCAAACATTCCTGAAAATGAAGCTGAAAAAAGTGGGCCTCAAAGTAAGTTGTTGGTCTCATCTTTCAGATAGTATCTTTAATTCTTTTAGCTGTTTGGTCTCTGGTCTGTAAAAGTCATTGAAACTATCAATTGGTCATATTTAACGTGAGTGATGATAAAAATTGAGCTTTTGTGATATCTCATTTTTGCAACTGTACAGGATGGTCGGGGTTTAGTATTTTTAATCCGCGGAACCATCCCTTGTGTGTCTGGAACTTGTTAAATGTGGATGTACTTGACTTCAAGAGTAGTAAAAAAAATATGATCTTTCTTTTTTCCTAATTGTTTTCATTATTTTAAAAAAAGCATTTGGTAAGCAGAAGAGAAGCAAGCATTGTAGAAAGAACTGGAAGCTTTACCTCCCTCCCCCCCACCCCCACCCCCCCTTTTTTTTTTTTTTTTTTTTTGCTTTAGGCATCTGGAACCCCCAGGCGCGAGATGTTCTCCAAATTCGTGTTGGGTAGGCCACTTAAGGAGTAAATCTCTTCCTACCGAGATGTTCTCCCTTCCTAGGGGTCAAACCCCATACCCATACCGCTAGTTAAAGGTAGAGGACCATCACGTACATACCCATTGGTTGTACTGGGAGCTTTAATGAACTGATTTAGAAGACGAGGGCTGAATAAGTAGGATGATGCATCCTAACCCCTACTCGCCGGAAGTTTTTTGTTCATTTTTTCTGAAGAATTACTTGAAGAATCGGTGCATGATATATTTGATTTGTACGCACATAGATAGGTGTATGCTACTGTATATATTATGAACTATGTAGTAGTTTCCTAGTTAGTTCTCTGTTTTGAGAATGATGTATTGTGTATATGTTTTGAATGGAAACTGACCATGCAAATCTTGCTCTGTTTAGCCTTTTTTTTTGGTTAACATGTTTTAAACTATTGGAACATAATGCGTTTGTGATACAAGCTCCACTTTTCTGAGTTGCTCCTTGTCATTTCTTGTTATAGAGATTCCTGAGGAGCTTACACACAAGAACCGCCTTCAAGAGTTCACCCAACGATCATCCCTTGATCGCCCTGTTTATCAGATTGTCAATGAAGGCTCTCAACATGCACCTCTCTTTAGATCCAGTGTTTTGGTTGATCGGTTTTGGTATACATCTCCTAGCACATTTTCACAGTTAAAGGCTGCGGAGCAGGACGCTGCAAAGGTTGCCTTGATAGGCGTGAAAGAAAAGATGAAACATGAGGGATGCCCTCTTATTCGTGAGGTTTGTGTAGTATTGCAAAATAATGTATCTATGACATTTAGCTAATATATAAGAGTCCCAGTGGCTTGTATCTAGCTCCTAGGTGATTTCTCAAAGGAACACTCTTCTTTAAGGCGTGTTTGAGTTTTAATTGATGCTCATTTTTAGAAAATTGTCCTTCAATTTAGTTATTTCTTTGGCCATGTCTTAGCAGCTATTATTAGGGTTAGAGTATTGGATATCTGGAGGTTAACAAGGTTGATTTTATGATCATCCTGAAGTATGGCACTGCTAATGTTGTAATATGAGATGAAGGTCTCTTATTTTTCCAACTGAACAGGTCAATAGACGAAAGCTTGAAAGTTGTAAAATTAATAATAAAGCATACTCATGTGCTTCATATAAGGATGTGTAGACCGATGCATCATAGTTTTGTATTCATTTTATAGCTCTATGACTATTAAGAAATTCATTGTTGATCTATCCATGATCTATTTAACTAGTGAATATTGAGGAAAGGTTCAGAGTGTAATACTTCGAGATATTTTCTTTGTCAAAGATTTAAGAGAGTATGATAACGTGTAGGCATTCTCTCCAAAATCTTTATCTCAGGGTATAAACAGTCTCCAAATTGCTGGTCAATAATAACCAAGTATGAGTTCTTGCAAAGAAGAATTTTTCACTATCTGTATGTTTAGTCTTGGACTCTCCTATTATGTGCAACTTCCTCGAAAACTTTGTGTCAGCCAAATGCCCAAGGAAGTAATCTTCTTCAGTTGCTCTCTTTACCCATCCTCATGTTCGTTTTCTTTGTCATTACACAATCAATTTTAACTAGCCGTGGTAGTTGTGGTAACTATGATATGCTTGATGTTGATGAATGAGTTTCTATAACTTTCTATTTTAGGCCCTGGGAAGAAGATGTGATGGTGGCAGCATCACAAAAAACAAAAGAAAAGAAGATGTGATGGTGGCATGTGACAAGTTTATCTAAGAAATATCTGTGTGAAAGATGGTAATCCTCTTAGGTTAGTAATGAGCGGGTTAATGACTTAATTCAACTGGAAGGTTCAGATGACCTTCTCATAACCTTGTAACAGTAAAGACAGCTGATTATGGATTGAAAATTCACAGTTTTGGTAGATGATTTACCATTTTAGTGAGTGAAACATGATTCTCTTTGATTGAAGTGTTTAACACAGTCCTGTTTTTCAATACAAGCTGTGAACCTGTAGTGCCCGTAGGTACTTCGGACGTAATTTTTTTTTAAACAACCGTGGTGTCCGGGTCAGCTTGCGCACACTTCGACTAATCCATGGGATACTTCGGACGTAATTATGTGCAAACACTGACCTTATATGGTGCTTTAACTTTTAATGCTCTGTAGTATATATGAAATCACTGAGACTTTATTTTTTTTTTAGCTTACCATAATTAACTTATTATCAACTTTAATTACAGATATTGTTAGGTTGAAGCCGATAAAAGCATTCTTCTTTGCTAACGGTCATATGAAAATTAGTCAACTCTGAAGTGCTATTCGTATTCTTTCCAGCATCATCAATAAACTACAGATGATTTTTTAGCAAATAATAAGTTTAGCAGAAAAAAGTTTGTCAATTACTGTAACTGTCAGTTATTGTGTTTATAAGCATACTAAAAGTAAAATCTACACAATAGGATTCTGCTATGTTCTTCATTTTAGACTTGTATGTATTCATGGCGTTATTGAACCTGTATGTATTTTTGAAAAGAGCATATGAAGGCCTTTATATTGAAAGAGCTGAAATGAAAAGGTAAAAAAAACTCTTAATCTTACTGAATTAGGTGAAGATTACATACCATGTATTGAAGAGTTTATGCTAAGGTGTGACTTACAAGCATATTTCCTTTCTAATTATAAATAGTCAAAGGATATTTGGTTATAACATTAACTGTAAGGTATTGAAAATATTCATTATGGATATCCTGGAGTAGTAAGCTCCTTGACATTATTAACTTTCTACCTTAACACATTCATGTGTGTGTATATTTTCTAAAAGGTTTTTTAATTTTTCATTTCAAATATAAACTCTTAAAAATTCAAAGTAAGATAATATTTTTCGAGATTTTTTTTTTTCGAGAGAAGTAATAGGCTATTTTTCTTTAGCATTGTGACTTTGGACATTTCTGTTCACTTTTTACATAGCATGGATGTATAGGACACATTCTGATATAAAAAGTAGGTTGATTTATTTATGAAGTGTTAAAGATCCAGAGAATGAGATAATGGAGAAACTTTCGGTTAGAGCTGTTGTACTGATGTGGCGTTTGGATCTTAGATCTAGCATGCTGGTTCATCATTTGTATAGTTTCTGAATATCTAAATCTTATGCTTCAAAGGTTAGTAATCCAAGTCTGTTTCAACTCTTGGTCAATCGACCCTATTAAAGTTTTCTAGATCCATTTACTCCAAACCTGGAAGACAATCTTAACAATGTTTCTCCTTTTTCATATTACTTATGATGATTTTACCTTTTGTACTTTGTCTAGGATACAGTGTTTTGCAAGTCTATCCTGAATGAGTATGCTGTAAAGATGAAGCTTGAGAAACCTATTTATCATACAGTTCAACCTGAGGGGTTGCTTCCTGTTTTCAAGGCTACAGCGGTCTTTAATGGTATTCAGTATATGGGAGAAACTGGAAAAAACAAGAAAGAAGCTGAACAAATGGCAGCTCGAGCAGCGGTTATGTCCATTTTAGGTCAATCGCCTTCGACCAAATTCCCCTCCCGGAAAAGGAAGGGAATCTTAATATCCAGTCTTTCAAGGATGTAACAAAGTGTTAACTTTTCATCAATTCTTTTGCAGAAACTGATTCTGGAACCATGATGTTGGAGATCATCAAGTCTAAGCGCAAGCTTTATGTTGCACTTGATAAAGTCCAGGATACAGGTGATATTAATGCTGGCTTCATGCCAACTGAACTTAATCCTCCAGTTCATGTGAGTAAAAGGAAAGAAGTTGAAGTTATTGACGATGCTGGGGAAAAGACTTATTCTGGACTTTTAGCATATGGTTTGGGACAACCTAGTGATATTCACGCACCTAATCAGCTTCACGTCTTTAAAAGACCAAAATTAGCATCTTCATCAGTGGAAGTTGCCCCTCCCATGGTATTTGTGCCCCCTGTCATTGATCCATCTTTGCTATGTTCAACTTCAGGAAAGAAACGTAATCGGCGAAACAAGAAAAAGGCAAAGAAAGATGTGCAAGTTGACCCTCAGTAAGTTTTATAATTTTTTTGAATGTATCTGTATTTATTATACATGTCCAGGTTATTGTAGAGTATGTAACGTAGAATGATTTTAAAGGTTCTGCCATTATTAGATTCGCTAAAATTTTTTATTTCATGGAACTTAAAGTCCTGTATAAGAAGCCCGTTCTATGTTCACAACCAAGTCAGCTAGTGCTCTGCTCATTTTTTCTTCTGTATATAATCCTTTTTTCTCTTCGCTGATGGGTGGCTAATCCTATCTGTTTGCCCGCCAGTGTTACATTCTCCCATGTCCTTGGGTCATTGCAATTTTTTCTTGACTCTAGCAAGTTGGTTTCTGGTCAAACATGCCTTGTCAAGTCATGAGTCTATTAGTTGACCATATTATAAATATCTCATCGAGATGAATACAACAGTAAAAGTCTCGCCCACAAAATTTTTCAAAAACACAATAGTGCATTTGTTTCACATGCCTTCATGCATCATCAATTGTCTATGATTGATTTAATTTGTTCAAACAACAACAAAAAACCCAGTATAGTCCCACAAGTGGGGTCTGGGGAGGGTAGTGTGTACGCAGACCTTACCCCTATCCTGAAGGTAGAGGCATTGATTTAATTTGTTAATATCAACTAATTTGTCAAGTTAGTTATATATGTCAGCTGACCCGTTTAGCAGTCTAGATCAAGTTAGCAATTATGTCAGCTGACCTTTCTAATTAGTTGTCCACGCCAGCTGACACGTCAAATCAACATACTGTTCTTTCAGCAGTACACGCCACAGAATCTAGTACTTAGTGCCCCATCATCAAGCACGTCTTCATGTCTTCTATAATTAATATTGTTAGTATCTGGACAATATAGTAATTGGTTCTATATGTATTATATCGACGTTTTTATCCTATTTTGCAGTCTAATTCGTTAAGTTCATTATGAGATCCTAGAATCCAGTATATGTGTGACAAGTTTAGGACGTAATTGTTATTTTTTTTTTCTTATATATGGTGAAATCCGGGCTAGCTTGTGCGCACCTCGGCTATCCCACTGGGTACCTGCTACCTCTCACCGGCACAGATACCAGCTAATGTAGCTCACCAAGGCTTAGGCAGATGAAAAGAAATCACCTAGTATTTTCCTTCTTCTTTGGGGTTTACGCCCTATTCTTCAAGATCTGTTCTCACACCCTTGGGTGTAGTTTAGGACGCACAAATTGTGCGTTCTACTTTGAGGCGGAGTGAGTGAATGTGTTTAGATGTGTTATATATTTTTAGGTTAATTTTATAGGACACTTCTTCCATGTCATTTTTTATGGTATTTGATTGGACATAGAGTTTAAGATGTTAACTTTTCTTATATATTGTGTTAGTGATAGTGAACAAACTATCAATGTAATAATTGCAAAGTTAGGTTTAATGGAGAAAACATCCCATCAAAGTTTTGAATATAAGTAGTTTAATGAATCTGTATCCCTAAAAGTAGTGAAAGTAGCATAGAAATGGAATGTCTTCAAATATTATATTACGTACATGCCAAATTGGAGAGTGTCATATAAATTGGAACAACGAGTATTATAAGAGAATATTTTAAGGTCATGCCATAATTAGAAATTCTAAAATTAGGAATCTTCTCTTGTTTTATGTAGTCTAAACTCCTGTATAAAGGAAGCCCTCCTGTATAAAGGAAGCCCTCTTTCTGTTTGACAAGAGTGGGTTGCTCTAGTGGTAAGCACCCTCCACTTCCAACCAAGAGGTTGTGAGTTCGAGTCACCCCGAGAGCAAGGTGGGGAGTTCTTGGAGGGAGGGAGCCGATGGTCTATCGGAAACAGCTTCTCTACCCCAGGGTAGGGGTAAGGTATGTGTACAAACTACCCTCCCCAGACCCCACTAGTGGGATTATACTGGGTTGTTGTTGTTGTTGTCTCTTTTTGCTCTTGTTTCAAATTTAATTAGATGCATGGAAGTGGAACAAATTCTTGTGCATGTGATGTTTGTATGTGCTCCCATGCTTTGTTTACAGCAAGAACTGATTTTAATCCATACTTCTTCATAGTAATGCCAATTCACGAGCAAGTCTTTTACCTAGCACGGGATGGCCTGTTGGCCTTGTTCATCTACTTCTGATGTTTTTGTTTGCTGGGTTTTAAGCATTGTGATACTCTTGCCTGCCTTCTGCAGTTTTTAGTACTTCTTAATATTTTCCTATACAAGAACCACCACAAGACCCTCTTTTATGTTTAAAATATTTAAATTCTCTAAAAGGTTTACTTATATCTATGTTGGACCAAGCGTGAAATTGTACCCAAGTCAAGGATGACACAGGAAGTGGGACAAACAGATATATTGGTAGTTAGTATAGATGTTATTTGGCTTGGATCACGTTTGCCTTGGAAGTAAATTCCAAGTCACTTGTGATACTTCATTTGCAATATTTTTGGATAAATATATTGCATTTGTAAGATTAAGGTTGCTCGCTTGTCAAGGATTACTTTGAAAAGCTACAGTGATTTTGTGAAGCGAAGATGGGGAAGAAAAACTCTGCAAAGGGAAAAAGTTGGTCACATGTCTAGTTATATCATATGACTTAGAAACATGTAAGTGGATCTCGTTGATATATTTTTTATGAAACTAAGATAGGAAGGAAAAGCATGAAAAGGGCAAGAGTTTATTTTTTTTAAACAAACTCCGAAGTTGGATGAGAACCAAACATGTATTATATATATATGGCTCATTGTATCATTGCTAATAAATCAATAGAATATTTTCCGTATATTATTTCTCGCATGGTATAAGAGCGTGAGTGAGACACATCCGGAAAGTCAGACAGTCGACGTGCGTCAATTTTCGGCGACTTTCTAGAGGCATGTACTTTATACACTAATGACATATCTCGTTTCTATGATGTGATATCGCGGATGACAAATTTGAAGAAACATGAATTGAATATGTCGACTTACTTGGGACAAGTACAGGCAGTTATGAGGAATTTGAGAAGTTGATGCCAATTTCTGCTTGTGTTGAAAAGAAACAAGAGCAACGACAAAAGATGTTTCTAGTTATTACACTCGCTGGACTTCCTAATGACCTTGATTCAGTGCATGACCAGATTTTGGCTAGTCCGACTGCCCCTATATTGGAAAGTCGGGTATCTCAGACTATGGAGAATAGACGAGGCGGAGGTGGTTTTGGAAGGTCTCGACCCAAGTGTTCTTATTGTAATAGGCTTGGACATACCCGTGAGGTGTGTTACTCTTTGCATGGTCGACCACCTAAAAATGCTCATGTTGCTCAAACAGAGATAGCAGGTAACCAGAGGTTTTCTTTATCTGAAGGGGAATATAATGAGTTCCTTCAGTATTGAGCAAGTAGCAGACACCTCCACAAGTAGCCTCAGTTGCTCAGACTTATACTTCTGTTGCTGGTAATTCCTTTGCTTGTGTTTCCCAGTCTATTACTCTTGTACTGTGGGTCATTGACTCAGGCACCTCTGATCATATTTCTGGTAATAAGTCACTTTTCCAAATATTGTTTATTCATAGTCTCTTCCCAGTGTTACTTTAGCTAATGGAGTCCAAACAAAAGCAAAATAAGTTGGACAAGCTCCCTTATCCTCTGTCACTTTAGATTCTGTTCTTTATGTTCCTGGTTGTCCTTTTAATCTTGCATCAGTTAGTCGGTTGACTCGTGCCTACCATTGTGGTATATACTTTATTGATGACTCTTTTGTTATGCAGGACCGCAATACGGGACAGATGATTGGCACAGGGCGTGAATCACAAGGCCTTTACTACCTTGACTCACTCAATCCTTCCACATCATGTCCAGTTACAGATTCTACAGACCTAATTCACAGACGTTTAGCACATCCAGAATTTTCCAAGCTTTAAAAGATGGTGCCTAGTTTATCTAGTTTATCTCTATTAGATTGTGACTCGTGTCAACTTGGGAAACTTACGCAAATCATTTTTTCGCGTAATGTTGAGAGTCGTGCAGAGTCTGTTTTTTCTTTTGTTCATTCTGATATATGGGGTCCTAGTAGAGTTCGTTCAACCTTAGGATTTCGTTATTTTGTTAGTTTCATGATGATTACTCAAGATGTACTTTGGATTTTCCTAATGAAAGATCGTTCTGAGTTGTTTTCTATATTCCATAGTTTTTATGCTGAAATAAAAAATCAGTTTGGCATTTCTATTCGTATCTTACGTGGTCATAATGCTTTAGAATACTTATCCTCTTAATTTCACCAGACTTTTCAAGGAATTATTCATCAAGACATCTTATCCGTATACCCCTCACCAGAATGAGGTAGCAGAGAGAAAGAATAGACACTTCATTGAGACTGCTCGCACACTTCTAGTTGTGTATTATGTTCCGTTGCGTTTTTGGGGTGATGCAGTTCTCATGGCTTGTTATCTGATTAATCAGATGCCTTCATCTTCCATCCATAGTCAGATTCCGTATTGTTTCCTCGGTCACCCTTATACTCTCTTCCTCCTCATGTTTTTGGGAGCACATGTTTCGTTCATAACTTAGCTCGCGGAAAAGATAAGTTAGCTCCCCGTGCTCTCAAGTGTGTCTTCCTTGGTTATTCTCGAGTTCAAAAGGGATATCGTTGTTACTCACCTGATCTTCGTAGGTACCCTATGTCAGACGATGTCATATTTTTTAGTCTCGGCCTTACTTTATCTCTTCTGATCACTTTGATATATCAGAGGTCTTACCTATACCGACTCTTGAGGAGTTTACTATAACTCTTCTATATCTTCCGCCACAGAAGTCTTACCTATATCGACCATTGAGGAATCTTGTGTTGCTCCTCCTAGATCCCCAACCACAGGAACACCACGTTTGACTTATCATCGATGTCCACGTCCAGCATCAGGCCCAGCTAATTCACGTCATGCACCTAGCCATGCTCCTACTGCGGACTTCTCCTCTTAGTCAACCGATTGCACTTCGAAAAAGTATACGGACCACACTTAATCCCAATCCTTATTATGTCGGTTTAAGTTATCATCGTCTGTCATCACCCCATTATGCGTTTGTATCTTCTTTGTCCTCTATTTCCATCCCTAAGTCTACAGGTGAAACACTGCCTCATCCAGGATGGCGACATGCTATTGATGAGATGTCTGATTTGCATTCGAGTGGTACATGGGAGCTTGTTCCTCTTCATTCAGGTAAATCTACTGTTAGTTGTCGTTGGGTTTATGCAGTCAAAGCTGGTCCGGATGGCCAAGTTGATCGGCTTAAGGCTCGTCTTGTTGCCAAAGGATATACTTTGATATTTGGGCTCGATTATAATGATACTCTCTCCCGCGGCTAAAATAACATCAGTCTGCCTTTTTATATCCATGACTGCTGTTCGCCATTGGCCTCTTTATCAGTTGGACATTAAGAATGCTTTTTTTCACGGTGATCTTGAGGATGAAGTTTATATAGAGCAACCACCTGATTTTGCTGCTCAGGGGGAGTCTAGTGACCTTGTATGTCGCTTGCGCCGGTCACTTTATGGTCTAAGCAACCTCCTCGAGCCCGGTTTGGTAAGTTCAACACAGTTATCCAGGAGTTTGGCATGACTCGTAGTGAAGCTGATCACTCTGTGTTTTATCGGCATTATGCTTCAAATCTCTGTAGGTTTATGTTGACGATATTGTTATTACCGGTAATGATCAGGATGGTATACTAAGTTGAAGCAACATCTCTTTCAACATTTTCAGACTAAGGATTTGGGCCGATTAAAGTATTTTCTGGGTATTGAGGCCGCTCAGTATAGCTCAAGTATTGTGATCTCACAATAAAAGTATGCCTTACATATTCTTGAGGAGACATGAATGATAGGTTATTGACCTGTTGTCACTCCGATTGATCTGAATTCTAAACTTCTGCCAGGAGAGGGGGAGCCGCTTAGCGACCCTGCAAGAGATGGGCGGTTGGTTGGTAAATTAAATTACCTCACAGTGACTAGACCTGACATTTCCTTTCCTGTGAGTGTTGTAAGTGAGTTTATTGATTCTCCCTGTGATAGTCATTGGGATGGAGTCATCCGCATTTTTCGGTTCAGCTCTAGGCAAGGGTTATTGTTTGAGTATTGAGGTCATGAGCAGATCGTTGGGTATTCAGACGTTGATTGGGCATGATCACCTTTTGATAGACGTTCTACATCTGAATATTGTGTTTTGGTAGGAGGTAATTTGGTGTCTTGGAATAGCAAGAAACAGAATATGGTTGCTCGGTATAGTGTAGAAGTAGAATATCGAGTAATGGCTATGGCAACATGTGAACTAGTTTGGATCAAACAGTTGCTCAAGGAGTTGAAATTTGGTAAAATCAGCCAGATGGAACTTGTGTGTGATAATCAAGCTGTCCTTCATATTGCTTCAAATCCGGTGTTCCATGAGAGAACTAAACACATTGAGATTGACTGTCAGTTCGTCAGAGAAAAGATACTCTCAGAAGACGTTGCTACAAAGCTTGTGAAGTCGAATGATCAGCTTGCAGATATTTTCACCAAATCCCTCACTGGTCCTCGTATTAGTTACATATGTAACAAGCTCGGTACATATGATTTGTATGCACCGACTTGAGGGGGAGTGTTAAAATAGTTATATGCAAAATAATCCTAGTCCCATATGTAGTAGGAGTAGAACATGTATTATATATATATGACTTATTGTATAATTGTTAATAAATCAATAGAATATTTTCCCGTGTATTATTTCTCACAGATTGCTTAGCCATTCTCATTTGAGATTTTTTGCTTTCAATAGGTTTTCAGCTTTGTCTTCTTCAGGTTCAGGGGAATGGATGCACAACCATTCAGTGTTTTCCTTCTTGTCTTCGGGAGTGCCTAGTGTGATCTGAGGCAATATAAACTGTGCTGAATAGCAGGATCTATAATTTTTGTAATTCAGAGAGATTCAATCAACTGATTTTTCTGTGATTAATTTGCTCTCTCCATCTCTGACTACATTATCTTTATACTACCTAATCATAAATCTACTCCTGGATAGCCGCCATGCATGGGTTTATATGTATTGTTAGTCCGACCACCTCATTTAGTTTTAGCAACCCAAGAATTATGCAAGTTGTCTTCTTATTCGCAATGATCACATATTTCTTTGGGAGCTCTCTGTATGGTTTCATTTGCTTAATTAACACATCCTCTTATGTATGCAGGGTGCCTGGTGCCATGTTGCCATTGACTCAACTTCCTCCCTGCTCGGTGGCACAGTGAGTTCCTTTGCTGATCATTTCTGCTAGAGGTGAAGAAACTTCATGAACCTCGTTTAAATTCTGTTAAAAATCATGCAATACTAATTGTATTTTGCTAGGTGTGATTAAAAGTCATCTGGTGAAATATGTTGCAGGTGTGAAATCGTTGAATTTGCCGGAATTGCGTCCTATGTCTGACCCCTATATGTATGTAATGTCATGTAAACTGTTGCTCCTTGTAGTAAGTTGGTGGACAGTGTTCGACTTGTTAAAGCCTTGCAACTTCTGCTGTAGTTGTGGATAGTTCGTTATGGGCTTTCCAATTTTCCTTGTGCCTTTTACTTTCTATGGCGTTTTCTTGCCTTGTTATCTCTGATGCTAATAAGTGAAATTGGTTTTACAAATGCAAGGACGTAGCGCGCACAAAAATCAGAGAGACTATTGAGAAAATGTGCCCTACACGTGGAGTGTTAAGTCATGTTTTTTTGTGGTAATCTAAGCAGCATACTGAGGATAACAGTTACCTTTTCTGCTCTCCTTGTCTTCCTATAAATTTGGTATTTTTTGCGCGCGGTAGGTAATTGGGACCAAGTGAAAAATAGGACACAATAGAAGAAAAACAGGAATGGCCTCCCGAGAAATCAAACAACAAAGCTTGAACGAACACGAGACTATTCACTATATGCTATGTTGCATTTGTATTTTGTGTTAATTTAAAATTAGCAGTATCAGTGAAGTCAATTGACATGGGTGGGTTATGATTCAGTGGGTGTTTTACTTTGTGTTACAAGTAAATTACTAACACGAAATTCGTTGGCCTCGACCATGCGTACACTACTTTTGCATACTTGGAGGATTATTAGTGCACCATTTCAGAACAGCCTTAGCTCATACTTAGCTCAAACCCAATTGTTATGTGATTTCCTTAAGCTAGATAGCAGAAGATACTTTTTAGGACTTACGTATAGTAGATCATAATTGGATATTTATAACTGCACAAAACGAAGAGAAGGCATATTCGAATATGCGAGCAGATTCCCTTAATGACCATCTATTAATCCCATGTGGGAATGATATGACAAAAATAATATGAAAAAAGAAATCAAAATACATTCGAGTAAACTACCCTCTATAGCCCCTCAAAATTTTAATAGCTCATGTTTTTTCCCATTGACACGAAATGGCCCTTCGGCCCAAACATATTGTATCTAGTAGCCCGAAATGTCTATTATATATATATTTTTTATATATTGACAGCCTACTTTATATATATATTTTGTATAGTGACAGTCTATTTTGTATAGTAACAATTTATTTTGTATAGTGACAGTCTATTTTGTATATATTTTGTATAGTGACATTCTATTGTATATAAACTATATAGTGGCAGTCTATTTAGTATATTTTTGTATAGTGACAGTCTATTTTGTATATATTTTGTATAGTGACAATCTATTTAGTATATTTTTTGTATAATGACATTCTATTTTTGTATATATTTTGTATGGTGACACTCTATTGTATATAAATTGTATAGTGACAGTCTATTTTGTATAATTTTTGTATAGTAACAGTCTATTTTGTATATATTTCAACTTTATGCATAGTTATCTTCTCTCATCTTCCTCTCATTGAGGGACCATCCACTGGCGTCCATGGCCTCACAGTCGCCGAAAATGGTAACAAGATCGCCGAAGTTTTAAATTTTCAGCAAAAGATCTTCAAAATATTAACTTCATATTCACAGAAACTATAAGAGAAAATCAGAAAAAGAAGACAAGGCTGTCTCTCTCGTTGCCTTATGCTACACCTCTGCCGAAATCCGGTCGGCCAACGATGACCATGACTGCTCCTCTCGCTTTCCTCTTCTTCCATATAGGTTGCTGCTACTGATTTTTACTAGTCACCGCCGGAATTGACCACTGGCCGGTGACGGTATTACCCCCATCGACGACAACTGTTCCACGCTATTGATACGCCATCCCTCTCCTCCTTCATCTCTATTTCTTTTGTTTTGATGTTGTTTTAACGGGTAAAAGTCCAGATCTTCTTAGATCTGGCCGGTTTTAGAATTTTCCGGCGATGTATCTAAACGAAAGGAATTCAGTCAGTGAGGTTTCCGGCTAGCAGTTGTTATTGTTTTTAGGCTATGACTTGTATGGGTCAATTTGTGGCTACTGGATGATATATGTTTGGCCCGATGGGCTATAAATGAATTTCTCTCATTAAAGTAATCCATCTTAACATAACTGTTAATTTTCCGTTTACTTATTTGTTAAACAACCATATTTCCTACTGAAATCTATATTTATTTATTTCAAAGTTTATTCTCCAATTTACTAACAACAAATTCAATTCTAAAGATGTTTCTATCCATGTGCTGACACGTAGCAGCCCATGTTAAAAGAGCAGGATTAAAGGGATAGGACTTGATCAACTTCATTAAATGTTAGCCAAGGCCAATCTAATCTCAGTTAAGTAAATCATTGAGGCTTAATTAGCTGTTTATTAGATAAGGGATTTATATATAGTACATATTACCTGCCCAGATAAGATGTATTCAGGAATCAGGAGCTTTAAAAATGAACATGGGGTTTTAACTATACTACATATAGTATTAGGATATTACTGCCTTTAAATTAAATGCACTAGACTTAAAACACAACATAATCTCCTTGAGACAAGGAATTCTGCTCATCTCCCAATGCCAGCTTTGATTTTCACATTCCCCATTTCTTCTTGTCTGTGACAATACACACAAACATGTGGATGACTATCTTCATCGGGTTTGCCAAAACATAATGAAAAGAAATTGCTTAATTTATTTCTGTTTTATGAGTAACCAATTATTAATTTAATACTGTCAACCATCTCTTAGTTCACATACATTAATTCCTGGAGAAGTGTCGACATCTCAAACTTACCATAAGAAGTAGTATAACGATTTTGCACACTTGTGAAGTAGTTTGCCAAGTCGTGTAATGCAAAGAAAAGGGCTACTATTTGGAAAGAGACGTAGTGCGTTTCCGTTAATTTTTTCCTATTATTTTTCTAAAACTAATTAAAGTTTAAGTTCTATGTATGCTCCGATAATGCAATTTTGTTTCAATAACCAACTCATGTTAAAGCAGCTCTAATAATGTAAATTTTTTTACAATGTCAATATATATGACAAAATGCAAGTAAAACATAGAAGTTCCTCACATAATTAATGCGTACTATTAGCTCTGTTTCAATTTAATTATTTGAACTTTTTCGGAGTATTAGGTTCAAATTGACTAATTTTTTGTGTGAATTTAAATTTAGATTCTTTAGGTTTTTCGAAATATAATTTACATATAAAAAGTAATATAACTCAGAGTAATTAATAATTCAAATATTTAAAAATTATTTGTAAAAAATATGGTAAAAAAACCTTATTTAACTTCTATAATAGTAAAAGGTTTATTCTTTTAAAAACATATGGAGTATATATAGTAATAGTTCCATGGTTATTTTAAGAAGTAGAACCAAGAGTGGCACTGTTAGTCAACAAAAGTGGAAGTTCTGTCTAAGATCAATTAAGACAAAACGTCCCTTTCCTGCAACTACCTGCTCCTTCAGGCCAATTGTTTTAGCAATTATTGGAAAGAAATTCCATATATATGCAACCACACTTGACGACGTGAATAATTGATCGTCAACTCGGTGCTGCATGCTATTAACAATAATATAAGCTGAATGATCCAAATTAATTGTACACGTACAGATAGTATCCGAGTGCAAGCATGAAATTTAAAATATAAATTTAAGACTAATTGTAAAACCTATAATATTAGCATCCCAACAAAAGGGATCATCAACGGCGTTGGAATACGTTGTATAGCTAGTCCTGTAATTGTCTAAAACCTATAAAACTTTCGTTTATAATGTACTTTAGACGACGATCTTTTCATTTCCAAACTTAGTTTGCATCATATCAAATGTTTATACGCCGATTTTCTTTTTTTAACTGTCATAAATATTCGAACTAAGAACCTTCGTGAATGATTTGTAGTAATGCAAATTCATGCATTCACGATAAGGTAATAAGGTTCCATATTGTTTAAAACTCATAAATAAGAGAAGTATAACCAATATTTACCTTACAATCAGAGTAATTTTTTTTCTCGGAAACAACCTGTCTACCTCACACGAGGTAGGAGTAAAGATGTAAGATTTGCGTACACTCTACGACCCTGGGTATATTATTTGTATACGGTAAAAACCGGTTAGTCCTTCGTACGAACTGGTTTAAATGGTAATACATTGGATCGGAGAAGCGTCTTCATAGTATCAGGTTGAGGTCCGAAGTCAGGTCACCAAGCTTCGAGCCCGAAGGACCGATCAATGTCAAGCTCGATGTTATTATCAAGTTGGAATCCAAGTCGAACTATGATGCAAAGTAAAGTTATCGAACTTATGATTCAGAGACCGACCAACACTGACCCCGAATCAATACAGGAATCCGAGTCAGAATCGAGCTCGAGTCAAGATCGAGAGCTCGAGTCAAGACCAAAAACTCGAGTCAATATCGAGCTCACAGACAAAAGCCATTGCAATCCCACTAGAGGAGAGAATCCTGGCAGGAATTATGGAAAAACTAATTTATCATGGGTCTCCCACTATATATTTTTAATTATATCTAAAAGTAGGATCCTCCACTATAAAGAGGGTGGCTACATTTCTGTAAAGGACAGTTCTTTGCTTACATTGTAACTCAAGCACCATATACTCCTATATTGAAGAATTATTCTTTAAAGTTTCATAAATTGATTTATCTTGCTTAGTCCCGAAAATCATATTCTTTCCAACCTCGTTTATTTTGCATTCTTTGCAATCCGTATTTGATATTTCTATTTATCCTTACGATTTGTATTAAGCTATACCACATATCCTTAGAACTACGTACAAATTTAACTCTATCCGTTTTTCAGGTAAACAGTTTGGCGCCCACCATGGGGCTAAGGATAACAATGGTTATTTGATACGAATCTGCAAAAACACACCGTTTTGCGCTTGTTTTCGGATGTATCTTGGATTTCGGATTAGCAACGACTAAGTATCAATCAAATGGCCTTACCTATCGACAATGAAGCTGGTCTTCAAGATGAGAACAACAACCTGACACCCAGTATTGAAAGACCGCTTGTCAACGCCGTTGGAGCTCGAATCGAAGTGCCGACAGACATTAATTCGCATGTGGCCATTGAGGCGAACCTACATTCTGAACCTGAAAATAGCATTCATGGTGGAATTCGATCTGCAGCTCGAGATACCCATAACGTCGAGGAAAACAACGTCAACTTGCGTATGATTTTCGAAATGTCGCAAGCTCAACAGGCAGCAATAGCTCAGTTGCAGAGTCAAACCCAGATACCGAGTAGGCCGGAGCCCAGCAACCCCGAGAAATCGCCCATACAACGGAACCAGCTATAGTGAAATCAAATGAGCAGGAGTCAGGGACTAATCCCGAAATTGCTAAGATGTTCGAAGAACTGACCAAACAAATAGAATCGGGAGAAATGAGGATCGAAGCAAATGACAAAAAGGTGGAAACATACAACTACAGGGTTGATCAGATCCCGGGGGCACCACCAATATTAAAGGGCTTAGATTCTAAAAAATTCATATAAAAGCCTTTTCCCCCAAGCGCAGCTCCTAAATCGATCCCAAAGAAGTTCCGCATGCCTGAGATTCCTAAATATAACGGAACTACCGACCCCAACGGACATGTCACCTCATACACATGTGCCATCAAAGAGAACGATCTAGAGGATGATGAGATCGAATCCGTATTATTGAAGAAATTCAGTGAAACCCTGTCAAATGGAGCAATGATATGGTACCGTAACTTGCCATCTAATTCTATCAATTTTTTTGCTATGCTTGTGGATTCCTTCGTGAAAGCACACGCCGGGGCCATAAAAGTCGAGACCAGGAAGTCGGACCTGTTCAAGGTAAGACAAAAGGAAACCAAATGCTAAGGGAGTTTGTGTCTCGTTTTCAAATGGAGCGAATGGATCTACCCCGAGTCACGGACGATTGGGCTGTTCAGGCTTTCACTCAAGCTTTGAACGAACGAAATTCGATGGCTTCACGACGGTTGAAGCATAACCTTATCGAGTACCCAGCTATCACTTGGGCCGACGTGCACAATCGGTACCAATCAAAAATTATAGTCGAAGATGACTAGTTGAGGTTTGAACCCGCTGCTTGAAGGGATATCAATTGAGAACAAGGTTCGATCAGGGATCGATACCGACCCTATAACGAAAACCACAGAATCAATGAATCGAGACGTAACCCTGGACAAATCAACAAAAGAAGTGATCGAGGTCAAGGGTCTCGGGGGCTGATGAACAGAAGTGGGTTCGACATGCCTACCGGATCTAAGGAAGCGCCTCAGTTATCGGAGTATAACTTCAGCATTGATGCATCCGCCATCGTGTCTGCTATCGGATGCATCAAAGACACTAAATGGCCTCGACCTATGCAGACTGATCCTGCCCAGAGGAATCCCAATCAAATGTACGAATATCATGGCACCCATGGCCACAGAACGGAAGATTACAGGCAACTAAGAGAGGAGGTAGCCCGGTTATTCAATAAAAGGCACCTTCGAGAATTTTTAAGCGACATGGCAAAGAACCATTTCAAAAATAGGGATTTCGGCAAGCAAAACGAACAAGAAGAACCACAGCACGTCATATACATGATCATCGGCGGCGTCGATTCCCCTCAAGGGCCGGTGCTTAAACGCACTAAGACATCGATTATGAGAGAAAAGCGATCTCGAACTCAGGATTACGCACCCATATGAATTTTGTCCTTCAATGATGAAGATGCAGAAGGAGTCATATAACCTCATAACGATGCAATGGTAATATCCGTACTTATGAATAAAACTAAAGTTAAGCGTGAGTTAATTGATCTAGGTAGCTCGGCCAACACCATAGGATCGAAGGTTGTAGAACAGCTCGGTCTACAGGACCAGGTCTTACCCGCAACATTGGTTCTAAACGGATTCAATATGGCATGTGAAACCACCAAAGGGGAGATAATTCTGCCGATAAACGTGGCCGGGACCATCCAGGAAATGAAATTTCACATAATCGAAGGCGACATGAGGTACAACGCCCTTTTTGGAAGGCCATGGATCCACAACATGAGAGCTGTACCTTCAACCCTACACCAGGTTCTTAAATTCCCAACATCAGGGGGAGTCAAAATAATGTACGGAGAACAACCGGCCGCAAGATAAATGTTTGCTGTCGAGGAAGTGAATCCGATATCCTCGCCGTCGCCAAAAAAGGGATCGGACTCAAAAGGGGAAGGAGATGCCAAATAGCAATCACAAACATCATCTTTAACCCAACCAGAAAATTAGAAGATCGATGAAGATGATGATCAAAGGATCCCTCGATCCTTCATGCTTACCGATGATTCCGACGCTACCCAATCAACGATTGAAGAGTTGGAACAAGTCATACTAATCGAGCATTTGCCCAAACGAAAGGTATTCCTGGAAACGGGATTAACCCCCGAACTCAGGAAAAGGCTTATTCAATTTCTTATTGATGACATGGATTGTTTTGCTTGGTCCCATTTAGATATAACAGGGATCCCACCGGATATAACGACGTATCGGCTAAGACTGAACCCTAGGTTCCAACCAATAAAGCAAAAGAGAAGGCCCCATTTCGAGGTAAAGCACGCATTCATAAAAGACGAAGTAACTAAAATTCTCAGAATAGGGTCCATTCGGGAGGTGAAATATCCTGAATGGCTAGCCAATGTAGTTGTAGTCCCTAAAAAAGGGAACAAACTTAGAATGTGTGTAGATTAGAAGGATTTAAACAGGGCATGCCCTAAAGATTCTTTTCCACTGCCTTACATCGATCGCATGATCGATGCCACGGTCGGTCACGAGATTCTTACTTTTCTCTATGCCTATTTAGGGTATAATCAAATCCTAATGAACCCGGAAGACCAGGAAAAGATTTTATTTGTCACCAAGTATGGAACATATTGTTATAATGTGATGCCCTTCGGGCTAAAAAATGCAGGAGCTACTTACCCACGCCTAGTAAATAAAATATTCGAGGAACAAATAGGTAAATCAATGGAAGTTTATATTGATGACATGCTAGTTAAGTCCCTACGCGCACAGGACCATTTGGCTTATTTGCAGGAAACATTTGAGATTTTAAGAAAATACAACATGAAGCTCAACCCCGAGAAATATGTTTTCGGGGTTGGTTCGGGCAAGTTCCTCGGCTTCATGGTATTAAATCGGGAGGTCGAGATTAACCCCGATAAAATCAAGGCCATCGAAGACATCGCCATCGTGGACAGCGTAAAAGCCGTGCAGAGGCTAACGGGATGGACTGCTGCCTTAGGCCGATTCATTTCAAGGTCGTCAGATCGAAGTCTCAAATTTTTCTCTTTACTCAAAAAGAAGAACGATTTCTCTTGGACCCCGGAATGCCAACAAGCATTAGAGGAATTAAAACGATATCTATCGAGCCCACCACTGCTTCATACTCCAAAAACAGACGAAAAAGTGTGCTTTTACTTGGCAGTATCGGAAATCGCAGTAAGTGGTGTCCTAGTTCGAGAAGAGCAAGGTACGAAATTTTTCGTTTATTATGTAAGTGGAACCTTAGGAGAAGCAGAAACTAGATATCCACACTTAGAAAAATTGGCACTTGCACTGATAAGTGCCTCTAGAAAGTTAAGACCGTACTTTCAATGTCACCCCATATGCTTATTGACCACTTAACCACTCCATAATATTTTGCACAAGCCCGAACTATCAGGCCGATTGGCCAAATGGGCCGTCGAACTTAGTGGGCACGATATCGAATATCAACTCCATACGACCATCAAGCCTCAAATTTTAGCGGATTTCGTGGCCGATTTCACGCCGACCCTCGTACCCAAAGTTGAAAAAGAACTCTTATTGAAATCGGGTACGTCATCAAGGGTATGGACCCTTTTTACGGACAGGACTTCGAACGTGAAGGGGTCCGGGCTAGGCATTATTTTAAAGCCACCCATGGGTAACACTTTTAGGAAATCTATCAAAACTACTAGGTTGACTAACAACGAGGCCAAGTATGAGACCATGATTGCAGGTCTCGAGCTAGCTAAAAGCTTGGGAGCAGAAGTTATTGAAGCCAAGTGTGACTCTTTGCTGGTGGTAAATCAAGTAAACAAAACCTTCGAAGTTCTAGAAGATAGAATGCAAAGGTATCTGGACAAACTGCAAGTCACTTTGCACCATTTCAAAGAATGGAATTTACAGCATGTTCCACAAGAACAAAATAGTGAGGCCGATGCACTTGCAAATTTGGGATCATCGGTCGAGGAAGGCGAGATAAGCTCGGGGACTGTCATTCAATTCTCGAGATCCATGATCGAAGAAGGTCATGCCGAGATAAATTCTACAAGCTTAACCTGAGATTGGAGGAATAAGTATATTGAATACTTAAAGAATGGAAAGCTCCCATCGGACCCTAAAAATTCGAGGGCCCTACGAACCAAAGCTACTCGATTCACATTAACTGTAGATGGAATGTTATACTGAAGGACATTCGATGGACTATTGGCAGTATGCTTAGGTCCAAGAGACACCGACTACGTCCTACATGAGGTGCACGAGGGCACTTGTGAAAATCACTCCGGTGTCGATTCATTAGTCCAAAATATAATCAGGGCAGGGTATTATTGGATCGATATGGACAAAGATGCAAAGGAGTTTGTTTGAAAATGTGACAAATGTCAAAGGTTTTCACCAATGATCCATAAGCCCGGAGAGCAACTTCACTCAGTCCTATCCCCATGGCCATTCATGAAATGGGGAATAGATATCGTCGGCCCTCTGCCATTGGCCCCAGGTAAAGCTAAGTTTATTTTATTTATGACTGACTATTTTTCTAAATGGGTTGAAGCACATGTGTTCGTGAAAGTAAGAGAGAAATAGGTTATAGACTTTATCTGGGATCATATCGTATGTCGATTCGGGATACCCGCCGAAATAGTGTGTGACAATGGAAAACAGTTTGTCGGCAGCAAGGTGACTAAATTCCTCGAAGACCATAAAATAAAAAGGATATTGTTAACACCGTATCACCCTAATTGGAACGGACAGGCCGAATCAACGAACAAAACTATCATTCAAAACCTAAAGAAGAGGCTGAACGATGCTAAGGGAAAATGGAGAGAAATCCTACCCGAAGTTCTTTGGTCATATCGAACAACATCAAAATCTAGTACGGGGGCAACCCCGTTCTCCTTAGTATATGGCTCCGAAGCCTTGATTCCAGTCAAAGTCGGGAAACCCAATGCCAGGTTTCGATATACAACAGAAGAGTCAAATAACGAGGCTATGAACACTAGCCTCGAATTATCGGATGAAAAACGAGAAGCTGTTCTCGTCCAATTGGCTGCCAAAAAGCAGCGAATCGAAAGATACTATAATCGAAGAACCAAGCTTCGCCATTTTAAACTCGGGGACTTAGTGCTAAGGAAAGTCACTCTCAGTACCCGAAATCCAAACGAAGGAAAACTAGGACCGAACTGGAAAGGACCGTATCAGGTTCTCGAAAACGTCGGAAAAGGATCATACAAGCTCGGTATTATAAACGACAAACAACTATCAAGCAATTAGAATGTGTCGCACATAAAACGATACTACTGCTAAGGTATGACCTTTCCATATTCGTTTACATTTCGAAACTAACCCCTGCAGGAGTCCGATCAGGAGCTAGGATGGATCCTTCAATATGAAGCCCTAGGTCTGAAAGCACGCGTTGCACTCTTTTTTTCTTAGACCGGTTTTTATCCCAAATGGGTTTTTCGGCAAGGTTTTTAATGAGGGAACCATTGATCATGCTAACTTAGAAACAATTCGACAGTATCCGAGGCCTCTTTACAATCGACCTCGAATACTGGGGGCAATAGCCCCTCAAATATATCAAGTTCGATGCAAGAAACTTACTTCATAATAACAGGGTTCCGATAGGAAAAATTGTAAGAGCCAAATGGTCAAAACGAACCATGCTCATGTAGTTGTCCTGAGCCCTGACACAAAACATGGACACATGTATAATGACTTGCAAAGAACAATTTCTTCTTTACCGATATCTTATATCCAAGAAAGATTCCCCTATTTCGAGATTTATTATGCAAACAGGCTTAAGGTAAATCAACGAGTTCGAGCAATACTCACTCAACTATAATCCCAAGGGCTAACCAACTTGAGTTCGAGCAACCATTCTTACTCGAGGACTATCTACTAAGCCTACGTGCTACATTACTTCGAGTTCAAAATCGCTCACTCGACTATTAAGCCTACGAACTACATTACTTCGAGTTCGAAATTACTCAATCGACTATTAAGCCTACGGGCTACATTACTTCGAGTTTGAAATCACTCACTCGACTATTAAGCCTACGGGCTACATTACTTCGAGATCGAAATCACTCACTCGACTATTAAGCCTATGAGCTACATTACTTCGAGTTCGAAATCACTCACTCGACTATTAAGCCTATGAGCTACATTACTTCGAGTTCGAAATCACTCACTCGACTATTAAGCCTACAGGCTACATTACTTCAAGTTCGAAATCACTCACTCGACTATTAAGTCTATGGGCTACATTACTTCGAGTTCGAAATCACTCGCTCGACTATTAAGCCTACGGGCTACATTACTTCGAGTTCGAAATCACTCACTTTACTATTAAGCGTGCAGGCTACATTACTTAGAGTTCGAAATCACTCACTCGACTATTAAGCCTACGGGCTACATTACTTCGAGTTCGAAATCACTCACTCGATTATTAAGCCTACGGGCTACATTACTTCGAGTTCGAAATCACTCACTCAACTATTAAGCCTGCGGGCTACATTACTTCGAGTTCGAAATCACTCACTCGACTACTAAGCCTACGGGCTACAATACTTCAAGTTCGAAATCACCAAGCCTACGAGCTACATTACTTCAAGTTTGAAATCGCTCAATCAGATATAAAGACTACGAAGTCCGAATTCGATCAAATTGCCTAAAGCCTTATGAAAACATTCATAAGGCATGAATAAAATAAAACCTTCACAAGAAAAAAAATAAAACAGAGGCAAGACGGGAGAAGAAAAGATATTTGTATATATTTACGGGATTGTTTACATGATTGTTTGCAACATCCGAAATAGAAACTAAGGGACTAAGTTTCTTGGTTATCCCCGGGAGCGGTCTCTTCTCCATCGGGCTCCTCCCCGCTCTTTCTCCCGTCATTGTCATCAGCATCATCGTCATCATCGGAAACCAAGAATTCAGCATCGGCTTCGAGCTCCTTAGCCATTTTTATCTCTTCAATAAGGTCGAAACCTCGAGCGTGGATCTCCTCGAGGGTCTCCCTCCGAGATCGACACTTAGCAAGCTCATCAACCCAATGTGCTCGAGTGTTGGCGGTCTCGACTGCCTCTCTTGCTTGTACCTGAGCAGCTTCAGTATCGGCCCAATAAACGGCCACAAATGCATCCGCATCGACCTTTGTCTTTTCGGCATCAGATTCGACCTTAGCAAGTTTAGAGGCCAATCGAGCCTCGAGCTCCTCTATTCTTCTTGCTTGAACCGAGATTTTCTCCTTTATACTTTGAAGCTGATTTTCGGCCGATGACAATTGGGCTCGAGCATCCTCTTTCTCTGCAGCAAAGCGGTCCATACCTTCTTTCCACTTCAAGGACTCCTCTTTTATCACATCAACCTCCTCACGGACTTTCCCGATTATCTCAATTTTTTGCTGCAGCTCTGAGGCCAAAAAATTAGACATTATTCCGGTATCGAGCCCATAGGCTTTTAAAAGTATCATTACCTGCTTAGACTGATCGGTCTGATCTTGGTGAGCCTTGGCCAACTCAGCTCGGAGGTCTTTGATTTCCTCTCCCCTTTCACCTAAGAAGAGTTTAAGGGAGTTCCTCTCCTCCGTGATCCGTTGAAGATCGGTCTCAAACAGATGTAGCTCAGCTCGAGACCAAAAACATACTTCTCGATGAACCGCCACGGCCTGCGAAGAAGAAAGAAAAGAAGTTAGGAAAGAATAACAAAACATGAAAAATAATATCAACAAAGGGAGTTAAGAGCTTACCCGATTCAGAGCTAGATGCACTTCATAGAGAAGGCCCGACATATTACTAGGGCCAGCAGCATCCTTGACCCCGGTAAGCAGATCACGGAAATGGTCCTCCCCTTCATAAGACCGGCTCATCTCGAGGGCCCCCAAAGCTTGGTCTTCCCGAATAGCCCCTTCGAAAAAAGCAGGAAGAGTGGGCGAATCTCCGATTACTATTGCCCCAGGCGACTCTCTTGGGGTGTTCTCCTCAGTTCAGAGAGCTTCAGGACCGGTCCCTTTTGATGTATCCACCATTTGTTGACTTCGGTAGGAAGCATCCTCGATCTCTAATGACTCGGGGACTTTGTCTGAACCTTTCTCTAATATCTCCTCGGTTCGGGGCGGAGCCTTATGAATCACCGTCGATTCAGCTACCTTTGGGGCATTGGTGCTTTTCTTCATTCGGGCCGCCAGCGCGGACCCGTCGTCTTCTTCTTCTTCTTCTTCTCCTTCTTCTTCTTCTTCTTCTTCTTCTTCTTCTTCTTCTTCTTCTTCCCTTAGATGCAGAACTGATTCTACGGTCAAGGGAATGGTATTCTTCTTCGGCTTATGAGCCGTCCTCTTCTTCGATTTTGGATCTTCAGGGACGGTGGCCCCTTTCCTTTTATTATCCTTCACTAGCTTTAGAACGGACACCGAAGCCTCTTCCTCGACGGACGAGGGCCTCAAAACCGCATCTTTGCCCACACCTACATATGGGAAAATTTATTGAAGTATATGGAAAACATCTCATTCTAACTACCAAAAAATACGAGAAATGGGCTTACCATGATTTTTGACCTCCCATTGGTCCTTTGACAAATCACGCGATGAGCACTCGGCGTATGTGGAGGTTGAAGCCATAGCTCGTACCCAGTTCTTGAAATTGGGAACTGCGCCGGGCATCCAGGAAATCGCTGCATCACAAAAAGGGGGATATCAGTGAGAAAAGAAATAAAAAGGCAAAATAGAAGGAAATAACATCAGAATTACACTTACGCTTCATGTTCCACTCCTCGGGAAAAAGCATATTTTCAGTCGCAGGTCCGAAGTCCTTACTCGAACGAACCTGCCTATCCAACCTTGATCCCTGTCCTCGTCTATGCTTGAGAACAGAGCCTTGGTAGCCCGACGCTGAAGTTTTATTAACCCTCCTCAAAAAAGGCGAGGATGGTACAATCGGATGAGATGGTCAAGGGTGAACGACATCCCCTCAATTTTGTTCACAAAGTATCGGATCAAAATAACGATCCGCCAAAAAGAAGGATGGACCTGGCCTAGGGTTATTTGGTATTGACGGCAAAAGTCAATAATAATAGAGTCGAGGGGACCTAACGTGAAAGGGTAAGTGTACACACTTAAAAACCCTTTCACGTAAGTGGTGATATCTTCGTCAGAAGAAGGGATTATTATTTCTTTGTTCTCCCAATTGCAATCTTTCTTTAGCTGTTTGAGGTGCCTCTTAGTTATCGAACACATGTACCTCGATACTGGCTCACATCGGCCGGGAACCGACGAGCCTTTATCGACCTTAAATCAGAGGTAAGAACACACGCCCCAGGAACGCACTCCTCAGGCCGTGGCTCTACCGGTGTTTCGTCGGCGACAGACTGTGAAGATGAAGCTTTCTCTTTCTGAGGAATGGTTTGTGATGTTTTCGCCATTTTTGAATTTAAAGGACGAGAATAGAAAAAAGTGACAAAAATTTGGTAGTTTTGAAGAAGGACTTTTGCAGAGAGGAATCACGGATTTGCGAATAAACTCAGAGGGTACGAAAAAGAACTTGGAAAATTTGGAAGATTGAAGATGTAAAAGTGATAAATGGTAAAAGGAAGGACTATTTATAGATTAAAGCAATGGCGGTTCAATATCAGCGGTGGCCGACCACCATCTGACATGCATTAAATGCCTTGAAAAACTAAACCGATGGGACAACTATCACGTGCGTCATGATCGAGCCCAATGTGAACGTCAGCTTATATCTGATCGAGCCGTTGTGAAATCATGCCGTTTCTCGCTACATCCTTCTCGAGAAACGAGAGGACTATCTGTATACGATAAAAATCGGTTAGTCCTTCGTACGAACTGGTTTAAATGGTAATACATTGGATCGGAGAATCGTCTTCATATTATCAGGTTGAGGTTCGAAGTCAGGTCACCAAGCTTCGAGCCCGAAGGACCGATTAATGTCGAGCTCGATGTTATTATCAAGCTCGAATCCAAGTCGAACTATGATGCAAAGTAAAGTTATCGAGCTTATGATTCAAAGACCGACCAACACTGACCCCGAATCAATACAAAGATCCGAGTCAGAATTAAGCTCGAGTCAAGATCGAGAGCTCGAGTCAAGGCTGAAAACTCGAGCCAATATCGAGCTCAGAGACAAGAGCCGTTGCTATCCCACTAGAGGAGAGAATCATGGCAGGAATTATGGAAAAGCTGATTTATCATGGGTCTCCCACTATGTATTTTTAATTATATCTAAAAGTAGGATCCTCCACTATAAAGAGGATGACTATATTTCTGTAAAGGACAGTTCTTTGCTTACATTGTAACTCAAGCACCATATACTCCTATATTGAAGAATTATTCTTTTAAGGTTCATAAATTGATTCATCTTGTTTAGTCCCGAAAATCATCTTCTTTCCAACCTCGTTTATTTTGCATTCTTTGCAATCCGTATTTGATATTTCTATTTATCCTTACGATTTGTATTAAGCTATACCATATATCCTTAGAACTACGTACAAATTCAACTCTATCTATTGTCGTTGTATTTTTTGTCATTGAGTATTCAAGAAATTCCAAGTGAATCCGGCTGCATGTTAAGTATATCTCAATTAAACACAAAGAAATCCTAGAAGAATTTCCAAACCAATCTTTATCTAGGCTGGAGAAAGTATATGTAAAATCCATCACTAGCTTAATTAATTAGCTGGCCGAGGGTTAGCTTACAGACCTTTATAGAATGTAATATATAATTTTTATATGAAGATCCACGTGCTCTAGCTTGGCTCCTCAAGTTTAAAGGAAAGTTGGTAGGAAAGAACGCCCTCAAGAAAACAAGTCCATTTTGCAGAAATTTAGACTTTTAACAATGTGTTGTATTGGAATCTGAGACGTGGGTTTTGCGAAAGAAACGCCGAAGGTCTTGCTGACTTCTCCAAAAAAATTTTATAACATTAATCACTTCTCTCATTCAATTCTGGTCACCTTCTGCCAGCTAATTAATTACTATCAATCTAAAACTATTTTAAATAATTTATTATGTACCATCTATATATACTCTATCTTAGTCTCACACTTGTTTCAATAAAGACAATTGGACCTTTTCACTACAAAAAAAGCCAGAAAACAAACAAAATTTAGAGCTACCTAGCAACTTAATTTTAGCCTAGCTCTTTGTACTTTCTCCTTTTCTTTGGTCTATCCAATTTTCTTCAGATATGTCTATGGCGCTAGCCAAAGAACATATTATGAATGACACAAAAATGGGCTTAGTTGATAGTTATGAATATTATGAAGGTGAATTTGGAATGAGTGATCATTCCTCTCCAGAGTTATATGGGATAACTGAGGAACCTCCAAAATTAGTTTTTGAAGAGGGTGAAAATCCAGAGAAAACAAGTCCAAATATAGCCAAGAATTTTGCTATAAGCAGTTCTTCTTCACTATCCAGTCCCAGCAGTTCCAATTCCAATGGCCATTCTGTGATTAGCTTCAAAGGGGGGTATGGTAATTTTATGCATTCAACAAATGGTTCTTTGCTAAGCTTTGAGCAAAGTGAAAGATTTTGTCCAAATCCAAGAATGAGTAGTAATAAAGTGGAATGCTCAGTTTGGGAAGATAATAATTTGCAGTACAATAATATTTATCAGAATTCCCTTACTCCTAAGAGTAGCAGCAACACTAGTCCTCGAGTATTGATTAATGAGAATTCCAAGAATATTCAACGAGCCAATAGCTATGGGAATAGTAATGCGATACCATTTGGATGGCTAAATTCTGAAGCTAATGCAACTGTTGAGGACTTAGAGAGAGAGGAATCACGTTTCAATAAGCGCCCTTGCATGGTAATTTCATATCTAACCTTAATTACTCATTCCGTGCGATTTGACATGTTATATAGCAAGTTATTTATTCTTATTTTTCAAGTTACCAAATTATGTTTGTTATAAACAGTACTTACCAATTGTTGCAATAAACTTAACGTAAAAAAATTATACTTTGTTAGTGCACCTAACTTTAACAAGTGTAAATAGTGTTAGATTTACATTTAGAAGATACTTTCTCAATTTAGAAACCACGTCATCTAAATTATGTATACGACACTAAAAATATCCATCATATATTCGCTAACCAATTATATAGGTAATAGTAGGCACTTACATACCTTTTTATTTGTTCACAAAAAAGATGATTCAATACATCGTATTTTATTATCACCAATTTTCTCAATGATTATGATTCCATTATAAAGAGATGGATTTAATGCAGGAAGAGAGCATGCAAACTAATAAGAAGCAATGCACTGGGGGTTCAAAGAAGGCCAAATCAAATACTTCTGTTGCTACAAAGGATCCACAGAGCATTGCAGCCAAGGTTTGCTAGCTCCTAATTAATATTGAAGTAATTTAAAAGCTTAATTATTTTGGAATAGTGTGTTAAAGAACAAAAGGAATGTCTGTTTGTAGAATCGTAGAGAACGGATCAGTGAACGCCTTAAGATATTGCAAGAACTTGTTCCCAATGGTTCCAAGGTAGGTTTAATTAAATCCTTTAATTACTGTTTCTCCATTTATAATTCTGGAGGTTACTTAATCATATGAAAAATCCTTATATTAATGCAGGTTGATTTGGTCACCATGTTAGAGAAAGCAATTAGTTACGTCAAATTTCTTCAGGTGCAAGTGAAGGTGAATACTTATAAACCTAATTATTTTTGTGCTTTTATCCTAAAAAGGGTCACTTAATTTCCTTTTATATGATTTAACTTGTATACACAGGCAATGTAAAAATAAGTTATATTTTAAATATATTTTAACATATCTTGTACTAGGTAATTTGTTCTAGGTAGCTAATTTTATCGTTTTTTATTAATTATTACATGTAAAAATTTCTTATGTGACATAATAGTATAAAATCCGTTATATTAAGCTCCTATCATTATTATTATTATAGGTGTTGGCAACGGATGAATTTTGGCCGACACAAGGTGGAAAAGCTCCAGATATTTCTCAAGTAAAAGATGCCATTGATGCTATCCTTGCGACTCAACGAGACAGAAACTCAAGCTCCAAGTGATACAACCTAAAATTAAGGCGTATCGGAGTTTTCCTTTTGTTAATTACCATGTATTAGAATTAAAAGATTCCAAAATAAGTCGTTGGGAAAAAGAAAAAAACAGCTCATTGAAAAGAAGAAGTTTCTTTTTTTGGATCGTCTTCTTCGATTTGTCATGCTTTTTTTTAAGTTCAGTGATCAGTGTGATATAGGGAGTGAAATTTAGGTTTATGGAAGAAGCTGGCTATTATCATTACAGTCTTCCAAAATTCATTTTTTAGCTTTCTCATATTTGAAGTACTAAAGAAATCCCTAGGAGTAATACAAGAATACAAGGTGGTTGACAAATTGGGGCAAAACCAAGATTTATATAAATGCACGTCAATGGAGAAGCTAAGGGTTTGTTTGGAAACTATATGGTGTAACTAAAAACTTATTTATTTGTCATAATAAAACGCAATTACGGTGTAATTTTTATAGATTTCATGTTTGGTTGCACAATTATAATAATAATATTTTTTAATTTTAAAATAAAAGTTAATTGTAAGAGATTAAATATTTATTTAGATTAACCAATTAATAAAATATAATGTGTAACAAATATATTTATATTTAAGAAATTTTAATGTTATTTATTACTATGTGAAATATTTTTTTAAAATATATTAAATAATTATAAATTAATACATTAATATTGTGAAGAATAATTTTTTATTTCCAATTTATGTGATAATATTAAATTCATGATTTTTTGAGTGTTTTAATATAAACAAGATAAGTATGAGTTTGAAAAGTATTTTTCTACTTTATATATTTATAATAGTAATAATGAATAGAGGACAAAGCTAGTAGCACATGAAATTGCGTTTAACAAGTGTTCCTCTTATGTTTTAAACGGAAGAGAAAGAATGTAAAGAGAATACTAGCTTGAATAATAAAAATAAAAATAAAAAAGAATTTAAAAAGTCATTAGTAAGTATACCCAGTACTACAAGCAATTTTTTTAATCTCCCATTGAGAAATGGAGTGCTCCCTTCAGTTACACTAAATTTCATGATGCCCAAGTAATTATTTGACCCAAATTACACTTAATTATGTCCAAATATAATTGGAAGATTGGCGTAAAAGGAGCTTTTTGGGACTGGTCTTGAAGTTTTATCCCTAAAATTGATAATATTACCAGACGGCCCTAATATGTATAGATGCACGTTTAATAAAATAATTTGTACTAAAATACTGTAAGGTTGAGCGGCAAAGATGGCTGCAAGCTAAGAGCAATCAAATCGGTGAACTGTGATATGCACAAGCTACGGCAAATTGGTAGGACTTCATAATTTCAAAACTGGGAACAAAAGAGTAAACATGCAAGTTATGACAAAACAACATGATTGCATATTTTATTCAATCTAACTATCTTGTTAGATAACTACCACCGCATTATCATGTTTCACCAATGATACCTCAATAACATTATAAATAGTTAAGACAAAAAGGTCAAATTGTTAACTATATTGATCATATCATTATAGTTCTCTACTGGATTGTCATGTTTTATCAATGATATCTCATTTAAAGTAATAAACAAGCATGACAAAAAGATAAAACTTTTAACTATATTGATCATATCACTACAGTTTATTTGGTAAAGAATTCCACTAGATTATCATGTTTCATGAGTGATACTTTATTTAAAGTTATACGGTTTTGACAAAAGATAGAACTAATTTTAGCTATATTGATCATATCACCATGGTTCATCTGGTATAGAATTCTATAAGATTGTCAACTTAGCTCAAACTACTTGTTTTATTTAACTGACGACTATGACAATACGATAGATTTTAAAGTGTATGCATTCTACCAATATATTTAAATTGATTGTGAATCCTAACATATAGACATAACTTAACTCTCACATACTCAACTTATTTACAAGAAATATGCGAAGATATAAGTTTATGTCTGGAAGGCATATATATTATTTGACTCGTCTAATACATTAAATACGCATGGACTATTTTGGAAACAAAATCTGACAAAATTGATAATTAGCGGAGGAATTTGAGTTGAAACTCAGCTGCCATGGGAGATTCATGGAGCTCGGAGGGAATGAAGAAGCTTCTAGAAGAGAGAATTTGGACTGAATTGAGAAAATGATCTTCATTAATTGAGAAAGAAAAATGATAGTGTTCCTACTTATACAAGTTATTGTACAGCTGTAACTAACTAATCTACCATCTAACTGCCACTAACTAACTACTAACAACTTAATCGACTGATTGCAATAATAACCCTTCTTAACAAATGTGGCTAGGAATTAAATACAATACAATCCTAATCTCAACACCCCCTCAGGTTGGAAGGAAGGTACTCACTGCCAACTTGCGAAGCAAAGAAGAGTGCTTGATTCCTGTTAAGGACTTTGTAAAGATGTCTGCCAACTATTCTTCTGTGTGTACATAATGCAAAGAAATTAACCCTTCAAGTAGCTTGTCCCTAACAAAATAGCAATCCATTTCTATGTGCTTTGTCCACTCATGAAACACTGGATTCCTTGCAATGTGTAAAGCTGCTTGATTACCACAGTAGACTTGAATGGGAAGAGTTAAAAGCACAGTCAATTTTTCAAGTAGCTTGAACAACCAAACAAGTTCTGCAACCACTTTTCTGGCAGATCTGTACTCTGCTTCTGCAGAAGACAAGGACACAGTAGACTGTTTCTTCGACTTCCAACTAATAGGACTGTCTCCAAATAATACAATGTAATCACTAACTGACTTCTTAGTCTCAGGGCAGGATGCCCAATCTGAATCACAAAAGGCTCTCAACCTGTAGTCTGCATTGTTTGATAAGAAGATACCCAACCCAAGATCACCCTTTAAATATCTAAGTACATGCATAGCAACTTTAAGGTGAGAAACTCTGGGGTTCTATATATACTGGCTGAGATGTTGAATATTATAAGCCATGCCAAGTCTTGTGTTGGTGAGAAAGTTCAATTTTCCCACTAACTTTCTATATTGAGTAGGGTCTGTGAGTAGATTGCCATCAGCTGCTTTCAACTTTATTGAAGGATCAAGGGGAGAGGACATGGAGGTGCAATGCAGACACTCAAACTCTTTTAGCAGATCAGTTGTAAACTTCCTTTGTGTAATTATTACTCCATGTTTGTATAGTATTTCTGATCCTAAGAAGTAATGTAGTCTCCCTAGGTCCTTTATCCTAAAGGTATCATGTAGGAAGGTCTTCAAAGCTTCAATCTCTCCCAAGTTTGTCCCTATTAGAAGAACATCATCTACATAGACTGCTACAAAGATAACTCAACTTCCTTCCCTTTTGTAGAATAGAGAATAGGCTAGCATGGAATGTACATATCCCTTAGAACACAAAGCTTCAATCATTTTGGCATAACACTGCCTACTGGCTTGCTTTAGCCCATACAAGAATTTTTTCATCTTGCATACCAAATCTTATTTTTCTACCACCATCCCTGGTGGCACATACAAGTCTCAGTGTAATCTATCCCTGTTTGCTCAGTGTATCCCTTAATAATCTGTCTAGATTTAAACCTTTTAACACTCCCATCTGCTTTATGTTTAACTTTATACACCCACTTACATCCTATTGCCTTCTTCCCTGCAGGTAGTGGCACAAGATCCCAGGAATAAAGTGCATCAAACTCTTGATTCATTGCCTTCTGCCAAGCAAGTATGGAAGCTGCCTCCTCAAGTGACTCAGGTTCATAATCAAAAGAAAGTTTTTCAATTAAATGCTGACTATCATTAGTTAATGTATTTAGGGATATATATTATAGATGGGGAACATATGTTTGGAAAGAGAAAGAGGATGAATTGTGGTCATCATTTAGAATGTGTTGCCTATTATCAGTGCTGAGCTTAGGTACATTATAGGATGTTTGTGTGTTCTCTAAGGTCTATTATGAACTAAGGTTGTAGTGTGCTCAGATTGTGTAGAGCTTGATGAATCATCTAGAAGAAGTTGTTGCTGGCTCTGGGCATGAATGGAAGGTTTAGAGGATGTGCTGGATGTTCTATTTGAATTTGAGGAGCTCTGGTAATCTTGATGAGATGGTGAAAAAGCTTCATGAATATTATTAGTAGTGTCATTACCAAATGAGGGTTCAAGTGACATTAATTGATGATGATCCTGATGTGGACCACTACCATTATTACTGTTAGTGGGACTGGTAGTTTCAATATCACTTACACTGGGCCCTATATGAGAAAAAGGAAAGGATAAATGTTTACACTTAATCACCAGATCAGTGGGCTTCCCTGGTAGTATAAATGGAAAAACAGTTTCATGAAACAACACATCTCTTGAAACATGTATCTTTCTTGTGGCAAGACTGAGTACTTTGTACTCTTTTGATCTAAAAGGGTATCCTACAAAGACATGAGGTGTTGACCTTAGTTCAAACTTATCTTTGTGAGGTTTCAGATTTGTAGGAAAACATAGGTACCCAAAACTTCTAAGGTGTGAGTAATTTGGTTTCCTCCCATACATTATCCCAAATGGATATATGCCTTTAAGAGATGAGAATAGTAATCTATTAATCAGATAGGTAGAAGTTAGAATGCATTCCCCCCGGTATCTTATAGGTAATTTGGACTGATACAACAATGCTCTTGCAGTTTCAAGAAGATATTTGTGTTCTCTTTCGACTATCCCATTCTGCTGTGGAGTATAAGGCAGGTTTTCTGGTGTCTAATCAATTTGGTCTGGAAAAACATGGTTGTCTCAGTATTCACAAATTCTAAGCTATTGTCAGTCTTGATTGTTTTTATAGAGGTATTGAATTGGTTTTGGACCATTGCAGTGAAGGCTTTTATAACATGTAAGGCATTGATTTTGCTGGTCAGGAGATGTGTCCATGTACACCTACTATAGTCATCAACTAAGGTAATGAACAACAATAATAACAATAACATACCCAGTATTATCCCACACCGTGGGGTCTAGGGAGCGTAGTATGTATGCATACCTTACCCTACCTTGTGAGGATAGAGAGACTATTTCCAATAGACCCTCGACTCAGGAAAGCATAAGCACCACATTAATAAAAATATAGACAAGAAGGGACAGCACCAAAAAGCCATATAAAAGCAAAATAAAAACAACAATATAGTAAGGTGATCAACAATGAAATAAAACAACGATTAGTCATAAAAACCTACTACCAACATAAAGCGAGACTATGTGCCAATACTATTATTATGAACACTCTAGACTACCTACTCTACTACCCTAATCCTCGACCTTCATATCTTCCTATCAAGGGCCATGTCCTCGGTCAGCTGAAGTTATGCCATGTCTTGCCTAATCACCTCTACCCACCTCTTTTTTGGCCTACCTCTACCTCTCCGTAGGCCCTCCAATGTCAACCTCTCACACCTCCTCACTGGGGCGTCTGTGCTCCTCCTCCTCACATGACCAAACCACCTAAGTCATGCTTCCCGCATCTTGTCCTCAATAGGGGCTGGTCTTGCCCAAATCACACCTCTATTCGGGGTTATGAAGTGGTCGATTTCAATAATAATACCCAACAAGGAGTCAGGATCGAATCCATAGGCAGCGTAGATGGGATTAGGTATATATTCAGAATAAGCATGTGAAGTATCTAGATTGCACTTCCACAAACTGTGTTTTGATCCTACTTCTAAAATAACGCTAAGGTTTGCAATTCTCAAATATAAAGTTAGAGAATAATATTTTTGGTGTTGTTTTTTAAGTATGTAAAAGACCTAGGGCCGTGACTTCCACCTAGGTATTTGCCTAACGTGTTGTGGGCTTTAGAGCGGGTTATGTTGGTCGGGGTGTATTATAGCAATCGACACACGATTACCCACTCAATACCTCTCGGTAATAGAGTGGTTTTGCCCACTTTGGCTTTCTCAAGTCCAAATGAGTAATGCACAAAACAATTGATAGATACTCAAGTCGGGTTTTACTATCTCTAGATTCAACCCTTTAACTGGGACTATCAATTTCTTGAGTTCATCCCAATTTATTGTTAGCCAAGTTTTCCTAGACTAAGTCTCTCTTTCTCAAGTAGAGACTAAGTCAAATAGGCTTGAATCAATATTTGCAACCATTAATTCTATAATTATAGCAAGAACTAGGCCAAATATTACACACCCAACCATAAACAAGCCCTAAATCAAACACCCATTAGGTACCTACACTAGGGTTGGGCCACAACCCTAGCTAGAAATTTAGCTACTCATATTGGGTAAAGAAGAATATAAGAAGAAAAGATGATCAAACTCATATTTAATGATAAATAGATGAAAATCCAATGTAAAATTGACAAGCTATGATAAAGTTTCCTGAAACAGTAAAGAAAAATGGCTACCAACTTTCAGATATTCAAAACTTGACCTAATTTCGTGAAAGTAGTCTATTTATACAAAGCTAGAATTTTCGAACAAAATTTCCCTTTATGAGGTTCTGCGGCCGCATAATTCTATGTGCGGTCCACACTTTTCTTCAGCTCTTGACAGGAGTGGATTCTGTGTCCACACAATTCTGGATTGCGGCCGCATCTCTTAAGTTCCGCGGTCCGCATAATTTTAGGTGCGGCCGCACAATTATAGTGCGGTCCGCAGTTCTTGTTGGGCTTGAATTTGACACTCTATGAACTTTGACTTCTGCGGCCATAAATTATTGTGCGGTCCGCACTTTACACTGAAGCTCTGTTGAATTTTCTTCTTGTTCTGTGCCCGCAGACAAAATTCTGCGGTCCGCACTTTAGCCTTTTTGCTTGATTTTTGTCCTTGGTCAAAATCACTCCTTCTTGAGTTGAATTTCATAACTTTGGCTCATTTTCCAATACTCCTACAAGTAAGCATATTTTATCAGTTTTCGAAAATACCTTTAAGCATTTTTGAACTAAAACAAAAGTCAAAAGGTGCAAATAAGTAGTACTCCCAACTTGTCGCGAATAACCTCATTTTTAATCCTATCTAACCTGGTGTGCATGGTAAAGACCCCACAAGTCTATATGTAGAAGTTCAAATATCTTGGTTGTGGACGTAGTTGTCGCACCCTATTTTCTTGCGAAAGCAGGTTTCGACATGTTGATGTCGCCCAAACTCACACCACAAATATAGGTAATGAGGCGGTCGAAGCAATAATAAAACCCAACGCAAGTCGGGGTCAAATCCTCAGAGAGTTAGAATTGGGATTAGGTATATGCTTAGTGCAATTGTACGATATGCCTTAGATTACACTTCCATATTCTTGTTTGTTATTTCTACTTCTACTTTAACTATTGATTGCAATTATAAAACTAGAAGACAATATTTTTGATTTTGGTTGTTTTCCAAATGATACAAGATCTAGAGTCGTGACTTTCACCTAGGTGGTTACCTAATGGGTGTAAACTCTAGGGCAAGTTTGATTGGTCGGGGTTGTAATATAGCAATCACACGCAATTACCCACTCTATATCTCTCGGTAGTTTGAGTGATTTTGTCCAATTTGGCTTTCTCAAGTCCAAATGGGTATTGCACAAAACACGTGATAACTGCTTAAGTCAGGTCTTACTATCTCTAGATTCAACCCTTTAATTGGAGCTATCAATTTCTTGAGTTCGCTCCAATTTCTTATTAGCCAAGTTTTCCTAGACTTAGTCTCTCTTTCTCAAGTAGAGACTAAGTCAATTAGGCGTGAATCAATGTTTGCAACCATTAATTCTTGAATTCAAGCAAGAAATAGGCTAAATATCACTAACCCAATCACAAACAAGTCCTAAATCAAACACCCATTAAGTACCCACACTAGGGTTGGGCCTCAACTCTAGCTAGAAATTTAGCCACTCATGAAAAATGAAGAAATACAAGAAGAAATTAAGATAGAATGCATAATAATTGATTAGGGAAAGAAAATCTAATGTTTAGAAGCTAATCTAATACAATATTACTCAAAATAGTAAAGAAAATTGGCTCAGGTACTCTCCCAAAACAAAACTTTCCCTAAAAATGACAAAAGGTTCTATTTATACTAAGCTAAAAATATCTGACAAAAATGCCCCTGCGGAGGTTGTGCGGCCGCATAATTATGAGTGAGCTCCGCACTCTGAGCTTGACTGGTCAACTGCTCCTTCTGCGGTCGCATAAAAGTGGGATGCGGCTGCACTACATCTAATTATGTGGTCCGCACATTTCTGAGTGCGGCCGCACACTTGATTTGGGCTGGGACTTGGACCTTCTTCTGCGGACCACATAATTATGAATGCAGCCGCACCTTTGAATCCCGTGGCAGCATAATAATAGTACAGTCCGCACAACTGTCACGACCCAAAACCTAACCCATCGTGATGGCGCCTATCGTGAACTAGGCAATCCGACTCATTTCCAAAAAAAAATTGATATTTTCATTTCAAAGTTAATTTTAGGCTATTTAACATAAAAACTTTCGTAAAAGAGTTCAAATCAAAACAAAAGTGCGGAAAAGAAAAAGTCCGTCATCGGGGTGTCACTAGTCATGAGCAACTACTACAAACTGTCTGATAACATTAAGACTAACATAGTCTGGGAAAAATCCAAAATACAAATAAGGGGAATATAAGGAAGGAGAAAAACAGGGCTGCGATCGCCAGACAACTACCTTGCTATCTCCATTGATCCGCAACTGAATATATCAACAACCACTACCGTGGCCAGCAATGCCTGGATCTGCACACAAGGTACAGGGAGTAACGTGAGTACACCCACTCAGTAAGTAACAATAGTAAATAAAGACTGAGAAGTAGTGACGAGCAATAATGCAAGTAAAGTTCATATCCCCAAAAAAATATTCAGTCAAATACAACATGCTTTTAAAACCAGAGTTTGAATCAAATCAGCTCTTTTAAAACCAGTTCCAGTAAAATCATTTAAAGACATCTTTCAACAGTTTTCAAATGAAGGCTCAATGCAAATGTGAGCAAAAATAATGAAATCATAATCTGCCCCTCGGGCAAGATCACTCATATACAGCCCCTCGGGAAAATCTCACAATCACTCGTATACTGCCCTTCGGGTAAACCTCACCATCACTCATACCTCCCAGTCACTCAGCACTCGGCTCTCTTACTCAGTAGGTACCTGCGCTCACTGGGGGTGTGTACAGACTCCGGAGGGGCTCCTTCAGCCCAAGCGCTATATCAAGCCAATCATGACATAAATCAATGAGGCCCTCGGCCTATATCACTCGTGTACTGCCCCTCGGGCAGACCTCACCATCAATCATGCCTCCCAGTCACTCAGCACTCGGCACTCGCACTTAGTAGGTACCTGCGCTCACTGGGGGTGTGTACAGACTCCGGAGGGGCTCCTTCAACCCAAACGCTATATCAAGACAATCATGGCATAAATCAATGAGGGCCTCAGCCTATATCAAACATACTGCGGCGTGCAGCCCGATCCCATAAATATCCTCACAAATCAGGCCCTCGGCCTCACTCAGTCATAAACCTCTCCAGCCTTTCGGGCTCTCAGACAACAAAGTATTCAGCCCAAACAACATTTATATGATGCATCAAAATAGAGTAATAGAGACTGAGTTATGCTGTAAATATGTATAAATATGACTGAGTATAGATTCTTAATCAAAAACAATGAGAGGATAGCAAGAAAAGACCTCTAAGGGTCCAAACAACACTGGTATAAGGCCTAAACATGGCATCCAACCTAACTTACAGAAATTCTTTCTAAAACACATAAGAATCGTATAGTTTCAACAAAATATTCAACTTTACAGTTGATACGGGGCGGACCAAGTCACAATCCCCAACGGTGCACGCCCACACGTCCGTCACCTAGCATGTGTGCCACCTCCAAATAGTAAAATAATATAAAATTCCGGGGTTTCATACCCTCAGGACCAGATTTACAATCGTTACTTACCTTAAACCGATCAAATCCCTACTCCGCGATGCTCTTGCCCCTCGATTCAGCCTCCCAATGCTCAGAATCTATTCACAATTAGTACAATACCATCAATTTATGCTAAAGGAATGAATTCCACTAGAAAAACTACCAATTTACACCAAAACCCCGAAATTGGCTCAAACCCGGCCCCCGGCCCCACGTCTCAAAATCTGACAAATGTCACAAAACCCGAATGCACATTCACTCACGAGTCTAGTCATACCAAATTTACTAAAATCTAACAACAAAATCCCCTTCAAAACCTTAAAATTCCATCTTAAGAACTCTTGAACTTTTTCCCCAATTGCTCACCCCAATCCACAATTTAGATTATAAAAATCAAGATATATTCATGGAATTTAACCAAAACTAAGTGAGAAACACTTACCCCAATCAACTCCCTGAAAATCCCTTCAAAAATCGCTTAAATCCGTGGTCTCTTGGTCAAAATATGAACAATGGGCTCAAACCCTCGATTTTGAAATTTAACTCTGCTGCCCCAGATTTCCTTAATCGCGATCGCGGAAAAGGCCTCACGATCGCGAAGAACAACTTCGCTCCCTCAAAAATTTACTCTACGCGAACGCGTAACTCCTCACATGAATGCGATGCACTAGCTGCTCACACCTACGCGATTGCAATTTTCCTCACACGACCGCGAAGAGTAACACTCAAACTCCACTGCTGCCTCACTTCTTCTTCGCGAACGCGGCCAAGCCCACGCATTCACGGTGCACTGCCTGATAACCTTACGTGATTGCATCTTCATCTTCGCGAACGCGAAGAGCAATTTTATCTGACCTCTCAGATGACATACGCGATCGCGAGATCTCCCTCGCGAACGCGATGAAGAAAAATGTCTGCAATAACACCAGAAAATCTGCCAACTCCCTAAGTCCAAAAATGACCCATTGAGCATCCGAAACACGCCTGAGGCCCCCGGAACCTCAACCAAACATACCAACCAATCCTAAAATACCATACGAACTTAGTCGAGCCTTCAAATCACGTCGAACAACATCAAAAACACAGATTATGCACGGATTCAAGCATAATGAACTTATGAGATTTCTAAATTCTACAAACGACGTCGAAACATAACAAATCGCGTCCGAATGACCTCAAATTTTGCACACGAGTCTGAAATGACTCCACGAACCTACTCCAACTTCCGCAAATTTAATCCGACCCCGATATCAAAATTTCCACTGTCGGCCAAATTCGCCAAAATTCTAACCTTCGCCAATTCAAGCTAAATTCCACTACGGACTTCCAAATCACGTTTCGGACGCACTCCGAAGTCCAAAATCACCTAACGGAGCTAATGGAACCATCAAAATTCAAATCCAAGATTGTTTACACATAAGTCAACATCCAGTTGACATTTCTAACTTAAGCTTCTACTTTAGAGACTAAGTGTCTCAATTTACTCTGTAACCACTTCGGACCCGAACCAACTAATCCGACATATCATAATATAGTTGAAGAACACAAAAAGAAGTAGAAATGGGGGAAACAGGGTTATAACTCTCGAAACGACTGGTCGGGTCGTTACATCCCCCCCTCTTAAACAATCGTTCATCCTCAAACGGGTCTAGAAACAGACCTGGAGTCTCAAATAGGTGTGGATATCTGCTCTGCATCTCCCGCTCGGTCTCCCAGGTGGCCGCCTCTATAGGCTGACCTCTCTACTGCACCTTCACTGAAGCTATGTCCTTTGACCTCAACTTTCGAACCTGCCGATCCAAAATGGCCATCTGCTCCACATCATAAGTCATATCGCCCTCCAACTGAACCGTGATGAAGTCCAAAATATGGTACGGATCACCAATATACCTCCGGAGCATGGAAACATGAAACACTGGATGCACACTCGACAAGCTGGGTGGCAAGGCAAGCTTATAAGCCACCTCCCCTATCCTCTGAAGCACCTCAAAAGGCCCAATAAATAGGGGGCACAACTTGCCCCTCTTCCCAAACCTAATAACACCATTAATGGGTGAAACCTTAAGCAAAACCTTCTCCCCTACCATAAAAGACAAATCACAGACCTTCTTGTCTGCGTAGCTTTTCTGCCTAGACTATGCCGTGCGAAGCCGCTCCTGAATCGATTTTACCTTATCTAATGCATCCTGGACCAAGTCTGTACCCAAGAGCCTAGCCTCACCCGGCTCAAACTATCCTACTAGAGATATACACCTCCTCCCATATAAAGCCTCATACGGAGCCATCTGAATACTCGACTGATAACTGTTATTATATGCAAACTCCGCGAGTGGCAAGAACTGGTCCCATGAACCCCCAAAGTCAATGACACAAGCGTGCAACATGTCCTATAATATCCCGACTCGGCTCCAAAATATCCAATCTAACAAGCTGGCCCGCTAAGGCATGAACATCCAATGCCAAGGGTCTCTTTGCTGCTGGGAGATATGCTAAACTCCCCAAACTCTCCGCCCGGTGACTCATGGCATCGGCCACTACATTGGCCTTCCCTGGATGGTACAAAATAGTGATATCATAGTCCTTGAGAAGCTCTAACCATCTCCGCTGACGCAAATTAAGATCCTTCTGCTTAAACAGATGCTACAGACTCTGGTGATCAGTATAGATATCACAATGAACCCCATACAAATAATGACACCAAATCTTCAAGGCGTGAATAATGGCTTCTAACTCAAGATCGTGGACAGGATAGTGCTTCTCATGGGTCTTCAACTGGCGCGAGGCATAGGTAATCACCCTACCCTCCTGCATCAGAACACAACCAATGCCTACCCTCGAGGCATCATAATACATGATGTAAGAACCTGAAGCTGATGGCAAAACTAACACTGGAGCTGTGGTCAAAGCAGTCTTGAGCTTCTAAAAGCTCCCCTCACACTCATCCGACCACCTGAATGGAGCACCTTTTGGGTCAATCTGGTCAAGGGCGATGAAATAGATGAAAATCCCTCCACAAAGCGACGATAATATCCCGCCAACCAAGGAAGCTCCTAATCTCCATGCCTGAGGATGGTCTCGGCTAACTCTGCACCGCCTCTACCTTCTTCGGATCCACTTGAATACCCTCACTGAACACTACGTGCCCCAAGAATGCTACTGAATCGAGCCAAAACTTACATTTGGAGAACTTTGTGTAAAGCTTCTCCTCTCTCAATATCTGTAATACAATCCTCAGATGCTGAGCATGCTCCTCCTGGCTACGAGAGTACACCAGGATATCATTAATGAATACAATAACGAATGAGTCCAAATAGGGCTGGAATAAACTGTTCATCAAATGCATGAACGCTGCTGGGGCATTAGTAAGCCCAAAATACATCACCAAGAACTCAAAATGGCCATAACGGGTCCTGAAAGCTGTCTTAAGAATATCCAAATCCCGAATCTTTAGCTGGTGATACCTGGACCTCAAATCAATCTTAGAGAACTCCCTCGCTCCCTGAAGCTGGTCAAATAAATCCTCAATACGAGGCAAAAGATACTTGTTCTTGACTGTGATCTTGTTCAACTACCTATAATCAATGCACATCCTCATGAAACCACCTTACGAATAGAACCGGTGCACCCCAAGATAACACACTAGGCCGAATAAACCCCTTATCAAGGAGTTCTTGAAGCTGTTCCTTCAACTCCTTCAACTCCGCCGGTGCCATACGATACAGTGGAATAGAAATGGGATGAGTGCCCGGCACCAAATCAATACCCAAAGTCAATATCCCTGTCAGGCGGCATGCCCGGCAGGTCTGCAGGAAACACATCCGGAAAATCACGTACCACCAGAACAGAATCAATGGTAGGAGCCTTTGCACTAACCTCCCTCACAAATGCCAAATAAGATAGGCAACCCTTCTCAATCATACGCTGAGCCTTCAAATATGAAATCACCCTGCTAGGTACATAATCTATAGAACTGCTTCACTCAAACCTCGGAAATCCCGGCATCGCCAGCGCTACGATCTTTGCGTGACAATCTAGAACAACATGACATAGAGATAACCAATCCATACCTAATATCACATCAAAGTCAACCATACTGAGCAGCAAAAGGTCTACTCTGGTCTTTAGACCCCCAATAGTCACCACACACGACCGATATACGCGGTCCACAATAATAGTATTGCCCACATGAGTAGATACATGAACATATGAAACTAAAGACTCACGAGGCATATCCAGAAAATGAGCGAAAAACGAGAAAACATATGAATAAGTGGAACCAAGGTCAAATAATACAGAGGTATCTCTATGACAAACTGAGACAATACCTGTAATCACAACATCTGAAGCAATAGCATATGGTCAGGCAGGGAGGCATAAAAATGGGTCTGGCCACCCTCTGATCTGCCTCCCCCTCTAGGGCGACCCTTAGCTGACTGACCTCCACCTCGAGCTGACTGGGCGGGTGGTGAAGTAATTAGTGCTGAAGTCGAAGGCTGACTCCTCTACTGAGATAAACCTCCGTGATGACGAGGACGCTGCCTCCACATATTCTCAAACTCCCCACACTCAAAACAACTCCCTAATATTGGTGGCGGGGACTGAAGGGAACCCCTAGCACCGGGATAACTAGTAGAAGAACCTGGCATGGAGGGGCCCTGAACTGATGGAGCACAGGACGAACTATGGGATAGGAGGGCACTAAGTGATGAGTGGCCCTGATGAGAACTGTGAGAACCATGGCCCGATAATGCACCACAGTGAACTAGGCGAGCTGACTGAGCATGCCTGAATGGACGGCCTCTGCCATGTTGGAACTGACCCCCATTAGAAACACCACTGATTCCACCCTGACCACAAGGCCTCTTGGCCTCCCTCTCAACCCTCTCCTGACCGCGAACCATTTCAATCTGTCGAGCAATGTTGACAACCTCATCAAAAGTAGCACCAGACACTCTCTCTCTGGTCATAAGCTACTGAAGCTAAAAACCGAGGCCATCTATAAACCTCCTGATCCTCTCTCGGTCTGTGGGAACCAACTAGATCGCATGATAGGACAACTCGGAGAACCACATCTCATATTGTGTCACAAATATATCACCCTGACAAAGCTGCTCAAACTGTCTGCGTAGCTCCTCTCTACGGGACTGAGGCACGAACTTCTCCAAAAAGACCACGGAGAACTGCTGCCAAGTAAGGGGTGCTGCGCCAATAGGCCTACGCATCTCATAAGTCTCCCACCATCTGAGTGAATCCCCAGAAAACTAAAAAGTAGTGAATGAGACCCCATAAGTCTCCAGAATACCAGCTGTATGGAGTATCCTCTAACACCTATCCAAGAAGTCCCGGGTATCCTCTCTCTCTGTGCCACTGAAAGGTGGAGGCTGGAGTCTCTCAAACCTTTCCAACCTACGCTGATCATCCTCAGGCATAACAGGAACCACATAGTCCTGAGCAGCTGCAATCGGCTGGGCTGGTGGTGACCCCGGTGTCTGGAGTCCCTGAACACCCTGCTCGGGTGTGCGAGCGGCGGGAGTCTGAGTGCCTCCCCCGACCTGAGAAGTGGCTGCGGCCGTCGAGATAGAGACCGCCTGAGCAAGGCCGGTACACGCTGTCAGAATCTGAGCTAGGGCCTGGAATCACAATAGGCACAAGTGGTGCCTAAGCTGGGGCATTAACTAATGGGATATGATCCTGATCTGGGGTAACTGGTGGGTCTGCAAGTACTGCCCCAGCTGCTGTGCGGGCTGCACCTCTACCCCTACCATGACCTCGATAGCGGCCTCGGCCTCTGGCAGCCCTGACTGGCGGTACTGGTGGCTGTCCATCATGACCGGTAGCACGAGTCCTCACCATCTGTGAGAGAATGAAATAACAGGTGTTTAATTACCAGAACAAACAGATTCACACGACAAGAATCCAAGAATGTGAAATTTTCCTAAGGGTTCTGCAGCCTCTTGAAGATAAGTACAGACGTCTCCGTACCGATCCGCAAGACTCTACTAAACCCGCTCATGATTCGTGAGACCTATGTAACCTAGGCTCTGATACCAAGTTGTCACGACCCAAAAACCTAACCCGTCGTGATGGCGCATATCGTGGAACTAGGCAAGCCGACTCTTTTCCCAAAAAAATGATATTTTCATTTCAAAGTTAATTTCATGCTATTTAACATAAAAACCTTCGTAAAAGAGTTCAAATCAAAACAAAAGTGCGGAAAAGAAAAAGTCCGTCATTGGGGTGTCACTAGTCATGAGCAATTACTACAAACTGTCTGATAACATTAAGACTAACATAGTCTGGGAAAAATCCAAAATACAACTAAGGGGAAGATAAGGAAGGAGAAAAATAGGGCTGTGATCCCCAGACAACTACCTTGCTATCTCCGCTGATCCGCAACTGAATATATCAACAACCACTACCGTGGCCAGCAATGCCTGGATTTGCACATAAGGTGCAGGGAGTAACGTGAGTACACCCACTTAGTAAGTAACATCAGTAAATAAAGACTAAGAAGTAGTGACGAGCAATAATGCAAGTAAAGTTCATATCCCCAAAAGAATATTCACTCAAATACAGCATGCTTTTAAAACCAGAGTTTGAATCAAATTAGCTCTTTTAAATCCAGTTCCAGTAAAATCATTTAAAGACATCTTTCAACAGTTTTCAAACGAAGGCTCAATGCAAAAGTGAGCAAAAATAATGAAATCATATTCAGCCCCTCGGGCAATATCACTCATATACAGCCCCTCGGGCAAACCTCACAATCACTCATATACTGCCCCTCGGGCAGACCTCACCATCACTCATGCCTCCCAGTCACTCAGCACTAGGCACTCGCCCTCAGTAGGTACCTGCACTCACCTGGGGTGTGTACAGACTCCGGAGGGGCTCATTCAGCCCAAGCTCTATATCAAGCCAATCATGGCATAAATCAATGAGGCCCTCGGCCTATATCAAACATGCTGCGACATGCAGCTCGATCCCATAAATATCCTCACAAATCAGGCCCTCGGCCTCACTCAGTCATAAACCTTTCTAGCCTCTCGGGCTCTCAGACAACAAAGTATTCAGCCCAAATAACATTTATATGATGCATCAAAATAGAGTAATAGAGACTGAGTTATGCTGTAAATATGTATAAATATGACTGAGTATAGATTCTTAATCAAAAACAATGAGAGGATAGCAAGAAAAGACCTCTAAGGGTCCAAACAACACTGGTATAAGGCCTAAACATGGCATCCAACCTAACTTACAGAAATTCTTTCTAAAACACATAAGAATCGTATAGTTTCAACAAAATATTCAACTTTACAGTTGATACGGGGAGGACCAAGTCACAATCCCCAACAGTGCACGCCCACACGTCCGTCACCTAGCATGTGCGCCACCTCCAAATAGTAAAATAATACAAAATTCCGGGGTTTCATACCCTCAGGACCAGATTTACAATCGTTACTTACCTTAAACCGATCAAATCCCTACTCCGCGATGCTCTTGCCCCTCGATTCGGCCTCCCAATGCTCAGAATCTATTCACAATTAGTACAATACCATCAATTTATGCTAAAGGAATGAATTCCACAAGAAAAACTACCAATTTAGACCAAAAACCCGAAATTGGCTCAAACCCGGCCCCCGGCCCCACGTCTCGAAATCTGACAAATGTCACAAAACCCGAATGCACATTCACTCACGAGTCTAGTCATCCAAATTTACTAAAATCTAACAACAAAATCCCCTTCAAAACCTTAAAATTCCATCTTAAGAACTCTTGAACTTTTTCCCCAATTGCTCACCCCAATCCATAATTTAGATTATAAAAATCAAGATATAATCATGGAATTTAACCAAAACTAAGTGAGAAACACTTACCCCAATCAACTCCCTGAAAATCCCTTCAAAAATCGCTTAAATCCGTGGTCTCTTGGTCAAAATATGAACAATGGGCTCAAACCCTCGATTTTGAAATTTAACTCTGCTGCCCAGATTTCCTTAATCGCGATCGCGGAAAAGGCCTCACGATCGCGAAGAACAACTTCGCTCCCTCAGAAATTTACTCTACGCGAACGCGTAACTCCTCACATGAATGCGATGCACTAGCTGCTCACACCTACGCGATCGCAATTGTCCTCACACGACCGCGAAGAGTAACACTCAAACTCCACTGTCGTGATCGCGTCTTCATCTTCGCGAATGCGAAGAGCAATTTTATCTGACCTCTCAGATGACATACGCGACCGCGAGATCTCCCTCGCGAACGTGATGAAGAAAAATATCTGCAATAACACCAGAAAATTTGCCAACTCCCTAAGTCCAAAAATGACCCGTTGTGCATCCGAAACACGCCCGAGGCCCCCAGGACCTCAACCAAACATACCAACCAATCCTAAAACACCATACAAACTTAGTCGAGCCTTCAAATTACGTCGAACAACATCAAAAACACGGATTATGCACGGATTCAAGCCTAATGAACTTATGAAAATTCTAAATTCTACAAATGACATCGAAACATAACAAATCGCATTCGAATGACCTCATATTTTGCACATAAGTTTGAAATGACACCACGAACCTACTCCAACTTCCGAAAATCCAATCCGACCCCGATATAAAAATTTCCACTGCCGGCCAAATTCACCAAAATTCTAACCTTCGCCAATTCAAGCCAAATTCCACTACGGACCTCCAAATCATGTTCCGAACGCACTCCTAAGTCCAAAATCACCTAACGGAGCTAACAAAACCATCAAAATACAAATCCCAAATCATTTATACATAAGTCAATATCCGGTTGACTTTTCTAACTTAAGCTTCTACTTTAGAGACTAAGTGTCTCAATTCACTCCGAAACCACTCCAGACCCGAACCAACTAATCCGAAATATCATAATATAGCTGAAGAACATAAAAATAAGCAGAAGTGGGGGAAACAGGGTTATAACTCTCGAAACGACCGGCCGGGTCGTTACAACTGCTTCAATCAAGGCTCTCTGATTCTGGTCGTTTTCCGGCCGCATAATAGTGAGTGCGACCGCACTTGGCATCCTGCGGCCGCACAATAATGGTGCAGTCTGCATTTCTTCAGCTTGCCCAAAATTCCAACTCTATGAATCTCTCTTCCGCGGCCGCACCAAAATTATGCGGTCCACATACTCTGAAGCTAATATGACAAGTCTTCTTCATTGTTTACAGCCGCACACAGTATTGTGCGGTCCACACTGTAAGCATTTTTGCCTTGTTTTGGTCTTTGTCCAATTTTGACTCCTTTTTGAGTTGATTTTTACTTCTTTGGCTCGTCTCCCAATATTCCTGCACGAAAGCATATTTTGTTAGTTCTCGGGAATATCTTTAAGCATTTTTGAGCTAAAACGCAAGTAAAAGAGAGCAAATTAGCGGTCAAAATCCCTACTTATCAACTCCCCCTAACTTAAGCTTTTTCTTGTCCTCAAGTAATTAAGGCAATTCCCACCTCCACTAGAAAAAAAGGATATTTCAGCTGGCCTAAGGTGAATCAATCACACATCAATTGGGACCAACAATTACCCACAACACGTATGAATTATCAACAATGCAATGATTTGCCTTTTTGAGTACAATAGTTCTAATATGACACTAGAGCATCAAGAGTTGACTTTATTCATCAAGGAAGTTCGCTCTTTTATGTAGGTCATTATGGTTCCCAAACTCCTCCTTATCTACTCTTCATTAGCATATTTCACTTTAGAATGTAACACTCGATGCAAGGATTGTGAAAAACTCGCTCATCTCTCTCAAAAGAATGCCACAAGTCCGGCTCTAAGTACCACAAGCTTGCCCCTTATGTAAATCACCACTAATGTAAGCTCACTCAACTTGAAATGATGTAGGGCTTTTGCGGGATGTAATGAAGGATTTTGGACTAAGGTAGGACTTGTTGGAATAGAATGGTTTCATATTTCCTTAAGCACTCCATTTTCTTTTTGGCTCATACGTTGTCGACTCTTTGAGTCAATTCCTTTTTCCTCGGGGGAACTAGAGAGACGTAACGTCACTCTTTCTTGGTCATGACATTCATTTTTCTCCTTTTCTATTTACTCCATGCCCTTCATCATTGTTTTCTTTGAATCCCTTCAACTTTCCACCTTATTCACTTTCTTTTTGGCATTTTTCTTTTTATTCTTTCTTTCTTTTCTTTGCCTTCCCTTTTCTTCCTTTTTTCTCTTCTTTGTACCTTTTTTTCACTTTCAAACTCCTCGTCTCTCCCCCAAACTTATTTCTTTTGCCAATTGTTTCTCAAGAATGCTAAGGAAAGATTGGATGCCAAGAGAGGGTCATTACAAAATGGATAAAGTCTTGTAACATGGTTATTAAAAGAAAGAAGGCTTAGGCTCAAATGGGTTGACTAGGGATATCACATTGGTAGGCTATAGAAGATTTCAAACTTCAAATCGGATCAAGGAGAGCCTACAATCATTTCTCAAGCCAAGCTACACTTAGAATTTCGCCTAGAAAAATATTCGGGGAAAGTTCTAGACTATTAGCATGGGAACTTAGACTTGCAATTCAATACCTCCCCTTTCACGATGCTGAATTGCAAAAGAGACCAGAGTCGAGGGCTCACAACAATCCTAGTTAAGATTGAGAATTACAAATGGCTCGACTGAACCACTCGATGACTGTTTAAGTCAACATAAGAGTCAAAAGGTCACAACTAGAGCTATTTTATGCCAACAACTTTGTTTTTAACCATAAGGTTGGAGGTAAATATGTTGGTACCAAGTGAAGCATGCTTGAGACCCTTTTATTCATTGCTACTATATTTTCCTAAACATAAAAGAAAACGGACTCAATCCCTTAAGAAGGTTGTCACGCCATCCATCGTTGGGAAGAGCCACCCGGTTCACACAAAATCCACCTTTGGAAAGAACTGTGGCATTAAAAAAACCAAAGGCTTGTTGATCACTCAAATGTAAAAAGAAGCTAACAAATCAAAAAGAAACTACTAAAGTAAATAAGAAGTTATACTACTAAGAAAGACAAAGTAAAGAAGCTACGAAATAAACTACGGAAAGTAAGATAAATGAATATACAAACGAAGTAAAATGAATATATGCATAAGGGAGACTGAATATATACATTAAACGAATGGGAGAATATATACATACCAAAGATAAAATAAAGATAAAGGAAAAATAGTATGAGAGTTATTACAGGCTGTATGTCAATGTCAATCAATCAAAATAGACCCCCCCCCCAATAAAAATAAGCATTGTCCCCAATGCTTAACAAAAATAAGAACAGGGAAGGGTAGAGAGTTAAGATAACTCCCTATGTGGTCTCAGTCTGCATGGTATCTGCATCACCCTCTGTCTTATCTAGCTGTATCTCATCATCACCTGGCTGAGGGACAACAGGGTTGCTGAGCATCTGGATCATCTCCTCAGCGGTGTGGGCAGTCGTAACCGGCTCCTCAGACTGGCCGACGGCTATATGTGATGCCTATGGTACTGCTGGTGCTGAAGGTGCTCCCTCCATAAGTAAGTCCACTGGTAGATCTCCGGCAGATGCAATTTTGGCAACCACTTTCCTCAACTTGTCCACTGACCTCTTTGATGCCTGAGACTTCCACATCTTCTTTTTTTGCTTTCCCAACTCCTCAATGACCTCCCCATGCGCCACTAAAGTCTCTATAATGGTCTTCTGGTTGTCCAGAATCTTCTTCAATGTTTCCTCCACTGATGGAGGTACCTGTGGTGCTGCTGACTATGCTGCAACAACACTGGATATGTCAGATAACTTTGAAGTAGCTGCCTGCATCCAGTTGTTGAGACTCGCCAATGTTTGGGAGACTCGCAGCGCAGTCTGTGGATAAGTGGATGAAGCTGGCACTGATAATGGCATTGATAATGAAGCTGGTGGTCTAGAAGACGATAATGGTGGCATAGCTGCTGTCCCGGTGGAAGGACTGACTGCTGTGGAAGGCTCAGCAGCTGAATCAGTAACTACTACCGCTGGCTCCTCAGACTGGCTAGCGGAGGTAGTTGCCTTACCCTTGAACTTCGGGTTATCAGCACCGTGCAGGTGGTACCATGAGAAAGGCTTCTTGGCCTTTACTTCTGTATCATATTGCCTCGGCTCCATCTTTTGATCTTTGAAGTATTCTGTGAGGAAGTTCGGGTACGGGTATGATCTCTCATCTTTCTAGACAGCTAATGTGATGTTGGTGGACATGATGGCACCAACATTAATCGGATACCCAGCCATAATCGAAGCCACCAGGACTGCACGGGAAAGTGGGAGGTCGTTCTCATTTAGACACGGATCAATGTGGCAGCACACAAATGTTTGCCACCCTTTTGCTTCGAAATTTAGGGTGGCACGAACTATGGGAACCCCTGCTGTAATCCACAGAGGTGTTGATCCTCGAATAGCCAAAATCTCAGCTAGCCACGGGCGAGCTGCATCACCCATAGCCAGCTTTTCCAAGTATTGGGCTGCCTCCACTTCTTCAAATCCCACATAAGAGTTCAAAGCATAGGAGTCAAATCGGATTTTTAGATTTCACACTTTTGTCACCTTGGTACCCTTCTTAATGTGAGCCACATTGGCATAGAAATTTTTAACCAAGTGCTCATTTACATTGAGGGCGCTTTGGGTGCACCATTTCCATCCTTTTCTCTCCTGGAACTGTCTGAGGACATTTGGGTTGTGCTTGTCCAAATCCTTCATCAAGAATTGTTGCTCAAGAGTGAGCGATCTCTGGGGCCACCACTCTCTAAATCTGTTGAAGGCAGTCAAGCTGACAAATCTGTCTTCCCACATCTCCCTTTTCCTCGACCTCTCTAAACCCCCTACTGTAGCATCACCCCCTCTATCATCGTCTGGGACATCATCATCATCAATATTGATTGATGTAGCCGGGGCATGTGAGGAAGAAGGCTTAGAATCTGGGCTACCCTCTTCCGAACCTTCAGAAGATTTAGCAGCGGAAGGTGACTCATCTACCAAGTGGAATCTACCCGGGACTTGTTGTGATTGGGCTTCTGGCTGTGCTTGCACGGAGTTACCCTCAGAAACTTCCCCAGATGGGAGATATTTACTGGTCTCGGAGGGTTCAGGAACCCTGTTGACGGTTTGTTTCTTGCCTATGGTCCTCTGAATGGCAAGTGGTAGGTTACTCTTGCCGCAGCCTCAGCTTCGGGAGGGTTCTGCCCCCCCTTTTGATGTATCTTCTCCACCACGTGATCTAACCATCGTCTGCAATTCATAACAATAAGAATCAGTTAGAGTGCAGGTTCATAGGACACAGATATATGCATGACAGTTGCAGGCCAGTTGTGGAAAAACAGAAGAGGCAGTACGGACCGCACAAAAGTGAGTGCGGCCACACAACCAAAAGTGCGGAACGTACAATTTTAAGTGCGGACGCACATCCCAAAGTGCGGACCGCACAATTTTGAGTGCGGCCGCACAACCAAAAGTGCAGACCGCACAATTTTGAGTGTGGACGCACAACCCCAGGTTCAGAATACTGGGCTCTCTGATCATTCATCAGTGCAGATATAACAATTTCACTGCGGACCGCATATTTTTGAGTGCGGTCCGCACAATTCAAGCACACAGAAGCCCTAAGTTAAAGGACTGCGGACCACACTAAAATATGTGCGGCCGCACAGTTTGAATTTTTATGGGCAATAAACTAGGGTCATGCAATGTTTTTACAGTTTAGACATGGTTTGCACAAATTGACAAGTTGTGGTCTACCCAGTCCCTAATTAACACATATGAGGCTACCCACATGATTTTGAAGCACATATTAAGCACATTTGACATTTATAGGCCTAAAAATAACTAAACTAATCAAAGAAAATAAGAACACAAATTAAGAAGAAAGAACACAAGTTTAACATGGATTGAACATACCATTAGTGCATGATGCAGCTAAGAATCTAACTTGATGAAATGAGGGAAGATTTAGAGCTAATGGGGTATGCACTATGCTTGCTTAGGGCTTGAGCTTTCAGAGAGTGTAAAGTGTGAAAAGTTTTGAAAAGCCCTATTTATAGGTTGACCCGTCGGGCCCAGGACGTACCTGAGTGTGGCCGCATAATTTTTGAGTGCGGTCCGCACTCCTTACCTGTACCTAGGAAGACTTTCTGCGGTTCACACAAGAATGAGTGCGGCCACAATTTGTTTAGGAAATTTGACAGGCCAAACTTCAGAGACCATGCATTTTTTATCTTCCAGTTGTGCGATCGCACACAAAATTGTGCGGCCGCAGAGTAATTGTGCGGTCCGTATAATTTTGGTGCGGTCCGCACTCCTATGACACTTAGCCAATTTTTCTTGCACAGACCCTGGAATTCATACCCATTCCTGCATACACTTCAAAACTAGTTAGCATAAAAAAAAGCTATCTAACAAAGAAGAAAAACAAGAAAAAGAAAAAGATGCATGGGTTGCCTCCCAAGAAGCGCCTGATTTAACGACGCGGCATGACGCAGATTACCAATCATTTGAAATGAAGAATCGCCATAATGTGGCCATCATCAACCTTGCCAAGATAATGTTTAACCCGATGCCCATTGACTCTAAACACCTCATCATTCTTATTTTTCAAATCTAGAGCACCAAAGGGGGTTATGTTCACTACTTCAAAGGGGCCACTCTATTTTGACTTTAACTTGCCCGGAAACATCCGTAACCGGGAATTGAATTATAGCACAAGATCACCCTCTTTAAATTCCTTGTTGTGGATGTACTTGTCATGGAGGTACTTCATCTTCTCTTTGTAAAGAGACGAGCTTGTGTAGGCATGATACCGGAATTCATCAAGCTCATTCAATTGTGACATCCTTAGATTTTCCGCGACATCCCATTCAAGGTTCAACTTCTTCAAAGCCCACATGGCCTTATGCTCAAGTTCTACCGGAATATGGCATGCCTTCCCGGACACTAACCGGTATGAAAATATCCCGATCGGTGTTTTATAGGCCGTTCTATAATCCCAAAGAGCATCATCAAGTTTTCTTGACCAATCCGTCCGGTTGGCATTGACCGTCTTTGACAAAATACTCATTCTCTCCCGGTTGGAGACTTTAACTTGTCCACTTGCTTGAGGATGGTAGGGGGTTGATACTTTGTGAGTGACACCATACTTTGTGAGTAAGGTATCAAAAGCTTTGTTGCAAAAATGCGAACCCCCATCACTAATAATGGTTCTTGGGGTACAAAATCTCGTGAAGATGTTCTTTTTCAAGTATGCCACCACGCTCCTTGCTTCATTGTTGGGCAAAGCAATGGCCTCAACCCATTTAGATACATAATCCACCGTAACTAGAATGTAGGTGTTCCCACAAGAGCTAACAAACAGACCCATAAGATCAATACCCCACACATCGAAGATATCTATCTCCAAAATGGTGGTGAGAGGCATTTCATTATTCTTTGAGATCCCACCGGCCCTTTGGCATTCATCACAGTGCTTGACAAGCTCACTAGCATCCTTGTAGAGAGTAGGCCAATAGAATTCACAACTCAAAACTTTTGCTGCCGTTCTTGCTCCACCATGGTGACCAACATACGGTGAAGAGTGGCAAGCCTCAAGAATACCCATTTGTTCTTCCTCTGGCATACATCGTCGGATCACACCATCGGTACATATTTGGAAATGATACGGCTCATCCCAATAATAGTCAAGGGAATCCCGTTTGAGCTTCTTCCTTTGGTTTGAAGAGAACTCATTCAGTATAATGCCACTCACAAGATAGTTTGCTAAGTCGGCGAACCGTGGCATCCCGGTCATTGAAACGGCTAGGAGTTGCTCGTCGGAAAATGAATCATTGATCTCAAGGCCGTCATGTGGCCTCCCCTCCTCCAATCGGGACAAGTGGTCCGCCACTTGATTCTCGCTGCCCTTTCGGTTTTGAATCTCTAGATCAAACTCTTGTATAGAAACACTCACCGCATCAACCTTGCCTTAGAATCTTTCTTGCTCATCAAATATCGAAGTGCCGCATGGTCGGTGTGAACAATCACCTTTGTACCCATCAAGTACGGGCGGAACTTCTCCATATCAAAGACAATAGCAATGAGCTCTTTTTCGGTCACTGTGTAGTTGACTTGGGCATCATTCATGGTCTTGCTAGAATAATAGACCAGATGGGCAATTTTGTTGATACGTTGCCCCAACACCGCTCCAACCGCCACATCACTTGCGTCACACATGAGCTCAAACGACAAGCTCCAATCCGGTGCGGTAATAATAGGAGTAGTAGTCAACTTGAACTTAAGCAACTCGAATGCCTTCATTCAATCTTCATTGAAATAGAACTTGGCATCCTTCTCCAAATGCTTACACAAAGGGTTTACCATTTTGGAAAAATATTTGATGAATCGGCAATAGAACCTTGCATGACCCAAGAAGCTCCTCACTCCCTTCACGGATGTAGGGTAGGGAGTTTGGAGATCATTTCAATTTTGGCTTTATCAACCTCAATACCATACTTTGAAATCTTGTGACCGAGGACAATGCCTTCTTCGACCATGAAGTGACATTTCTCCCAATTCAAAACCAATTTAGTTTCCTCACATCTTGCCAATACCTTGTCCAAGTTGTTCAAGCAATCATCAAAATAATTCCCAACGATGGAGAAATCATCCATGAAGACCTCAAGAATGTCTTCCACCATATCGGTGAAAATAGCCATCATACACCGGTAAAATGTTGCTGGTGCATTACATAACCCAAATGGCATCCTCGAGAATGCAAAGGTACCATATGGACAAGTGAAAGTGGTCTTCTCTTGGTCCTCAGGAGCAATAAGTATCTGATTGTAGCCGGAGTATCCATCCAGGAAGCAATAAAAAGCATGTCCAGCCAACCTATCCAATATTTGATCAAGAAATGGAAACGGAAAATGATCTTTCCAAGTGACTTTGTTGAGCTTCCTATAGTCCATGCACACTCTCCACCCGGTCACAGTCATGCCCCTTTTCTTTGGGACACATTGCACCGGAGAAGTCCATGAGCTATCGAAAATGGGGCAAACAACCCCGGCATCCAACCACTTTATGATCTCCTTCTTGACCACCTCTTGCATTGCTTCATTTAACCTCCTTTGATGTTCAATGGGGGGTTTGGCACCCTCCTCCAATATAATATTGTGCATGCAAAAGGTGGGGCTTATGCCCCGGATATCCGCCAAGGTCCATCCGATTGCTCGTTTCCTCCTTTGTAGCACCTCCAATGTGGACTCTACCTGCATGTTAGTCAAACAAGAAGAAAGGATAACCGGTAAAGTAGAAGAAGGGCCAAGGAATTCATACCTGAGATGCGGAGGCAATGTCTTTAACTCCAAAATGGGAGGCTCCTCGATTGAGGGCTTTGTTGGAGGAGTCTTTCAGTTTTCAAGATCCAAAGATAGCTTGCGGGGCTCATAAGTGTACAACCCCATCCCTTGCAATGCATTCACGCACTCCACATTGCCTTCTTTCTCCTCATCATCATCAATATTGAGCAATACGGCTTCCAAATTATCCTCAACATTCATTTTGGAACTAGCCTCATCAACAATTACTTCGGTGACTAAATCCACAAATGAACAAACTTCGTTGCTATTTGGTTGCCTCATCGATTTGCACACATGGAAAACCACCTTTTCGTCACCCACCCGGAAAGTGAGCTTACCGGTTTCCACATCAACAAGAGCCTTCCCCGTAGCAAGGAAAGGTCTACCCAAGATAATCGGTACCTCGTAGTCAACCTCACAATCAAGGATCACAAAGTCCGCTGGAAGGATGAACTTATCAACACAGACTAACACATCATCAATAATTCCCAATGGCCTCTTCATATTCTGATCCGCCATTTGCAACCTCATAGATGTGGGTCTTGGTTGCCCAATTCCCAAAGTTTTGAACATAGAGTAGGGCATCAAGTCGATACTTGCCCGCAAATCACATAAAGCTTTGGCAAAGTCAGCACTCCCAATAGTGCAAGGGATTGTGAAAGCACCCGGATCTTCCAATTTCGGATCCATTGAGCGAAACATAGCACTCACATGATGTTTCATCTTGATAGTTTCACAATTCATCGACCTCTTCTTGGTGACCAAGTCCTTCATGAACTTTGCATAACCCGGCATTTGTTCCAACGCCTCAACCAATGGTACATTGATAGACAAATTCTTTATCATGTCAATAAACATTTTTAATTGGTTCTCACTATTTTGCTTTTCAAGCCTTTGAGGGTATGGAGGATGAGGCCTTGGCATTGGTGCTTTAGCCTTTGGCACTACCGGTTCCGGTATGTCAATCACGTGCTCCCTAGACGGGTTCACCTCTTCTTACGTCTCCTCCACATTTTCATCAATATTAATTCTCACTTCGTAATTAGCTTGAACCACATTGCTTGGAATTTCATCTTCTTGAACCACAACATCATCATCCACAATTCTTCTTTGATTTGAGGTGGTTGCATCTCCACCTTTTCCACTTCTCGTAGTCACTGCCATAGCATGTCCCGTATTATTCCCACCCTTTGGGTTCACCACCGTATCACTTGGTAGTGCCCCCTTAGGACGAGTGTTTAATGCTTGTGAGATTTGCCAAGTTAAACCTCCAAATTGCGGATTGAAGTGTTATGGGAGGCTAATTGAGCACCAGAGTCGGTAGTTTTCTCCATCATTTGTTTGAACTTATTTTCAATCTGTCCCATCTCATTGTTAGAAGATCTTGGGCCTTGAAAAGGATAGGGAGGTTGATTGATCGGTTGTTGGAACATCGGGGGCCTTTGAAAACCCGATCCCCGGTTGTTGTTGTTATTCTACCCTCCTTGATTACCTCCCCAATTACTTTGATTGTTGCCACCCCAATTGCCTTGATTTCCTTGATTATTCCAATTGCCTTGATTATTGTTATTTTACCAATTGACTTGATTGTTGTTGCCACCACTCCAATTGCCTTGGTGGCCTTGGTTGTTCCAATTTCCTTGATTTTCTTGTGATCTCCATTGTTGTTGATTTTGAGCATTGTTTCTTTGACCTTGATAATTATTGACGTATTGTACTTCTTCTTCTTGCTCATCATATGAATCACCTTGGTCATACCCACTATCATCTTGCATGAATTGTTCCGGACGACTTTGCCCTTGTTGACCTTTTTGCCGTCTCTTGTTCATCATCATATTTACGCCTTCCATCACATTCACTTGTTTCGGCCCTTGAACTTGTTGCAGCTGAGTTTTTGCCAATTGGTACATTGTGGTTGTTAACTCTGCGATAGCTTGCCCATGATCATGTAGTTCCTTGTGTAGGTGAATGACATTGGGGTCACCTTGCGGAACATTGGCCCTACTTTGCCATGCTGATGAGGTATCCGCCATCTCATCCATAATTCACAAGCTTCGGCATAAGGTGTGTTCATGAAGTTCCCACTGGCGAGTTGATTTATCACACATTGATTTGTTGTGTTGATCCCCCTGTAGAAGGTTTGTTGGATCATGTCCTCGTTCATATCATTATTTGGGCACTCTTTAACCATGGTATGATATCTTTCCCAAATCTCATGTAATGGCTCATTGGGCTCTTGCTTGAATGCTAGAATTTCATCCCGTACTGTATCCATGTGCCCCGGAGAGAAGAATTTAGCAATGAATTTTTCGGCCAATCCCATGTATGGATGGAATGATTGGGCAATCTCTCTAGCCAGCCCAATGCTTTTCCCCATACAGAAAAAGGGAAATAGCCTCAACCTCTGCGCGTCAACAGTAACATTGGTTTGCTTGCTCCCCCAACAAGTATCGAAGAACCCCTTGAGATACTTGTAAGAATTTTGATTTGGAGCCCCAGTGAAGAATCCCTGTTGCTCAAGTAGTGTAAGCATCACGTTAGTGATTTAGAAGTTGCCCCCCCAATGGGGGGCGGGACTATAGCACTTGCATAACCCTCGTTCGGCAACACCCGGTGCGCTGCCGCTCTTGGTAGAGGTGGGGGAGGGACGGGAACATTATCTTCAGGCGATCGGCCTTGCCTATTTGCTTGAGGTTCGGGAAGAACCTCATCTCCTTGATCATCGTTCGCTTCCTCCCCCAATTGTAAATTACCAATGGGCTCGTTGTTGAGAGCCATTCTCGTACCTATAAGCAATTCAAAAGCAAAATTAGTGACTCGGAAGGAAAAGAAGACAAATTACACAAAAACCTAGATATATAGCTAAATTCGTTTAACTCCCCGGCAACGACGCCAAAAATTGATATCGCCCAAACTCACACCACAAATATAAGTAATGAGGCGGTCGAAGCAATAATAAAACCCAACGCAAGTCGGGGTCGAATCCTCAGGGAGTTAGAATTGGGATTAGGTATATGCTTAGTATAATTGTACGATATGCCTTAGATTACACTTCCACATTCTTGTTTGTTGTTTCTACTTCTAATTTAAACTATTGATTGCAATTATAAAACTAGAATACAATATTTTTGGTTTTGGTTATTTTTTAAATGATAAAAGATCTAGGGTCGTGACTTCCACCTAGGTGGTTACCTAATGGGTTGTAAACTCTAGGGCAAGTTTGATTGGTCGGGGTTGTAATATAGCAATCACACACTATTACCCACTCTACATCTCTCGGTGGTTTAAGTGATTTTGCCCAATTTGGCTTTCTCAAGTCCAAATGGGTATTGCACAAAACAAGTGGTATTGCACAAAACAAGTGATAAATGCTCAAGTCGGGTCTTACTATCTCTAGATTCAACCCTTTAATTGGGGCTATCAATTTCTTGAGTTCGCCCCAATTTCTTGTTAGCCAAGTTTTACTAGACTTAGTCTCTCTTTCTCAAGTAGAGACTAAGTCAATTAGGCGTGAATCAATGTTTGCAACAATTAATTCTTGAATTCAAGCAAGAACTAGGCTAAATATCACTAACCCAATCACAAACAAGTCCTAAATCAAACACCCATTAAGTACCCACACTAGGGTTGGGCCACAACCCTAGCTAGAAATTTAGCTACCATGAAAAATGAAGAAATACAAGAAGAAATTAAGATAGAATGCATAATAATTGATTAGGGAAAGAAAATCTAATGTTTAGAAGCTAATCTAGTATAATTTTACTCAAAACAGTAAAGAAAAACAACTCAGGTGCTCTCCCAAAACAAAACTTTCCCTTAAAATGACAAAAAATTCTATCTATACTAAGCTGAAAATATTTGACAAAAATGTCCATGCGGAGGTTGTGCGGCCACATAATTCTGAGTGCGCTCCGCACTCTGAGATTGACTGGTCAACTGGGCCTTTTGCGGTCTCATAAAAGTGGGATGCGGCTGCACTACATCTAATTGTGCGGTCCGCACATTTCTGAGTGCGGCCGCACACTTGACTTGGGCTGGGACTTGGACTTTCTTCTGCGGACCGCATAATTATGAATGCGGTCGCACCTTTGAATCCCGCGACCGCACAATAATAGTGCGGTCCACACAGCTTCAATCAAGGCTCTCTGATTCTGGTCGTTTGCGGGCCACGTAATAGTGAGTGCAACCATACTTGGCATCCTGCGGCCGCACAATAATGGTGCAGTCCGCATTTTTTCAGCTTGCCCAAAATTCCAACTCTCTGAATCTCTCTTCTGCGGCCGCACCAAAATTATGCGGTCTGCATACTCTGAAGCTAATCTGACAAAGCTTCTTCATTGTTTGCGGCCACACACAGTATTGTGCGGTCCGCACTTGTTTTAGTCTTTGTCCAATTTTGACTCCTTTTTGAGTTGATTTTCACTTCTTTGGCTCGTCTCCTAATATTCCTACACGAAAGCACATTTTATTAGTTCCCGGAAATACCTTTAAGCATTATTGAGCTAAAACGCAAGTAAAAGAGAGCAAATTAACGGTCAAAATCCCTACTTTTCATGTGTGACAACTCTTTTAAATGGGTATTAAAAGAGAAGAGTCACCACCTAATGATTTTAATGGTACGTTATGACACCTATTTACAAATAACTCTTATTTGACTAGTCTGTGCCACCAAAGATCGAGTAAGTGCTCAAGTTACCTCAAAGAAAAAGGTGTTAGACACTCTTCGAGGTCCACAACAGTGGGTCCCGACTGAAGTTTACACTATACGGATTATAGGATTACAATTGTCCTAAGCGATCATATAAATGGAGGTGGAAATGGAATTTAAAGGTTCTATTATGAACACGTGCAAAGAAAATCGAGCAATAATTAGACTAATAGATAATCAATACAAGTCTTTAGAGTTTACAAGGTACAACTATATTCGATAACTAAGTGTGAAGAGCAAACATATAAAAAAGGGGAGGGGGGTCCTAATTTTTTTTAGCCTAAAGGATCACCCCGTGCAACATAAATAATACTTTGCAACTCCCTTGAGGTAGGGGTCGCTCATATTATTCAGCGGGCACAAACTCTTATCTCCTGCTACCCGATTACTATGTTAAAGTTTTGTTTTACCTAAAGATGCTCAAATTCAATTCTAGGTCGTATCCTATGCGTGCATTATCCGTCCCATGCCTATGGTCCTGGACACTTTGGACCTACTATTAGGTGGTTCTAGTTATAAGACTTCAAAACATATAAGACTTCACATAAAGATAATAAAAGGCTCAAGTTAACCTCCACACATAGACAACAAATGCAAGCGGCAAATTAGGCAGTAGACAGTTTCTAGAATTAAGATACAAAAGAGTCTTAAGTCCTATAGGCATGATCTCTAGTTATTTGCGCAATGAGGCAGTGAGACGATCCCAGAATTCCGAATTACCAGAGCTGGTTTTTATAGACATACTTCTTAGGCATGTGACTGTATCCTATAGGAAGGATGTCTGATAGTTGACAATTGAAATTGGCTTTATAATACTATACCCCTATAGGCATATTTTCTAGGCGGGCAGTGCGATAAGAGTAGCAGCGACGATAGTTTAATTAATCAATTAAGATCCTATAGATATGGTATCTAGATAAATGTCAATAAGAGCAGGCCTTTATTACTTAACGCGATCATATAGGCATGATATCTAGCACATGACAATAGAGCAGATTGTGCGAATAATCAATGATGTTGGAATCCAATATGCATACTATCTAATAACATATAGAAATGGAGCATGTAAATAAGTGAAGCACTTAGATTCTTATAGGCATGCTTTCTACTAGTGCTCAGGAATAGAACATGTTGAGCAAGTAAAGTGCTTGGGTTCCTATGGGCATGCTTTCTATCAGTGTACATAAATAGAGCATGTCAACGAGATAGCAAATAAAATATTTAGACCCTATAGGCATGTTTTCTAACCCTTTTATGCAAGAACAGAGTATACCAGTTTCTCCCAATTTCACTAACTCCTCAATTGTTTGTTTACAAATCATTACAGGCCTAAAATAAAGAATACATGCTCAAATATTACAAACTAAAGTGAGTACAAGCCCAATAGGCGGAGCAAGCCCAAAGAAGAATAACCCAGCAACTTCGAGGTCTTCAGTAATCTCATTCTTCACACAAAATAGCAAACCCAAATTTAGGTACACCCCAGGACATTAGAGTGTATGAACTGCATAACTCGAACTTAGACACAGACCCACACCAGGTCTGAAAGGGGGAACCAACTTACCCAACAATGCCAAACTTAACCATACGAGTAACAAATTGTACATAGAATTGATCAAATAATTTGAAGTCCACACACTTAGCTCTTAGGACTGCAACTAGCAGTAGTTTAAACCAGAGCAGATAGACAAGATCACATGGAGTTATATACATAAGACGCTATATTTCAGGAATAAGTTCAAAATAGCAGGGTGGAACATAACAAGCTAACAAACAATCCCAAGTAAGGTTTCAGAATAGAATATGATCTAAGATTTTGATAGAAGAACCTTGCAGAAATTTAGACAGAAGCAAGTGAACTAGGGGTTTTTACATGGAAGTTCCTAGCACGAGAGTTTAGTGTAAGTAGGATCAGATTCTAGAATTCCTAGGCAGTATTGAAGAACACAAGATTGAGCAGGACATGGAATACACTTAAAATTTGCAAGTAGCGGGGAAACATGTTTGACTAATAACTCGAACGATTCAACAGGAATTAGAACACATTCTAGACATAAGTTGGCTTGCCACAAGAATACAGAACAAGGCAAAGAGCTAAACTCAAAATAGGTAATAGCAATAAGCATTCGAACACACACATTAGGGCAAACAGGCTTAAGAAAAACAGAATCAAGGTAAAAAATAGGCAAGTTCAATTACTAGAAAAGTATAGAGCTTCAATAATAACTTTAGAGCAGATAATAGCATGTTGATTCACATAGGTACTTACCAGTTACAGATTAATGAACAAGTAAGCAAGAGGAATAATTTTAGTAGCACTCCAATAATCGATAGTACGAAAGAGCAGCAGAACCCAGAACCCAGAACCCAGAGCGTCAAAATTCACAAGGGCTTCAGATGAGCCACGAGCAATGCTCGCACTGGGAAGCTGATAGAAAAAACTCCAGTGGCCTTGGCTTTCAGTCGGCCAAGAATAAAAAATTTCAGAATAAAATTAGTGATTGAGTGATAGTGATAATAACAATAGTGAAGTGGTAGTTGTTCTTGCAGTAATCATTAAGACCTTAGGGGAAGCGGTGTTTATACAGAGGTAAAAATTGAAAGAACAAACATGGAAAACAATCAATTAAGCGCAAATAAGGAAAGAAAATATCACATGCAAATCAAAATCGGTAAAGGAGATGGAGAGTCTCAAACCCTAATTAGGGTTCAATCGTTTGAAAATCAACCCATGAGTGCAAATCGCTCTTCGTTGAGCGTATATAGACAGAATAACGCCCAAAATCAAAGATTCGAGTAATTCTAGTCTGATCTCGGAAGTGATACTTGCCAAACTTAGGCAAGTACCTAAGTAACACCATAAATGGGCGACCAATGATTAGAGAAGATTAATAAGGTAAGTATATCATAGTCAGATTTATCTCTAGGTTAGAATCGGATAGGAACTAAGCAGCGGAGGCTAGGGTTTCTCAGAGAAGAAGAGAGAGTAGAGTGGATTTAGGGGTGGCGGATTTAGGAGAATAGGTCTTTATGGTTTGGGTTTGGTTAATTAAAGATGAGAGGGGGTCTGTGGGTCGTTGATCTCTGAGATCAACGACTGAGATAGAAGAAAGAGTGGGGCGGGTATGAAGAGGTTGTTTGGTTTGGGCTACTGAAGGGTTTAATAGAGATGGGCCAACTGTTTTGTGCCTGATTTTAGTCCGAAATTAGCACTATGTTGGGCTATAAATAAAATATACAAAATTTGATAAAAATAATTTATAAAAAGTAATTAATAAATAATAAAAATATTACTTATGCAGTAAAATATTTTAAAATAATAGCTTAACATTATAAAAAAATATAAAAATATTATTTTAGCATAAATAATGTAAATAATATAGTAATATAGGCTATTATTGTAAAATTATATAAGTAGCTTGAAAAATACAAATGTAATTATATAAAAATGAAGTAAAAGTGTTTTGAAACATATATTTGGGTAAAAGAATAAATTTGGATGATTAAGTCATCACAAAAATATTTTGAACGGATAACTAATAAATATTTGAATAATTTAAATGCAAACACAAAACCAATTTTAAAGCCTTAAAAATTATGAAAAATTACAGAAAGTACTTATACGACTCTTGTAAATTGGTGATGATGCAGAAATGATATTTTGAAAGTATATATGATATTTATAAAAATATGAGCGCAAAATTTTTTATTAACAGCTGCCCTTTTTACCCGAGAATTATGAAAGAGTTGTCGGGTAAAGAAAATAATGATCAATTTTATCCGAAATGAGTAGGGATGATGCACTTTTGAAAAAATGGATGCCGAACCCTGGTTCTTGAGTTGCCTACATATCCTTGGTATTACGGGAATCAAGCCGTGTTGCCTATACGAGTAGTCGTGTGTTTCGAGAAGGATCTTTTGGATATGATAGTGTCGTGAGTAATGGATAATTTCAAGTGGAGCTATGAATGCGAATTTGAACATTACAAAGATATAAGGCAAATATTTGAGCGGTTACGGGATAAAGAGTTATCAATTGCTGATCATCAGTCACGTTTGAGATGATCGGAGGATGTGAACATTGTGAACGAAATCGGAGCGAGAATTGCTATTGTTTGTAGGACGGTTACCTCCTGAGTTACCTACAAAACTCTAAACACGATACGTGCAAATATATATGGGTTATCGCAAAAATTTAAACATGATGCAAATTCCCTTCGGACCATGAGAGTTGTCTTTGGACAATGAGGATGATGTCCTTAGACCATGATGTCCCGGGCCATGAAGCGTATGATAAAGGATTCGTAGGCCATGAAATGGTGTCATCGGGCCATGAGGATGGTTCCTTTGGATTATGACTCCTTTGAATAATGATATGCAATTTCTAGAGATCCTCCGGTCATGGCATGATGTCTTCGGGCTATGAGGATGATGCCCTCAGACTATGACGCCTTCGGACAATGTGGCGATGTTTCAGCCTATGAAATACAAAGATACATTGATATTGATTGCTTGACAAAGGGAACATGCGATGCTTAGTCGTATGCGAGAACTAGACAAGGCAATGCTTGGCCTTATGCAAATGATGGAGACATCGCTTAGTCTCATGCAATGTAATAAGGGCAGTGCTTAGCCCTGTGCAGGGGAAGACAGTGCTTAGCCTTATGCAATAATGGAGGTAGTGCATAGCCTCATGCAATGTAATGGAGACGATGCTTAGTCTCATGCAAAGGAAGTCAGCGTTTAGCCTTATGCAATAATGGAGGCAGTGCTTAGCCTCATGCAATGTAATGGAGACATTGCTTAGTCTCATGCAAAGGAAGGCAATGTTTAGCCTTATGCAATAATGGAGGAAGTGCTTAGCCTCATGCAATGTAATGGAGATAGTACTTAGTCTCATGCAAGGAAAGGAAGTGTTTAGCCTTATGCAGTGATAAAGGCAATGCTTAACCTCATGCAAAGAATAGAGACAATGCTTAGTCTCATACAATGGAAGGCAATGCTTAGCCTTATGCAATAATGGAGGCAGTGGTTAGCCTCATGGAATGTAGCGGAGACAATGCTTAGTCTTATGCAAGGGAAAGCAATGCTTAGTCTTATGCAATAATGGAGGCAGTGCTTAGCCTCATGCAATGTAGCGGAGATAGTGCTTAGTCTTATGCAAAGAAATGCAATATTTAGCCTTATGCAATGATAAGGGTAGTGCTTAGCCCTATGCAGGAAAAGTAACGATTAAATGTGAGAGGAAAAAGTGGTCCTTAGCTTGATGCGTTTGTGCTTGGCGACTTCTGTCGGTGTGAAGATAGTGATCTTATTGCGGACGTGCTTGTTATGTCCATTGTGCCTGCATCCAAAGGAAAATCGTGAGTTTTTGGGGAAAAGGTTAGTTCGTGCCTTTGATTCTTCATTTTGCCTTTGCTCCTTGTCTTGCTGCCTTGTTCGAGTTATCCTGGGTAACATCTGGCTATTACAGAAAAATGAAATTTTCGAAAACATGCATTCATGATAAATCGTTTATATAAATGCAGTTTGTTCAAAATATGTGATAGTGCATAAAACAAATAAATTTTTAATCGGAGACTATGACGCGCTTTGAGACATTGCAACCTCCTCAACTCAGAATTTTGAGGACCCTCCCCAAAATTCTGCCCCAGTTTATATGCATACTTCTGACGGTACACTTCTTGGTGATCCTTGACATAATTAAATCTGACAAACTCGAAATCTTGCCTCAGTTTCTGACCATAGAGGGGAATAAAGATTTAGTTATGATGTGACCGAACCCACAGGGCTGCCTACGTATCGCCTATTAAACGGGAATCAGGTCAAGCGTAGTTCAAGTTACATTAAATTGAAAGTGCAAACATAATCTTAAACATAATATCTCTTGATTGCGTCTAAATTGATAGGTCTTGGCCATATTTCTCCATCCATCTCTGTAAGTATAAGCGCTCCTTTTGTCAATACTCGGTGAACTATGTAAGGGCCTTGCCAGTTGGGTGAGAATTTCCCCTTTGCTTTATCCTGATATGGGAAGATCCTCTTCAACACCAATTACCCCGATGTGAATTGCCTCGATCTAACCTTTTGTTTAAAGCCCTTGCCATTCTATTCTGGTAGAGTTGACCATGACACACTGCGTTCATTCTCTTACCATCGATGAGAGTCAGCTATTCATACTGAATCCATATCCATTCCGTGTTGCTGAGCTCAACCTCTTGTATGATTCTTAAGGAAGGAATCTCCACTTTGGCGGGAATAACGACTTCAGTACCATAGACCAGTAGATAGGGGGTTGCCCCAGTAGACGTACGAACTATGGTGTGGTACCCAAGCAAAGCAAATGGTAGCTTCTCATGCCATTGCTTGTAGTTGTCCACCATTTCCCTCAATATCTTCTTGATGTTCTTGTTGGCGGCTTCTACGACTCTATTTATCTACTGTCCGTATGCTGTAGAGTTTCGATGCTTGATCTTGAATGTTTCACACATAGTTTTCATCAGGTCACTGTTGAGATTGGCGGCATTGTCAGTAATGATTGACTCGGGTACTCCAAATCGACAAACAATACGATCCCGGATAAAATTTGCTACGACCTTCTTAGTCACAGCCTTATAGGAAGCGGCTTCAACCCATTTTGTGAAGTAATCTATAGCCACCAAAATGAACTTGTGTCCGTTTGAAGCAGCAGGTTCAATTGGTCTGATGACATCCATTCCCCAAGAAGAGAAAGGTTAGGGTGAACTCGTTGCATTGAGTGCATTGGGCGGCACTCATATCTTATCAGTATGTATCTGGCATTGGTGACATTTTTGAACATATTTGATGCAGTTCGTCTCCATGGTCATCCAAAAATACCCTGATCTTAATATCTTCTTGGCTAAAATAAAACCATTCATGTGAGGTCCGCAAGTTCCGGCATGTATTTCTTCGAGCAATATAGATGCCTCCTTGGCATCGACACATCGCAACAATCCCAAATAAGGAGTCCTTCTATGCAAAATTCCTCCACTCTGAAAGAAATGGTTGGCTAATCTTCGAAGCGTGCGCTTCTGAGTGTGTGCAACATTCTCTCGGTATTCTCCTTTCTCCAAATATTTCATGATATCATGGAACCATGTTTTCCGTTAGACTCTTCTTCAACATGAGCACAATAGGCTGGTTGCTTACGAATCTCTATCGGGATAGGATCAATGAAATTCTTGTCCGGATGTTGTATCATGGAAGACAAGGTAGCTAATGCATCTGCGAACTCATCCTGGAGCTTTGGAATATGCTTGAATTCTATTTTTATCAACCTCTTTATCAACTCTTGTACATAATGCAGGTATGGAAGTATTTTAGTGTTCTTGGTAGCCCATTCTCCTAGTACCTGGTGTACAAATAGATCAGAATCTCCGTTTACCAGCAACTCATGAACGTTTATGTCGATGGCCAATCTGAGTCCCAGGATGCTGGCCTCATACTCCACTATATTGTTGGTGCACGGGAACCTGAGCTTTGCGGATACAGGATAGGGTTGACCGGTTTCTGATACTAAGACAGCCTCAATGCCCACTCCCTTGAAGTTTTCTGCTCCGTCAAAAAATATCCTCTAACCGTCGTATGTTTCGGCTATATCTTCACCTACAAATGACACTTTCTCATCGAGAAAATATGTCTTCATGGGTTCGTATTTTCCATCAATGGGGTTTTATGCTAAGTGATCGTCCAATGCTTGCCCTTTGACTGCCTTCTTAGTCACATAGAAGATGTCGAACTCACTTAGCAATATCTGTCACTTTGCTAACTTACCCGTAGGCATAGGTGTCTGAAAGATGTATTTTCGTGGATCCATCCTTGATATGAGATAGGTGGTGTATGCACAGAAACAATGTCTTAACTTCTAGACTATCCATGTCAAAGCGTAACATGTGCGCTCTAGTAAAGAATACCGGGCCTCGTAAGGTGTGAACATTTTGCTCAGATAATATATCGCCTGCTCTTTCCTTCTGGTTTCATCATGTTGCCCCAAAATGCAGCCAAAGGCTCCATCCAACACGGACAAATATAGCAACAGAGGTCTTCCTGGTTCTGGAGGGACCAACACGGGCGGTTTAGACAAGTATTCCTTGATTTTGTCAAAATCCTTTTGACATTCTTCGGTCCAGTTTGTCGCAGTATCTTTCCTCAGCATCTTGAAGATTGGCTCACATATCACCGTTGATTGTTCTATAAAATGGATGATATAATTGAGGAGTCCCAGGAAACTTATCACATCTTTCAGCAACTTCCCAGCAAGGACTCCGAAGGTGCATTTTGCAGGGTTCAACTTCAAATTGTATTTTCGAAGCCGGTCGAAAAACTTCTTCAGGTCTGCTATGTGATTTGAACTCTTTTTAAATTTGATGATAACATCATCCATGTACACCTCTATTTACTTGTGTATCATGTCATGGAAAAGAGTCGTCATGGACCTCATGTAGGTGCCCCCAACATTCTTCAAACCAAATGGCATCATTTTGTAACAGTATATCCCTCATGGTGTGATAAAGACTGTATTTTCGGCATCCTCCTCGTCCATCCAAATCTGGTGGTATCCTGCAAAGTAATCCATAAAGGATTGGAGTTCATGCATGGCACAATTGTCGATCAATATGTGTATGTTGGGCAATGGGAAATCATCTTTAGGATTTGCTATGTTCAGATCTCGATAGTCAACACACACTCTGACTTTTCCATCTTTTTTCGGAACTGGCACAATGTTGGCTAACCAAGTTGGGTATTCAACCACTCGAAGGACTTGGGCTTTGATTTGGTTGGTAACCTTCTCTTTTATCTTCAGACTCATATTTGGCTTGAATTTTCTAAGCTTCTACTTTACCGGCGGACACACGGGGTTGATGGGTAGCTTGTGAGCTACAATGGATGTGCTTAAACCAGTCATGTCGTAGTAGGACCATGCGAAAATATCTTCATATTCCTTTAGAAACCTAATATACTCTTCCTTCTCTGACAGTGATAGATGAATGCTTATGCGAGTTTCTTTGACTGTTTCAAAATCTCCTAAGTTAACTGCCTCAGCTTCCTCCAAGTTGAACTTTGGGTTGTTCTTAAAATTCTCTACTTCTTTGATAATTTTCTCAGGTATTATATCATCTTTCAAATCTTCCAAATCACTGTCCTTATATTGCATTGTCTCATTACATGTCACAGTCGTAGGTTCATCAGGATATGTAATAATTACGCTGAAAAAAATGTAGAAAGATAATAATAAATACGGAAAGCGATAATACATTAATAAAGTTTAAAATTTTCATCAAGTAAGACTCGATGGCTCGAGTAATTATTTCAAAACAAAACACTAAAAATGTGTTAAATGCTCAAAAATTATTTTAAAATAAGTCATGTTCATTCTGCCAGGCTACCCAGGTACTCGGCGAGCCCGAGACGGTGCAACGGTCCAGTTCTTGAGAAAACTCCTTCTTATACTGTCTGGATAGTAAGGTCTTCCTCCTCCTCCTCATCTAAAATTGCATTGCAGTTCATGTCTTCCTCGTTCAGAAACAACTTCCTCATACCGGCCAAAAATCTCGTCTTCCTCGGATCCCCAAATCATGTCAGTCTGGCAGAATGTCTGGTGTAGCGGTGGTATGGGTTGTTCCTACAGATAGTAATTTGTGCACCACAGCGGTGTCCAATCTTGGTACTCTTGAACGGTATATTCATATCTGAGCCCAAAGTTCGTGCCATGATACTGTGGTCGTATGGGTTTTGTGATCCCCTGAAGCTTTCGGCCAAGACCCTTGCCTGGTTCATATCCCTACCACATCAATATGCTTTCTATATAATTGCTCTACCATCGATCCTTCTCAATTGCGTTTACTCACTCAATGCGGTGGTATATTTCTCCTCCCAATTTCCTCTTGTTTTGATGATTGGCATGGTCTGGTTGGTGTAAATAGAGTTGCTTCCATCTCCATGAATGATCACCTCCTGATGATTCCACTCGAACTTCATAACCTGGTGCAGAGTAGAAGCGACTGCCCCAACTGCGTATATCCATGGTCATCCCAATAACATGTTGTAGGTGGCGGATATATCTAGCACTTGGAATTTGACATCAAACCAGGTTGGGACCATCTGTAGATCAAGGTTGATTTCTCAGATAGTGGCTATCTGAGATCCATCAGACGCTTTCACATTCATGCTTCCCATCCGTATCTCATGCAGGCCTTTACCTAATCTTTTCAGAGTGGTCAGCAGGCATATGTTCAGGCTCGAACCTCCATCTATCAGGACCCTAGCAATGAACTTGTCTTCAAATTGCACAATGATGTGCAATGCCTTATCGTGCCTCAACCCTTCTGGAGGTAACTTATCCTTGTGAAAAGTAATTTTATGACTTTCCAGTAACTGTCCGACCATGTTAGCCATCTCTCCGCTAGTGATACCGGCGGGTACATAAGCTTTGCTTAACACTTTTATCAAGGCATTCTTGTGTGCGTCTGAATTTTGCAATAGTGATAAAATGGATATCTGGGTGGGAGTCTTGAAAAACAATAGAGTATTTTCTCGTTTGTACCTTTCGCCAAAGATCATTAGTGCCCGTTTATCGATAGGTGGCTTAGATGCAGCTTATTTGCTTGTTCCTATAAGATTCTCATGTGTGTAAACTCTGCCAGTTCTAGTCATACCTTGCGCATCACCTATCTATTCCATCTTGGCATTTCCCTTTCTTCTTGCCTCCACAACATAATCCTATAGGACGGCATCAAACTTATAAGATGGTGTGGGAGGTACCATCACGGTGAAAGGCGTAGCTACCTCGACCTCAAATGGTGCCTGGGTTTGTACCACAATCGGCGAGAGGGTGATAGGAGATGTCTTGGGAGTATCCCCCTCTCGAATAAGTCCAATGGATCCCTCCTGATCCCATTCCTCATCAGTTTCTATCACGTTCACTCCCTCAGCCATATGATCTGGGAGAGGGTTATTACAGACATTTGGTGCGGCTTCCTTTGCCTGTATAAGCTTGGTGTCGATCAGAGTTTAAATCTTGTCCTTTAACATTCGGCATTCTTCAACGTTATAACCCTTCATTCCTGAGTTATAGGCACAAGTTTTGTTAGGGTTAACCCACTGGGAAGGGTTCTCAACAATAATAGCAGGAATATGGGTGACATAACCAGCGACCTTTAGTCTCTCATACAGTTGGGCTATGGGTTCAGCGATTAGGGTATATTGTCTAGGAGCTCTACGGTCAAAGTTTGGTCATGGCTTTGGGTAATTTTGGCGGGTGGGCGAAGGAGAATGGTAATATGCAGGTTGGGTATTATATGTATGGTAGGTGGTGGCAGGATATTGGTATTTTGGTAGTGAGGGTTGATATATGGGTGAAGGTGTTTGGTATGTAAGGGGAGACTTAGGGCACTGGGCTACCATCACAGCACCTACTTCCTTCTTCTTTGAAATACCTCCTAATTGCAAGGCTTTGTTTGTGGCTTGCAACGCCTCGAAATTAGTCACCATCCCACTCTTGATTCCTTCTTCTATCCTTTCTCCTAAGTTGATGATGTCTGAGAACTTGTGATTCTCGATAACCATCAGCCTTTCATAGTACTGCAGATCTTGAGCTCTAACAAAGAACTTATTCATCTGTTCTTCTTCAAGTGGTGGCCTTACCTTGGCGGCCTTTGATCTCCAACGAGTAGCATACTCGTAGAAGGTTTCTGTCGGCTTCTTCTTGAGGTTTTGAATGTAGAAAATGTCTGGCGTATTCTCTGTATTGAACCTAAATCTGTCCATGAAATCCGATGCCATGCTTACCCAATTTGCTCACTTCTTCGGATTTTGACTGATACACCAAGACAAGGCATCTCCTGTAAGTCTTCGCATGAACAGTTTCATGCGGAGTTACTCGTTTTTACCCACTCCTACAAGCTTGTCGCAGTTGGTTCTCAGATGGACCTTTGGGTCACTAGTGCCATCAAACATCTCAAACTTGGGAGGTTTGTAAGCCTCCAACAGTTCTACATCTGGCTGGACACACAAATCCTGGTACTCTTGCATGGTATATTCATATCCGAGACCAAAGTTCATGCCATGATACTGTGGTCGTATGGGTTTTGTGATCCCCTGAAGCTTTCGGCCAATACCCTTGCCTGTTTCATATCCCAACCATATCAATATGCTTTATATATTATTGCTCCACCATCGATCCCTCTCAATTGCGTTTACTCACTCAATGCGGTGGTATGTTTATCCTCCCAGTTTCCTCTTATTTTTGATGATTGGCACAGTCTGGTTGGTGTAAATAGGGTTGCTTCCATCTCCATGAATGATCACCTCCTGATGATTCGACTCGAACTTCACAACCTGGTGCAGAGTAGAAGCGACTGCCCCAACTGCGTGTATACATGGTCGTCCCAACAACATGTTGTAGGTGGTGGATATATCTAGCACTTGGAATTTGACATCAAACCAGGTTGGGCCCATCTATAGATTATGGTTGATTTATTTGATAGTGGCTCTCTGAGATCCATCAGACGCTTTCGCATTCATGTTTCCAATCCGTATCTCACGCAGGCCTTTACCTAATCTTTTTAGAGTGGTCAGCGGGCATATGTTCAGGCTCGAACCTCCATCTATCAGGACCCTGGCAATGAACTTGTCTTTAAATTGCACAGTGATGTGCAATGCCTTGTCGTGCCTCAACCCTTCTGGCGGTAACTCATCTTCGTGAAAATTAATTTTATGACTCTCCAGTACCTGTCTGACTATGTTAGCCATCTCCCCGCTAGTGATACCGTCGGATACATAAGCTTCGCTTAACACATTTATCAAGGCATTCATATGTGCGTCTGAATTTTGCAATAGTGACAAAATGGATATCTGGGCGGGAGTCTTGTTCAGGCGATCAACAATAAAGTATTCTCTCGTTTGTACCCTCCGCCAAAGATCATTGGTGCTCGTTTATCGACATGTGGCTTAGATACAACTTATTTTTTTGTTCCTCCAAGATTCTCTGTTGTGTAAACTCTGCCAGTTCCAATCATACCTTGCGCATTACCTATCTATTCCATCTTGGCTTTTCCCTTTCTTCTTGCCTCCACAACATAATCCCATGGGACGGCATCAGACTTATATGGTGTGGGAGCTACCATTACAGTGAAGGGCGTAGCTACCTCGACCTCAAATGGTGCCTGGGTTTGTACCACATCGGCGAGAGGGTGATACGAGATGTCTTAGGAGTATCCCCCTCTCGAATAAGTCCAATGGATCCCTCTTGATCCAATTCCTCATCAGTTTCTATCACGTTCACTCCCTTGTCTATATGATCCGGGAGAGGGTTATTACGGACATTTGGTGCGACTTCCTTTACCTGTATAAGCTTGGTGTCGATCAGTGTTTGAATCTTGTCCTTTAATATTCACCATTCTTCAACGGTATGACCCTTCATGCCTGAGTGATAGGCACAAGTTTTGTTAGGGTAAACCTACTGGGAAGGGTTCTCAACAACAATAGAAGGAATAAAGGTGACATAACCAGCGACCTTTAGTCTCTCATACAGTTGGGCTATGGGTTCAGCGATTGGGGTGTATTGTCTGGGAGCTCTACGGTCAAAGTTTGGTCATGGCTTTGGGTAATTTTGGCGGGTGGACGAAGGAGAATAGTAATATGCAGGTTGGGTATTATATGTATGGTAGGTGGTGGCGGGATATTGGTATTTTGGTGGTGAGGGTTGATATGTGGGTGGAGGTGTTTGGTATGTAAGGGGAGACTTAGGGTACTGGGCTACCATCACAGCACCTACTTCCTTCTTCTTCGAAATACCTCTTAATTGCAAGGCTTTGTTTGTGGCTTGCAACGCCTCGAAATTGGTCACCATCCCGCTCTTGATTCCTTCTTCTATCCTTTCTCCTAAGTTGATGATGTCTGAGAACTTGTAATTCTCGATAACCATTAGCCTTTCATAGTACTGTGGATCTTGAGCTCTAACAAAGAACTTATTCATCTCTTCTTCTTTAAGTGGTAGCCTTACCTTGGCGGCCTCCGGTCTCCAACGAGTAGCATACTCGCAGAAGGTTTCTGTCGGCTTCTTCTTGAGGTTTTGAATATAGAAAATGTCTGGCGCATTCTCTGTATTGAACCTAAATCTGTCCATGAAATCCGATGCCATGCTTATCTAATTTTCCCACTTCTTCAGATTTTGACTGATATACCAAGACAAGCCGTCTCCTGTAAGACTTCACATGAACAGTTTCATATGGATTTGCTCGTTCTTACCCACTCCTACAAGCTTATCGCAGTAGGTTCTCAGATGGACCTTTGGGTCACTAGTGCCATCAAACATCTCAAACTTGGGAGGTTTGTAAACCTCTAACAGTTATACATCTAGCTGGATACACAAATCTTTGTAGTTTAAACCTTCAACATCCTTCCTACCTTCAACTCTCTGGACTCTCCCTGTCAATTTCTTGAGTTCTTCTACCATGTTCCGAATGAGCAGGTCCTTCTCGGTTGGCTCATGTATGTATAGGGTTTGTTGTGGGGTATGGATTAAGGTTTTCACATATATCGGGTTGCCTTGATGATTTCCTGGAACTTGGGTATATGGATGATCATTGATTGAGGTTTGATGGGGATCGAGATTAAGTTGTGGTGCATTTTGGGGAGTGTGATGAGTGGTGGTTTGCGGATATTAGGTCGGGTGATGGTGGTGTTTGGGAGGTGAGGGATTGTGATACTGGTGCAGTGTAGGAGGATTCAGAGCTATGGGTGGTGGATTCTTGATTTGTGTGTTTTATGGTGGTGTTTGGTTTTGAGTGGTTGTGTTTTGCTGGTTGATGTCGGGAACATTTAGAGTAAGGGAAAGGTTTGCCAGAGTTCGGACATGCTCAAGCTCACCCTGCAGCTCCAGCATTTTCTGCTCCAAATGTAAGACCAACTCATTATGTCCTGGCGTACTTCTCCCATATGAGGTTTCAACATTCTCTGCCATCGTAGTATTGTCTTTTCGAATACTACTTAAATCATCCATATTCCCTTTGCCTTTGCCTTTACGTTTCGGATCGCTAGGTGGAGGAGGATGTAGAGGACCTCTGGATCTGGTGTGGTATGCTGATGATGCCAGTATGAACGAACCAACCTTTGGGAATGGGAATAATCAAAAATAAAAAATAAAAACAAAAGGTAACTAAGTCAGTAAGACGAAGTAAAAGAATGTTGGCAGTATTTAAGCATGTATCACATAAGGTCATACAATAATTCACTTCCTAATTTTGGAAACTTCATTGTGCGTGAGGTAGGCCTAAGTGACACATAGACTTGGAGAAAATTTATGCCAATGTTTGCTTCATTTCATTAGTGAGAATATAAGCCAATCAATCTTTCACTAAATAGACAATAATAATAAAGTCACTAATGGCATTAAGCCTTATTACATCAAAATCTAATCTAGAAAGTAGTAAAGGACATTATCTCCTAATCTACTTGGTCCCCGAAGGACCTTCTCCGTGCTTGGATCTCTTGACCCCGTCAATCATGTTCCCCTGATCATGCATGTCCAATAGCAAATAAGCCTTGGCCAGCTTCCCTCCTTCATCATCGTCCATGCCTTGACAATCCCAAAGCCTCTTTTTCATTTTCCCTTCTAGTTCCATCAATCCTTGCTCTAGATATTCTAACCTCTCTGTTGACTTAGTAGCAATCTATTTCCATTCTCTTATCGCCTCCATGTTCATTTTATGTTGTTCCAGATGCTTAGCTTCTGATTCGAACACCCTTTTGCGTAGCCTCTTATACTTCACATGTGCTTCAACCACCTCATCTATGATCCTATATTTCAGATTGACTCCCAGTTTGACATCCCCAGCTATGTCGTCTTCCAACCATGAGAGATAGTAGTACATATGACCGACATGATACCTGTCTGGCTCAATAGCCTCTCATTCCATGATGATCTTTTGGTTCCACATGTGTTGCGCTTCGAACTTGAATGTGAAGACATCGCCTTTGAAATCCGCCTTATACTGAACCATGTTGGAAACCCGAGGTATGAGTTTTTTCCTTCCAGCTTGCCTCATTACCCTTATAGGAGCATAAGGGTAGATGTCTCGCAGCCCGATAAGTATTAAGTGAATAGTTCCTTTTGGATCTGATAATGAACTCACTACTAGGAAACCATTCAAACATCCAATGCAATTGCTCATCTGTCAGATTGCTGAAGAAACGCACCCAACCTACGGTATTTCCCAGCTTTGCAAACCTGTCTAGAATGAATGTCATCTTTTTTGGATGATGACTCACTATGTAGTCATTCAGTGGCCTTCTTAGAATCTCTTGGCGATAATCACCCCTCTGAAAGTGTTCCAACAGCCAAACTTATAGCAAGAGATTACAACCCTCAAATTGTCCGGACCTATGCTTGCACTGATCCAGAGCATGGTTAATCTTAGCTAGAATCATTGGGATGATAGTGTACTTTTGCCCCTCGATGCCATTCATTAAGGTCCTAGCGACCATGGCTAAACGAGTATGAATTCTTCCCCCTTGCATCGGAAAGATCAATAAACCCGTTAGTGCACCCATCCCAAAGAGGTAATGGCTAGCTCCTCATGATGAAGGCGATATGATTTACTATGCCCATAACGCTCATAGAGAAATTCAAAGGGGATGTATTATTTCTTCAGACAGACTAACTCATCACCCAATATTTTTAGAAAACCGCGTGAAATGCGATTATCTGGCACCAATAATCCTGGACTATTCCATGGTATGGCGAAATCCCCTATATCTTCCAGGAGAGGAGTCATTTCTATATGGCCAAATCGAAAAACGACTCTCTTCTCACCCCAGAACATGGTAGCAGTCTCGATCAGTTCCCTGTTTGGTTGAATGTTCAGCAAAGATGGCAGGTTACCCAATACCCTTCTCACATGATTTCTATCACAAGGCGCAAAGTCATTCCACCAGTCAATTAGAAAAAGGCGGGATATTCTGGACCATACTGAACTTGGGGATTTCGTGTTTCATTTTTTCCAAACAAATAAAAGTTAGCCCTTTCCCCCTCCAAATTCGGCTATTTACGCAATAGTGATCAACATGTTGGAACGTTTTCTCCAAGTAATGCACATAGTATGGTGGTGTCCTTTGGGATTATGGAAATCCTGTTGAACTTCGGACAAGGTCCATTTAAACGGGTTGGTACATCAATGATGTCTCAATCCATACTAGGTTTAGCATGATTCATATACAGTTCAAATCGGAGTTTGGTTTTCTTGAAAGGTCTAGACTGGTACTCTCAAGTGGACAACTTGAGAGGGAAAGGCACGAGACCATCGGTGGTTGATCGACTAGTCTACTGCAAATAAGCCTTTCCAGTTTAAAAGGGTATTTTTAGAAAAGCACAGACACTCATCAAGTGCACCTATGTTGATAACATGCGCGAGTGAAGTATGATGTGGAGCATGCTTTTTGCAGAAATAGTAACATGTTGCCAAATATCTGCATGTTAAAAGTGTATAAAACAGTAAATAATATGGTAAAGATGAATAAGAGGAGGAAAAGAAGAGAAAAGAAAGGAAAGACAAAAGAGAGAAGTCAATTTATCTCATGAAAATGTGCGAGAACGTAATGGAGCAGATAGGGAAATAGGGATGGGAGAGTCATGATATAGCAGTCTTAGACAAGATGAAGGAAACGGGGAGATGACGTACATATCATAGCAATTTAGGCAAATAAAGGGAAATAAAGGAGGGGATGTACATGTCATAGCAAATTAAACAAAAAAAGGAAGATAAGGAAGGGATGTATATGTCATCAAATATATCTTTTAATCCACATAAGTCAACTTCGTTATGGTAAGAGCCTAAGTGTAAATCCCTAGCAGAGTCGCCATTTTGTCGCGCCCCATTTTCTCGCGAAAGCGGGTTTTGACATGTGACAACTCTTTTAAATGGGTATTAAAAGAGAAGAGCACCACCTAACGATTTTAAAGGTGTGTTAGGACACCTATTTACAAATAACTCTGATTTGACTAGTCTGTGCCACCAAAGATCGGGTAAGGGCTCAAGTTACCTAAAAGAGAAGGTGTTAGGCACTCTTCGAAGTCCACAACTGTGGGTCCCGATCGAAATTTACACTATGCGGATTATAGGATTACAATTGTCCTAAGCGATCATATAAGTGAAGGAGGACATGGAATTTAAAGGTTCTATTATGAACACGTGCAAAGGTAATCGGGCAATAATTAGACTATATAAATAACCAATACAAGACTTTAGAGGTTACAAGGTATAACTATATTCGATGACTAAATGTGAAGAGCAAACATATAAAAAGGGGGGTCCTAAGTTTTTTAGCCTAAAGGATCACCCCGTGCAACATAAATAATAAATTGCAACTCCCTTGAGGTGGGGGTTGCTCATATTATTCAGCGGGCACAGACTATCAACTCCTATTACCCGATTACTATGTTAAAGTTGTTTACCTAAAGGCGCTCTAATTCAATTCTAGGTCGTGTCCTATGTGTGCATTACCCATCCCATGCCTATGGTCCAGGAGGCTTTGGACCTACTATTAGGTGATTCTAGACTCTACTTAGGATGCTAAAAAATGATAAAACTAGCACACATTCAAATCATATAAGACTTCACATAAAGACAATAAAAGGCTCAAGTTAACCTCCACACATAGACAGCAAATGCACGCGGCAGATTAGGCAGTAGACAATTTTTATAATTAAGACACATTAGAGTCGTTAAGTCCTATAGGCATGATCTCTAGTTGTTTGCGCAATGAGGCAGTGAAACGATCCCAGAATTCCGAATTACCAGTGCTGATTTTTATAGACATGCTTCTTAGGCAGGTGACAGTATCCTATAAGCAGGATCTCTAATAGTTGACAATTGAAACATGTTGAGCAAGTGAAGTTCTTGGGTTCCTATAGGCATGTTTTTATCAGTGTACAGAAATAAAGTATGTCAACGAGATAGCAAATAAATCATTAAGACCCTATAGGCATATTTTCTACCCCTTTTATGCAAGAACAGAGTATACCCGTTTTCCCCAATTTTACTAACTCCCCAATTGTTTGTTTACAAATTATTACAGGCCCAAAATAAAGAATACATGCTCAAATATTACAAACTAAAGTGAGTACAGGCCCACTAGGTGGAGCAGGCCCAGAGAAGAATAACCCAGCAACTTCGAGGTCTTCAGTAATCTTATTCTTCACACAAAATAGCAAACCCAGATCTCGGTACACCCCAGGACATTAGAGTGTATCAATTGCATAACTCGAACTTAGACACATACCCATACCAGGTCTGAAAGGGGGAACTAACTTACCCAGCAATGCCAAACTTAACCATACGAGTAACAAATTGTACATAGAATTGATCAAACAACTTGAAGTCCGCACACTTAGTTCTTAGGACTGCAAGTAGCAGTAGTTTAAACCATAGCATATAGACAAGATCACATGGAGTTATATACATAAGATGCTATGTTTTAGGAATAAGTTCAAAATGGCAGAGTGGAACATCACAAGCTAACAAACAATCCCATGTATGGTTTTAGAATAGAATATGATCTAAGATCAACTTAAATAACTTTAGACACAAGATTTTGATAGAAGAACCTTGCAGAATTTTAGATAGAAGCAAGTGAAATAGGGGTTTTTACATGGAAGTTCCTAGCACGAGAGTCTAATACAAGTAGGATCAGATTCTAGAATTCCTAGGCAATATTGAAGAACACAAGATTGAGCAGGAATGGGAACACACTTAAAATTTGCAAGTAGCGGGGAAACATGTTTGACTAATAACTCGAGAAGAATTAACTTTAAGAAAACATTAAGTCCTACTTGAACGATTCAACAAGAATTAGAACACATTCAGGACATGAAATTGCTTGTCACAAGAATACAGAACAAGGCAAAGAGCTAAACTCAGAATAGACAATAGCAATAAGTATTCGAGCACACACATTAGGACAACCATGCTTAAGAAAAACATAATCAAGGTAAAAAATAGGCAAGTTCAATTACTAGAGAAGTATAGAGCCTCAAGAATAACTTCAGAGCAGATAATATTGATTCACAAAGGTCTTAGGGACATAAATATACAAAGCAGGAACTCAAACGAAAAGAGAATGAAATTGCAAGGCCCGTAGGTACTTACCAGTTACAGATTAACGAACAAGTAAACAAGGGGAATAATTTTAGCAGCACTCCAATAACCGATAGTAGAAAAGAGTAGCAGAACCCAAAACCCAGTGTGTCAAAGTTCACAAGGGCTTCAGATGAGCCCCGAGCAATGCTCGCACTGGGAAGCTGATAGAACTAACTCCAATGGCCTTGGCTTTCAGCCGGCCAAGAATAAAAAATTTCAGAATAAAATGAGTGACTGAGTGAGAGAGTCTAATCGATTTAAAGAATTGAAAGAACAAACATGGAAAACAATCAATTAAGCATAAATAAGGAAAGAAAATATCACATGCAAATCAAAATCAGTAAAGGAGATGGAGAGTCTCAAACCCTAATTAGGGTTCAATCATCTGAAAAACAATTCAAGAGTGCAAATCGCTCTTTGTTGAGCATATATAGATGGAATAACGCCCAAAATCAAAGATTTGAGTCATTCTAATCTGATCTCGGAAGTGATACTTGCCAAACTTAGGCAAGTATCTATGTAACACCATAAATGGGCAACCAATGATGAGAGAAGATTAATAAGGTAAGTATATCATAGGCAGATTCCATCTCTAGGTTGGAATCGGAGAGGAACTAAGCAGCAACAGCTAGGGTTTCTCAGAGAAGAAGAGAGAGTAGAGAGGATTTAGGGGCGGCGACTTTAGGAGAGTGGGTCTTTCGGGTTTGGATTTGGTTAATTAAAGATGAGAGGGGGTCTGTGGGTCGTTGATCTCTGAGATCAACGACTGAGATAGAAGAAAAAGTGGGGCGGGTTGTTTAAATCGGGTTGTGACGAGGTTAAATGAAGAGGTTGTTTGGTTTGGGCTGCTGAAGGGTTTAATGGAGATGGGCCAACTGTTTTGGACCTGATTTTGGTCCGAAATTAGCATTATGTTGCGCTATAAATTAAATATACAAAATTTGTTAAAAATAATTTATAAAAAGTAATTAATAAATAATAAAAATATTACTTATGCAGTAAAATAGTTAAAAATAATAGCTTAAAATTATAAAACAAATATAAAAATTCTATTTTAGCATAAATAATGTAGTTATGTATAGAATATAGGCTATTATTGTAAAATTGTATAAGTAGCTTGAAAAATACAAATGTAATTATATAAAAATGAAGTAAAAAATGTTATGACACATATCTATGTGAAACATAATAAATTTTGATGATTAAGTCATCACAAAAATATTTTGAAAGGATAATTAATAAATATTTGAATAATTTAAATTGCAAAAAAAAAAAATCAATTTTAAAGCCTTAATATTATGAAAAATTACAGAAAGTACTTATACGACTCTTATAAATTGGTGATGATGCAGAAATAATATTTTAAAAGTATATATGATATTTATAAAAATATGAGGACAAAATTGGGTATCAACAGTAGTTATTTCCGGGAAAGGAGATCTGTTTTGTCTGGCCATAGGACATAGAGCATAGAAAAGGTTATTTGCTTGCAATTGTTATTGATATAGAACTGATGCCCTTCATCTTGATAAAAGGTACATGGCCAGCCTATTATGCCACAAGAGATCTACAAGATTTTCATCAGAAATGCATGCATTGTACACTGAGTTTGTGTCATTACTAGTTGAGACAGAAGACTTTTCAATAGAATTCAAAGAAACTTGTATACCTTTATTACTACAAACATGGGAAGGAATGGATGCACTAGGTGCAGAATTACAAGTGTGGTGTGAGCAGTGTACATTATTAATGTTGTGACTATGAGATGGGTGCACTAGGTGCAGAACTATATGTGTGTGATGTAGTGGAGATTTTAGTGACAGCAGAAGTAGAAACATAATTATTCTTTCCTGAACTTGAATAGTGAAAGTAAAGACTACCCTTAGCTTTACCAATCTCCAGAGACCTCCTCAGTAAAAGGCCCTGTAAAAGAATACATGAGAATTTAGTGACTATGATAATGCAATCGGGTTGGACTTTCAATGAATGTACAGAAATCAGATTAAATCTGAAACTGGGCACACATAGTATCACGACCCAAAATCCGCTAAAGGTCGTGATGGCACCTAACACCGCCGTCAGGCAAGCCAACAATGATCTATCAACTCACTTACTTGTTTTAGTAATTGATATCAAAAATTTTCTTTAATTAAATTGTGTGAAATAGATTTTTACAGAGTAACTAATAATATTTACACTATTACAACAACAAACAACCCGTAGGAACTCCCAAAACCTGGTGTCACAAGTGCATGAGCATCAACTAGGAAATATAATAAAATACAACATCTATCTAGAATACAAATTAGACAGGAGAATATAAATAACTCTGATAGATACTCTGCAGGCTGTGGATTGTGACATGAAATGCAGCTCACGGCAAAGTCACCGCAATAGTCGCGCCTCTGCGCCCAAAAGACCATTAGACATATGTGTACCTGCACAAAAAAGTGCAGCAAGTGTAGCATGAGTACGTAAGTCAACGCGTACCCAGTAAGTATCTAGCCTAACCTCAGAGAAGTACTGACGAGGGGTCGACATCAACACTTACTAATGGTCCAATAAGACAAATACAGTAAAAGTAAATAGGTGTGAGTCACAGTAAATAAGCGAAATAACAAGTATAATACGTGGTACAATCCTCCTCTCAGCAATAACTCAAACTCTTATCTAGTAGCTACCTCCTCAATCGGAGTATATATATAGTAGACCTTACCAGATAGGTCTTCACAGTTCAATCAGGAAAAACTCACAGATATTATGGCTTCTTGCCAATTATTACACACGACTTCATAAGAGTATTTTATAGATATGCTGAGGCGTACTATCCGATCCATCATAACATTGCCGAACCATAGATACATCTATTATATTGCTGAGGCGAACGATCCGCTCCCATGAGAGTGTGGTATATAATCCTGCCGAGGCGTACGGCCCGATCCATCATAATGTACGCACTGCCGAGGGTCGAACGGAACGAACCATAGATGTATCTATCCTGCCAAGGCTAATGGCCCGATCTCATTAGAATAAGAAGCTTTGACGGGTCCTCGACCCCACTCATGAATAGTCAGGTGAGTTATAGATTTTTAAGGGAACTTTTTGATGAGAACGCACAACGCGGGAGAATTTCGTAAGGAGAGTACAATTAATTTGTGGCTTATCATGAAGCCGTCAAATCTCTACAATAGCAAGTTTGTCACTCTATGCAAGCCTAGTCTCAAGTTGTAATGTAAAATAGAGGAATTTAATAGGCCAGAGATAACTCAAATAGTACAGTTATAGCATGGCGGGAACCTAAGTCTACCCGGACATAACATGAATCTAGCTACGTATGGACTCTTGTCACCTCATGCGTATATAGTCCCCGCAACAAGTAGCACATAACAAACACATCACCTAGGGATAGTTTCCCCCTCACAGAGTTAGACAAGAGACTTACCTCGCTCTGAAGTTCCATAACCGGCTCCAAAGCCTCTCTAACACTTCAATCCAAATGCCCGTCGATCCAAAACTCTTCAAACAAATGTGCAAACCAATCAAACTATATTCTGATACCCATAGTTAATCATTTTAAACAATTCACAACTCCGCTCGAAAAGTCGATAAAATCAAGCCTCGGGCCCACGTGCCCAGATTCTAAAACATTTCGAAGATAAACTTTACCTATAACACCACGAACTAAAATATATAACTTATTCCAAATTCCATGTCCAATTTCATGGTCAAAATCCAAATATACCAAATTCCAGGTTTTCTACCAAAAATCCCAAATTTCTACTAATTCCCATGTTTAAATCCATATACAAACCATATATTTAACTTGTAATAGGTGGGAATCACTTACCTTGTGTTGCTTGATGAAAATCTCCCCTTGAAGCTCTCCAGAATCATCCCAACCAAGTGAAAATGAAAGAAAATGGGCCAAATCCTGTTCTTAAAAGAACACATTGCCCAACGACCTCTCGCACATGCGGCCACTTGGTCGCTTCTGTGGTTCCGCAGGTGCGGCAAAACTACCGATTCTATAGTCACCCTTCAACCCTCTACCTTCGCATCTGCGGACAAGACTCCGCTTCTGCGGAGTCACACCTGAGACCAAGGATCTTCTTCTGTGGTCCCGCAGGTGCGGCACAAACCTCGCACCTGCGCCTCTAGCCTGCCTCACTCCCTACTAATTTTACGACCACTGGGCCGTATCTGCAATCATGCAGATGAGGGAAAATCTTCGGACCTGCGGCCACTGCCAGTTCCTTCCCATTTCCTTCTTTGAGCTCATCCTCGCTTCTACGACCAAGGCATCGCAGAAGCGATCACACCAGCTGCTGCCCAGCTTTAGCATTTCTTAAGTCCAAAAATAAATCCGTTAACGATCCGAAATCCACCTAAGGCCCTCGGGACCTTAACCAAATATACCAACACATCCCAAAATGCAATATAAACTAAGTGGAAGCCTTAAACCACGTCAAACAACATCAAAATCATGAATCGCGCCTCGAATCAAACTTATAAATTTCCAAATTTCCAAATTTTATATCCTGTGCCAAAACATATCAAATCAACCCGGAATGACTTCAAATTTCGTACACGAGTTACAAATGACATAACAAAGATATACCAAGGCTCGGAACCCTGAACGGAGATTGATAACATCAAAATGCATTTCAAACCAAACTTATGAAATTCTTAAACCTTTAAAATGCCAACCTTTTATAATAAGCGCTGAAATGCTCCCGGGTGATCGGATACTCAACTCAAACATACGTCCAAGTATTAAATCATCATACGAACCTATTAGAATATTCAAATCTCGATTCCGAGGTCATTTACTCAAAGTTAAATCTTAGACAATTCTTCCAACTTAAAGCTTCCGAAATTAGAATTGTTTTTCCAAATCCATCCCGAACTTTCCAAAATTCAATTTCGGCCACACGTACAAGTCAATATACCTGAAGTGAAGCTACTCAAAACCTCAAACCGCAAAATGATGCGCTAGAGCTCAAAACAACACATCAGACTCTTTTCAAAGTGAATTGAGGACTGAGAATCACATCTCCAATTAATGTCACATTTACTTTGTATCCATTTGGTAGAGAGACTAAAAAGAGGTAAACTAGAGTTTTTATGTTACTTAATGAGGCTTTGTTATAGGTCATATGGTTAGTAGCTCCTGAGTCAAGAATCCAGGTGTCAGCATTTGCTTTAAAACTTACATAATATTGTTTACTGGGCTCAACAGAAGTAGTACAGGCAGCCATACCTGCAAAATTTACAGCTCCACCAGTCATGTTGACATTTCCTGAGTTGTCTGCATTGTTTCTATTTTTGAAGCTTTCTAGTATGCTGAGTAGTTGTCCATATTATTCCTTTCTCAATTATTGCATAGCTCGACCTTGTTCCTGAAAGTTTCCACCTTCATCTGCAACACTCATCCCATCATTTGTTGTGTCAAAACCATTTGCTGCTAATTTCTTTCCCTTATTGCCATTAGTATACTTTGAGTTTTGAGGGTATCCATGAAGTTTGTAACATTTATTCTTGGTGTGCCCTGGACTCTTACAAAAATCACAGAATAGTCTAGGCATGTTTCCCATATAGCCTTTTCTATAGTTATTATTTCCAGGAGTGTTCATGTGTTGGTTGTAGTTTGTTTTGAAATTATTGTTCCCTGGACCATTTACATTTAAGGATGTAAATTCAATCATAAGTTGCTTATTATGTGGTTTAACTTCCTTTTTCTTTTCTTCTTGTATGAGAATAGAGAAGGCTTGTGCAATGCTAGGTAGAGGATTCATCATCAATATACTTCCTCTCACCACTGTGTATACCTCATTCAGCCCCATTAAGAACTGTATTAGTCTTCTATCTTGCTTAGCTTTATGCATATTAGTTTTAGCTCCACAAGTACACTAACAACTACATTGTGCATGTGCATTCAATGTATTCAGTTCTTCCCATAACTTCTTTATTTTCGTGTAGTATCCTGTGATGTCCAGAGTTCCTTGACTCAAGTCATTAATTTTCTCTTGAGGTTGATATAGCTTCGCACCATTCGTTTGATCATACCAGTCCTCTAATTCCTGCCATAACTCTTTGGCATCATTCACATATTGTAGACTATCCGCTAGATCCTTTGAAAGAGAATTTAGGATCCATGAAGTCACTATATTATCACATCGTGCCCATTGATCAAAAGTAGCATGTCCAATTGCCGGTTTTTGACATTTTCCTGTGATGAAGCTAACCTTATTCTTCACTGAGAGGGCTCTAAGCACACCTCTCCTCCAAGATCTGTATCCTGTACCATCAAAAGATACAGGCACCAACACTGAGCCGACACTTTCCAATGGATGCATGTACATTGGACTGGTGGTATCTAAGTCATCCTTCTTTGCAGTACTTTCCTTATCTCGAGCCATTGCTCAAATTGTGAATCACATAACAAATGATTGAATCGTGAATTGAAAAATAAGACCACAGTAATAGAGACAACACAAAAAAAACACACAATTCTAAGAGAATTACAGACTGAATTGCTATAAGTTGATAATTTTGAACGAATTTATAGTAGAACACAACTTTGAAGAAAACTCAAAAATTGAATTGCGATCTCGAAGAAAACCTAAATCCTCATTCTGAAATCGTAGAGCTTTAGGGACGAAAATGAAGTAAACAATTGTGAGCTACTTCAATAGATGAAGCCTACGTTCTGATACCATGACAAAATTGACAATTAGCAGAAGAATTTGAGTTGAAACTCAGCTGCCATGGTTGAGATTCATGGAGCTCGGAGGGAATGAAGAAACTTCGAGAAGAGAGAATTTGGGCTGAATTGAGAAAATGATCTACATTAACTGAGAAAGAAAAATGATAGTGCTCTTACCTATACAGGTTGTTGTACAACTGTAACTAACTAAGCTACCATCTAACTGCCACTAACTAACTATTAACAACTTAACCGACTGATTGCAATAATAGCCCTTCTTAACAAATGTGGCTACGAATTAAATACAATACAATCCTAATCTCAACAAAGTCAAAATCGTACCACGGGGCTACGCTGCGAAAAATTTTCAATCTAATTACAAGGTGGTTTTCAAAACATGCTCTCAGTACCGGCCCTCAACCAAAATACAAATCCTTGGCCAATGCATGTCAATGGAAGAAGTTTATGTACCCTGCCAAAATACAAATATCTTAGCTAACTAGATTAATTAGAGATGGAGTGCTATGCCACCCATAAGTTTGGCAAACTTTTTAAAGATATATGTTGAAGTTTTTTAGAATTTAGTTAAATATATATGTTGCCACCCGCAATATCAAACAAGAGGAAGGTGCCTTGTTGGGAATTAGTTTCTTAAAGTTATTCTCATGTTTATGCTTAGGTTTGAGTCTGATTCTAATGAGGAAGTCAATTTTTCGTTTGCTCAATTTCTCTTTTCTTTTAGTTTTTCCCTTTTGTCTTTGTCTTTTCTACTTCCTTTGTTTTTCTATCATTTTCACTTTTTCGTTTTTCTTTTTCTAATCTTTTCTCCTTTTGTTTGTTTGTCAATGATCTTAGAAGGAGTACATAAAAAAAGAAACTTCAAATTATCAAAGTACCATAAATAAAAACCATGACTCTTAATTCAAAATTCTATCACTTATGTTAATAAAAAGTTTAGAAGATTGTTCTTTTCAGAAGATTATTCTTTTCAAAATTCTGTTAGTTTGTGTATTTTATATACGACGTGCAATTGTCCAATTAAAAATATTTTGTTTGCAATGTATAATTTCTCTCTCAATTTATTTTTTCTTATGCTCTTATAGTATTGGTGTTTCTGCTATTGAAAATACGTTTTCACTTATGCAAAATTATTTAATAAAAAAGATGTGGTTCCTTTATTGAAGGAAGAATGCTAATTTTTACTTGTTTTGATTTGCTTTTTATAAGATTGTGTTGATTTTCCTATTGAAAATATTGTTAAATTTATTATACCGACCCGAATGAACTCAAATCATATCAAACCGAACTGAATCCAACCGATATATATTCACACTAAACCTTTATAGTTAGTGCAAGGTGTAAAAAGGGTCGCCCGATGCACTAAGCTCCCGCTATGCGCGAGGTCCTGGGAAGGGCCGAACCACAAGGTTTTATTGTGCGTAGCCTTACCTTGCATTTCTGCAAGAGGCTGTTTCAACGGCTCGAACTCGTAACCTCCTGGTCACATGGCATCAACTTTACCGTTACGCCGTATATTAAAGAACATATGGTACCCGCTATCTTCAAATCTTCGATATGCCTCTGTTCATAAACACGCCTGGTAAGTTAATTGAAGTTGTCAAAAGATAAACCTTTGGAAACAATGAATAATCGATCCATACTTTCAATTTACAGTTCTCTGTGCCTGTCTTTTATTTTCTATTTTCCATATTTATTTATGTCATTTGATTTTCTATTTCCCATTGCAATTTATTTTTTCGATCTAATCAGATATAATGCGTGCATAAGGAATTAAGGATAATGAATTTATGTAATTAAACTGGAGATGTTAATCTTCGTATCTCCAGAGTTTAGGTCAGTTTATTTTCGAAAAAAAGAAGAAGTCAATTTGGACGTTCCAAATGTTTGTCATGGAATATGTAGGGTTTCGAGAACTATATAATGGCCGCATTAAAGTTCACTTATACACTGCTAATGTAAATTAAAGTATTTACATAGTATCGATGTAATTTAATTTATGTTAACAAGTTAGTTAACTGTTTTTACTAGTTTACTGATTAATATTTATCATAAAAATTTATTTATAAATATTGATAATATAAATAGACTTAAACTCATCACTATATATATCACCTAAAAATAGAAAAGAAAACAAGATCAAGATCCAAAGTACAGTATTCTAAAACGAAACTGCTATACATGAGCAAATAACAACCAAAAGAAAAAAGCTGCGATGATCCATCCCGAGACGAAGCTCTCTTATGCGATTATGTGAAAAACTGGAACAAGAAACGCATGTGTGGCTTTAAATAACGTTCACATGGCTGATCACATGACAATCCCATAAAAAGTGGTAAATACATTCCCAAAGAATTCCAAATTGAATGAACCAAAACATTAACAAAAATTGACTTCAAAATTGAGTTCTTTTATCCAATTGATTTATAGTTGTCTCAAATCAAGATTCCTCCAGAGAACTAGCCATCAGCTCAGCCTATAATAGTGAAAATATGCAAAATAAAGCATCAAGACATTCAAGCACATGCAATTAGTTGGTTTGTGTCTTGCTCTTGCCACCTTACCCAAATCCATTAGTGATGTCTGTTTACAATTACATTAGTCATGCTTAATGACGCTTCATCATTCAATATTAATGTGGGGCCTTTTGGGTAAATCGTGAAAGTTTAGCTCAAAGTAAATAATATCACACCATATTAAAAATATATTTAGACTTGTTCAGTCCTATAATTGATATCATAGCCCAGATTCGGCAGAACAAATATGGCGATGGTAGAGTGATATATGGTGTGGGCTTGGCTTACTTCCCCTTACGGGCTCAAACACCACACACACACTAGTGGGCGAATTTTGTTTGCCATAAATATTCTAACAATGTGAGTGACACACAATGAATCTCGAAAATTAACCCATCGATCGTGATAATGAGCCATATAAAACTTAGTTCGAGGGGGAGATTTGTGGATCGTGGTGATGAGCCACGTGGAACTTAGTTCGAGTGGGAGATTGTTGAGTGCACGAATAAAGTCTCACAATTAATAAGATTGAGATATTACATATAAGTGTATATCTTAATGATATGAGGTATTTTGGGAAAAATTGTACGGTCTTGACATGTATTATTTTATTGGGCTTTTTTCACTGTAAGCTCGCGCCAGAAACTATTTATATTGGGTAGCCGAAAAAGTGTATAACATTTGTATAATTTTTGTATATAACATAAAAAATGTATATATATACAAAAGATATATATATATATATATATATATATATATATATATATATATATATATATATATATATATATATATATATATATATTTTTGGCTATTATTTTGAGAGCGGCTATACAATGTTATTTTTTCCATTTTTTTTTTATTTCACTAGAAAGAAAATCAATTGGCAAATTAGACAATAATTATTATCAATAGACTGCAAATGATATTTTTGGAAGAATTAGCTAACGAAATGCCAAGTGCCAACCAAAAACTACTAGGATCTTTACAGAAAAAGCCGGTCATAATCATTGTTTACTTTTTCTAGCCATATGTCATTATACATTAATTATACACATATAATACATAAATTATACATATATTATATATTCACCGACTATTTTTAGTTTAAGTGTTTGGATGAGTGGCTATTTGGGTTAAATCTTCAAAACTTAATTACCAATCGGACTATATTCGTTGTCAAATATCGCAAGAAAATCTAGTTCATCATTTACCAGCGAATTACCAATCAAATTTTTATCACCTAAATATAATTAATTCTTTACTAACTAAATATCGTGGGATTGGTTTTTGCTTAAGCAAAAATTATGCCTTATCCTCTAAGCCTTCCCTACTGACAGGCCTTATGTTGTTTAATTAATTGAAAGAATTTGTGGCTTGGTCAGAAAGAACATTTTATATATATATATATATATATATATATATATATCCTGAATATATGTAAGTTACTGTTTTTATCTAAAAATTATGTTTCTGTTTATTACCCTGTTTTGTTTATAGCTTTATACTTTTATTCTCATGTATTTAATTCCTCAGTTGTTAGTTTGTAAATAACTAAAAAATTACTCTAAGTATATCGTTATCTTTCCAACTTTTTAATAACTCTGATGGATTAACCTGTAAATTTTTAGGAGAAACCGATTAAGTTAAGCCCAACAATTACCAGAAAGGTGTTAAAATGGGTAAATGTATTTAACCCTGGCCAGGGTGAGGTTAAAAAAAAAGTGTTAAGAAAATATCTAGATCTTTAAAAGGTTAGGAAGAAGAGATGAACAGGTGAACAACTAAAAAAAAAAGTATATATGTAAGGGGTAATATCAATTCATAAAAAATAAAAGTATATATATAAGGGGTAATATCAATTCATAATTTTGATAAAATATTAACCATACAAGTCTACAGATCAAGAGAGGGAGAGTACCAAGTAGGATTTACAACATAAGACTTTAATCACGAATTATATTTTTCATCATATGATCATAAATCCTTCTTATTATTATTTTTATTATTTTTGATATAATTTTGAAATTGATTTGACAAGAAAAAATAGTACAAATAGAAGATACTATACACTCAATCAAATAAAACGACTTGACTCTTTTCCAAATATTTATATTGCTTATAGAATAGTGTTATTAGTTCCTATATAACAGTATTCTCAGTGATAACAAGTTTTTCAAACTTAAAATTGATAAATCTTAGCTAAGATAAATAATGTCCTAAGAAAGATTAAATGGGTTGGCTATAATATTAATTGAAAAGGAATTATGGGAAGAAATCGCTAACAAAAAAATTATTAACAATTTTGCATCTCAAAAAGGTAGAAGAATAGACTTCAAATAAAAATATATATTATAATCTCTTTTTTTTAAAAAAATTTAGGCATCATATTAAACTTTGACTTTAAGTCACATATGAGTTTGAGCTACTCCCGGCTATCATTCTCTATCCCTATTTGCTGATTGAACCTGCTTGTGTAAAATTTTGGGTCCGCATTACTATTCAGCTAGATTAAAAATAAATTAAGAACGTAGTAGTAGTTTTAGCTAAGGGATATGGTATGTTAGGAAGAAGAACATTCCTCATTTCAAATGGACTTAAGGTGAAGCTCCCATATTGTATATTGTTTTAGGTATTATAGTATGTTTTCGTGAGGGATAATTTGGAGTAAAGAGTAGCTGTGAAGGATGTTAAATCACATGACTGCGATGGTACTTTAATTCGTTGTGTCCCTCATCATTAGGGAATGCCAGATCAGGACTCTTTTTTTAATTTTAATTATATTCTGTTTCCTTGGTAGGAGTATATATAATTTCTCCTTGATAGAATTATTGTACAACAGGACTTATTCAGAGTAATTAATAAGTATCTGCACGTGCAAGATCAATTTAAATGTAGGCTAAATATGTAAGTACAGCTTCTCATCATTGAAGAAATATATTAATAGAGGACGAACATATATAAATAAGAGAGAGGAGATAATATACAATATAAAAAGTGTGTTTCTAGGGATTTGTATGGTGTATGTCCAAGTTGGGAACGTGAACAACAGATTGGTATGGGCAACTAATAATTAAACGACTTAAAAGATGAATTTCAAACTCATCTGATGCAGATTCAGTACTACTTCGTGCACGTAGTAGTACGTACATTGGTAGTAAGTAAACACTTGATCAGCCAAATTAGCAATTAGTGAGTATTCACTAAACCAGAACTAAAGTGTAATCCAAATGATGCAATACTAATTTATGAACAAATGTGATCCCTAGGCAAAACGGTGTAAACACCAAAATATAAATATTAAAGTTATGAACTTATCTTACAATATTCAGTGACACTGTAAATACGATTTTACAATATCATTTGAATTAAGCTTGTTGTAAATATTACTTGCTTTATTTTTTGGTTATTTATTCTATTGATTATGGTTTACATATTTTTAATTACTCTAGGACGATTTACACGAAGAGAGAGAGACATGCATGCATGAAATAGGTTGGATGATCTTTGATACAAATCCCATAAATGGAGGATCTTGGAATAATTTCATACTCAGCAAAAGTTGAGTTTTCATGTTGCATCTACGTACTATCTTTTTACATAAAAATATATATTTTTTGTACTTTATTATAATATGTACTTACACTATCTATGGCAAGATGTATATGTGTGTCAATTTAATTTTATAATAGCATATGAATTTGGAAAACGTATACTTCACATGTTAGCTAAGTCACGTTGTTTCCCGATCAAGTGGACATCACTCATGGGCAATTGGGCATGAATTTGCGTTGGCATCCGGTTTATACATGTTAATTAGTTGACCACTAGCTAGCTGTAGAATAAAGTCTACATATGTCTCTTAATAATACTCTATTTTCATTATATTCTTACAGTGACCCTTACATCTTGTAATAATTATGGGTATTCTCGCATAGGTTGATTTTTGTTTTGCTTTACTTTTAATTTTCCTTTTTCTTTTTAGTCTCCCGTAGCATCATAGAGTGCGAAGTCAAGAATTTTGTTAAAAAGTGCTTAAGATTTTAAATACAAAGTAATATCTTACCTATACGCACAATATAATTTTCCGAAATTAAAATTAACTTACTGTCCTTCGCCGGCCGGCATCATATGCGTCAATGGTATCTATCTATGCCATAATTGGTTTTTAGTTTAATTTAGTTGCTGAAAGTTCTTTCTTTTGTTCAGAAAAATTTAAACCAACACCAACAACAACAACATACCCAATATAGTCCTACAAGTGGGGTTTGGGTAAAATAGTATGTACGCAAACCTTACCCCTACCTGGGAGGTAGAGAGAAATTTAAACCAAAAAAAGAAAAAGAAAAAAAGAATAGTAGTCATGAACTTCCGTTTCTTGTCATCATCGAGTGTTTTAGTTGTAAGAAGCCTAACTCTTGTCATCATCAATTAGTTACAAGTCACAGTTGCAAAGTAAAAGGAGAGGTGATAAACTACTTGTTTTTGCCTCAATCAAAATTGTTTCTTTTCATCCTCCTTCAAGGAGAAAATATTGTTTAATCTTTTCAAACTAAATCGGGGTCTTTACATAAATGGCGGGTCAGATTCACTGTTTATTTCTTCTAGCTGGTCTACATAAATTATATATTGATTATACACAATTATATATATATACTAGTTTTAATTGTACGTGCGTTGCACGTGTGTGTAGCGTCAATAAATTAAAAATATATACATTGACTATAAATAAATGTAATGTCAGTTTAAATAATGAAAATAAATATTAGGAATATTACATTGACACAATAACTGAATTCAATATCTTCTTAATATGCAAGATGATGAATTAGTTAAATTATGTACAATATTTGTGATTACACATGTAGTTTATATTATTAGATATTAATATGTTAAGTTATATCTCACCTAGCATTTTGTTATGAATATATTTTATCTTCTACTATTTCATCGTTATGTTCAAGTTTGTATTTTAAACAATTTTATTCTTAATATTATATTATAATAGATTTTGCTCGATTCTTTTGGTTTCTTTCATCGATGATAATATTTCATGAAAATAAATTTATATACTTTAATATTTTTATCGACTTGAAAAATAATTTTACTTATATAATAAATTTGGAAAAAGAATGAAATTGAATTATTTTGCTAATTACTTTATTCAAATAATTTTTTTAATTAGTTAATTCAACCACTTAATCATTTATTCTTGTCATTAAAGAAAAAAATTAATTTTTGAGGATTCAAATTTTTAATATTAGCTCAAATAAAGATTTGATATTTAATAATTATACTTTTATCCACAAAATAATTCTGTTACAAATGGTAAACATTTGAACTCTTGCACCTTGTGTTTGTCGAAGCATTAGTATTATTGAAGTTTTCCAATTATTTCTCTCCCACCCACCCTCCACAAATCTCATATTATTAAATATTTTGCAATTATTTGTTCTAGACATATATTTGTTCTAAATAGATTTTAATTTATATAATGTACGCGCGTTGCACGTGTCCATTCTTATGAGTAAATTAGTTTTAAAAATATTACATAAATATTAAGAGCAAGAACACATAGCTTTGAAGATTTAAAAGGCTTTTTGAATCTCTTTTGAAAAGCTATTTTCAAGTTTTTTTTTTTCTTTTTCAACTTCATTCTAAGAAATAATACAAACAAGGTTAGCACACTAATATAACATAGTTTTTTCCTTTCTGGCAAGCAAAATTCAAGTTGTTTTATTTCTGTTAATTTACAGCATGTATATAGTGTAGTATTGTCCCACATTGGTAGAGGAGTAGTATGTCCTTGTATAGTATAGCTATAAATAAGGACCTCTTGTGTAGTATTATTCATTCATTCAATATATCAATAACATATTTTCTCCCGTGCCTTCTCACATGGTATCAGAGCAATTGTGAGAGACTTATCGCTGTGCATAAATTCCAGCGATTCCGGAAAAGAGAAATCAGTATTTTTTAAGGTTGTTTTCTATCTGCTTCATTTCTGTTAGTGTTGTGCAAAATCCAACACTACCACAAGAGTCGTCACTGTCCGGTGACCAAACCCCAGTGAACAACTCCGGCAAAAGCAGCCTCACGCGCCTCCACGCGCCACCAGAAGCTCACGCGCGTGAGCTCACGCGCCGGCGCGTACGACTACTTCCGGCCATTTTTTGAAAATCTTCCTTCAGAACAGTTGGGTCGCCTGGTAATTCCGATCCTACCCCTACTGTTTTCATTTTATTCCGACAACTTTGAGTTTTTTCCGGTAGCTACAGTACTATTCCGACAGCTACAGTAGATTCCGGCAGCTACAGTATTTCAGTATTCTGTTTCTGTGTTTCCGTACACTGTTTCAGTGGATTACAGTTGATTCTTTCTCCTATTTGGTAATAATTTGCAACAATGTCTTTGGGATTTGATGCTTTTGGGTCTAGAAACATGAGTTCTGGAAACTCTAGTACTATTATTACCTCGAAACCTTTAATGGGAGGTTCAAACTACTTAGCTTGGGCTTTATCTGTCGAGTTATGGTGTAGAGGTCAAGGTGTTCAAGATCATCTAATCAAACAGTCTAGCGATGGAGATGAAAAGGCAATAGCACTTTGGGCAAAAATCGATGCTCAGTTATGTAGCATCTTGTGGCGATCTATTGATTCCAAGTTGATGCCCTTGTTTCGTCCATTCCAGACATGTTATTTGGTTTGGGCAAAGGCACGCACCTTATATACTAATGACATATCTCGCTTCTATGATGTGATATCACGGATGACAAACTTAAAGAAGCAGGAATTGGATATGTCTACTTACTTGGGTCACGTACAGGCAGTCATGGAAGAATTTGAGAAGTTGATGCCAGTTTCGGCTAGTGTGGAAAAACAACAAGAGCAGCAACAGAAGATGTTTCTCGTTCTTACCCTCGCTGGACTTCCTAATGATCTTGATTCAGTACGCGACCAGATTTTGGCTAGTCCGTCTGTCCTGACAGTTGATGAATTATTCTCTCGATTACTCCGCCTTGCTGCAGCACCAAGTCCACCAGTGAGCTCATCACAGATACTTGATTCCTCTGTTCTTGCATCCCAGACAATGGATGTTCAGGCATCTCAAACTATGGAGCATAGACGAGGAGGAGGTCGTTTTGGAAGATCTAGACCCAAGTGCTCTTATTGTCACAAACTTGGACACACTCGTGAAATGTGTTATTCCTTACATGGTCGTCCACCCAAAAATGCTTACATTGCTCAGACCGAGACTCCAGGTAACCAAGGATTTTCTTTATCTAAAGAAGAATATAATGACCTCCTTCAGTATCGAGCAAGTAAGCAGACATCTCCACAAGTAGCCTCAGTTGCTCAGACTGATACTTCTGTTTCTGGTAATTCTTTTGCTTGTGTTTCCCAGTCTAGCACTCTTGGCCCATGGGTTATGGACTCCGCGCTTCTGATCACATCTCTGGTAATATATCACTTTTGTCAAATATTGTATATTCACAGTCTCTTCCCACTGTTACTTTAGCCAATGGATGTCAAACTAAGGCAAAAGGAGTTGGACAAGCTAATCCCTTGTCTTCTATCACCCTAGATTCCGTTCTTTATGTCCCTGGCTGTCCTTTTAGTCTTGCATCTGTTAGTCGTTTGACTCGTGCCCTCCATTATGGTATATACTTTATTGACGATTCTTTTATTATGCAGGACCGCAGTACGGGACAGACAATTGGTACAGGACGTGAATCAGAAGGCCTTTACTACCTTAACTCACTTAGTCCTTCCACAACATGTCTAGTTACAGATCCTCCAGATCTAATCCACAGACGTTTAGGACATCTGAGTTTATCCAAACTTCAGAAGATGGTGCCTAGTTTATCTAGTTTGTCTACATTAGATTGTGAGTCATGTCAACTTGGGAAACATACTCGAGCCTCCTTTTCGCATAGTGTTAAGAGTCACGCAGAGTCTGTCTTCTCCTTAGTTCATTCTGATATATGGGGTCCTAGTAGAGTCAGTTTATCCTTGGGATTTCGTTACTTTGTCAGTTTCATTGATGATTATTCAAGATGTACTTGGCTTTTCTTAATGAAAGATCGTTCTGAGTTATTTTCTATATTCCAGAGTTTCTGTGCTGAAATCAAAAACCAATTTGGTATTTCTATTCGCATTTTTCGCAGTGATAATGCCTTAGAATATTTATCTTCTCAATTTCAGCAATTTATGACTTCTCAGGGAATTATTCATCAGACATCTTGTCCTTATACCTTATGTCAGCTGACGTCACATTTTTTGAGTCTAAACCTTTCTTTACCTCTGCTGACCACCATGATATATCTGAGGTCTTACCTATACCGACCTTTGAGGAGTTTACTATAGCTCTTCCTCCACCTTCGACCACAGAGTTTTCATCCATACCAACCGTTGAGGAGTCTAGTGTTGTTCCCCTAGTTCCCCGGCCACAGGAACACCACTCTTGACTTATCATCGTCGTTTGCGTCCTCCATCAGGCCCAACTGGTTCTCGTCCTGCACCTGACCCTGCTCCTGCTGCGGACCCTGCTCCTAGTACACCGATTGCACTTCGGAAAGGTATAAGGACCACACTTAACCCTAATCCTCATTATGTCGGGCTATCATCGTCTGTCATCTCCCCATTATGCTTTTATATCTTTTTTGTCCTCAGTTTCCGTACCTAAGTCTACAGGTGAAGCGTTGTCTCATCCAGGATGGCGCCAGGCTATGAGTGACGAGATGTCTGCTTTACATACAAGTGGTACTTGGGAGCTTGTTCCTCTTCCCTCAGGTAAATCTACTGTCGGTTGTCGTTGGGTTTATGCAGTCAAAGTTGGTCCCGATGGACAGATTGATCGACTTAAGGCCCGTCTTGTTGCCAAAGGATATACTCAGATATTTGGGCTCGATTACAGTGATGCCTTCTCTCCCGTGATTAAAGTGGCTTCAGTCCGCCTTTTTCTATCCATGGATGCGGTTCGTCATTGGCCCCTCTATCAGCTAGACATTAAAAATGCCTTTCTTCATGGTGATCTTGAGGATGAGGTTTATATGGAGCAACCACCTAATTTTGTTTCTCAGGGGGAGTCTCGTGGCCTTGTATGTCGCTTGCGTTGGTCACTTTATGGTCTAAAGCAGTCTCCTCGAGCCTGGTTTGGTAAGTTCAGCACGGTTATCCAGGAGTTTGGCATGATTCGTAGTAAAGCTGATCACTCTGTGTTTTATCGGCACTCTGCTTCAAGTCTCTGTATTTATCTGGTAGTCTATGTTGATGATATTGTTATTACTGGCAATGATCAGGATGGTATTACCAACCTGAAACAGCATCTCTTCCAGTACTTCCAAACTAAGGATCTAGGCAGATTGAAGTACTTTCTGGGTATTGAGGTTGCCCAATCTAGCTCAGGTATTGTTATTTCTCAAAGAAAATATGCTTTAGACATTCTTGAGGAGACGGGGATGATAGGTTGCAGACCTGTTGACACTTCGATGGATCCGAATTCTAAACTTATGCCAGGACGGGGGAGCCGCTTAGCGATCCTGCAAGCTATAGGCGGCTGGTTGGAAAATTAAATTATCTCACAGTGACTAGACCCGACATTCCCTATCCTGTGAGTGTGGTAAGTCAGTTTATGAATTCTCCCTGTGATAGTCATTGGGATACAGTTGTCCGCATTATTCGATATATAAAATCGGCTCCAGGCAAAGGGTTACTCTTTGAGGATCGAGGTCATGAGCAGATCATTGGATACTCAGATGCTGATTGGGCAGGATCACCTTCTGATAGACGTTCTACGTCTGGATATTATGTTTTAGTAGGAGAAAATTTGGTGTCCTGGAAGAGCAAGAAATATAATATAGTTGCTCGGTCTAGTGCAGAAGCAGAATATCGAGCAATGGCTATGGCAACATGTGAGCTAGTCTGGACCAAACAATTGCTCAAGGAGTTGAAATTTGGTGAAATCAGTCAGATGGAACTTGTGTGCGATAATCAAGCTGCCCTTCATATTGCATCAAATCCGGTGTTCCATGAGAGAACTAAATACATTGAGATTGATTGTCACTTCGTCAGAGAAAAGATACTTTCAGGAGAGATTGCTACAAAGTTTGTGAGGTCAAATGATCAACTTGCAGATATCTTCACCAAGTCTCTCACTGGTCCTCGTATTAGTTATATATGTAACAAGCTCGGTACATATGATTTGTATGCACCGGCTTGAGGGGGAGTGTTAATTTACAGCATGTATATAGTGTAGTATTGTCCCACATTGGTAGAGGAGTAGTATGTCCTTGTATAGTATAGCTATAAATAAGGACCTCTTGTGCAGTATTATTCATTCATTCAATATATCAATAACATATTTTCTCCCGTGCCTTCTCACAATTTCTATAATCAATTATAAGAAATATTATACTCCCTCCGTTTCAATTTATGTGAACTTATTTCCTTTTTAGTCTGTGCCAAAAAGAATGACACCTTTCCTTATTTGAAAATAATTTACCTTTATGCAATGATTTTTAGTCACACAAAATATATTTACCTCATTTTACACCACAAGTTCAAAAGTATTTTCTCTTTTCTTAAACTCCGTATCCAATCAAATAGGTTCATATAAATTGAAACGGAGGGAGTATGAATTATTTCGATCAAATTAAAAAGAATAAATTACTATTGCATTTACATCAGATTAAAAGGAATAAATTATCATTGTAAAAGTAGAATACAACAACTACATTTTGACCCATAAGTATTAATTGATTTCAAGTTTTTAAATATTAAAATAAATTAAATTAAATATTTATTAAGCGTAATATTAATTTTAAAGGTAAAGAGATCTATTAACATTTTACGTTGGAGTTTTCTGCTTTTATAATTATTATTATAATAAGATCGATAAATATATAAAATAATAAGAAAGTATAGGTACTTGAAAGAAAAAAATAAATGTATTGACAAAGAAAAAATCAGGGTACGAGATGACTTATAATCGGTCCAATTGTTGGACCATGGACTCATCCGACCCATATATTTCTTGTAATGACATTTATCAAAAATAACATAACATATTGATTTTTAATATCTAAATTACAAACCTAAATAACACTATTTGTGCTAAAAGTCAATATAATTAATAGAACAAAAACTTGTAATTACCTTAAATTTCTTTTAAAGAAATTCGTGCAATTTATCATTATTAGTTCCGATAGTTTAGAATTTTATCTTTGTTTCACTTATCTAATTCTGTTTATGCTTTAACATGTACATGTGTTACAACAAAAATTTAAACTACACTATGTTATTGATTATGGTTGTAAATTATAATTCAAAACATAGTTTTGTCATTCGTAAACTTACTTAAGATATTACTTTTACTCATAATTATTTATAGATTTGGTTTACGATGTAATAAACTTCAATATTTTTAGACATAAAGTTAAAACTTAAATTTTATTAATAAAACTGAAATGTATTTGTACACTTTAAGTTCTAAAGGAGATAAGTTTTAGCCTTTAATTATTTTATAGAGTTATTTGTTTTAAGGTGGATTGTGAATACCCTTTGAATTATTCACACTAAAAGAGCAACATATAGTTTATTGCTCTATCACATTAGTATAAGAATTCCCAAACTTAAAAGGAGTTCTAAGTGCACGAGATTTTATTTGTAGTTTTCCGTTTATTCTTCTTCAATTAACGTTTTTTCTTGTTATTAAAATAATTTAAAAAAATGAAAAATTAATTTGTTATAATTTTATACAAAAGAATAAAGACTGCTAAATCTAAAAAGATAACTATTTTGTCTAGTATAACATATTTGATGAGTAAAAAGGTGAATGACATTTCTCTAAGGCACATAAAACTCTTAAATTTAAAAGCAAAAGAGTATATACTTAACTTCAATATATTATATTTTTGCATTCTCTTGCCTTCTTTTCCTTTTTCGTTTGCATTCTCTTTTCTTTCTATACTATTTTTTATGCTATAATGAACAAATAAAAACATGTCATTTTGCGTTGTAACCAATCTTAATAGTCAAACAACATGTCCTGTTTTTGGTTTCGCACTTTGCCTTCTGATTCCTTCGATTTTGAAACAAACAATAAAATATAAACTATTCTAGATCTACTCATAATAAAATAATTGTATTAATATCTTCCTTTCTTTTTTTTTTCTAAATTAATACTTTACAACTAAACAATTACGAAATTAATATTATAAACCTAACAATTTGTAGGAAAATAAGGCAAAGTGCGAAACTTCTCTAGTAGTGACGACATGATACTTAACTCTAACAAAATTCTTTTTGTATAATTTACTAATATTTCTGATAATTTTTTCTTTTGAATGAAATATAGATTATTAGATAATAGTTTGATTTCCACACCTATTTAGATATTACCTCTCTAATAATGACGGCATGAAAAGTCTAACCCCTGTTCTTATGTTTATAATATTACCTTTACAAGTAATATAGAAACACATAGAAATATTAGTAGAAAGTTATTTCACAATATTTATGTCATATTATATAATGAACTGTCATATGTTTTCAAAATTGTTAAATTTATAAAAAGTTGAAGAGATGTAACTCCCTAACCTTGGCAATCATATGTTAGAAAGTAACGTCTTCTTTGACTTTGCCATTTTGGTAATGCATGGGTCAGAAAGCAAGCATACCACACCAGGAAGGAGCAATTAATCACCCATAAATCACGAGAACTACATACTCATTAGTCATTATCATAAAATAACAATTTAGACCAAAAAGAAAATTTGTAATTTTGATAAAAGTTAACTGAAATTCTCAGGCATTGTAACAAAAAAGGTCTGGAAGCTTCCTGATCAAGAGTTTGATAATCTATTGGAATTATGGATTCTTTGTAGTTTTGAGAAGTCAACGGGACAAACAAGGTAAAATTATTCAAGATACATGAACTGATGCACAGTTAATACCAAGACAACTAAAAAATTTCATGAAATAAGTACACATACATAAAGCTCAAATTTTAGAAAAGCCAAAAGCTAAAGGAGAAACTCAATTTAAATCGAAAATCTTACCTAATTAGAGGCCGCCAGCGAGATTGAGAACTAATTGACATAGTTAGTTCTTAAAGAGGTTAATTATTCTAGTTTTCATCATGCTTTTTATAGATGCCGTTCGCTAACCCTAATTTAAAGTAAGGAAAAAGAATTTATATTAGGAAAAATTAAGTTAATATGGGAAGATTTAATAAATAAAACTTTAGTGGTTTTTAAACTCCTAATATTGTTAAATTACTATCTTGTCAATATAAGATATATTTTTAAGGGGTAAAAAAGACGAACGACATTTCGCTAAGGACTTTCGTGCTTTTAATATAATATAGATATATTAATTCTTCCTCTAAATTCATACTTTGTTGAAGGCCCATATATAAGAGGTTGTCAAACCAGGTAGGGCTCCCATCGTAAAAATTGCATGGGGCGCCCTATTTGGTCGCCCCTTTTTAACTTATACCTGTTTTATTTTTCCGTTTGCATCCGTACCCATTTTTTTTGTTAAAAGCATTTTAAAAATACAATTTTACCCTTCTTTAATAAAAGACTATTGACAAACTGCAGGACAAAAACTTAAGCATGTTTAGGCTGAAGTTTTAGCAAATAAACTAAAAAACTTCAGCTTGTTTAGACTGAAGTTTCGGATAAATCTCAGGACAAAACTGTAGACTGCGTTACAAAACTTTAACATGTTTTGGTATGAAATTTTAGCAAATGAACTAAATAAATTCAGCATGCATTAGCAAAAACTCTTTAGAAAATTACATACTGCAAGACAAAAACTTAAGCATGTTAGTCTGAAATTTTAGCAAATGAACTAAATAACTTCAACATGTTTTGTCTGAAGTTTTAGCAAATGAACTAAATAACTTCAGCATGTTTTGTCTGAAATTTTAGTAAATGAACTAAATAACTTCAGCATGAATTAGCAAAAACTCATTAGAAAATTACACACTACAACACAAAAACTTAAGCATGTTTAGTCTGAAGTTTTAGCAAATGAACTTATATACGGTCGAAATAGATTTCGGCCTTCGTACGATTGATCGAGTTTGAAACGTAATCGATCGAAGTGAGACTTCGAGATGGGTTCCGAAGATGGTAAAAACAAGCTTCGAGCCCGAGGGGGCGATCAATGTCAAGCTTGATATCATTATCAAGCTCGAATCCAAATCGAACTATGTTGCAAAGTAAAGTTATCGAGCTTATGATCCGGAGACCGACCAACATTGACTCCGAATCAATTCAAGGGTCCAAGTCAGACTCGAGCTCAAACCAAGATCGAGAGCTCGAGTCAAGACCGAAAACTCGAGTCAATATCGAGCTCATAGACAAGAGCCGTTGCAATCTCACTAGAGGAGAGAATCTTGGCAGGAATTGTGAAAAAGCTAATTTATCATGGGTCTCCCACTGCGTATTTTTAATTATATCTAAAATAAGATCCCTCTACTATAAAGAGAATGGTTATCATTTCCGTAGGGGCAAGTCTTTGCTAACATTGTAATTCAAGCACCATATTCTCCTATAGTGAAGAGTTGTTCTTTCAAGCTTCTTAATTTGATTCCACTTGTTTAGTCTTAAAATTCATCTTCTTTACAACCTTGTCTATTTTGCATTCTTTACAATTCATACTTGATATTTCTATTTATCCTTACGATTTGTATTAAGCTACACCACATATCCTTAGAACTACGTACAAATTCAACTCTATCTATTTTTCGGGTAAACAGTCTGGCGCCCACCGTGGGGCTGAGGATAACAGTGGTTATTTGATACGAATCTATAAAAACACACCGTTTTGCACTTGTTTCTGAAAGTATCTTGGATTTCGGACTAGCAACGACTAACTACCAATCAAATGGCCTCACCTATCGACAACGAAGCTGGTCTTCAATATGAGAACAACAACTTAACACCCAGTACCGAAAGACCACTTGTCAATGCTGTTGGAGCTCGAATCGAAATGCCGATAGATATCAATTCGCATGTGCCCATTGAGGGAACCTACATTCTGAACCTGAAAATAGCATTCACGGTGTCACTCGGTCTGCAGCTCGAGATACCCATCATATCGAGGAAAACAGCGTCAGCTTGCGTATGATTTTCGAAATGTTGCAAGTTCAACAGGCAACAATAGCTCAGTTGTAGAGCCAAACCCAGCTACCGAGCATGCTGGAGCCAAGTTCACCTCGAGAAATTGCACACAGAATGGAGCCAGCCATAGTGAGGTCAAATGAGCAAGAGTTGGAGACTACTCCCGAAATTGCTAAAATACTCGAGGAGCTCACGAAGCGAGTCGAAGCCAAGGATAAAAAAGTAGAAACATATAACTCCAGGGTTGATCAGATCCCGGGGGCGCCACCGATACTGAAGGGCTTAGATTCCAAAAAATTTACACAAAAGCCTTTCCCCGCAAGCGCGGCTCCTAAACCGATCCCAAAGAAGTTTCGCATGCCCGATATTCCTAAATATAATGGAACGACCGATCCCAACGAACATGTCACCTCTTACACATGTTCCATCAAAGGGAACGATCTAGAGGACGATGAGATCGAATCTGTATTATTGAAAATATTCGGTGAAACCCTGACAAAGGGAGCAATGATATGGTATCATAATTTACCGTTTAACTCTATCGATTCTTTTGCCTTGCTTGCAGATTCTTTCGTAAAAGCACATGATGGGGCTTTAAAGGTCGAGAGTAGGAAGTCAGACCTATTCAAGGTAAGACAAAAGTGTCACACCCCTTTTCTACCCCCAAAATGATAAAATGTGTTATTGATTGTGGGTTAAAGAGTTTTTCCAATTAAAGTGATAATTTTTAAAATATGGATTATTTTATTTACAGAGTCACCACTTGGAATTGATTTTTTGCCGGTGTTCCAAGTCACCTTTTATTTGAATCCCTAGTCAAAGGAAGGTTTGACTCCTTTATTATTGGTCTGCAAAAACAAAGTTCGGATAAGGAATTCTGTTGACCGGGGAAAAGGTGTAAGGCATTCCCCGAGTCCCATGGTTCTAGCACGGTCGCTTTATTGACTACAACTTGGCTTAAGTTAAATTTGGATAAACTGTGATTTATTTATTTTTACGTTTTATCTATCCGCTTTTAATTATTAAAAAAATAGAATTATCTTTGAAACGAATCACATGTATGAATCCATTTTTTATTGTGCCAAAACCATGTCACGCGTACGTGTACACAATTAATAGCATTTTATTATATTAAGATTATTTTGGACAAAGTTGCGCGAACACATACTTCAGTTTTAATTTTGGAAATCGCAATTATGTCATGCGAACGTATACATAATCACGATGATTTGATTAATTAGGAGCGCACCTAAAGCATTCTAACGCATTCATGATTTGTTTCTTTTCCCTAAGTTTGAAATTACCGTGAGGCCAAGAATGAGCAATATAATCTACTTCAAACTAAATTAAAACACATTTCATAAAGACCTTGTATACTTTTCCAAATTTAAAATTAACATTTTTTATTTTTTTTACTATTCACAAGATTCCCTTTTCCACAAAAAGGTTAAACATCCAGCAAACATGGAAAGCAAATGCAATCTACTGCTCCAACATTTACAATTATTATAACATTAATATAAAAGACAGAAGCATCTTCCACAATGAAATCTAATGAACCGGAAAAAGATTAAACAACATCCATACATGCTGAACATTTATTCAAGCCCAAAACGATAATAACCAATATTAATTAAAAGAAAGGTTAGAGATTGACCTTTATATTGATGAGCAAAGCTGAAAATTTATAATTTAATCTTAACAAACAGAGCGACAACCGTAAGATTAGAACGCTGAAGCTACGAACCGGAACCTCGACATAGAAGCCTCACCGGATCTTCGACGGAGTTTGGTTGCTCGACTGGTTTTCGCCGGAATGGATGGTTGTTTACGGTGAAGACAAGGACGGTTTTCAGGTGGTTTGAAGGGTTATTTTGCAACAACTTTGAGGCGAGTTTGGCTATTTTTCAGCTCGGTTTTCAGGTGGTTTAAGGGAGATTTATGGACTGTCTTTAAAGCTTTTTGGTTGCTCATTTTTAGAGCTGAAAGTGACAGCTTTTCATGGCTGAAATGAGCTGGAGGTGGTGGAGGTTTTCATGGCTATTTTCAGTTTCGTTTTTGGGTTGAGGAGATCGAGATTTGTAGCTGTTCGCACCTCTTTTTACTGCCCGTTTGGGGTGGGATTTGAGCTGGTTTTAGGGAGCAATTTTTAGTTGTGTTTTGGCTGATTTTTTGGTCGATTTTGAGGGCTGTTTTTGCTTCCTCCTTTGAGCAGAAAATAGGGGCTGGTTTTGTAAGTGAGGGACAAAGTGTGGGGGACAAAGTGTGGGGGACAAACATGGGAGCGTGAGGGACAAGGAAAAGTGGAGTGGGGACACGCGTGGGGGACAAAGAGTGGGGACACGCATGGGAAGATGTGAGCGGGAAATATTCAAGCACGGTAAAAAATTAGGTGCTCACAGCATGCCCCTCTTTGCTTGGAAACATTAAAAGTTTTCAGGCAAAGATAAAGTGAGCCGTGTGACTAAGTTTTGACCATATCGTTACTCAAAAGAGGAAGAAAATAAAAGAAAAAGGTGCAACCGAGTCCTGGTTTTGGACTGCCTACATATCCCAGGTTATAAGGGAATCAGGTCGAGTGTAGTTCAAGAAAAGTGATGGAATGATGAGTTGGAGAGTCGAGTGAGGTTCCGTCGAGGCTCCGGTCCGTGGTCTTGCTATTACATCAAAATTGAAAGAAACTAAACAAGCCTATCAACTATGAGTTACAAGATTCCTATCTATAAGTCTTTTGAAGCTTGATCTTGAATCTTGACTGGTTGATCATGCAAGCTCTGATCTGAACCTTGATGCTTGCTAGCTGTAAGTGCTAGTTCATTCTTCTACGGCTTCTTTTGAGCAAAACGGGAAATGTGAAGCTCGTAACTTCAGTCATGTCTTGAATAGTCCGTATCATTTCCATCTGCTTCTGCATGTGGATTCCCTTTCTTTTCCTTTTCTTTTCTTTATTTTGGATTGAGACTTTTTCTTTTGTTCATCTCGAACCTTGTGCCTCGAGGTAAAACCTGCTCAGACATCACAACAAACAAACGAATGAAATTTTTCCGCCCCAGTTTTTACTAGGAAAATTTCGTGAATTATTGTAACAAAATTCTAAACTACTTGTTTATTGAAAGCAAATAAAAAGGAATGGTGTATCCTGAAAAGGTCATGATCCCAAAAGAATGTCTCAACTAAGTATTGGTGTACCTTATGGTGGGAAAATGTGGCAAGGTAATGGGATACCCTATATTGGCAATGATATCAGGGAGTGGTATACCATGCATTTAAGCTCAAATCAACTAGGGAGTGAAGTATCCTATGTTGGATAACACAGCTAGGGATTGGTGTAGCCTCTACTGGTAAGGAGATCGGGGATTGGTGTACCCTATACTAAAAAGGAAATGTAACCAGGGGTTGGTGCCCTGTATTACTGAAAAGGAAATGTAACCAGGGGTTGGCGCCCTGTATTACTGAAAAGGAAAATGTAACCAGAGGTTAGCGCCCTGTATTACTGAAAAAGAAATATAACCAGGGACTGGTGCCCTGTATTACTAAAAAGAAAATATAACCAGGGGTTGGCGCCATGTATTACTGAAAAGGAAATGTAACCAAGAGTTGATGCCCTATATTACTGGGAAAAAGAATGTTGAATCCCCTTGGCGAAAAAGTTCTACCTGGGTTAAACTATGAAAAACAAGACTGGGCGAAGAGTACTTCTACCCGGAACTATGAATTGGATCCCCCTAGGCAAAAAGGTTCTACCTGGGTTAAACTACGAAAAGCAACCTGAGCGAAGAGTACTTCTACCCGGAACTATGAACTGGATCCCCCTAGGCAAAAAGGTTCTACCTGGGTTAAGCTACGTAAAACATCCTGAGCGGAGAATACTTCTACCCGAAACTATAAGCTCGATCCCCCTAGGCGAAAAAGGTTCTACCTGGGTTAAACTACGTAAAACATCCTGAGCGAAGAGTACTTCTACCCGGAACCATGAGCTGGATCCCCCTAGGCGAAAAGGTTATACCTGGGTTAATCTACTTAAAATAACCTGAGCGAAGAGTACTTCTACCAGGAACTATGAGTTGGATCCCTCTAGGTGAAAAGGTTCTACCTGGGTTAAGCTACAAAAAAACAACCTGAGCGAAGAGTGCTTCTACCCGGAACTATGTGCTGGATCCCCCTAGGCGAAAAGGTTCTACCTAGGTTAAGCTACAAAAACCAATCCTGGGCGAATAGTACTTCTACCCGGAAATATGAGCTGGATCCCCCTAGGCAAAAATGTTCTACCTGGGTTAAGCTACCTAAAACAGCCTAGGCGAAAAGTACTTCTACCCGGAACTATGAGCTGGATCCCCCTAGGAGAAAAGGTTCTACCTGGGTTAAGCTATAAAAACCAATCCTGGGCGAATAGTATTTCTACCCGAAAACTATGAGCTGGATCCCCATAGGCGAAAAGGTTCTACCTAGGTTAAGCTACAAAAAGCAACCTGAGCGAAGAGTACTTCTACCCGGAATTATGAGCTGAATCCCCCTTGGCGAAATGGTTCTACCTGGGTTAAAAGCTATGAAAAACAACAGGAGCGAAGAGTACTTCTACCCGGAACTATAAGCTGGATCCCCCTAGGCGAAAAAGGTCCTACCTGGGTTAAACTACGTAAAACATCCTGAGCGAAGAATACTTCTACCCGGAACTATAAACTGGATCCCCCTAGGCGAAAAGGTTCTACCTGGGTTAAGCTACGAAAATAACCTGAGCGAAGAGTACTTCTACCCAGAACTATGAGCTGGATCCCCCTAGGCGAAATGGTTTTACCCGAGTTAAGCTACGTAAAACATCCTGAGTGAAGAGTACTTCTACCCGGAACTATAAGCTGGATCCCCCTAGGCGAAAAGGTTCTACCTAGGTTAAGCTACGAAAATAACCTGAGCGAAGAGTACTTCTACCCGGAACTATGAGCTGGATCCCCCTAGGCGAAATGGTTCTACCCGAGTTAAGCTACGTAAAACATCCTGAGCGAAAAGTACTTCTACCCAGAACTACAAGCTGGATCCCCCTAAGTGAAAAGGTTCTACCTGGGTTAAGCTACAAAAAGTAACCTGAGCGAAGAGTACTTCTACCCGGAACTATGAGCTGGATCCCCCTAAGTGAAAAGGTTCTACCTGGGTTAAGCTATGAAAAGTAACCTGAGCGAAGAGTACTTCTACCCGGAACTATGAGCTGGATCCCCCTAGGCAAAATAGTTCTACCTGGATTAAGCTACAAAAATGGGAGGTATGAACAGTAGTGATGCATGCTGCAAATAAAAGGAAAGTGGAGATTTTGACGAAACCTACCTTTGGTGACATTCGTCCTTTAAGAATCGCCATTCTGCACTGCTTTGATCCTGCTTCAAACAAAGAAAGATTCGTGAGTTTGTAAAGTGGTGGTCGGTTTGTGGCCTTGATGCCCTTAGTAGTTTGAATTCACCCCTCCGTTGTCGAAGAACTAATTTTGTCAGTGTGATACCGAGGTTCCCGAATACTCTGTATCTCTTTCTAGAGACATTGTCTTTCTGATGGTGCCCCTGGCTGTTTCATACCCGGATGTCCATGGTACCGCTAATCCTTGTCCCTAAGGCAAGGCAATTTTCCTTTAAAATCAAACTTAGTGGTCTTTCACCTAGAACCAATATTTGTCTGTAGTGCTTATCAACTTTTCCCATGAAGCAAGTCTTGCTTAAGCGACCTTTTCAGTTTCTTTGAGACACTTTGTTCGCCTTATCAAAAGAGATCACATATGGATTCCTGCCTTCGTCAATGCCGTATATGCTCTAAATTATGCTTGGTATTACGGGGAAACTGTAGCCAGTTTTGCAGCCATCTTTGCTTTGCTTTTGATGCAAGATTAGACCGAAAGGGAATCTAAGAAAAATTGTGGAAAAGAATAGAAGAGCAATTGGAAATGAAAAAGGAATTGTGTCTAAATAAAAGGTGTCCCTTTCGGGGAGAGAAATAAGGAGACTTATCTGGAGATATATGCCGACTTCAATGAATCATGACATGCATTTTGGATTGGACGCCTGATCTGTCTGAGCTGTCTAATTCTCAAAATACGTCGCAAATGTTCATCTTGAAACTGTCTTAGTTGTGCTCATGTCGGAGCATGGAAGACCCTCATTCGGCTAGTAGCGCCCTTTGCGGGTTTTCACTAACTGACCTCTCTCATTTCTCTAATCACTGGCGCCTTACAGTGCCCATACGGGTTTTCACCGATAAGACTCTCTCATTTCTTCTTCTTTTTTTTTTCTTTTTTTTAACTAAGATACGACACGCGGGAAGGTTGGCTGATGCCCTTGGCATGGGGACTTCAAGTATTCTCAAAGATCGATCAGAAGTTCTTAACAGGAAAAGGTGAAAGGAACCTTGAACTGAATTACAACCTTTGGAACTGTTTCTACAGGAAAAAACTGTAACATAAAAACAAACTTCTGCCCCAATTTTGGAATATTGGGAATATGGATTTTTGTTGCAATGGGACCGAACCCAGGGTAAGGCTGCCTACGTATCCTTTCGGAATCAGGTCGAACGTAGTTCAATGAATCAGAAAATTTGCTCATTTTTTTTTAAGTGCACATGTTCCAAAAAGTGGAAAACAAAGGAAGAAGAAAAATACAACTTAAAAGGGGTAACAAAAGGGTGACACTTTCTTGGAATAGCGAGCAATGGTAGCCTTCGTCATCTCGATCTAAGAAAATCATGCGCGAAAGTTCCACAGTGGGTATATATCAGACATAATATCTTTTGACTGCATCTGCATTAATAGTCATATCTGGTACCCGTCCTTCTTCATCTACCAAGTGCAAGGCCCCTTTTGGTAACACTTTCTTGATGATGTAGGGTCCTTTCCAGTTTGGGGCGAACTTTCCTTTAGCTTCTACTTGGTGTGGAAGAACGCGTTTCAGGACGAGTTGGCCTACCTCGAAGTACCTTGGACGCACTTTCTTGTTGTAAGCGCGTGCCATTCTTTGCTGGTATAACTGGCCAAAGCACACTGCTGCTAGCCGTTTCTCATCAATCAACATTAGTTGTTCTAATCGGGTCTTTACCCATTCTGCATCTTCAATCTCTGACTCCACAATGATCCAAAGAGAGGGAATTTCGACTTCAGCCGGTATTACAGCTTCTGTCCCATATACCAACAGATAAAGAGTTGCACCAACCGATGTGCGAGTAGTCGTGCGGTATCCTAGAAGAGCAAAAGACAACTTTTCATGCCATTGTCTCGAGCCTTGGATCATTTTCCTAAGAATCTTCTTGATGTTCTTGTTCGCCGCTTCAACGGCTCCATTGGCTTTTGGCCGGTAAGGGGTAGAATGGCGATGCATAATTTTAAATTGCTCTCATACCTCCTTCATCAAATGGCTATTGAGATTGGCTGCATTGTCAGTGATAATGGTATTTGGGACACCAAAGAGGCAAGTGATGTTGGAATGAACAAAGTCTACCACTGCTTTCTTGGTGACTGCTTTGAAAGTGACGGCTTCCACCCACTTGGTGAAGTAATCAATTGCAACCAAAATAAATCTATGCCCATTTGAAGCCTTTGGCTCAATTGGCCCAATAACATCCATTCCCCAAGCAACGAAAGGCCAAGGAGAGGACATGGGATGCAACTCTGAAGGTGGCGAGTGAATCAGGTCACCATGAATCTGGCATTGGTGACACTTGCGAACAAAACTGAAGCAATCTCGCTCCATTGTAAGCCAATAATACCCTGCCCGCAGAATCTTTTTTGCCAAAACATATCCATTCATGTGAGGTCAGCATACCCCCGAATGCACTTCACTCATTATCCGCTCAGCTTCTGTTGCATCTACGCATCTCAACAAGTTCAAATCTAGGGTCCTTTTGCACAAAATTTCCCCACTCAGGAAGAAACCGCTGGCGAGCCTCCTTATAGTTCTTTTTTGATCTCCCTTGGCGTGCTCTGGATATTCTCTCGATTTCAGGAATCGTTTTATGTCATGATACCATGGTTCACCATCTGGTTCTGTCTCAATTGTATTGCAGTAACTGTGTTGATTCCGAACTTGGATTTCTAGTGGATCGATATGGGTGTTTCTCGGATAAGGGAGCATCGAGGCTAAAGTAGCCAAAGCATCGGCTAGCTCGTTGTGAAACCTGGGAATGTACCTGAACTCGATGGATTTGAATCTTTTGCTCAAATCTTGTACACATTGTCTGTATTGAATAAGCTTGTTGTCTCGAGTCTCCCATTCACCTTGGGCTTGCCGGATAAGCAAGTCAGAATCTCCCATAACCAGTAGTTCATGCACATCCAGATCGAGGGCCATTTTCAAACCCATGATACATGCTTCGTATTCTGCCGTATTATTGGTACAGAAGAACCGAAGTCGGGCTGTTGCAGGGTAATACTGTCCAATAGGTGAGATGAGGATTGCCCCGATCCCAACTCCTTTGATATTGACAGCTCCATCAAAATACATTTTCCATAGAGGGTTGTCATCTGGAACTACTTCCTCTATTGAGTTGACCTCTTCGTCTGGGAAGTATGTGGTAAGTGGCTTGTACTCATCATCAACTGGATTCTCTGCCAAATGATTGGCCAAAGCCTGTGCTTTCATCGCAGTGCGAGTGACATAGACGATGTCGAACTCTGTGAGCAGGATTTGCTATTTTGTGAGCCTGCCGGTGGGCATTGGCTTTTGGAAAATATACTTCAGAGGATCCAGTCTGGATATGAGGTAAGTAGTATAGGCCAAAAGATAATGTCTCAACTTCTGAGCGACCCAAGTCAAAGCACAACATGTCCTTTCTAAAAGGGTGTACTTAACCTCATAATTTGTGAACTTCTTGCTCAAATAATATATTGCTTGTTCCTTTTTGCCCGTCGCATCATGTTGCCCCAGAACACATCCAAAAGAATTATCCATCACCGATAGATATAAAAACAAAGGCCTACCAGGTTCAGGTGGGACCAGTACAGGGGGTTTTGATAGATAATCTTTGATTCTGTCAAAAGCACTTTGGCAATCGTCTGTCCACTTGATTGCAGCATCCTTTTTCAGCAACTTAAAGATGGGCTCGCACGTGGTTGTGAGCTGAGCAATGAACCTACTGATGTAGTTCAACCTTCCGAGCAAACTCATGACCTCCTTTTTGTTCTTCGGGGGTGGCAGATCTCGAATGGACTTTATCTTAGATGGATCCAATTCGATGCCTCTCCGACTGACTATAAAACCGAGGAGTTTCCCAGATGGAACCCCAAACGCACATTTGGCTGGATTGAGCTTAAGGTCATACCTTCGAAGCCGTTTGAAGAACTTTTTCAAATCATTCACGTGGTCAGCCTGTGTCTTTGATTTTATGATGACATCATCGACATATATTTCAATCTCTTTGTGCATCATGTCATGAAAAATGGTGGTCATGGCCCTCATGTAAGTTGCCCCTGCATTCTTTAAACCGAATGGTATGACCCTGTAACAATAGGTACCCCATGGAGTGGTGAAAGCGGTCTTTTCTACATCACCCTCATCCATTAGAATCTGGTGGTACCCAGCATAGCAATCCACGAACGACTGTATCTCATGCTTTGCGCAATTATCTACAAGAATATGGATGTTCGGCAAAGGAAAATTATCCTTCGAACTTGCTTTTTTCAGGTCTCTGTAGTCAACACAGACTCTAGTTTTTCCATCTTTCTTTGGCACGAGCACAATATTTGCCACTCAGGTGGTGTATCGTACAACTCTGACAACATTGGCGCTCAATTGCTTCATTATTTCCTCATTGATTTTATCACTCATGTCCATTTTAAATTTTCGTTGCTTCTGTTAGACTGGTGGAAAATCAGGATACGTGGGAAGTTTATGAACCACTAAATCGACGCTTAAACCAGGCATATCATCATAAGACCAGGCAAACACATCTCTATACTCAAATAAAAGTTGAATCAAGGCTTCTCTGGTTTTTTGTTCAGTGTGAATGCTTATCTTTGTTTCTCTGACTTCTTCATGACCTCTGATATTAATTGGCTCAGTTTCATTGAGGTTGGGCCTAGGCTTGTTTTCAAATTGTTCCAACTCTCTTTTTATTTCATCAAAAACCTAATCTTCATCATATTCGACCTCTTGATGCATTATTTCGAAATTAGACAGCCTTTTGAGATCTGGGCATGAATTCCGCATGCATGTCATGTTATTAAAGCCGGCATTAACAAAACTGAAATGGGAATAAAATGGCAGGAATTAGGAAAAGGAAAATATACAAAATTTAATACGAAACTGAACTGCATTTTATTGAATTTGAAAGGATAGAAGGGTTAACGTCAAAATAAAACAATCATACTAAGATATTCGGATTACAACCCTGAAAGTAACCCAAAGTACAAAAGAAAGAAGCTGCAAAAGTCAACTACCAAAACTCCTTCCTTGTGGGGAGAGGAGTTGCTTCCCAGTTATTGAGCATGGTTTCTGGGCTAATTAGTTGCATATCGGCACGACTAGTGCCTTCACCCGCCTGGATCATGTTCACTTTAGAAAACATCTGCCTGAGGTCATGGCAAATTTCATCAATGTTTGCATGCGCCGCGGAATTTTGACCATGTTTGAATCGTGGCTTGACAAAAGTGTAGAAAATGTGAGGGATAGGTTGCTGCAAGACCCACCCGTGCTTCTTGCAGTGCTTGGCTTTGTCTTTGTCTGCTTGTGTTGGCCTGAAGCCTAAACCAAAAGTACCCCTGTTACTGAACGGAGAATTGGGTTCTGAAATTCCTTGCAATGATGCCCCCAAACCTTTTCCTGGCTCATAACCTTGTCTCATCATAAGTGCAGCCACCATTACAGATGTGGCAGAGAGACGCGGATGTAGAATGGGTTTTCCTTCCTCAACATGGTCTACAACAACCACTTCGAAAGCCTGATAGACAATGGACTCACATCCTTCCTTGGCCTCAATACATGGGATTAACGGGTCTTTATAAATAGATGACTCGTCTTCTCCGTGAACAATAATTTCTTGCATGTTGTGCTCAAATTTGAGCATCTGATGCAAGGTGGATGGCACAGCTCGGGCCGTATGGATCCATGGCCTTCCAAGAAGAAATTTATAAGAAGTTTTCATGTCCAATACTTGGAAGACAATTTCAAAATCAACAGGCCCAATCGTCATGGTGAGGTCGATCTCTCTAATAGTATCCCTCGCTGAACCATCAAAAGCCCGGATGAGACCATTGCTGGGTCGGATCCTGTCTGTATTGATCTTCATGCTTTGCAAGGTAGAGAGAGGGCATACATCTACACTCGAGCCTCCATCAACCATGACTCGCTTCACATAATGCCCCTCGCATTTGACAGTCAAGTGCAAAGCCCTATTGTGATCGGCTCCCTCCTCAGGAAGTTCATCATCAGTAAAGGAAATTATGTTCACCTCAAAAAATCTATTGGCCATCTTCTCTAATTGATTCACAGTGGTATTCTCTGAGACATGTGCCTCGTTCAGGATTTTGATTAGTACACGGGCATGCTCTCTTGAGTGTATAAGCAGAGATAATAGAGAGATTTGGGCAGGAGTCTTTCTCAGCTGGTCAATGATTGAGTAATCCTGAACTTTCATCTTTTTCAAAAACTCCTCCGCCTCTTCTTCAGTGACCGGTTTCTTTATTGACATTTGGCCTTCTCTGATTTGCTTAGCCTTCCTCAACTCTTCTGGAGAGTAACACCTTCCTGATCGAGTCAAACCTCCAGGTTCCCCCACTTCTTCTATGATTTCCTTACCTTTGTAGGTTACTACAGTTTTGTTGTAGTTCCAAGGGATGGTTTTCGTATTTATTATACGGGGTTGTGTGGCAGGCTTGATTATGATAGGCTCTATTATACCCGTCGTACCGCCCTGATTCTTCTTTGTGATGGGGTGACCTCCAAGGACGTATAACTTTGGGCTTGGAGCATTGGAGCGAACCTCCAACCTCGAGATTTTTGGAACAAATAAAATTGCCCCTTCTGAGCTCTGGGCACCTTTCACAATCAACGGTGCATCTAGGCTTGGATTTACTTCCAGTTTGGTTCCCTCTTGAATCGTTACCACTGTCATTTCTGCTCGACCAACCGGCTTGTATTCATGATCTCGGCCAATCATTCCCACAAAATGAACATGATTGTGTACTGGTAACGGGTTATTGGTCACATTAGGAGGGTCCTCTCCATTCGTGACTACAATTAATTTTTCAACAATGAGTCTTTCTACGGCTCTTTTCAGGGTCCAACAATCATCAGTGCTATGCCCCGGAGCACCTGAATGATATTCACATCTAGCGTTTGCTTGAAATCCATGTGAATCGGGATGCATATGGTGGGGAGCGATGGGTCCAAACACGCCTATCTGCTTCAACTTCTGGAATAGACTAGAGTATGATTCCGCCAATGGAGTAAATTTTTCCACTGGCCTCTGCTCTCGACCATAATCCTGCCTAGGACAAGCGTTGTAGGGTGCCCGAAAATTTTGCTGCTGAGGTCGGGGTAATCTTGGAGCTGGTGCCCGTACCTGTTGATTGGGAGGATGAGCATATGATTGAGCATTAAACACTGTATATTGTGGCGGTCCCAAAGAGTACTGAGGAATTGGCGGGGGATAGTAATGTTGAGGGTAGCTGGATTGCCCATGCTGAGCTTGCACATAAGGGTGCGATTCCCCTCTTTGAACTTCCCTGGATCCCGAAGTCATCATGGACCCTTTATCTCTCTTCTTTCTATTTGCCAAACTTCCCGACCCATTTTGGATAGCCTGGGTGGTGGCTTTGAGAGCAGCTTGACTTACAATTCTGCCAGTCTTGAGGCCATTTTTGACCATTTCTCCTATTTTGATTGCTTCAGCAAAAGGCCTACCCATCGTGGACATCATGTTCTGAAAGTAATCAGGCTCTTGGGCCTCCAGAAAAACAGTGATCAATTCGTGGTTATCCATGGGTGGCTTAACTCTAGCTGCTTGCTCCCTCCACTTGATCGCATACTCCCTAAAGCTTTCAGTCGGCTTTTTCTTCATATTGGATAGAGAATTGTGATCCGGCGCAATATCTATGTTGTATTGAAATTGTTTGACGAAGGCTTGGGCCATGTCGTCCCAGACATGCCAGTGAGAGATATCTTGGTCAATGAACCATTCGGAGGCTACCCCCACCAGACTTTCTCCAAAATAAGCCATCAGCAATTCTTCTTTTCCACCTGCACCCCTCAGCTGGTTGCAGTACCTTTTCAAATGGGCGATAGGGTCGCCGTGTCCATCATATTTCTCGAATTTTGGGGTCTTGAACCCTGGTGGCAAATGGATGTGAGGGAACATGCATAAATCACTGAACGAAACACTTTTGTGACCCCCTAATCCTTGTATGTTCTTTATGTTCTGTTCAAGACTTTTCATTTTCCTGGCCATCTCATCCGATTCAACCGTCTTGGTAGGCTTTTCATTTTTCACTGGTGACTCGTACTGAGGAGTCTGATTATATGGAGCCGAGACCACGAAAGCCATATTTGGCGAGTAGTGTTGGCCATCATAAGCATGAGATGGTGGCTCATTGATTGGCCTCGTCACAGGAGGTGGAGGCGGGATTGTGTATGACGGTGCGCCAGACACGACTAGAGGAGTGTTCCTGACCGGTGCGGCTGGAGGTCGCACATTAGAGGTACCAGGAGCAACGTGGAGGCTATAGTTTGGCACATACCCTGGTGGTAGGATGTGGTCGCTCGTTGCATGGAGCGGTGGTTGAGTAGCCAGGGGTACAGTGGAAGTTCCCTCTGAGGGACCACGGGGTGGAGGCTGACCAGACACCCAAGCTTGATATACATCAGACAATTGATGTCTCAATTTTCTTATTTCCTCTGACTCTTGTTCAACTGATTGACCCTGGGGGTCATCACCGATCAGCTCGATCTCATCATCGTTGGTCATTACTACTGCTCCCTTAGATCTAGTGAAGTAATGGTGTGTTGCCAGTTTCACCACAAATCAACCACCTTAAGCTAAACTTGTAAGAGACAGCAAACGTCTTAGGGTTAAGCATTTTATAGATATGAAATCACACATAATGTGCCATGCTCCTATCATTGTCACTATTTCTAACATGCTTTTGGAGGCTTCATGTTTCATTCCGGCTTATGAGGTTGCTTCTTATTGACGCTCTTATTTTCTTCTCATTTGTTTTTTTACTCACGCCTCATTTTGATCCCTCATCTTAGAGTTATTGAAAAATATTTTGATCGAACCTTTTGTGGGTTGCCTACGCATCATGTCGCCGCATGAATCAGATCATTACGTAGTTCAGGAATATCGGGAACAAAGTACATAAGCTAGCTCTTTTTCTTTTTTTTTCTTTTGGAATGTTTGAAAAGAAGAATTCTTAAAGGAGAAAGAAAATATTTTTTTTTTGGATTTTGATTATTTTTGTTTTTGGATTTTTTTGGGAGAAAGACTTCTAAAGAAGGAAAAAACATATTTTTGGATTTTGATTTTTTTTTTCAAATGAAAGACTTCTAAAAAGAAAGAAAATATTTTGGTTTTTTTTTTTTCCCGGTGAGAATCAAACCCGTGTAGTTCGGTGGACCAGAAATAAAATAGATAAACTAACTCTTTTTCATGTACAATTAATCCGACAAAATTTCCTAGCAAAGAAAATATTTTTTAAATTTTTTTTTTTTTTTGGAATTGGTGAAAGAAAAACTTCTAAAACAGAAAACAAAATATATTTTTTTTGAATTTTTATTTTTATTTTTATTTTATTTTAAAATTTCAAAAGAAAGAAAATATTTTTTATTTTTTTTTGGATTTTGGGAGAAAGACTTTTTTTTTTTTTAAAAAGGAAGAAAATATTTTTGGATTTTTGGTATAAAAAAAAAAAAAGCTTCTAAAGAAGCAATTAAAGAAAAATATCTTTTTGGATTTTTGAAAATTGGGGGGGCGAAACCGATGAGGTTTGCCTACGTATCTCACATCCGGTGAGAATCAGACCCGCGTAGTTCGGTGAAAATCAACTATGTTCTTTTTTTTCTTTTTCTTTTTCTTTTTTTTATTTTAATAAAAATTAATCTTCAACAACCATATGCGCTAGACCACATTATTTTTTCTCTGTTCGTTCAACTGATTTATGCTAAAGTCGGTCGACATGCAAGCCTCCCAAATAATGCAACAAATAGCACATAACATGACATAATGGTCTCAACCAGGTACCTGTCCTAAAACAGAACTCGGCCCATGAGTCGACTGTTGTTAAGTCAAATGCACATGATGCAAATAAAGCGCAACCTACTAGGGGTATTCATTGCTTGTGGCTTGTTCTTCTAAGTTTGTAAATCCTAAAGGAGATGGTATCTAGACCTGTCTTACCCGGGCGGACAACCCGAGCCGAGGAGCATCAAGAATTACCAGTAGTAGAACAGCACTGGCTAGCTAACGGCTCTCCCGCCTAAACATGTGTGACTAAATCCTTCACCAGAAGCTGGTAGGCTAACTGGCTTTATCTCAAGACAGAAATTTTGTGATGCTGGTAGGCAAACACAACATAACTAATTATCAGAAGACTCAGTGGGATGCGAGAGAAAATACAATTTATATGTACAGTTCAACAATATCAAAACGGTAAAAACTCGACAAGTAACACATTAGACTCAAATAAATCACAATATATACAAAAATTAATAAAGCCAAATAAAGTCAATGTACAAGCTCGAATTCTCTTTTTCCCAGCAGAGTCGCCAGAGCTGTCACACCCCTTTTCTACCCCCAAAATGATAAAATGTGTTATTGATTGTGGGTTAAAGAGTTTTTCCAATTAAAGTGATAATTTTTGAAATATGGATTATTTTATTTACAGAGTCGCCACTTGGAATTGATTTTTTGCCGGTGTTCCAAGTCACCTTTTATTTGAATCCCTAGTCAAAGGAAGGTTTGACTCCTTTATTATTGGTCTGCAAAAATAAAGTTCGGATAAGGAATTCTGTTGACCGGGGAGAAGGTGTAAGGCATTCCCCGAGTCCCATGGTTCTAGCACGGTCGCTTTATTGACTACAACTTGGCTTAAGTTAAATTTGGATAAACTGTGATTTATTTATTTTCACGTTTTATCTATCCGCTTTTAATTATTAAAAAAATAAAATTATCTTTGAAACGAATCACATGTATGAATCCATTTTTTATTGTGCCAAAACCATGTCACGCGTACGTGTACACAATTAATAGTATTTTATTATATTAAGATTATTTTGGACAAAGTTGCACGAACACATACTTCAGTTTTAATTTTGGAAATCGCAATCATGTCATGCGAACGTATACATAATCACGATGATTTGATTAATTAGGAGCGCACCTAAAGCATTCTAACGCATTCATGATTTGTTTCTTTTCCCTAAGTTTGAAATTACCGTGAGGCCAAGAATGAGCAATATAATCTACTTCAAACTAAATTAAAACACATTTCATAAAGACCTTGTATACTTTTCCAAATTTAAAATTAATATTTTTTATTTTTTTACTATTCACAAGATTCCCTTTTCCACAAAAAGGTTAAACATCCAGCAAACATGGAAAGCAAATGCAATCTACTGCTCCAACATTTACAATTATTATAACATTAATATAAAAGACAGAAGCATCTTCCACAACGAAATCTAATGAACCGGAAAAAGATTAAACAACATCCATACATGCTTAACATTTATTCAAGCCCAAAACGATAATAACCAATATTAATTAAAAGAAAGGTTAGAGATTGACCTTTATATTGATGAGCAAAGCTGAAAATTTATAATTTAATCTGAACAAACAGAGCAACAACCGTAGGATTAGAACGCTGAAGCTACGAACCGGAACCTCGACATAGAAGCCTCACCGGATCTTCGACGGAGTTTGGTTGCTCGACTGGTTTTCGCCGGAATGGATGGTTGTTTACGGTGAAGACAAGGACGGTTTTCAGGTGGTTTGAAGGGTTATTTTGCAACAACTTTTCGCCTAAGGGCTACATCACTTCAAGTTTGAGTAAGCGCTCGCTCGGTTATAGAGGCTATGAAGTCCAAATTTGATTGAGTTGTTTAAATCTTTGTGAAAATATTCATAAGGCATGTATAAAGTCTTCACAAGACAGGAAACAAAATAGAAGCAAGTCGGCAAAAAAAGGATATTTTTATATACAAATTGTTTATATGATTTATTACAACGTAAAAATTAAGGACTAAGCTTCCTGGTCATCCCCAGGAGCGGTCTCTTCTCTATCGCCCCCCCCCCTCCCCAAATTCTCGGATCCACTCTTACTCCCATCGTCATCATCATTGTCATCATTATTGTCATCGAAAACCAAGGCTTGAGCGTCGACTTCGAGTTCTTTGGCCCTTTTTATCTCTTCAGCAAGATCGAAACCTCGAGCATGGATCTCCTCGAGGGTCTCCCTCCGGGATCGGCACTTAGCAAGTTCAGCGACCCAATGTGCTCGAGTATCGACGGTCTTGGCTGCCTCTCTTGCTTGGACCTAGGCAGCTTCAGCATCGGCCCGATAGATGGCCACGAGTGCATCCGCATCGGCCTTTGCCTTTTCGACGTCAGATTCGGCCTTGGCAAGTACGGAGGCCAACTGAGCCTCGAGTTCCTCTATTATTCTTGCTTGGACCGAGCTTTTCTCCTTCATTTTTTTAAGTTGGTTTTCGGCCGATGACAATTGGGCTCGAGCAGTTTCTTTCTCTACAACAAAGCAGTCCAGTCCTTATTTTCACTTCAAAGACTCCGCTCTTATCACATCGACTTCTTCACAGAGCTTTCCGATCATCTCGATTTTTTGCTGCAGCTCAGAGACCGAAAGATTAGCCATTATTCCGGTATCAAGCCCATAGGCTTTTAAAAGCATTATTACCTGCTCGGATAGATCGATCTGATCCTGGTGAGCCCTGGCCAACTCAGCTTGAAGGTCTTTTATTTCCTCTCCCCTTTGGCCCAAAAGGAGCTTTAAGGAGTTTCTCTCCTCCGTAACCCGTTGAAGCTCGGCCTCGTATCGACGCAGCTCAGTTCGGGACCGAGAACATGATTCTCAATGAACTGTCGTGGCCTGCAAAGAAAGAAGAAACAAAGTCATAAAAGAAAAGCAAACTTAAGGTAACGCTATATGATTTAAGGCCTACCTGATTCAAACCCTATTGCACTCCGTGAAACAGATCTGATGCATCATTTGTACCGGCAGTGTCTTCGACGCCAATGAAAAGGTCATGAAAAGGATCCTCTTCATCATGAGGCCTATCTAATTCGAGGGCCCCCAAAGCTTGGGCTTTCCGAATCGCCCCTACGGAAAAAGCAGGGAAGATAGGCGAGCCTTCGATTGCTACTGCCCCAAATGAGTCATCTGGGCATTCTCTTCGGTCCGAAAAGATTCAGGAAGAGCCCCTTCAGACATATCCCTCGTCCGTCGGCTTCGATGGGAAACATCTTCAATCTCCAGCAACTCGGGGACTCTGCCCGAATCTCTCTCCGATATATCCTCAGTTCGAGGCGGAGCCTTATGAACCATCATCGATCCAGCTGCCTTTGGAACGTCGGTGATTTTCTTTGTTCAGGATGCCAGAGCAAGCCCATCGTTCTCTTTTTCTTCTTCTTCATCCCTCAGACGCAGAACTGATTCTACGGTCAAAGGAATGGCATTCTTGTTCGGCTTATGAGCCGTCCTCTTCTTCGGTTTTTGATCTTCGAGGACAGGGGCTCTTTTCCTCTTATTATCTTTCACCGGCTTTGAGACAGAGGCCGAAACCTCTCCCTCGACAGACGAGGGCCTCAAAACTGCATCCTTGCCCACACCTACATATGAAAATTTTTATTGAAGTGTGTGACAAACATCTTATTCGAATTACCAAAAGATACGAGAGAGGTGCTCACCGTGATTTTTGGCCTCCCATCGGCCCTTTGACAAGTTGCGCCATGAGCGCTCGGTATATGAGGAGGTCAAAACCAGATTACGTACCCAGTTCTTGAGATCGGGCACTGCGCCGGGCATCCAGGGAACCGCTGCATCACAAAAGGGGAATATTGGTGAGAAAAGAAATGAATGAACAAAATAATAGGAGATAACAACAGAATTACACTTACACTTCATGTTCCACTCCTTGGGAAAAGGTATCCTCTCGGTTGGGATCAGGTCCGAAGTCCTCACTCAAATGAACCAACCCATCCAGCCTCGATCCTTATCCTCGTTTATACTCGAGAACAGAGCCTTGGAAGCTCGACGTTGAAGTTTTATTAACCCTCCTCGAAAAAGGCGAGAACGATATAATCGGACAAGATGATCGAGGGTGAAAGGCATCCCCTCGATTTTACTCACAAAATATCGGATCAAAATAACGATCCGCCAAAAGGAAGGATGTATCTGGCCTAGGGTTATTAGGTATTTACGACAAAACTCTATGATAATGGGATCGAGGGGACCTAACGTGAAATAGTAAGTGTATACGTTTAAAAACCCTTTCACGTGAGTAGTAATATCCTCTTCAGGAGACGACACTACCATTTCCTTGTTCTCCTAGTTACAATCCTTTTTTATTAGCTCGATATGCTCCCGGGTTATCGAACAAATATATCTCGATACGGGCTCACATCGGCCAGGAACCGGCGAATCTTTATCGAGTTTGAAATCGGAGGTAAGAACACATGCCGCCAGAATGCACTCCTCAGGACGAGGATCCACCGGTGTTTTACCGGCGGCGGATTGGGAAGAAGAAGCTTTTTCTTTTTGGGGGACCATTTTAGATGTTTTCACCATGTTGGATTTAAAGAAGATGACGAAGATTTGGTAATTTGGAAGAAGAATTTTGCAAAGAGGAACCACAGATTTGCGAATAAACTCAGAGAATACGAAAAGAAATTTGGAAATTTGGAGGATTGAAGATGTAAAAGTGATAAATGATAAAAAGAAGGGTTATTTATAGGATTAAAGCAATGGCGGTTCAGGATCAGCGGTGGCCGACCACCATCTGACATGCATTAAATACCTTGAAAGATCAAATTGACGGGATAGCTATCACGTGCGTCATGGTCGAGCCCAATGAAAACGTCAGCCTATAGTCCGATCGAGCCGTTGAAAAATCATATCATTTCTCACCACATTCTACCTCAGAAACGAGGGGACTATCTGTATACGGTCGAAATAGATTTCGTTATTCGTACGATTGATCGAGTTTGAAACGTAATCGATCGAAGTGAGACTTCGAGATGGGTTCCGAAGATAGTACAAACAAGCTTTGAGCCCGAGGGGGCAATCAATGTCGAGCTCGATATCATTATCAAGCTCGAATCTAAATCGAACTATGTTGCAAAGTAAAGTTATCGAGCTTATGATCCGGAGACCGACCAACATTGACTCCGAATCAATTCAAGGGTCCAAGTCAGACTCGAGCTCAAGCCAAGATCGAGAGCTCGAGTCAAGACCGAAAACTCGAGTCAATATCGAGCTCATAGACAAGAGCCGTTGCAATCCCACTAGAGGAGAGAATCTTGACAGGAATTGTGGAAAAGCTGATTTATCATGGGTCTCCCACTGTGTATTTTTAATTATATCTAAAGTAAGATCCCTATACTATAAAGGGAATAGTTATCATTTTCGTAGGGGCAAGTCTTTGCTAACATTGTAATTCAAGCACCATATTCTCCTATAGTGAAGAGTTGTTCTTTCAAGCTTCTTAATTTGATTCCACTTGTTTAGTCTTAAAATTCATCTTCTTTACAACCTTGTCTATTTTGCATTCTTTACAATTCATACTTGATATTTCTATTTATCCTTACGATTTATATTAAGCTACACTACATATCCTTAGAACTACGTACAAATTCAAGTCTATCCGTTTTTCGGGTAAACAAAACTAAAAAAACTTAAGCATGTTTAGTCTGAAATTTTAGCAAATGAACTAAATAACTTAAGCATGTTTAGTCTGAAGTTTTAGCAAATGAACTAAATAACTTAAACATGTTTAGTCTGAAGTTTTAGCAAATGAACTAAATAACTTCAATATGTTTAGACTGAAGTTTCGGATAAAATTCATGACAAAACTATAAACTGTAGGATAAATAACTTCAGCATGCATTAGCATGAAGTTTTAGCTTCAACATGAAACAACTTCATGCTACATTAGCATGAAGTTTTAGCTTCAAGGTGAAATAACTTCATGCAAGTGTGATTCTGAAGATGAATTTGGACAAATTTCTGATTTTTTCATAAAGTTGCTGAGAGGAGAGGAGGAGATCGTTTTATATCTTTTGTCAGGGGTGTAATTATCATATTATTACGGATTTTTTGTGAGATGGCTACCAAATAAATAATTTTAAAAAATAGGGTACAAGTTAAAATGTGGCACAAGGGTACGACTGCAAATCCCCTGCTACCATCCACTTGTTGTGCATCATTATTGGGCCTATAGATGAAGACTGGGCTCACTAAGGAATTTAGCTTGTGGGAGGAGTATCACAGTCCGTGGTGAGACACAAGTTGCTACTACCATTGTATCTTGGATGTGAATCACATGTCCTATTTCGTCCAAGTTGATTTTATCCCACTAGTTTTATTTGGCGAACTTCTTTTTTTTTTTTTTTCACATTATGCCTCAACAATAATACTCTATTTGTTCAGTTTTATAACACTTTTTCTTTTTTTGATATGTTCAGTAAGGAATGACATATTTATATACTTCAAAAACTTTTCATCTATGAACTTCTTATTTTACCTGAAAGATAAGTTTTTATAGTCATAAAAATATCATGTCATAGTTAAAACTACAAGTTCTAAAAGTGATTTTGATAAGTAATTCTTTTTACTTCTTAACCACATGCTCTGTTAAAACGTCATGTAAGATGAAACGGCAGGAGTAGAAATCATAATAATAATAATAATAATAATAATAATAATAATAATAATAATAATAATAATAACTGTATAGTAATTTATTTATTTAAATTCAGGAGGTTGTTTGAACAATGCAACTACTTTAGATTTTAGCTTGCTAGAAGAAAAGGAGGCAATGAATCTGCAAGCTTCAAGTCAATGAGAATTTTGGAAGAAGAGGCAAATATCAGAGTTCTTTTTGTTTTTTTCATATCTGATTTATACTACTAGCTAGCTATATTTACCACGTGGAACACGACAATTGGTTTCCATAATGGAACTAGTCTTAACGACCATTAATTAATTAAGGCTGTATTGCTCAATATCATGTCAACTATAGCCATCTGAGTCTAAGATTTGGAACCCACATTTGAATTCGTGTTAAAAGGAGCTATCATACATTTGATTGGTAGGGATTTGTGTCCACCTATCGTAAAGTGATACATAAAAGAATACTGTAGTGTAGGGCAGTGCTATTTACACTCTGTAGAGAAAAGCAAAGATAGAATATATTGCATTTCTTTCCAATACACTTGAGAGGAAAACGATCTTCAATATTTTCATCTCAGCATTTTAACTTTTGTATTTTTTAAATCTATTTCAAAGACATTTTTTTTAGCCGAGAGTCTATTGAAAATAATTTCTCTACCTCATGTAGGAGTATACATCGCCGGTGACGAAGCCAGAAAATTCAATAAGGGTGTTCAAATTTTGAACACCATTTGCCAGTGGGCTATGCAAGGGTATTCAAAGTTTATTTTTAATCAATAACAAGTAATATTTTACCTTATACATAGTATAATTTTTCATCGAAAGGTGGTTTAGCCAACATAGTTTCGCCCCTATATATCGCATCCTTCCCAAACCCTACTAGTGAGATCACACTAAGCATGTTGCTTTTGTTGTTGTTGTTATTGTTGAACAGAAAAACAACCTAATCATAATTTAATTTATGGTAAATTTTAGAGTTATAAAATTTTAAGGCTCCAATGGTACTCAAATTGAAATTTTACATCAAGGTTTCGAGAAGAATTGAAATGGAACTCACACGAAAAGAAAGGGAATGCAAACTTGAAAATAAAGAAAATCTAATGAAGGCAACTTAGTTAATTAATTTGAATAAACTTCAAATTGAAAGGGTGCGCATGCATAAATGATATTACAACTTTATATTTCTGTCCAAAATATAATTAACAAGAGATTTAAGAAGATTAATTGGAAGAAAAAAAAAACGTGAAAAACATCATAGATTGAGAAAGCTTTGGGAGTAAATCATGTTATACAAACATACACATAACACACTTATATATAGGAAGAGGAAATTAGTTAGAAGGAAGGTAGAAACTTGGCTTAATAAGTAATCACTTGAAACCAAAGAAAGGAATATCATATTCTTTTTCCCCCTCTTTTTCTTTTTCGTGGGGTTGCATTATTTTAAGGTTAGATTAGATGCCTTATAAAAAACGTGTACTCTACGAATATGCCACACACATGACACATGGCAAAATAGGATTAGAAAACCTTTCACCTTAGCTACTTTCCACCAATAACAATATGAGTTCAATCCCTTGAATGGCAATTTTTTTTTCTTTTTAACTTGAATCGCATTAATCAGCTAAAAATCATAACAAAGGGCCCACTTAATGTAAGTAGCTATTAATCCCACCAATAATAACGTAAGTTCAATTAGTTGAATGGCATTAATCGGCTCATTAATTCTACGGACATGACTAGAGTCACGATGACAAATGACTACTTAATTGATTTACTTAATCGTACTAAAGTTTGTTATACATCATTACCATTGGGCCATGCAATATGGTGTAATAATGGTTCATCACGCCGTTTAGGAATTGGAATTATAAGAATAATTGTGAGTCTATTTAAGCTTTATTGATAATATTAGGGTGTTTTACGTCAATATCTTAGGTCAATAAACTCATTGACATTCTATGTATAACTCGAGATAAGTCTACTTATTTTTTTCATATACTCTGGCCCTGTGACAAAATATGGCCCTGCTTTTGGAATACTTAGCATAAAAGAACATTCATCGGTCGAGCTCACCTAAGACATAGCAAAATTAATGACCGAGGTATCGATATGAGTCGTGGTCGAGACATCGATAGAGATCGTGGTCAAGATGTCAACAAGGGTCGAGGTCGAAATCGACTACTAGTGATCATAAGACTTGTAACGGCTAATTTGTCAAAATAGGGTATTAAAAGAAGAATATTCTAGCGAATATTCTTAATGTTTGTACTCAGGGGCGGAACTATGTAGGGACTTTGGGGTGGTACGGCACCCAGACGCTCGGGTAAAATTCTATTTATGTATTGATATTTTACTAGAAAATATGATATAGGTTTTGAGTGGCACCCCAAGTTAACAAAATGACTGTGGGTGCCACAGTTGAGTTTTCAAATTCACACATGCAAAACTCTGGATCGAATCCCACTTAGTCCCAAGCTGGTATTTATTTTTCCTTGTGGTCCCAATTGCCCTCCGTAGGATGTCGTGATGGCACCTAGTCTCTAAGACTAGATAAGCCTATCAATATGGGGAATAATCAAAATATCAATTAAAAACTTTAAAAATCTCAACCTCTCAGTACATAAAGAAATTCCCAAAACCCGGTGAAATACAAGTCACAAGCTCTAAAGAAGTAGTACGAATATCTTTATACATCAGAGTCTAATGTGAATAGGGAAAACAACATAATAAGAATAGAAGGGGACTCCGAGGTCTGTGGACGCTAGCAGATATACCTTGAAGTCTCCGCGTTCAGCTAGCTCACTGATACCTGGTCTGATAGGAAGTACCTGGATCTGCACAAAAAGATGAATAAAAGCGTAATATGAGTACACTATAGCGGTACCCAGTAAGTGCCAAGCCTAACCTCGGTAGAGTAGGATCGAGGCCCAGGATCGAGGGCCATGATCGAAGCCATGATCGAGGCCCAGGATCGAGGCCCAGTGTCGAGGGCCATGATCGAAGCCATGATCGAGGGCCAGGATCGAGGCCATGATCGAGGGCCAGGATCGAGACCATGATCGAGGCCAGGACTTCGTTCCATTTTCCATTTTTGACAAATTGGAGCTTGGGGAGAGGCGATTTTTGGGAGATTTTCAGAGAAAACTGTGATGACCCAAAATGTCACCTTTAAATTTAATAATTAATTTTATGTTCTAAGACCTTGAAAAGCACTATTTATCATTCCTCGACTTGCGTACATAGTCCATAAAATTTTCAAGAAAGTTTTCAGGTGAAAAATAGATTAAAATGTGAATTAGAGCCTTAAAACTCAACTGAGTTGACTTTGGTCAATATTTTAACCAAATGGACCCGGATCAGTATTTTAACAGTTCTGATAGGTCCGTATCGTGATTTGGGACTTAGGCGTATGCCCGAAATCAAATTCCGAGGTCCCTAGCCCGAGATATGGAATTTTGATAAAAAATTAAAAGTTTAAGTTCAAATAGTAACTGGATGTCAAATTATGTACAAACGACCCCGGAATAGAATTTTGATGATTCCAACAACTTCGTATGGTGATTTTGGACTTAGGAGTGTGATCAAAATTTTATTTGGAAATCCGTAATAGAATTAGGCTTGAAATGCCAAAAGTTAAATTTTTGGGAAGTTTGACCGGGGGGTTGACTTTCTGATGTCGAGGTCGGAATCCGATTCTGGAAATTGAAATAGTTCTGTTATGTCATTTATGACTTGTGTGCAAAATTTGAAATTATTCCGAATTGATTTGTTGTGTTTTGGCACAAGATATAGAATTTGAAAGTTCAAAGTTCATAGATTTTGATTTGAGGTGCGATTCGTCGTTTTGATATTGTTTGATGTGGTTTTAAGGCAAGAATAAGTTCGTATTATACTTTGGGACATGTTGGTATAATTGGTTAAGGTCCCGAGGGTCTCGGTTGGATTTCGGAAGGTAAACGGAATGGATTTCGGACAAAGAAGGCTGCTGAAAATTTCTAGTGCGTGGAGCCAAATTTGGAGGCTTATATCTCGCAATCTATAAGGAATCAAAAAATATTCAAAACATGAAAGTTGTAGCTCTTTGATTCTAGTTTCCAGAAGGTTAAACCATTCATTATTTGGACATTTGTACAGAAAGTTATGATGGATTGAATGAAGGCTTATAGAGCAGTTTCGCCAGAAATTTCTGATGTGTGGATCCAACTTTGGAAGCTTATATCTCGAAATTCATAAGGAATCGAAAAAGTTTCAAAACATAAAAATTGTAGTCGTTTGATTCTAGTTTCCAGAAACTTAAACCATTCATCATTTGGACATTTGTACATAAAGTTATGATCGATTGAATGAAGGCTAGTAAAGCAGTTTCTGGTAGACTTTTAGTTACGAAAAATGAACTTTTAGTGACGGAAAATAGACTTTTAGTGACGGATTGGCAGAAACTTAAGGACCAAAAATGGTCATTTCATTCATTTCGTTTTGAATTTTTGGAGCACGGTTCTTGGGCGATTTTTGAGCGATTTTCACGGGAAAATATTGGGGTAAGTGTTCCTTATCCTATATTGATTATATTTCATTATTCCATACTCATTTATATCATGAATCCGTGAATTTATTGAAGAAAAATCAAGATTTTTGCAGAATCTTCCAAAAACGAAAATTTAAGATTTGGAGGTCGAGTTGTTATCAGATTTTGGTAAAATTGGTATGGGTAGACTCGTAATTGAATGGGTTGTCGGATTTTGTAAGTTTCGCTGGATTCCGAGATGTAGGCCCCACGGGCAAATTTTGAGCTAATTTCGGATTTTATTGAAAAAATATAATATTTTCTTATGAAATTGATTACTATAATTTTTGTTGACTGTATCGAATTAATTATGACTAGATACGAGTCGATCAGAGTCGAAAAAATCGAGAAAAAAGCATAATACTTGGTTAAATTGGAGCAAGTCGAGGTAAGTGACTTGTCTAACTTTGTGGGGGGAAAATTCCCCTAGGATTGATAATTGTAATGTGTGAAAAGTCGTGTACACGATGTGACGAGTGTGTACACGGGCTAAATGTAAAAGATTATATTTTAAATTGTGTAGATCATTGTTGCGCATTAATTAAATTATTTTATTTTGTTATATTCTTCATTATTGATTTAATGTTTATATTTTTAAATTTGCTTGACCTTTTCCTGCTAATTGTTTTATCTGTTTAGTTGGAACTTGGTTTCTTTTATTTTGTGCATTATTTGAAGGTTGATTTTCTTTAAATTAAATATTATTAATATGAAGTATTTGGCTTGATATTGAAGCAACGTATTAAAGATTTTGAAATACTATTTTCCTGAATTATTTACTCCTGAATATTTTTGTAAGATTTTCGTACTCTATGTGATGGAGCAGTGAGCTCTTTATTGTAGAAACATATTATTGTTGAATTATTTTGATATGAGCCGTGAGCTGTTGAGTTATTTTGACATGAGTCGTGAACTTTTTATTGTGGAAAAATATTATTGTTGAATTATTTTGACATGAGCCGTGAGCTCTCTTTTGTAAGATTTTCGTACTCATTGTGATGGAGCAATGAGCTCTTTATTGTGAAAAAATATTATTGTTGAATTATTTTGACATGAGCCGTGAGCTCTTTATTGTGGAAAAATATTATTGTTGAGTTATTTTGACATGAATCGTGAGCTCTTTATTGTGAAACAATATTATTGATGAATTATTTTGGCAAGTTAAATTATTTGAGCACCTGAGGTCCAAATTATGATATATTGTGATATTGATACGCATGCGGTGGTATAAGGTCTGAGTATTGAAACACATGCGGTGAGATAAGGGTGGCTTGATACGCGTGGCTAGTAGAGGGAACTACTAGAAGTCATGCGGTGTGATAAGGATGGCTAAAATGCGGGATGCTATTTCGGGAAAAATATTTTCTTTAAAATAAATTGTGAAGGCTCCCGCGGTGCGATAAGAAAATGAGATATTGTGAATTTATTTATGATTTGGGACTACGAGGCGGTACCTCGGGAGTGCCCTTGTTGATATTGATTTATGGCCGCAGTTACCTTTTGATTATTGTTGTGATTTTCTTAAAGTTGAAAAGAATTCTATTTTGTTTCCACGAGGTATTTATTTGTCATTATTTGATGTAATTAAATGTGACATACTACTTGATTCATTTCCATTGTCATTTTATCTTATAATATTATTTAGACATTTTACCATGCCATTATTTATTCTCCAGTAGGGCCTGACCTGACCTCGCCACTACTCTACCGAGGTTAGGCTTGGCACTTACTGGGTACTGCTGTGGTGTACTCATACTACGCTTCTACACATCTTTTTATGCAGATCCAGGTACATCTTATCAGACCATGCATCGGTAAACTCGCTGTACGAGGAGATTTCGAGGTATGTCTGCCAGCGTCTGCAGACTCCGGAGTCCCCTTCTATCTTACTATGTTGTCTTCCTTATTTTCTTTAGACTCTGATGTATAGAGACATAGAGAATAAATTCTTAGAAGCTTGTGACTTATTTCTACCGGATTTTGAGAGTTGAAATTGTTTGAATTGTAGTTTATTTATTTCAGATATTTATTATTATTCCGCATTAATAGGCTTACCTAGTCTTAGAGACTAGGTGCCATCACGACATCCTACGGAGGGAATTTAGGGTCGCGACAAAAACATCGGGCTAGAAATTTGAGGTTGAGATTTTTAAAGTTTTTAATTGATATTTTGATTATTCTGCATATTGATAGGCTTACCTAGTCTTAGAAACTAGGTGCCATCACGACATCACGACTCAAAAATTGTTTGTGGGGCCCACATCTCGTAATCCGGCGAAAGTTACGAAATCCGATAATGCATTTAATTACGAGTCCGACCATACCAAAATTACTTAATTTCGATAACAATCCGGCTTATTTATGTATTTTACTGAAAAATATGATATAGGTTTTGAGTGGCACCCCAAGTTAACAAAATGACTGTGGGTGCCACGGTTGAGTTTCCAAATTCCCAAATGCAAAACTCTGGATTGAATCCTACTTAGTCCCAAGCTGGTGCTTATTTCTCCTTGTGGTCCCAATTTCTCCTCTTTTTTAATTCCTTCTATTTTCTTCATTTTTGTATTTCTTCTCTCTTTGTACAACCTCATTATTATTATTTATTTAGAATGATATGTTTGCTTTCTTTTTCTCATTCTAGATCTTTAAATTTTATTTGAATGAGATTTTAATCATCTAATGTTATATTTTTCTTGATTTTTTTAAAAGTGATGGCATCAATAAATGCAATACTATCTAGCTATATGTAGATTGAAGAGATGTATTTACTAACTTAAATTTTATTTATGTTTTTTAATCATAATAAATAGAATTTGTATTGAGAGAATTAGATCGAATTGGACAATTGTTTTGGTGATCACATATTTATTTATTTACCAAAAATCTAGTAAACTGATTAAATTATTTCATAATGGATCGGATCAAACCGAACCGAACTAATTCAAAATGGGTTGAACCGGCAGAATGCACACCCTAATTGAATCTCTTTCACTACTGATAAGTTTGTATTAAAAATAATAGCACCCATCGTCATCAAATCCCGGATCCGCCTCTGTTTGTACTATTAGGATTTTCTAAAAAAAAATGTCTCATATATATATATAGAGAAAGAAGAGACAGTGATATGGGCATGTAATATTGATTCTGATAAGAATACTTTTTGAAACGAAGACTTTCTCTCTTGCAAAAATACAGAGACTACATTTTGATAAAGATTCTGGGCCATATCATTCTCACCTTTCCACCAGATCTGAAGATTGTTTATACGAATCTTAGACTTATCTGTAATTCATCATTGTCAGGAGAAATATTCGTTCAACCCACTCATTATTGGGTTAATCTTTCTTCTTATTTACTTGAATGCCATTTATTGTCATTCATTGTTAGTTACACCTCCATTAATGTTCAGGTTTGAAGGATATTTTTCATTCATTGTCATCAATTATTTACGGGATCTGTCCCATCTACTATACATTTTCAAGATTAGTATCTAGAATTATTATCCTTAACTAGATTTAACCCCCTTGTTACATAAATTTAATAGTTTAACCAGATTTTATATTTTTTAGTCAAACAATTTGGCGTCGTATGTGGGGATTTTCTAGCTAAGTCATTTAGTTTCTTCTAGATCTACAACCGACACTGGTTACTGAAGCAAAAAAAAAAAAGCAACAAAAAGAACTTGAACTTTCTTCTCTTTGTATGCATAGATCTAACATGGTAGGTAACAGAGAAGAAAGAACGAGAATAATGAGAAACCTCCCAACCAACCTCATGGACATCATCCACGAGAGCTCTGAAGCAGTAGATGAGGACACAACACACAATGCCTCAACAAGGGGAGGTGGATCATCCCCTCCCAACTGCAGCATCACGAAATCCCATGGCAAGGCCGCCTCCACATCCGTGGAAGAGGAGACACCACCAGCGATAAAGAAGCTCCTTGAGGCATGGCTGACTGATACATTGACCAGCGTCCTCCATAAGCCCATTCAGGACGCGACCACAATAAAGGCAAGATCATGCGCCACACCATCAGTGGGCGAGCAACGTGATCAACCCACTCCACCCACAACGTCGTATTACTCGCAGTATTGTTAACAATGCAGGCGATGACGTTCTTACTGCCATTCTGAAAAAGGATAGAGGAAATGGAAAATGAGAACAAGACACTTTGAGATCAAATGAGAGAGCACCAAGAAAGGGTCGATAAAATACCGGGCACTCCTAAGTTATTGCCGAAGAGAGACACCGATCGGGCATGAAATCAATGATGAAGAGTGACGCGCTCCTAAGTTAATCCACAGCTACCAATATGTAAGTGTTCCCACAAGAGCTCACGAACGGACTCATGAAATCAATGCCCCACACATAAAAATGTCAATCTCCAAGATTGTGGTGAGGGGCATCTCATTTTTCTTAGAAATCCCATAGGCCCTTTGACATTCAACACAATACTTGATGAGATCGCTAGCGTCCTTGTAAAGAGTAGGCTAATAGAATCCACAACTCAACACTTTTGTTACCATTTTAGCTCCACCATGGTGACCACCATATGAGGAAGAGTGGCAAGCCTCAAGAATTTCCATTTGTTCCTCCTACGGCATACATCATCGAATCACACCATTGGTACAAATCCTAAGAGATACGGCTCATCCCAATAATACTCTAGGCAATCCTGTTTGAGCTTCTTCCTTTGGTTTGAAGAGAACTCATTCGGTACAATATCACTCACAAGATAATTGGCTAAATCGGCGAACCATGGCATCCCGGTCATTGAAATGGCTAGAAACTGCTCGTCGGGGAAGGAATCATTTATCTCAAGGCCGTCATGTGGCCTCCCCTCCTCCTCCAAACGAGACAAGTGGTCCGTCAATTGGTTTTTACTAACCTTGCGGTCTTGAATCTCTAGATCAAACTATTGCAATAGAAGCACCCACCTCATTAACCTTGCATTTGAATCCTTTTTGCTCATTAAGTACCGAAGCGCCACATGATCGGTATGGACAATCACCTTTGTACCCATCAAGTACGGGCAAAACTTCTCCATAGCAAAGACAATAGCAAGGAGCTCTTTTTTGGTCACTGTGTAACTGACTTGAGTATCATTCATGGTCTTACTAGCATAGTAGACTAAATGGAAGATTTTGTTGACACGTTGCCCCAAAAATGCTCCGACCGCCACATCACTTGCATCACATATGAGCTCGAAAGGCAAGCTCCAATTCGGTGCAGTGATAATAGGAGTAGTAGTCAACTTGAACTTGAGCAATTCGAATGCCTTCATACAATCCTCGTTGAAATGGAACTTGGCATCCTTCTCCAAAAGTTTACGCAAGGGGTTTACCACCTTAGAAAAGTCCTTGATGAATCAGCGACAGAACCCCGCATGACCCAAGAGACTCCTCACTCCCTTCACGGATGTAGGGGGAGGGAGTTTGGAGATCACCTCAATTTTGGCCTTGTCGACCTCAATACCATGCTTTGAAATTTTGTGGCCGAGGACTATGCCTTCCTTGACCATGAAGTGACATTTCTCCTAATTCAAAACCAAGTTTGTTTCCTCACATCTTGCCAAAACCTTGTCCAAGTTGTCCAAGCACTCATCAAAAGAATTCCCCACCACGGAAAAGTCATCCATGAAGACCTCAAGAAAATCCTCCACCATGTCGGTGAAGATGGCCATTATACACCGTTGAAAAGTCGTCGGTGCATTGCATAACCTAAATGGCATCCGCGAGAATGCAAAAGTACCATAGGGACAAGTGAAAGTAGTCTTTTCTTGGTCCTAAGGAGCAATAAGAATTTGATTGTAGCCGGAATATCCATCAAGTAAATAATAAAAAGCACGTCCGGCCAACCTATCAAGTATTTGATCAAGAAATAGAAGCGGAAAATGATCTTTCCGAGTAACTTTGTTGAGCTTCCTATAGTCCATGCAAATTCTCCACCCGGTGACCGTTCTTGTGGGGATCAACTCATTCTTGTCATTTGTTACCACAGTCATGCCCCCTTTCTTTGGGACACATTGCACCAGAGAGGTCCACGAGCTATCGGAAATGGGGTAAACAACCCCGACATCCAACCATTTTATGATATCCTTCTTCACCACCTCTTGCATTACTTCATTTAATCTTCTTTGATGTTTAATGGAGGGTTTGGCATCCTCCTCCAAAATAATCTTGTGCATGTAAAAGGCGGGGCTTATACCCCGAATATCCGCCAGTGTCCATCCTATAGCTTTCTTCCTCTTTTGAAGCACCACCAAAGTAGAATCTACCTGCACGTTAGTCAAGCAAGAGGAAAGAATAACAGGTAAAGTAGAACATGGGCCAAGAAACTCATACCTGAGATGTGAAGGCAATGACTTTAACTCCAAAGTGGGAGGCTCCTCGATTGAGGGCTTTATTGGAGGAGTCTTCCAGTTCTCAAGATCTAAGGATAATTTTCGGGGTTCATAAGTATACGACCCCATTCCTTGTAATGCATTTATACATTCCACAAAGCCTTCCTTCTCATCATCATCATGATTAAGCAATACGGCCTCCAAAGTATCATCAATATTCATCATGGCACTAGCATCATCAACAATTACCTCGGTCACTAAGTCCACAAACTAATAAACTTCATTGCTATTTGGTTGCCTCATAGATTTGCATACATGAAAAACCACCTTTTCATCGCCCACCCGGAAGGTGAGCTTACTGGCTTCCACATCAACAAGATCCTTCCCCGTAGTAAGGAAAGGTCTACCCAAGATAATAGGCACCTCATAGTTCACTTCGCAATCAAGAATCACAAAGTCTGTCGGGAGGATGAACTTATTAACACGAACCAACACATCATCAATAATACCCAATGGTCTCTTCATAGTATGATCCGCCATTTGTAACCTCATAGATGTGGGTCTTGGTTGCCCAGTTCCCAAAGTTTTGAACACCGAGTAGGGCATCAAGTTGATACTCGCCCCTAGATCACATAGAGCTTTGGCAAAATCGGCGCTTCCAATAGTGCAAGGGATTGTGAAAGTGCCGGGATCTTCCAATTTCGGAGCCATTGAGTGCACAATAGCACTCACTTGACGTGTCATCTTGATAGTCTCACAGTTCATTGATCTTTTCTTTGTCACCAAATTCTTCATGAACTTTGCATAGTCACGCATTTGTTCCAACACCTCAACCAATGGCATATTAATGGATAAGCTCTTCATCATGTCAATAAACTTCTTGAATTGGTTCTCGCTATTTTGCTTGGTGAGCCTTTGAGGGTATGGAGGAGGAGGCCTTGGCATTTGTGCCTTGGCCTTTGGCACTACCGGTTTCGGTATGTCAATCATGTATTCCTTAGACGGGTTCACTTCTTCTTGAGTCTCCTCCACATTGTCATCAATATCAATTCTCACTTCTTCATTATCTTGAACCACATTGCTTGGAATTTCATCTTCTTGAATCACTACATCATCATCGAAAATTCTTTTTTGGTTCGATGTTGTTGGCTCCCCACCTTTTCCACTCCTAGTGGTTACGGTCATGACATGTTCTGTGTTGTTCCCACCCTTCGGGTTCATCACCGTATCACTAGGTAGTGCCCTCTTAGGACGAGTGTTTAAAGCTTGCGAGATTTTCCATAATTGAACCTCCAAATTGCGGATTGAAGTGTTGTGAGAGGCTAGTTGAGCATCGCAATCAGCATTTTTCTCCATCATTTATTTGAACATATTTTCAATCTGTCCTATCTCATTATTGGAAGAGCTAGAACCATGAGATGGATAAGGAGGCGGGTTATTTGGTTGTTGATACATCAGGGGCCTTTAAAAGCCCGACCCCTAATTCCCTTGGTTATTGATCCGACCCCCTTGGTTATTGCCTCCCCAATATCCTTGATTATTGTCACCCCAATTTCCTTGGTTGCCTTGATTGTTCCAATTGCCTTGATTATTGTTATTGTTCCAATTACCTTGATTGTGGGTACCACCACTCCAATTGCCTTGATTTCCTTGAGATCGCCATTGTTGTTAATTCGGGACTTGAGAGTTGTTTCTTTGCCCTTGGTAGTTATTCACATATTGCAGTTCTTTCTCTTCTTCATTGTATGATTCGCCTTGGTCAAACCAGTATCATCTTGCACAAATTGTTCCACACGGTTTTGCACTTGTTGACCCTTTTGCCTTCGCTTGTTCACCATCATATTGACACCTTCCATTACATTTACTTGTTTAGGACCTTGAACTTGTTAAAGTTGAGCTTTGGCCAATTGATTCATTATAGTGGTCAACTCGGCAATTGCTTGCCCATGATCATGCAATTCTTTGTGTAGGTGAATCATATTTGGATCACCGTGAGGAACATTTGCTCTACTTTGCCATGCCGATGAAGTATCCGCCATTTCATCTAAGATTTCACAAGCTTCGGCATATGGTGTTGTCATGAAATTTCCACTGGCAAGTTGGTTGACCACGCATTGATTGGTAGTATTGATCCCCCTGTAGAAGGTTTGTTGAATCATAGCCTTAGTCATGTTATTATTCGGGCACTCTTTTACCATAGTGTGGTACCTCTCCCATATCTCATGCAAAGGCTCATTGGATTCTTGTTTGAATGCTAGAATCTCGTCTCTAAGAGTAGCCATATGCCCGGGAGAAAAGAACTTGGCAATAAATTTTTTCGCCAATTCATCCCATGTATGGATAGAATAGTTTGGCAATCTTTCTAACCAGTCCAAGGCTTTCCCCCGTAGAGAGAAGGGAAATAGCCTCAACCTTAGATCATCCTCGGAGACGTTGGTCTGTTTACTCCCCCAGCAAGTGTCCATAAATCCTTTCAAGTGTTTGTACGCATTTTGATTCGGAGCTCCGGTGAAGAATCCCCGTTGCTCAAGCAATGTGAGCATAATATTTGTGATTTGAAAGTTTTCCACCCTAATGCGGGGCGGGACTATGGCACTTGCATACCCTTCATTCGGCAACACCTGGTGTGGAGCCGCTCTTGGTGGATTTGGGGGTAGAATGGGAATGTTGTCTTGAGGCGGTCGGCCTCGTCTATTTGATTGAGGCTCAAGAGGAACCTCCTCAACTGGGTCATCTTCCATGTCAACATTTCCCAAAGGCATGTTTCCGAGAGGATCATTGTTGAGAGCCATTTTTGTACCTACAATCGATTCACAAAAAAGGTTAGTAACCCGGAAGAAAAAGAAGACAAATCATATACAAAACCTAATATATAGCTAAATCCGTTTTTAGCTCCCTGGCAACGGCGCCAAAAATTGATGTCGCCCAAACTCACACCATTGATTGGGATTGTGAGGCGGTCGATGCAATTATAAATACCCAATGCGAGTCGGGGTCATTTCCATAGAGAGTTTTATGTTGGATTAGGTATATACCTAGTCTAAGTATATGACGTGCCCAATATTGCACTTTCACATATTCGGTTGTTTCTTTTCTACTTCTAATTTTTATGCTAATGCTTGTAATTGTAAAGCTAAGGGACAATATTTTTGGTATTGTTATTTTTCAGGTTATAAAAGATCTTGGGTTGTAGCTTCCACCTAGTTGGTTACCTACCGGATTGAGAGCTTTAGGGCATGGTTGGTTGGGGGGATACAATATAGTAATCACACGCGATTACTCACTCTATACCTCTCGGTAGTTTGAGTGATTTTGCCCAGATTGACTTTCTCAAGTCCAAATGGGTATCTCACGAAATAAGTGATAAATGCTCAAGTCAGGTCTTACTATCTCTAGATTCAACTCTTTAATTGGGGCTATCAATTTCTCGAGTTCACCCCAATTTCTTGTTAGCCAAGTTTTTCTAGACGTAGTCTCTCTTTCTCAAGTAGAGACATAGTCAATTTGGCATGAATCAATGTTTGCAACCATCAATTCTTAAATTCAAGTAAAAACTAGACTAAATATTATATACCCAATCATAAATAAGCCCTAAATCAATCACCCATTAGATACCCATACTAGGATTGGGTCACAACCCTAGCTAAGGGTTTAGCTACTCATATGAAATGAAGAAATTAAAGAAGAAACTAAGATAAAACTCATAATAGATGATTAAGGGAAGAAAATCTAATGTTAAAATGATAAAATATTACAAAGTTACCCAAAACAGTAAAGAAAAACGGCTATCTATTCTCAGGTGTTCAAACTTAACCTAAAAATGACAAAAAGATCTATTTATACCCAGCTAAAATAATCAGACAAAATTTTTCCTACGGAGGTTGTGCGGTCCACACAATTCTGTGTGCGGTCCGCACTTTGAAGCTGACTTGACAGGGTGGTCTTCTGCGGCCCCATAAATCTGGGGTGCGGCCGCACTTCCTCTGATTGTGCGGACCGCACATTTTTTAGTGCGGCCGCAATTTTTATCTTAGGTTGGACATGGAAAATAGGGCTGGGCATATATCGGGTAAAACCGATAACCCGAACCGTTAATTATTTATTGGGTTATCGTTATTGGGTTATTGGGTTAACGGTTCGGTAACGGTTTAGAATTTTTTCACTATTGGGCTATCAGTTCGGGCCTCAGTTTGTCAATTTTGTTAATGGGTTAACCGATAACCCAATAAAAATTAATAAAATTACTACTTTACCCTTAAGTATATACATATGCTAGGGCTTTCTTTCCTATTCTTTCTCAACCGCATTCTTCAGTCTTCGGTTGCTTCATCTTCATTCTTCATAGACCTTACTAGTTACTATGCTTTTAATTTCTATAATAAAATTTATCTTCATATAGGGATTTTTTATTGTTAAAGATTCTTTATTTTTTTATTTTTGTTTCTTAATTTTTTGAGCTCACGTTGTGCAGCTTATACCTACTACTAGTTTCTTTTTTCAGGTTAGGCATTTGACAAACAATATCCAGTTTATCTTGGACAGTTTATCTTGGACTGTTTGGAAGTAATAATATTGGACTAATTATTTATTATGTCAGTTAAATCTTTATATTTTTGAAATTTTTAAGTGGATGTTCAAGTTCTTGCTTAAATTCATTCACTTTCATATTTTTGTGTGGCTAATTTATGTTGTACTTTGCTTTTAGTTGTAAAACGTTATAATTTTTATTGTGTTTTGGTTAATTTTAGTTTACATGGGAGGTAATAATATTTAATTTAATTGTTTGTTTACTGTTTCTTTATGAGTTTGCTTTTGTGCTTTGATTAGTTTTAATTATGACACTTAAATATTTCTATTTTTGAAATTTTTAAGTGGGTGTTCAAGTTCTTGTTTACATTCAATAAATTTCGTGTATTTATGTGTCCGATTGTGTTTTTAGTTGTAAAAAGTTGTAATCTTTAAGGTAATAATGTTGAAATCAATTGTTTGTTTAGTATTTCTTTGTGACTTTTCTTATGTGATTTGATAAAATTCAGTATTTTAAAAATCTTGTAGGGTTGACTAGCAAGATTGGCTTTGGAGTGATCCACTACCAGTAAGTGTTGAGGAAGATTTAGATGTTCTCGAGCAACTAGAACAAGGTGATAATATTCGAATTAGTTTGGTTGTATATTAGTTTTATAAATAGTTTGTTTAATATTTTTGTTGTTTGACTTGTTAATATATATTATTCTCTTTAGATTTTGCCAAACTTGAAAAAGAACCTTGCGATGATGATGTGTAGAATCTTAGATAGTTATGAATTGAAACTTTGGTAAGTTTATTATTCAACTTCTATAGTATGCATTGTTAAGAATTTATTTGACTTAATCTTTTTTTCTTTTTATGTTTAATAGGTGTAATCATGCCTCGACTTCGTAGTCATAAAACCACCTCACCCGTTTGAAGTTACTATGAAAGGAATGAAGAAGGTATTGATGGATGGTGAAAAGTAAGATGTAGTCATTGTCATCTTGTTTTTCATTACAATGCACAACAAAGTCGTACTAAGTCCTTAATGAGGCATGTTGGGCGTTGTTTAGTGCGCAATTTGGTGAAGCCTATAAGGATTGAGTAGTTGTTGTCTTGTTAACTTAGATTTGAACTGTTAGTACTATATGTTTGGACTTGTTAATTTTAAGGTGAAATTGCTACTACTTTGTATTATTATTAAAATATATTTGGACAATTGTTGTTGAAGAATTAGTATTATTCCAGTTGTGGCCACTGAACAGAACGCAAAAAAGGGTAGTATACTATATGTGAATTCTTTTCTTTTTTGCTTAACTCCAGTGAATTGTCTTTTCTTTTTTGCTTAACTCTAGATTGAGTTATCTTATCGGGTAAACCGATAACCGAACCGATAATGATCAATAATCGATTAACCGATATCCGATAATCGATATCTTATCGGTTCGGTTATCGGTTTATCAAATTTATAAACCGATAACCGATATGCTAAACCGATAATATTCATAACCGAACCGAACCGACCGATGCCCACACCTAATGAAAAATTTCTGCGGACCGCACATTTATGAGTGCGGCCGCACTTTTGCATTCTACGGTCGCACAATAATAGTGCAGTCCGCACATCTTCAGGTCCCCAAAACATATCTCTCTGAACCTTGTCTTCTGCGGCCGCACAATAATTGTGCGGTCCGCACTTTGTGAAGGAATTCTGACAGTGGCTCTTCAGAGTCTGCGGCTGCACACGGTATTGTGCGATCCGCACTTTGGTCCATTTTTTCTTATTTTGGTTCTTGTCTAATTTTTACTCCTTCTTAGTTGATTTTCATTTCTTTGGCCCGTTTCCCAATATTCATGCAAGAAAGCACATTTCATTAGTTTTCGATAATACCTTTAAGCATTTTTGAGTTAAAACATAAGTAAAAGAGAGCAAATAAGCAGTAAAAATCTCTACTTATCAGGTGACACCATTGAACACTGTCAAACATCCACCAAAACATCATGAGCAGGAAGGAGGTCAGCAAAATTCATTCCAAATATTGGACAGGCCAGAGTCTAGCACAGTGTTACCTAAGAGCCCACCTAGAAAAGAGGGCAGTACTGACTTACCTCTCTCAGGATATGGATAATATTTTATGGTGGAATGTTAGGGGCCTCAATGCCCCTAACAAACAAAAGGAGGTAAAACTCCTTTATAGTAGAGAAGGAATTGGTTTGGCAGGTCTAGTGGAGACCAAAATAAAAGGAAGCAAGATTGAGCAAGTTGCTAACAAATTGTTTGAAGGATGGGGGTCTATGACTAATTTAGACTACCATCCAAATGAAAGAATATGGTTAGTTTGGAGGACAGACTACTCTCAGATAAGAATGGTAAGTGGTATGGCACAGGCAATTACATATGAAGTGGTGTATAGATCATTACAAAAAATAATGATGCTAACAGTGGTATATGTTTTCAACACCAAAGAGGAAAGAAGAACTTTGTGGAATTATTTAGAAGCAGTGGGTGTAAATGTTAGTCAACCATGGATTATAATGGGAGACTTTAATGTTGTATTGCACATGGATAATCGAATTGGGGGCAATCCAGTTAGTATGGCTGAAGTTAAGGAATTTAATGAATGTGTGGAGAATTGCGGACTTCTTGAATTTCCAAAACAGAGGAGCAGGTATACATGGAATGATAAACATGGTGGAAGCATAATTTTTTCAAAAATCGACTGGGTATTTGTGAACTCAGAATGGCTGGATAGTATGCCTGACTTTAGTACTACTTTCCTGCCTGAGATGATCAATGATCATAGTCCAATGAAGCTATCTATGCTGAACTCCCCAAAGAAAGGAAGGAAACAATTCAAATATTATAATGTGTGGTCTAGTCACCCTTTATTTCTGGAAAGGGTAAAAGCTGGATAGAACTTGAGCATAGAAGGATGTCAAATGATGAGGGAAGTGAGGAAGATGAAACTGTTGAAGAGTGATCTGAGGAAGATGAATGGTCAATATTTCAGAAATATACTTACTGAAGTGGAAGATGATAGACAAGTTCTGATGCAAGTTCAGCAGACACTACAGAGGGATCAATATAACAAACAACTACAGTAGGAGGAAAAAGAGGCACATCAGAAATTCAGAAGATCATCTTACTTGGCTGAACTCTTCCTGCAACAAAGGAGTAATGCCACATGGATAAAATTGGGAGATGATAACACAAGGTATTTCTTCTCTATAATTAAACATAGGAAGCTGCAACAAGCTATTACCTAGTTGAGGGATAAATATGGCAGGCTACAGTCAGACCATAAAGATATTGCTCAGATACTAGTGGACTTCTACAAAGACCTACTGGGAAAAAAGAAAAGGAAAGAACTAATGCATTTGGAAGTTTTCTAAAGAATGGAAATATTTTATCTATAGAGGATCAGTTAAAATTATTAAGACCTTATACAACCAAGGATGTAAATGAGGCAATGTTTGGTATTGATAGAGATAAGAGTTCGGGGCCAGATGGCTTTGGAAGTGGATTCTTCCAAGATGCTCGGAATGTGGTAGGAGAGGAGATAATATGAGTTGTACTAAAAATTTTTGAGAATGATAGGCTGCTAATACATATCAATTCAACTGTAATCACACTGATACCTAAGGTGGAGATTCCACAGAATGCAAGCCAATTTAGACCCACATCCTGTTGCAATGTCCTTTACAAATGTATATCCAAAATGATATGTGCAAGACTTAAGGACATACTTCCACTGATTGTGGATAAGAATCAGGTAGCATTTGTTGAGGGTAGATCACTCATTCACAATGTGCTTATATGTCATGACCTCTTAAGACACTACAATAGAAAGACATCATCTAGGTGTCTTATGAAGATTGACTTGAGGAAAGCATATGATATGGTGATTTGGGATTTCATTGAAGAAGCTTTAAATGGATTTGGATTCCCTAGATCAGTGACTCAGTTGATCATGATTTGTGTAACCTCTACAAAATTCACAGTGAAGGTTAATGGGGAAGGATTTGGCTTCTTTGAATGGAGAAGAGGGTTGAGGTAAGGCGATCCTCTATCACCACTTTTGTTTGTATTGGTTATGGAATATCTCACTCGAGTGCTGAAAAGAATGAGTGATCTGCCAGACTTCAGACATCACCCTCTGTGCAAGGCTACCAAGTTAACACACCTGATTTTTGCAGATGACTCGATGGTCTTTTGCAAAGGAAATTTAGCATCTATAACCAGAGTGATGGAAGCATTAAATGACTTTAGTGCTGTGACATGTTTGGTGGAAAACTTAGAGAAGTCAAACATCTTTCTAGCTAGTATGGAAGAGGATGAACAGGCTAGGATCTTGCAATATACAGGATTCTCTAAAGAGACACTGCCTATCAGGTACTTAGGATTGCCCCTTTCATCTATGAAGTGGAATAAAATAGAGTGCTTTCAATTGGTGGAAAAGATAACAGCAAAAATAAAGCAAGCCTATGCAAAGAACTTTTCCTATGCTGGTAGATTACAAGTGATCAATGCAATATTGTTCTCTATATATAATTTCTGGGGTGCAGTCTCCATCTTACCTCAAAGTGTATTGAAAGAGATAGACAGGAAATGCAGAGATTACCTGGGGGGGCAATGAGGAGAAAAGGAAAATGGCATTAGTTGCGTGGGACAAAGTGTATGTACCTAAAAAATATGGAGGACTAAATATTAAAAGCTACAGAGAATGGAATATAGCATCTGTGGGCAAACTGTTTTAGCAAGTGATTGTGAAGAAAGATGTGTTATGGGTGAAATGGGTAAATGAAGTGTATATGAAGACAAATGGAGATGTCTGGAATCACACTTCACCACAGGATTGTAGCCGGTACTAGGAAAAAATGAATGCCCTTAAAGACACGATGAAGCAATGGTATCATAATGGAGAGTATGTCATGACTACTAAAGGTGAATACTCTGTTAGCAAAAGCTATCTAACTATGCTAGGGAGTCCTACAAAAATGAATGTTGCAAATCTGGTGTGGAGTACTATTATGCTGCCTAAACAAAGAGTAATTTTATGGTTGGCATATCAAGAGAGGCTGCTAACAAAGGAAAGATTGCAGAGACTACAAATGCCTATTCATGATGACAAATGTAGCCTATGCACAGAGGATACTAAGGAAACACAGCTTCACCTGTTTACCACATGTAGTTGGATCAAAGTGGTAAGAAATGCTATAACAAAATGGGCGTGGATTCAACTAGCAAAGGCAGATCCAACAACTAGCTTACGATGGATTAAGAAAAGGAGATGGAAGCAATTCAATAAGGAGATAGCTGCTGCAATTGTGGGAGCAACTATATACTATACCAGGAAAGCAAGAAACTAGAAAATATTTCGAAACATAGATGTAATTACATATTTTGTAATAGGGCAGATACAAAGAGAGATTAAGGAAAGGATAGAATGGATAGGGAATATAAAGAGAGTTAGGAAATGTCGGAGTGTGATACAAAGGATTTGTAAATAGTGGTTTTTTGTTATTTCGGAGATTCAGAGATTGTAACAACCTTCATAGGAGGTGGTTATAGTAGTGATCGCTCCAACAGGTTGTAAAGAATCATTTGGTTTGTTAACGGTAATATTTTACAGTTATTATAAATAAAAAAAAATTAAATAGACCAAATAATAATTAATGCGTATGAGAAAATGCTATGACTTTATGTAAAGAAACTCAAAAACTGTTGAATGAATAGACGCAAGAAAAGTTTAGTCAAACGGCTGCCAATTACGTTTTAAGCAACGAACGCCAAATAGAAGAACTATTGGCCATTGGGTTCTCGAATTGTTATAAATGACAAGAAACACAATGCAAAAGGATTAATACTACGTTAAAGTTAAACCGACGAAAAAGTTGTGTCGTTAGGTAAAGGCATCTCAATTCTGACCCCAAATCTAACGATCTATTTGTCTAAAATGGAGACCCCCCCCCCCCCCCCCCCACCTCTCCCCTCCCCCGGTCGGCAATTACCGCCGGGCAACCAAACCAAAGCCCATTTTTGTTTTATATGAAACTATTATTATTTGAACTCTAAATTCTTTTTAAATAAATAACTCAATAAAAATTGAATTTACATTTTACAAAAATAAATGTTCTAACTCTCATACTACAAAATTATCATTTTCCGTGTGCAATTTCTTTAAAAAAATTCCTTCTTTTTCTTTTTTGCTTTTATAATAAGGTATATCGAGATTTTATGTGGTACACGATTGATTATAAAAGTGAAAAATCATTTCAATATAAGTGCCAATACCTTGTTTTTTTTTTGTCGGTTGCGTTGTATGCGGTTGTGAAAAGATAAACGGGCACTAGCTTATACCTATATTTTATTGCTACGTATTCTATACTTTTATCTGTACGTTCTTCCTCTGATATTTGAGAAAGAAAGAAAAGGTGGCTTCAGAAAAAAAGTGAAATCGCACTGATTTTGCACTTGGGCCTATTCGTTCCACGTCTGAAGATGCCATTTCTTAATTATCGAATTGCTTTTAATAAATGTTGAAGGTTCATACTTAAAAGGAGAAAAGCTGTGTGTGTGTGTGTGTGGGGGGGGGGGGGGGGGGGGCTAAAGAAAGCTGAAAGTCAATTACTTTAGAAAATTGATTGTTTTTGTTGAGTAAAATAGATGAAAGTAAGAAGCTGCAGATTTGGGAGAACTATAAAATAGAACGGCGGGTTAGAAAATGATATTCTGAACTAACTATACAAACACAAAGTAGTGCAATAATAATCCACGTATAAAAGGAGTTTAACTTATTCGTAATTAAAATATAATTTTTGTACACTATCAAGTTAAATTACAACAACAACAACCCAATAAAATCTCACTAATGGGTTTTAGGGATTGTAGTGTGTACGCAGACCTTACCCCTATCCCGAATGAGTAGAGAGGCTGTTTCCGAAAAATCCTCGGCTCAAGAAAACAAAAAGACAAAAAGAGACAATATTAGTATCACCACAGAAATCATAGAAAAAATAGGAACAACATGAAACCCATAAGAAAGAGGCCAAGCAAAAGCGATAGCGCAAAAGCGATAGTTAGTAAATAGGTCCTGCACTGAAAAGTGAAACAGTAAGACACCACATTGCCACTAGCTATCTTAAACACAAACCCTAACAGACTGGTCTCCTAACGGTACGAGGTAAGGAAAGATTCAACTACCTCCTAACCTACAACCCTAATACTCGACCTCCACATCTTCCTATCAAGTGTCATGTCCTCGGAAATCTGAAGCCTAGCCATATTCTGCCTGATCACTTCTCCGCAATACTTCTTAGGCCGCCCTCTACCTCTTCTCGTGCCCTCCACTACCAGCCGCTCATATCTCCTTACCGTAGCATCTAGGCTTCTCCTCTAAACATGTCCGAACCATTTGAACCTCGCTTCCCACATCTTTCTCAAGTTAAATTGACATGGACAAATAGGTAACTATTTATAGTAAATGTAATATTATAATATGAAAGATAGAGGGAAACGGACTATAGTTAGAAATTACATTGATAGTGTAATTCGTAATGTTATCAATATAGATAATTCAAATTCTTAAAAAGATATTATAAAAATCTACAAAATCCTCTTTGTTGCAACTTGAACTTAAGATTTTGATACTTTGAAATTAACTAAAGCCCCAAGGATGTTGCTTGTGTCAATTCTATAAGCTTATGTTTCGAGAGAGTTGAATCAAAATATTGAGGTTGTTGAATCTTGATCTTGCTAAAGCTAAATCAGCGGCTCAAAAGGTGAACATAACGTAGGATTATACAACTCGTATTCCCGAAACTTCTTTCTAGAAATGTCCAAGTGCCTTTCTTATTCACAGTAACTTTCGCTTTAATCTTTTGGAATAGAGGTGGATTTGCACCATATAAATGGCTAATAGGATGGATAGAATCTTTACGCCTTTAATTAGGTCATTTAAGTTCCAAATGAAAAAGAAAGAAAAAAATTGGTTGAGATAGCTTTCTTATGCGAGGTGAGTCTAAATTAGTTAGAGCCCTAATACAAGTATCGAACGTCGGGCAAAAAACAAAAAAGTAAATCTATAAAAGTTATAAGATATATTATACCCATACTGAATTTCTATGTGATATTTGTACGTTTTTTCTTTCGTTTTGATTGGACTTTACTTAAAAAGAAATATCAAATCATTTTTTATTTAAGGGTATAATAACAGTCAATAAAATAGGATGGAAATCGTGAAAGATTTGGATTTAAATAATAGAGATAAAAATTATTAGGTGATATTTGTCTCTAACTTAATAATCAGAGACAATAGGTAGGCACGATTGGATTTATAACAACAAATGCCCTTAACCAAATTATTGCAAGGATGAATAAGAAAAAGTGAGGAGTAGACTTTGATACAGTAATAAGTAAATTTTCCCTGATATGGATAAAGATTAAACGTTGCCAAAATCACACTCCAATTAGGCTATTAACCGAACCAAAAAGAAGAATACTACTACCAAAGACGAAACAACTACCAAAAGCCGTTGAAAAGAAAGCGAAATCCGTCTGCTGTCCCCACAAGTCGGGCCAAAGGTGGTGGGTTCTTATAACTGTTGCTTAACGCCACCGCACCCCTCCTTTTACTTCCTCTCCTCTCAACCTTACGTTTTTACAGCAAACTACCTTACTTCTAGTATTACTTAAATAAACTTGTCCCTTTCCTTTTAACCTCTTTCTATACTCTCCCCTTCTGAGCTTTAAGTAGCTCAGATATTTATTTTCTCTCTCACTCTTCTCTATTTTTCCCAATAATTTAGCACCCAATAATATGGGTTCGGAGGGCGAGAATTGTGTGCAGCTGAATACTACTGGTGCCGGTGCCACCGACGGTTTGTTAGATGGTGATATTAGGCGAACGACGTCGTCTTCGGCAGTTCAACAAACCCTTTTTCTCATTCATTCCGATGACCTCACTTTGAAAGTTCAGGCGGCTAAGGAGATCCGCCGTCTAACCAAGACTTCTCAACGTTACCGCCGTCATTTCTCTAACGCCGTTAAACCCCTCGTCGATATGCTCTGTTCTGAATCTTTTGAGTCCAACGAAGCTGCTCTTCTTGCCCTCCTTAATCTCGCTGTTAAAGATGAAGGGTGCGTTTAATTTCTGTTTATTAGCTTAATTAAGTGTTTGGATTTGATTATTGCTAAATTCTGATTTCAATTCAATATTGGCTTGTGAATTTTCTTGCTAGTTTTGATTTTCTTTGAAGTGCTTTTGATTGAAATTATTGTTTTGGAATTTTCAGTTTTCTATCACTTTCTTACTTTTCGTTTCTACTTGTACATCTTTTTCCTCGGAATCAGTGTACTAGTGAGGGAAGTTGATACCTTTCTTCTTGTTTATGCCTTTTTCATCTTTATTTTTCTTTATGTTTACTGTTTTCTTTCCCCTGCTTTATTTGGTTGCTGGGAAAAGTTAGTGACAGCAGAAAGTTGGTCTTAAATTTTTAGTATTTCAGGTTGTGGAAATATGTGACCTTGAAATTGGTGGGTATTGTAAATTATAATTTAAAGAATTCAACTTTTAGTGGTAAAGATTGAAACTTTAATTTCTAAATGCTAGTTTTCTTCTGTGCTTCCTTCAGATTCTTCTTCTTTTTTTTTTTTTTTTTTTGAGTTTTTGGAATAAGCGATCAAACTGAACTTGTGATTCAGTTTAATTCTGGGTCCAATTCTTGAAGCATCAAAATGTACTAGGATAAAGAATTGGCTTCCATTTACTTGGATAAATTGAACAGAATAACTGCAGTAGTTTCAGACTTTTGATTTGTTCATTAAGATTATAATACTCTTATTGCCTCTATCTAAAAATGAAATTAAAGTTAATACTTAAAAGTTAGAGGCATATTTACTCCAAATGCTTTTCGATCGCATCCCTTGGCATCGGATGCTTTAAGTCAGATTGCTTAGATTTGAAGGCGGGGCTGTCCTTTTATCCACATGCTTTCTTTTATTTTCTTCTTTTTAATTCTTTGACCCATCTGCTTGTCTCCCTTTTGCCTTTCTTTTATCTTGTTTGTGAAGCTATCACATGGATTGGATTCCTTGCTCTGATAAAGAAATTCTGCTCTTAATTTAAATATTCTATTTGTACTATGATTCCTTGACAAGGTGGGTTGCTCTGATGGTAAGCACCCTCCACTTCCAACCAAGAGCTTGTGAGTTCGAGTCACCCCAAGAGCAAGGTGGGGAGTTCTTGGAGGGAAGGATGCCGAGGGTCATTTGGAAACAGCCTCTCTACCCCAAGGTAGGGGTAAGGTCTGCGTATACAATACCCTCCCCAGACCCCACTAGTGGGATTATATTGGGTTGTTGTTGTTGTTGTTGTTGTTGTTGTTGTTGCTGATATTTTAATAGCATTAATGTATTTATAAGAATATAGATTTGCGATCACTCAAAGGGATTTCTTTTTTAAATAGTTATGTATGGGGAATATCAAGATTTCATTTTAAGGTCAAACGATCCTTTTGTGATTAGTACTTTGGTATACTGTAAACTACGTTAGAGTATGGTGTTGCTCTGCAATTTTTAATGCTTTTAATCTTATCTGTTCATTGTTCCAAAGTGCTAAATGATTTAGATCCAATTGTACGATATCGACACTTTTGTTATTTGACCATGAGGATAAGTTTGTTTATTCGACAATGAAAGGGAGTAAGAACTTGCGTACTTCCAAGTAAATTCATCTAGCTCTTTGTAATATTTTGGCTCAAATCCATTTATTGTATCATTTCAATCAGGAATATAAAAACTACGTTTTTATTTTTAAAGAAGAAATCAATTCTAGAGAAACCACAAACTTAATGAAAGGAGAGGCAGATTTGTTGCTTTAGATATATATGACTGCTGGACTGCTTGTTTTTCATCAGATACGGAGTATATTTACTCTCTCTATGCTCTAAGCTAACGAAACATTGAACACTGAATTCTGCCAACTTCACAGTTTTGTAGTGTGCAAGTATTAAGCATTAGAGCTTCGAACTTTGTTATTTGACTATTTTATTTCATTTTTGACCTCCAGAAACAAGATAAGTATCATAAATGCTGGTGCTCTGGAACCCATCATTGGCTTTCTTCAATCAGAGAATGCAACTCTCCAGGATCATGCTACTGTTTCGTTGCTCACATTATCTGCTTCTCCTGCCACGAAACCCATTATTAGTGCTTCTGGTGTTTTCCCTCTACTTGTGGAAATCATAAGGCACGGCAGTTCGCAAGCTAAGGCTGATGCTGTGATGGCTCTTTCCAATCTGTCAACTTATCAAGATAATCTACTCTTAGTTCTGCGGGCACAACCAATTCCTTCTACAGTTTCTCTGCTTAAATCTTGTAAAAAGTCTTCAAAAACTACTGAAAGGTGCACCGCTCTGATAGAATCTTTGGTGTGTTATGAAGAGGGTAGGAATGCATTGATATCTGAAGATGGGGGAGTGCTTGCAGTGGTGGAAGTGCTTGAAAGTGGATCTCCTCAAAGCCGAGAACATGCTGTAGGAGCTCTCCTGACAATGTGTCAAAGTGATCGCTCTAAATACCGAGAACCAATTCTCAGAGAAGGTGTAATCCCTGGGCTCCTTGAGCTGACTGTTCAAGGAACAGCCAAGTCTCGGACAAAGGCACAAACACTTTTGAGGTTGCTGAGAGATACTCCTTACCCGAGGTCTGAGCTTGAGCCTGACACATTAGAGAACATTGTCTCCAATCTTATATCTCAGATAGATTGTGAAGAGCAATCGGGAAAAGCAAAGGAGATGCTCGCTGAGATGGTACAAGTTAGCATGGAACAGAGTTTGAGACATTTACAGCAAAGGGCGCTGGTATGCACTCCAGCTGATCTTTCTGTTCCTAGTTGTGTCTCCAAAATTACTTCGAAATGATAGAATCTTACCTTTGTTTCTTCTCGTATCCCTTTTCCTCTCGAAACAAAGGCTTGTGTGAGATTGGTTCTCTGTATTTGGAACGCTGCATAGATACTGAAAATTGGCAGTCCGGGCCCTTAGATAGCTGCCAGGTGACTGTTTAGTGCTCAATAATTTGGAAAATTATAAGGTCTTAGAAAGTATAGCTTATGAACATGCTCTTTGTAACATAAATTGGTGTTTTGCAGTTTATACAGCTAGTGAAGGTTTCCTTCTTCTTGAATCATGGTTTTCATGATTGTAATTATGTGATTGAGCGGCATGCTTGTAAGTTGTAACCACTATCCTGTACAGGAATTTCCACTTGTTTACTAATCTATATGTCATTTCAGATGTAGTCTCTAGCTATATTCAGATTGATACACTTTCTAAGCAATAGGGCTCTAATGTTGCAATCAAGCTTTACATAGGTGCAGGTTATTTGTTGGTAATTTTTGCTTATAATTCAAAACTCCATTGCTTTCTTGATTTCAACCTCCCCATGTTTTAGTGAGTGTGGACCAAGTATATTCTAAGTGAAGCTTGTTTGGCTCTGTTTCTGTATCTATTTGGAGTTGATTGGATCAATCTTGCTTCTGTCAGTGTACAAATAAATATTTTACAGGTTATTCACCCGGCTCCTTTGCAACCAAGTATATGATTTGATAAGTATTAAATATAACTATACTACCAAACACCAACTTTTATTAACTACTTTGTGTAGTGGGGATGAGGTAGTTGGTTGAGGCTGTGATGGAAAAACAGCCCAAAAAGTTTGATTCTAAAACACAGCCTGCCTGAGTCCTGAGATATCTATGAAATTTTAAAGGTAAAACCTGCCATATTTGCAAATTGAAGAATTGCATAATTAAAAAGTGAACATGGAAAGCTCAATTAGGTAGAAGCAATGGCCTATACTAGGGTCTGAATTATGAGTCATGACCTCTTAACTATTGGACTCCTTTCAACCTGATATTTTGAGTTCAGAGTTATATGTATAGAGTCTCCTTTAAGTAAAGAGTGGTTCACTCTTCTATTGGGATTTTCCGGTGTGAATCCTAATTAATCGAGTACCGAATAATACCACATGTGAGAAATCCAAAATAAATTATTGGACTCTTTAGTGAGAAGCACTAAGCAAACTTTATTTACATAGAACGTTTAACGTTTTGATAAAATAGAGACGTTGTGAGTATGTAGTGGATTTCCTTTTTTTGCCACCATTTGTACTCAAGCGGTGTTTAGAAAAAGAAGAGCAATGTGTTATCAGTGACTGGAAACGTGTCAATAATAGGTGAGGCATGACATATCTTTTGCTTCCTTTGCCTTGAAATCCAATTACCAGACAAAATTGCTCACACTTGTGCACATAAATAATACTTTCTTTTTTGCCGTTTGTTTGCAATCAGACTAGATTTCACTATCACAGTCACACAAGCAGACACAGAAGAGTGCAGCAACGTTGTAGCGCTGAGAGCCTCGGAAAGTATCTTCGAATGCAGCCAAAGCTCACTCTTAACGTGTAAAAGAGTCATGTAAACATCATGTTTTTGACAATATAATAAGAAAACGAATTAATATCCTAATTTAGAGAAGCCTTCTCCAAACTAGTGGCTTTTCTGAGGAAAGCAAAACGCTGCGATTTTGAGATTAAGCATACATTTATACATATAAATATAGAATTCGTAGCTATTCATGTCGATTGTTGCCTCAAGTCAAGTGTCATGAACCAATTGTATTTCTACACATTTTGTTCTTGCAAAAAAGGTCCAGCAAGTGAATTAAAGTAAACACCTATTACTCCAATCCTTACAACCTGATACTTGCGGCAAATGTTAAATGTCGGATCATAATTCATGCATTGTGCAGGAAGAAAGGGAGACAATTTATTATTCTGTGAATTTTAACCCTTTTGCTTGTTTGCTCTACAAATACTTGGTAGTTCTATAGTATTATTTTGCACAAGACACTGGAAATCAAAGAAAGCTCCTTTTTTATGTAGTACGTAAATTAACCCGTGGAATGTGATTAGCCACGTGAAGGTGATATATTTCTAAGTTTTGTTTACCCGTAAAACGGTATAATTGAATTTATACGTGGTTTCTAGACAAGTGAACTAATTTGATCCTGAAATAATATAATAATCGAAGAAATACACAATATTTAGCCTTAGAATGTAGATGAATTAGCAAAGATGGTAATTCCGTGAACACGGTTTCCGAACATATCAATGATGAGATCAAAAAGCAAGAAAATAAAATTGTATAAAACTTTGTATAGAGTAGAGTGTAAGTTTAGTCAAAGAATTCGTACGTCACTTACAATGGTAACTAAGTATTTATAGTTATGCCTAGGGAAAGAAGTCTTAGGATCATGCCATCCTTTAATGTCAATTATGAGGGTCCTTGATGAAAATGTAACGGTGAACATAAATGTCATATTCTCTATAACGGATCGTCGCTCTTAATGCTGTAGAATATTCCTTAGTAAATGCTACCGGGCGCAGAGCATTTAATATACATTTATGAACGTTATCCTTTCCGGTGACAAGCGGAGTGGCTGCGTTCGGTCCTTAGCCATATCATCTTGGATTCCCCGTGTCCTTCTTTTGGTCAGCCACGTGTCATATCATATTTTACCCTATACAGATAGTCTCCCTGCTTTTCGGTGACATAACTTTGTGTTAACGGGAAGTTGGTAGACGTACCTTTTTGGCGGGAATTAATATAATTCCCTCTGAAGGTCTCTGACAGTTGATTAGACACGTCTCTCCGCATTTAATGCCCCGAACATGCGCCATCCCATGATTCAGCACAACGTTTGTCGATTAACGAGGTAATCACGGGCATGAATTTAGCCACCAAAATTTTACGTATACGCAACTTTCTTTTCCTTTACGTTTCACAATTGTTCGAGCTTCTGATTTGCATTCGTGTTTTCCATCATTTTTCTAGTTTTCTTCAAACACAAACTCTTTACCTTCTTCTTTACCAATGGCTTCTTCCTTTAAACGTGTTCGTTCTACATAGAATAAGAACAAAACCGAGGATTCCGTTCTTCCTACAGTGTGTTCCATCATCCCAAGAAGGCTTCAATTTATCGGTACAAAAGTTACAAAGTTCCTCGAAGACTTGAAGATAAAGAGAATCACATCTTCACCTTATCATCCGAGCGCAAACGGTCAAGCGGAGTTGACAAACATAGTGATCTTTCAAAACCTTAAGAAAAAGTTGGAAGCAGCAAAAGGCAAATGGCCCGGCCCGGAGTTCTATGGGCCTACCGAACAACGGCCAAATCAAGTACAGGAGAAACTCTTTTTTCCCTCGTGTACGATGCTGAAGCCCTAATCCCGGTTAAAGTGGGCGAACCCACTTTGAGATATTCTAAGACAAATGAAGAATCGAACACCGAAGCAATGCTAATCAATTTGGAACTACTCTGGGGACGCAGGGACTTAGCACATGTAAGAATGGCAGCTCAAAAGCAGAGGATGGAGCGATATTACAATCGAAGAGCCAACTTCCGTTATTTCAAAGTATGAGACTTGGTTCTAAGGAAAGTAACACAAAATACCCGGAAGCTCAACGCGGGAAAGCTAGGTCCAATATGGGAGGGTCCCTACCAGATTTCGACTGTTATCGGGAAAGGTTCATACGAATTGGAGAACCAGAATGGAGACAAGTTGCCTAACAACTGGAATGTGACACACCTCAAAAGATATTATTGTTGATGAACAACGCTCAAACGGAAAGTACGTGCTACACACTTTTTTCCTTTGTTCAATTTTTGTCCCAATTGGATTTTTCTAGCATGGTTTTTAATGAGGCAGCGATAGAAAGCATACTACGAAGACAGCAGTAATAAGACCTTTGATAGCAAGGCAGACAAACAAGCTTCCACTCGGGGATGATTAGGTAATCTTTGGTTCGATAGAAAATTTTCACCGGGAATTTAAGTTTGCTACCGAACAGATATTACCCGACCGTTCACAGGCGCAAACTGCCAGAGGACTGTTAGGTATTCTTTCGCTCGATAGCATGGATTCCTAAGGGAAAACAAGATATATTGTCGAGTGAATTACCTAGCAATTCATTGATGGGACCTTCGAAGATACAAGACTTTCGGTGTTCCAATTTGCATTCTTCGCATTCAAACACTAGGGGGGCAATGACATGAGGATACGACAACAATGACTGCCACGTCAACCGGGAACAAAAATCCGAAAACAAAATGCATCATCGGGACTGGGGATTGCGCAGCTAGCCCCGTAGAAACAAGTTGTACAAGATAGCCACAAGTAATGGCAATTTCTCTTCTGCATAGCAAGACGCTTATGTATTTTTTGAAATAGAAGGAATAAAATGAAATCCTTTTGCTTTTATCTTGTTTCTTGTCCAAATGATGAGGTAACTTTGTCATTTGAAAGTTAAACAAGTACTTCAAATATTAGTGCTGTAATGAGACGTCCTCTTCTAGAGCACTGTAAACATAAGAGGGCCCTCTCTTATAAAAACCCTCACGTTAAAGGGTTGGTTCCGGAAGAACCAATGCCCGAAATCCAAAAATGCCATCGGGAAAAAATACACCCGAAACCGCATATGAAAAGGACGCAAAAAGCAAACTTGCGCAAATATTCATAGAAACTCTCACGTAAAAGGGAAACTTGCGCAAATATTCATAGAAACCCTCACATAAAAGGGAAACTTGCGCAAAAATTCATAAAAACCCTCATGAAAAAGGGATAATACTCGGAACCAAAATGCTTCGAAGAAAAGGCATCCGAGACTACACATAGTAAAGCGCAAATTGAACAACATACGCAGAATGCCTGAGAAAATGCAAAAGTCAAAGGCTTGCATGGATATTCAAATGAAAGTAAGACTCAAACGATATTTGAACAAAAAGTATGTCTTTATTCACAAGAACGGGCCAAAACGTTACAAGTACAAAAATGAGAAAAGAAAGAAAAAGCTAAACTACAGCACCTCCGGAACTAGGAGGAAGAAAAGTATCCGCATTGCCGGGAAGAGTAGGTGGTTCCGCCGATGGCTCAACGCTTTCCCCAGTTTGGTCTTCGGCCTCATCGTCTTCCGATCCTTCTTCAGTCTCCGAAAACTCGAAACCAGAATAAAAAGAATCTAGAGCATCAGACTGTGCCGAGAGTCCATTTTTTGAAGCCAACTCAAGCTCTCGGGCTTTAGCAATTTCGACATCAACATCAATGATACCAACTTTGGCCTCTTCCAAGGTTTTTCTCCTTATGATATACATGGAATAAGTTTTTTCAACAATGAGGGAAGCCGCTCGGTGCTTAAGTTCTTCTTTGAGTTGAGTAACCTTGGCGGAAAGGTTTTCCCGGGCGGACCTAGCAGATTTGAGGCTGACGTCGAGCTCGCGGACAGTTGAACTAAAGAGCCTATTATTCTCAATAGGTTTCATGTACTTATCTTCTAGCTGGTATGTTTCGCCTCCACAGCAGCTAGCTTTTCACTTTTTGAGTTCAAGGCTGCTTCCAAGTTAATCACTCTTTAAGCGGAGGCAGCCTCACGATCGGTTGCAGCAAGAACGATGTTTTGGACTTCTGCCCATTTGGACTTGGCCTCATCAAATTCAACCCTCAACGGCCCAATTTCTTAGCTAAGGGTTACCACTTCTTGCTTGCTTTGCTACAAACGAGCCTCCAAAATAACAGCCTCGGTAGCTCTGGTTTCCAATTCCAAGAGGCGGAGAACAATCTGGTCCCATTCTGCCAAAAGTTGATCCCGTTTAGAAGTAAGTTCTTCCTTCTCACGAATCAACCTTTGAAGGCCCTCAGAACCAAGAAAGTTGGCCTATAAAACAAGAAGAAGTAAAACTTAGAATACATTCATACTAAAGTAGAAGAAGTAACGAAGGAAGAAAAGGACGTACCGTTGCGGCGTTGTGCATGGCATTGTTCAACAAGCACTCTCCTAAGAGTGCCTGAATCTTTTCCCAGTCCTTTTCTGAATCCAAAGGCTTCAGATAATTAGCAAGCTCCACCGGCCGAGATATCAAGTTACATCCTGTAGAAACCGAAAGACTAACGTTTCTCCTCCTTTGTGGATCTTCAGAAGGGGCAGCATAATTTTGCCCCAAATTCCCATGAACTGGGTACTGTGGAAGAGGAACACCTTCTTCACTGTTAGCTGATGCCGATGGATTTGATGTAGCAACTGTTGGTGGAAGAGTGGATGAAGATGGAAGTGATGTAGCAGTTGTTGGTGTTAGTAAATTTGGAGATAAAGCTGATGGAGTTGAAGAATGAGAAACAGCTGCATCAAATGCAGTGCTAGCTATTGGATGCTCGCCAAAGACGGCAAGGACCCGATACTCAACCCCGCAACACCGGTTGCAGCAATTGGGGCCCAAAAATGAGAGTTGGCATATTCTACCAAATCAGATTCTCCCCAAAGTGCCGAGACATCGTCTTCAGTTGGTGTAACTATCTCCACAGGTCGAGCATACTGTTGAGATGATGAGGATCGCCGCCTTCTGTGTAAAGAAGCTCCCTCATCAACAGCTTCTTCATCATCATCAATCATCACGGTGTCTACGACCGGCCCAGAAGGAGGACCAATCATCATCGCCACTGGATACGATTCAGGGGCATCAATCTTTGCCCTTTTATTCTTTCCCCTAGTCACGGAGGAGCTTCTTCTCTTTGTTTGTTTATCCTCCGACCAGGGACTCCGTAAAGAAATATTTACACCCAAAACAGGCCCGGAGATGCCCGTTTGAGTAAATGCTTCCTGAAGCAGCCTCGCTGCATCAGCAGGATCAGCCAGAACGTCCTCCTCGGGGATACCAACAGAGCCCGCAGATAGACCTAATTCCATGAACAAAGTCATAAGGGTTCAACCAAATTATTCATATACGAAAATGAAAGCAAGGTAAATTAAAGTTACCATGATTTTTGGCCTTCCACTCGTATTTAAGGGCCAGTTCTTTCCACGAACGAGTTTCGGGCATTGTGACGTCCAAGATCTTCTGAACCCACTGGTTCAAACCTTCCACCACCGGTGGGAGCCATCAAGTTGCTGAAACATGAAAAGGTAAAGAGATGATACGGCCATAAAAGAATATCTAGTAAGAGGAATATTATACAAAGAACTTACGAGTGCAGTTCCAAGCAACCGGAAAGGATAAAGCCGTTATCGGAATGATGTCATTGGTGCCAACTACAACGAACCGTTCCATCCACCCATAGTCATTGTCATCATCCATTCTAGACAACAAAGCATGATGGCCACGCTTGCAAAGGTTTATCATTCCCCCGCGAAAAATTTTGGGGGAATAGAGATTCATCACATGAGCTAAGGTTAGCTCCTCTCTAATTTCTTGGCACAAGCGTCGGAGGCAAGCATCGTCCTCCACACTGAAGGACTTACCTGTGCTAAACACAGCTGGTAGCGAAGGCAAAACTGTGCAACCATGGAATCAAGCTCTCCGCTCAAAGGAAACGCAGCCTAAGTAAAGGGATACGTGAAAAAATATGTAAATAGATTGAAATTTGTAAATACGCGGCCCATTGTCGCATGCTATCTCTTTTGGGGTATTCCGAACCTGCAAATTATATTTTCCCACAGGAAATCGACCACTTCGCATTCTCCGATCTTTTGATAAGAACCTACTTTCACCCATTTAGAAAAATAATCAGTCAAAATTAAAAGAAACCTTACCTTTTTGTGAGCCGGTGGTAGCGGTCCGACGATATCCATCCCCCATTTCATGAACGGCCATGGGGACAGAACCGAATGTAAAGGTTCTGCCGGTTGATGTACTAGTGATGCGTAGCATTGGCACTTATCACATTTTCGTACGAAATCTTTGGCTTCTTGTTCCATGCGAGGCCAATAATATCACGCCCGTACTAATTTCAGCACCAAAGACTCTACGTCTGAGTGATTGCCGCATATCCCTTCGTGGATTTCTCTCATGACATAGTTAGCTTCTGACGCTCCTAAACACCGGGCCAGCGGGCCTTGGAAAGATTTTCTATACAATTGGCCTTTCCTGAAGTTATAACGTGCAGCTTTGGTGCATAACGACCGTGATGCTTTGGGATCGTCGGGCAACTTTCCGTGTTCGAGGTAGTTGATCATTTCGTTTCTCCAGTCCCAGACCAGACTAGCCGAATTCTCCTCATAGTAACCATCCGTATCAAGGACTGAGCTCATTAGTTGTACCACCATAACGGACTTCGATCCTTTTATTTTCGTCGATGAACCTAAGTTTGTTAATGTATCCGCTTCTGCATTATCCTCTCTCGGGATATGAGTGATTGACCACTCACGGAATCTTGCCAAAAGAGCCTGGACCTTTATCATGTATTGCTGCATATGTTCTTCTTTGGTATCAAAGATCCCGTAAACCTGATTTACCACCAGTTGTGAGTCACATTTGATTTCGATAACCTCGGAATCAAGTCCCCGGGCCAATTCGATCCCTGCAATCAAAGCTTCATACTCTGCTTTATTGTTAGTTAAAGGAATTGTTCGGATAGCTTGCCTTATGGTTTCCCCCGAAGGCGTGATTAAAACTATTCTGAGCCCGGATCCTTTTACATTCGAGTCTCTATCCGTAAATAATGTCCAAACCACTAATGTCGATTCCGACACCATGACTGCCTCCTTGGTTACCAGAGGTAGCAGCCCCGGACTAAAATTGGCCATGAAGTCAGCCAAGACTTGTGACTTAATTGTAGTCCTCGGTTTATATTATATGTCAAATTCACTCATTTCGACAGCCCATTTGGCCAATCTGCCCGAGAGCTCGGGTTTATGAAGGATGTCCCGCAAAGGAAAAGTGGTCACCACAGCTATTGGGTGGCATTGAAAATAGGGCCTCAACTTCCAAGCGGAGACTACGAGAGCTAAGGGCAATTTTTCCAAATGTGGGTAGCGAGTTTCTGCTCCCATTAAAATTTTGCTAACATAATAAATAGGAAATTGCGTACCTTTGTCCTCCCGGACTAAAATCGCACTTATCGCAACTTCTGAAACCGCGAGGTAGACTAGAAATATTTCGCCTTCTTTTGGTTTCGAGAGCAATGGAGGGATTGATAAGTACTTCCTTAGGTCCCTCAAAGCCTGTTGGCACTCCGACGTCCATTCAAAATTGTTCTTCTTTTTTAGCAATGTAAAGAAGCGATGACATTTTTCCGACGACCGGGAAATGAACCTGCTCAAATTTGCTAATCTTCCTGTGAGTCTTTGGACTTCCTTCACGTTTGATAATTGATCCGGGACATCGTCTATGACCTTGATTTTGTCGGGATTTACCTCAATTCCCCTTTGTGAGACCAGAAACCCTAGGAACTTATCGGAGATGACCCCGAACGCGCACTTTTCGTGGTTAACTTTCATGTTATGCTCCCTCAGGATATCGAACGTTTCTTGCAAGTGCTTAAGGTGGTCACCTGCATTCAAAGACTTAACGAGCATATCGTCTATATAAACATCCATTGTCTTTCCTATTTGCTTTTCAAACATCTTATTTATAAGCCATTGATAAGTGGCTCCGGCATTTTTCAATTCGAAGGGCATTACATTATAACAATATGTACCAAAATTTGTTATAAACGAAGTCTTTTCCTGATCTTCTGGGTTTATCTTAATTTGGTTGTACCCCAAATAAGCATCAAGGAAGATCATCAACTCGTGCCCGGCTGTAGCATCAATCATTTGATCGATATTTGGCAGTGGAAACGAATCTTTTGGGCACACCTTATTAAGATCTTTATAGTCTACACACATACAAAATTTATTGTTATTCTTAGGAACTACTACTACATTGGATAGCCAGTCTGGATATCTTACCTCTCTGACCGAACCGATTTTAAGCAAGCGGGTTACCTCTTCTTTAACGAATTTATTCCTGGCCTCGGCAATAGGGCATTTTTTCTGTCATACCGGTGGTACGTTGGGATCCAAACTCAGCTTATGCATGGCTATTTTCGTCGGGATACCTGTCATATCCTCGTGCGACCATGCAAAACAATCAGTGTTAATTTTAAGGAATTCAATAAAACCAGACCTAAGCTCGGGGTGTAGTCCTGTCCCTAAGTGAAATTTTCTTTCTAAGAATTCTTTGAATAATGCCACTTGCTCTAGTTCCTCTGTCGTAGATTTTGTTGCGTCCGTCTCTTCCGGAACTTGGAAATATCTCGGCACCTGATATTGTTCTGATGACTCTGCCTCTAGAATAACCTTTTCTAACTCGGGAGTAGTCGCCGGTTTTTGTAATTGCTATGCCGTGCGCTCCTTCTCTCTGCTACTGGAAATTGAGATTGCATTCATCTCCCTTACTGCTGGTTGGTCACTTCTTATCTGCTTGATTCCTTCGGGTGTTGGAAACTTCAGCAATTGGTGATACGTCGAAGGTACAACTTTCATCTTGTGTATCCATGGCCTTCCTAAGATGATGTTGTATCCCATATCACCATCCACTACTTTGAAGAGAGTTGTTTTCATTACTTCTTCAGCATTCGTGAGCAGCAAGATCTCTCCCCGGGTCGTCACACTCGCAAGGTTGAATCCAACGAGGAGTTTTATTGTCGAAATAATGCTTTTAGTGAGTTTAGCTTGTTCCAATACTCTCCATTGTATGATATTAGCCGAACTTCCTAGATCCACTAGAACACGCTTGATTTTAAAATCTAACACATTTAAAGAGATTACCAGTCTATCTGTGTCTTCTTCCGTGAAAGTGATATCGTCCTCTCGGAGTCTTTTGCCATGAGTTATTGATACTTTAATCTTTTTTGCCGCCAAAAAGGCGACCCCGTTAATCTCGTTCCCCCCCCCCAAAGATCATGTTGATCATCTGGCGTGGGTTTTCTTCTTCTGCTTTCAAAGATTCTGTGTTGTCTCTGTTGCGACCGTAATTGTTTTTAGCTCGATCACTCAAGAATTCTCGGAGAAGACCATTCTTCAATAGCATTGCCACCTCCTCCCGAAGATGTCGGCAGTCCCCTATCCGGTGACTATTCATCCCGTGATATTCGCACCATATATTGGGATCCCTCTGGCTGGAATCAGACCTCATAGGTCTCGAGAATTGTGCTTCTTTAATGTTCCTCATGGCTGACACCAGTTCCACTACACTGACGTTGAAGTTGTATTCTGATAACCTGGGGTAAGAAAGATCTCGAGACCCCGACGTTTGTTTATCTTGAAGTGATCTATTGTTTCGACCACGATCAGTCCCGTCGTCAACAGTGAACTTGTTTGCTGCTAGAAAAAAATTTCCACGGCCTTCAGTACGCTCATAGGGCAAAAACCGACCCATCGAAGTCCGCCTATCCGCATCATAGTCATCCTTTGATTTTTCTCTGTTCTTCTCCAGTCCTTTGGCCGATGATGTAGAACGGACATGGTCATCTTCTATCCTTATCTTTGACTCGTACCGATTGTGAACATCTGCCCAGGTTGTTGCTTGAAACTCAAGCAGTCTCTCCTTCAGCTTCTGAGAAGCGTCTGAACTTCTCGGATTCAATCCTTTGGTGAATGCTTCAGCTGCCCATTCATCTTGGATGGCCGGGATTGATAAGTGTGGAATTTGACTGCTTATAAACATATTTTAACTTTTGTTTTAGTCTAAAAGTATTGAATTATGCTCCCGGAACTAATGAAATTGTACAAAATTGCAGGAATACTGGAAGCTGGGCTCCCAAGATGAAATCTGACTACAAGAGGAGTAGTCCAAGCACAAGGCAACAACGGGCACAGAGGCACACAATGTACGGTCCGCAGAAGGAATTCTGCAGCCGTAGAAGAAATTGCGGACCGAAGAATTCCATCTTCGGCCGCAAATAAAGAAGGAAAACTCAGCAGACATTTGTGCAAATTGTAGTCCGCACATAAATTGTTCGGCCGTAAAAGATGGGCTAAAGGTCAAGATCATAGAGATTGCAAAAAGACCAAGTCTTGAGCTTTAGAGAATTGTGGATCGCACAAGATTTGTGCGGCCGCAATCCTACTATTGCGAAACGCAGACGAGTGACTTGCGGCCATAGTTCTAAATCTGCGGACCGCAGAAATATTGCCTCGCGGCCGCAGAATCCCAGCTCCTGCCAGATAAAGAAGTCTGGGGACCGCACATGGAATTGTGCGGTCGCAGAACCTGCTGAGGGGCATTTTTGTTCAAAATTTTCAGACTTGTATAAATAGAAGAGTTTCACGAAATTAGGTCAAGTTTGAACCTTTGCAATTACCGTAGCTATTTTTTCTTTGACACTTTTGGAAGTTTACTTTAATTTGGTGTTTTACAATAAATTTTATCATTTTTAGCTTACATTATGAATTTAATTAGTCTTTATTCTTCATTTTCTTCAAACTCAAGTATGAGTAGCTAGATTTTTACTAGGGTTATGACACAACCCTAGAGTGTAAACCTTATAGATACTTAATTTAGTGCTTGTTTATGATTAGGTATTTATTATTTAGCTTCGTTCGTGATTTAATTTGAGTAATTAATGGTTGCAAATATTAGTTCATGCCTATTTGACTTAGTCTCTTCTTGAGAAAGAGAGACCTAGTCTAGGACAACTTGGCTAACAAGAAATTGGGTCAATTGAGGGATTGATTCACCCAATTAAAGGGTTCAACCTAGAGATAGTAAAAACCCGACTTGAGCTTTTATCAACTATTTTGTGTGATACTCATTTGGTCTTGAGAAAGCCAAATTTGGCAAAACCACTCTCTGACCAAGAGGTATTGAGTGAGTATTTTTGAGTTGATAGCTATAATATACCCCAATAAAAAAATATTAAGGTCTTTATCCCATTAGGCAAGCACCTAGATAATGATCACAACCCTAGGCTTTTAATCAATTTGAAAAAACCCCAAAAAACAGTTATTTCTAGTTTTTTTCTTTATTTGGAAATCAATAGAGTAAAAATTAGAAATAGAAAACCAATCTTTTTGTGGAAGTGAAATCTCGATAATTCAATCACGCGCATTGAAATATATATCCCTAACCCCCATCTTAGCTCCTTATGGATTCGACCCCAACTCTTAGTTGGGTTTCTATAATTGCAAACGACCGTTTCATACTTCTTTTGAGGTGTGCAATTGGACGCGATCAATTTTTGGCGTCATTGTCGAGGAGTTAAAAACGGTGTTAGCTATATATTTTGGTGTGTTTTTTGAGTATCCTCTTTTCCTTTCGTGTTACTAACTTGTTTGAGAAATCGTAGGTACAACCATGGCAAACAATGAGCTCGGAAATATTGCTTTGAGGGATATGGACATTGAGGATGACCAAGTGGATGAGGTTCCTCTTGAACCTCAAGCCAATAGAAGAGGCCGAGTGCCTCATGACAATGTGCCCGTTCCACCCCCACCTCCACCACGAGCAGCTCCACAGCGGGTGTTACCCAATGAAGGATATGCAAGTGCAATAGTCCCTCCCCGTATTAGGGCGGAAAACTTTCAAATCACCAATGTGATGCTCACCTTTCTAGAGTAATGAGGTTTCTTCACCGGTGCTCCAAGTCAAAATACATAGTTTGTGGACACTTGATGGGGGAGCAAACAAACAAATGTCTCCTAGGATGCTTTGAGGCTAAGGCTTTTTCCCTTCTCTCTACGAGGGAAAGTTTTAGATTGGTTGGAACGTTTGCCGAACCATTCCATTCACACTTGGGATTAATTGGAGGAAAAGTTTATTTCTAAGCTCTTCTCTTCGGGGAATATGGATACACTTCGGGATGAGATTCTAGCATTCAAGCAAGAGCCCAATGAACCACTACACGATATATGGGAGTGGTATAGAACAATGGTCAAGGAATGTCCCAACAATGATATGACAGAAAATATGATTCAACAAACCTTCTATTGTGGAATTAACATGACTAACCAATGTGTGATGAATCAACTTGCTGGTGGAAATTTTATGACTACGCCTTATGCGGAGGCGTGTGAGATTTTAGATAAAATGGCGAAAACATCATTGGCGTGGCAATCCCGGGCTAATGTTCCACAAGGTGATCCCAACGTGATCCACCTTCACAAAGAGTTACATGACCATGGGCAAGCCATAGCTGAATTGTTTACCACCATGAATTAACTAGCAAAGGCTCAACTTCAACAAGTGAAAAATCCTAAGCAAGTCAATGCCATGGAGGGAGTGAACATGATGGTGAACAAAAGGAGAACCAAGGGTCCACAAGTGCAACATCGAGTGGACAATTTTATGCAAGAGGATAGTGGTTTTTATCAAGACAATTCTTACAATGAACAAGAAGAGGAGGTGCAATATGTGAACAACTTTCAAGGACAACGAAACAACTTCCACGGCCCAAGCCAAAAACAATGGCTCCTCAAAACAATCAAGGCAATTGGAATACTCACAACCAAGGAAATTGGAATGGTGAAAACAATCAAAGAAATTGGAATAGTGGCAACAATCAAGGGAATTGGCATAACAATAATAATCAAGAAAATTGGGGAGGTAATAATCAAGGCGGATGGAACAATAATCAAGGAAATCGGGGATCGGGTTTTCAAAGGCCCCCGATATATCAATAACTAAGCAACCTGCCTCCTTATCCTTCCCATGGTCCTAGTTCTTCAAATAATGAGATGAGGCATATTGAGATCATGTTCAAGAAAATGATGGAAAAGAATGTTGATTCGGATGCCCAATTTGCCTCACACAACACATCGATCCGCAATTTAGAAGTGCAAATGGGAAAAATCTCTCAAGCTCTCAATTCTCGCCCTAAAGAGGCACTACCAAGTGACACGGTGGTAAACCCAAAGGGTGGGAATAACACGGGGCATGCCATGGCCGTTACTACAAGAAATGGAAGTGGTGGGAATACTTCCTCCTCAAGTCAAAGGCAACTTATGGATGATGAGCAAGCGGTACAAGAAGAAGAGGTCTCGAACGATGCGGTGCAAACAAATGATTAAGTTCGGATTGATATTTATGATAGTGTGAAAGAGACTAAAGAGGAGGTGAAACCGTCTATAGATCAAGTTATTGATATACCGGAACCGGTAGTGCAAAAGGCTAAGGCACCATTGCCTAAAACTCCACCTCCATATCCTTAAAGACTTGCCAAACAAAATGGCAAGAATCAATTCAAAAAGTTCATTCAGATGATGAAGAGTCTCTCAATCAATATGCCATTAGTTGAAGCTTTAGAACAAATGCCCGATTATGCAAAGTTTATGAAGGATTTTGTGACAAAGAAGCGGTCAATGAATTTTGAAACTATCAAGTCACTAATCAAATGAGTGCAATTGTTCATTCAATGGCTCCTAAGTTAGAATATCCCGGTGCTTTCACAATTCTTTGTACAATTGGGAGTGTCGAGTTTGCTAAAACTCGTTTTGATCTTGGGACAAGTATCAATTTGATGCCCTATTCGATTTTCAAGACCATGGGGATTGGGCAACCAAGACCCACATCTATGAGATTGCAAATGGTTGCTCGTACAATGAAGAGACCTTTAGGAGTGATTGAAGATGTCTTGGTTCGTGTTGATAAATTCATTCTTCCGGCGAATTTTGTCATTCTTGATTGTGAAGTGGATTATGAGGTGCCGATTATTCTTGGAAGACCTTTTCTTGCTATGGGGAAGGCTATTTGTGATGTGGAAATCGGAGAACTCACTTTTCGAGTGGGTGATGAAAAAGTGGTATTTCATGTGTGCAAGTCCATGCGGCAACCAAATAGTAACGAGGTGTGTTCTTTTGTGGACTTGGTGACCGATATTATTATTGATGATACAAGTGCTACAATCAATGTCGGTGATATGTTGGAGGCCATCTTGCTTAAATTTGATGATGACGAGATGGATGGCTTCATGGAATGTGTGTACTCTTTGCAAGGAATGGGGTCGTACAATTATGCGCCCCGGAAACTATCCTTGCATATTGAAAATAGGAATACTCCTCCAACAAAGCCTTCCATTGAATAGCCTCTTACCTTGGAGTTGAAGCAATTACCTTCACATCTTCGGTATAAATTTCTTAGCCCTTGTTCTACTTTACCGGTTATTCTTTCCTCTTATTTGACTAACGTACAGGTAGAATCTACATTGGTGGTGCTACATAAGAGGAAGAAGGCTATTGGGTGGACATTGGCGGATATTCGGGGAATAAGCCCCCCATTTTGCATGCATAAGATCAACTTGGAGGAAGGTGCCAAACTATCTATTGAATATCAAAGGAGACTAAATGAGGCTATGCAAGAAGTTGTCAAAAAGGAGATTATCAAGTGGTTAGATATCGGGGTTGTCTACCCCATTTTTGATAGTTCATAGACTTTTCCGGTTCAATGTGTCCCAAAGAAGGGGACATGACGGTGATCACCAATGACAAGAATGAGTTGATTCCTACAAGAACGATGACTAGTTGGAGAGTGTGTATGGACTATCGCAAGCTCAATAAATTCATAAGGAATGATCATTTTTCACTTCCCTTCCTAGATCAAATTCTTGATAGGTGGGCCGGTCGTGCTTTCTATTTCTTCCTTGACGGCTATTTGGGCTACAACCAAATCCTTATTGCTCTGGAGGATCAAGCGAAAACAACCTTTACATGTCCCTATGGTACTCCTTCAAGTGGATGCCATTTGGTTTGTGTAATGCACCGGAGACTTTTCAAAGGTGTATGATGGCTATATTCACGGACATGGTGGAGGAATACCTTGAAGTTTTCATGGATGACTTCTCGGTGGTTGGGGATTCCTTTGATGATTGCCTTGCAAATTTAGATAAAGTGTTAGCAAGATGTGAAGAAACGAATTTGGTGCTCAATTAGGTGAAGTATCATTTCATGGTCGAGGAAGGCATTGTCCTTAGCCATAAGATCTCAAAGAATGGAATTGAAGTTGACAAGGCAAAGATTGAGGTGATTTCTAAACTTCCATCTCCAACTTCGGTAAAATGTGTGCAGAGTTTCTTAGGCCACACGGGGTTTTACTGGCATTTCATCAAAGATTTTTCTAAGGTGGTGAACCCGTTGTGCAAGATTCCTGATAAAATGCTAAGTTTAACTTCAATGATGATTGCATGAGAGCCTTTGAATTGTTAAAGTTCAAGTTGACAACCACCCCCATCATCACCGCTCCAAATTGGAGTGTCAACTTTGAACTCATGTGTGATGCTAGTGACGTAGCGGTCGGTGCTGTTTTGGGGCAATGCATCAACAAGATTTTTCATCCGGTCTTTATAAGGATACAAGTGACGTAGTGAAAAGATGTGATGAATGTCAACGGGCCGGTGGAATATCGAAGAAAAATGAAATGCCTTTCACTATAATTTTGGAGATTGATATCTTTGATGTGTGGGGTATCGACTTCATGGGTCCTTTTGTGAGTTCTTGTGGAAACACCTACATCTTGGTCGCGGTTGATTATATGTCTAAATGGGTTGAGGTCATTGATCTACCCAACAATGAGGTGAGAAGTGTGGTGGCATTCTTGAAGAAGAATATTTTTACAAGGTTTGGAACTCCACGGGCTACATAAGTGATGGGGGTCGCATTTTTGCAACAAGGCTTTCGACACTTTACTTAGTAATTATGGTGTTACTCATAAAGTCATGACTCCTTATCATCCACAAGCAAGCGGTTAAGTGGAAGTCTCCAACCGGGAGATAAAGAGTATTTTGCCCAAAACAATGAATGCTAACCGGACAGATTGGTCCAAGAAGCTCGATGATGCATTATGGGCTTATCGGACGGCTTACAAAACACCTATCGGAATGTCGCCATACCGGTTGGTGTTCGGAAAAGCTTTTCATCTTCCTGTAGAACTTGAGTACAAAGCCATGTAGGCTCTAAAGAAGTTGAATCTTGATTGGGATGTAGCCGTTAACTTGAGGGTTGCACATTTGAATGAATTGGATGAGTTCCGGTATCATGCTTATGCAAGTTCGTTCTTGTACAAAGAAAAGATGAAATACCTTTATCACAAATACATTTGGAACAAAGAGTTCAAGTTGAGTATGTTTCCCAGAAAGCTAAAGTCTAAATGGAGTGGTCCTTTTGAAATTGTGGGTGTGACACCTTTTGGTGCATTGGACTTGAAGAACAAAAACAATGAGGTATTCCAAGTCAATGGTCACCGAGTGAAGCACTATTTGGGAAAAGTTGGAGATGGCCACGTCATGGCGGTGATTCATTTCAACTGATGGTATTCTGCGTCGTGCCGCGACGTTAAATCAGGGGCTTCTTGGGAGGCAACCCATATTTCTTTTTCTTTTCCTTTTCTTTGTTTCTTTTGTAGTTAGGTGTTAATTTTTGTGCTTACTTGATTTGAAGTGTGTTGCAGGGATGAGTGTGCTTTATAGGAATTGTGGCCAGAAATCTGGTTAAGTGTTGAAAGAATTGCGTACCATAGTTGCATTGTGCGGACCGTTGTTGCATTGTACGGACCGCACAATTATGGTTGTTGTAGAAAACGGTGCTCTGTGGCCGCACAATTAACTTGTGGACCACACAAATTGAAGGTGAAAAATGATAGCTCTCTAAAGTTGGCTTGTCAGAAAAATGGCCGATCTGCGGCCGCAACACAGAATCTGCGGTTCGCAACAAGAATTTGTGGCCGCACACAAAAATCTGTGGACCGCAGAGAAAATGATATTTTAGCTTACCAGGTAACAGAGTGCGGTCCGCAATTGAAATTCTGCGGCCGCACTCACTCTTCTTTCCCTTAGAGACTTGATACGTATAAATAGAGGGCAAGGGTTATTGTTACCATTTTCCCTCTCTGAGCAAAAATCACATACTATTTTGAAGTTTCTTGTTAAGTCTACCTGTGCATTCATACAACATCTTTGATCAATCACTCATCACACTCACTCATTTGGTATGCTTCAAAATCTTGTTAATCTTTTTCTTTAAATTTGTAGATTTTTAGTCAAACTTTAGACCATTTGTCAGTAGAATTCAACTGTACAACCATGTAGGGGTAAATATGTAGTGAGTTATCTAGTACTGCTCTATGGGGAATGGGTCAATAGATTTTTATGCTTGTACGTTATTTCCATGTCAAAATTTGTGCAAAAATTGCATGCCCTAGATAAAAGTACTGATCGTTCGTAATTGTTTGAAATATATGGCCGCACAAGAAATTGTGCGGTCCGCAGAAGTTAAGTCTAGGGTAACTCTAGGAATGAATGGGTCTGTGGCCGCAAGGAAAATTTTGCGGACCGCAGATTTTCCATTACGGCCACAAAACAGCTACTTTACTGTCTTCAGAGAAGTGTAATAGTTGTGATTCAATGTGCGGCCGCAAGACAAAATGTGCAGTCCGCAAAAAACATATTGCGGCTACACATCAGCCAATTCTCTGTCATCAGAGGGTTGGCATATTTGTGGTTTATGAGTTGCGACTGCAATGAAAAATGTGCGGACCACACTTCACATATGCGGCCACAAGAGAAAATTGTGCGTTCCACAAGGCCCATTCTACGGCCGCAATGAAAAATGTGCGGACCGCAGATCCCTATCCTTCAAGAATGTTTCAACTGTGTTCCTCAATGTGTCTTCTGGTGTGTCCTTACATTCATTGTATGTCTAAACTTGAATTACAACTAACAATCGCTTTTGCTTGGTACTGAAGATGGTTTGATATAGAGGCAGAGGCGACACTTCGAAAGGAAGGGGTGACCCTTCTCGAGGATGAGGGAAGAGACCCTTACTTAGTGCCCAGCAGCATGAAATTATAAAGAAAACAGTAGCCGGGAGAGGGAGAGGTGCAAATATTTTCGAGACCAGTTCTTATGTCCCATCTAAGGACGTATCAGAGGGCAACTCAGCCTTTGTTCAGTAATAATCGGCAGTACAGTCTAGGCTGTCAGGGAGGTTTCAACTGAGGGATGAGTCGTCATCATCACACAGCATTTTCGAGGGTTCGAAAAGTGCTAGTCAGGCTTCTGAGCCTTCCACTACACCTGTCCCTGAGGCACCAGAGACATCAGTTCAGGACATCCCCGATGATGGAAGAGGGTGAGATGCTACAGTTGTCGGCCTTGAAAGGTCAAAGAAGAAAGAGGTATGGGAGGATCGGTTTGTCAGCTTGGCCGCCTTCTCCAACTTCCATGAATGGTGGCCAGTGAGGTTGCTCACTCTTGAGCGACAGTTTTAGTTGAAAGATCTAGAGAGGTATAACCCTGCAGTATTGAGACATTTTAGAGAACGCAAAGGGTGGATGTGGTTTACCCAGAGCGTGGTGGATGCTAAGGAGTACCTTGTCCAGGAATTCTATGCCAATGTGGCGCAGATCAAGAAAGGGACAAAGGTGACGAAAGTGAGAAACCTCAAAGTGCGATTTGATCAGTACACATTGAACACAAACTTGGGATTTGATGATGTCGAGCCCACAGAGTACTTAGAGAAGTGTGCACTTAGGGATGCAGCTCATCCTTAGCTAGCAGAGATTCTAGGAGCTCCTGGGCCACCACCACCATGGATCACAACAGGGGCTTCTATTCACAGGAACACTCTAAGCTTTGAGGCAAAAGGGTGTCAAACCATTGTTTACAGCAGACTAGACCCGTGCTAGAATGAGACCTATCTTCTGATCCCTCGGGCAGTTCTAGTTGCTTCTATCATGGCCGGGTACCCTATCAATATGGGTGCCGTGATGTCAACAACATCTCTGTGATAGCTCGACAAGCTGACATGTCCTACCCGTATCCCAACACTATTACAGAGTATTTCACGGATGCGAGGATAGAGCCGAGGGACTTTGATACAAAGGTGCGGTCGAAGAATCCTTTCACATGGTACTCACTGATGGATGCACACAACCCTAAGAAAAAGGTTCAGTCATCTACCACCACAGGCCAGTCTGATGATCCATCGGTGGTAGTTGCAGAGGCAGTTGATGTTCCATCCACTTCGGCCGAGCCTTCATCTAGTATCACGGCTTGGACTCCACCACCATCTTCAGTTCCTACTGCAGTTCCTGCCACAGGTTCCACCTCGAAGCCGGTACTGCCTACTGCTTCACTTTTTGCGCTATGAGTCTCCCAGACATTGGCGAGCCTCAACAACTGGATGCAGACAGCCATTGCAAAGTTGTCTGACTTATCAAGTACTATTACACCACAGTCTTCTATTCAGGCACCTCAGTTTCCCCCGACCGTGGAAGAAACATTGAAGAAGCTCCTTGAGAACCAGAACACCATCACGGCTACCTTGGTACAGCATGGGTCAGTGATCGAAGAGCTGGGCAAAGAAGTAAAGAAAATGAGAAAGTCCCATGCCAACAAGAAATCAGTGGACAAGCTCCAGAGATAGGTTACAAAGCTTGCTGCACTCGGAGATATCCCCTTCGACATACTGATTGACCCACACCCTTCAGGCCTAGATCCTGCAGCACCATCAGCACCGGTAGCACCAACTAGCCAGTCTGAGAAGCCAGACTCTACTGTCGAGGCAGTGCGTCAGATGTTCATCAACGCAGTCACTCCCAGAGTTGAGGATGATGAGATCCAGTTGGAAGAGACTTAGGGTGGTGACATTGCTGGGGACACAGAGATGTCTAAGGATCCAAGGGAGTCTTCTTCACTATTTCCCTTCATTTACTCTTATTTTGTTAAGCATTGGGGACAATGCTTATTTTTATTCGAGGGGGGTGGTGGAGTTTATTTGATCTTATTTGATGATTCCGAGATATTTGGCTTGTAATAACTTGATACTATTTTCTTCTTCTTCTCTCATTATGTATATTTCTTCTCTTTCTCTCTCATTATGTATATTCGTTATGCTTTTGACAGTTTTTGCTTTGTAGCTTCTTTATGTTTGTTTTCTTATTAGTTAGTGTTTAATTTAGTAGCTTCTTTTTGAATTAGTATCTTCTTTTTGATTTAGTAACTTCTTTTTATGTTTCAATAGAAAATAAGCCTTTGGTTTTCTTAATACCACGGTTCTTTCCAAAGGTAGTTATTGTGTGAACCGGGTGACTCGTCCCAACGATGGATGGCGTGATAACCTTCTTAAGGGAATGAGTCCGTTTTGGGTATTTAGGTAATAATGGTAGTGGTAATGAATAAAAAGACCTAATTAAGTCAAGCTCGAAGAGTCAAACATGCTTCATTTGGTATCAACACACTTAACTACGTGCTTATAGTTAGAAACAAGGTTTTAAAAAGAAATGGCTCTAGTTAGTGACTCTGTGACTCTTGTGTTAACTTTAGCAACCATCGAGTGGTTTAATTGAACCATAGTGATTTTCAATCTTAAATGTGGTCGTTGTGCGCCCTTGACTTTATCCTCTTTAACAATCCAGTTTCATGAGAGGTGAGTTGCTTTGTTGTTAGTCCAAGTACTCGTGCGAAAAGTCTAGAACTTGCCCCGAATGTGTTTCAAGGCAAAATCCTAAGTTTTGCTTGGCTTGAGAGGTGATTGTAGGCTTTCCTTGGCCCGTTTGAGTTTTCTATTGCCTACCAATGATGCCATCCCTAGTCAACTTCTTCGAGCCATTAGCCTTTCTCATTTGAAAACCATGTTACAAGCCTTTACCAGTTCTATTGTGACCATCTCTTGGCACCTGAACTTTCCTTAACACTCATGTGAAACAAATGGCTAAAACGTAAGTTTGGTGGGGAGACGAGGAAATTGAAAAAGGGTATCAAGGAACAAAAAGAGAAAAAGAAATGATGAGAAGAAAAGGCAAAGAAAATAAAAGAACAAAAATAAAAATGCAACAAAATGAATAAGTAGAAGAGTTGAAGGGATTCAAAAAAGGCAATGATCCCAAACATGGAGAAATATGAATGTAATGATCAAGAAAGAGTGATGTTAAGTCTCTCTAGTCCCCCAAGAAAAAGAAAGTGCCTCAAGAAATTGTTAAAGTGTGAGCCGAGAAATGAATGATGGAGTGCTTAAGAAAGGTATAACCACTCAACCATATTGTATCCAACCCTAATCCAAAAGCCTTCATTACATCCCGAAATAAGTCATATTTGATCTCGAGCCGAGTGAGCTTATATTAGTGACGATCTACATGAGGGACAAGCCTATGGTACTTGAAGTCGTACTTGTGACATTCTCTTGAGAGAGATAAGTAAACCTATCATAAATCTTTGGATTGAGCGTTAAATTTCTTAAGTGAGTCAGGCTACCAGAGAGTAGAGGAGGAAGAGTTTAGAACCCACAATGACCTACATGATAGAGAAAGAGTACTTGATAAGTAAAGTCAACTTTTGATGCTCAAATGTCATTTTATAGCTATATGTGCATAAATATGTAACTTGTCGCCTTGTTGATAATACATAGGTAGTATGGGTAATTGTTGATCCCAACTGATATGTGGATAGCTCACCTTCGACTCTTGTGGAGGTAGGAACTAATTTATTTGCTTGAGGACAAGCAAAGACTTAAGTTTGGGGGAGTTGATAAGTGGGAATTTTGACTTCTTATTAACGCCTTTTAACTTTTGTTTTAGTCTAAAAGCATTGAATTATGCTCCCGGAAATAATGAAATTGCAAAAAATTGCAGGAATCCTGGAAGCTGGGCTCCCGAGATAAAATCTGACTCAAAGAGGAGTAGTCCAAGTACAAGGCAACAAAAGGCACAGAGTCACACAATATGCAGTCCGCAGAAGGAATTCTGCAGCCGCAGAAGAAATTGTGGACCGTAAAATTCCACCTGCGGCCGCAAACAAAGAAGGAAAACTCAGCAGATATTTGTGCAAATTGCGGTCCGCACATGAATTGTGCGGCCGCAAAAGATGGGCTAAAGGTCAAGATCAGAGAGATTTCCAAAAGACCAAGTCCAAAGCTTTAGAGAATTGCGAACTGCACAAGATTTGTGTGGCCGCAGAAAATTGTCTTGCGACCGCAATCCTACTATTGCGAACCGCAGAAGAGTGAATTGCGGCCGCAGTTCTAAATTTGCGGACCGCAGAAATGTTGCCTCGCGGCTGCAGTTCAGAATTATGCTGCCGCAGAATCCCATATCCTGCCAGATAACGAAGTCTACGGACCGCACATGGAATTGTGCGGCCGCAGAACCTCCCGAGGAGCATTTTTGTCCGAGATTTTTAGACTTCTATAAATAGAAGAGTTTTACGAAATTAGGTCAAGTTTGAACCTCTGCAATTACTGTAGCCGATTTTCTTTGCCACTTTTGGAAGTTTACTTTAATTTGGTGTATTTTACAATAGATTTTATCATTTTTAGCTTACATTATGAGTTTAATTAGTCTTTCTTCTTCATTTTCTTCAAACTCAAGTATGAGTAGCTAGATTTTTACTAGGGTTGTGACCCAACCCTAGAGTGTAAACCTTATGGGTACTTAATTTAGTACTTGTTTATGATTGGGTGTTTATTATTTAGCTTAGTTCATGCTTTAATTTGAGGAATTAATGGTTGCAAACACTAGTTCATGCCTATTTGACTTAGTCTCTTCTTGAGAAAGAGAGACCTAGTTTAGGACAACTTGGCTAACAAAGAATTGGGTCAATTGAGAGATTTATTCACCCAATTAAAGGGTCCAACCTAGAGATAGTAAAAATTCGACTTGAGCTTTTATCAACTGTTTTGTGTGATACCCATTTGGTCTTGAGAAAGCCAAATTGGGCAAAACCACTCTTTGACTGAGAGGTATTGAGTGGGTATTTTAGAGTTGATAACTATAATACACCTCAATCAACAAAATAAATATTAAGGTCTTTATCCCATTAGGCAAACACCTAAATAATGGTCACAGCCCTAGGCTTTTAATCAATTTGGAAAACCCCCAAAAAATAGTTATCTCTAGTTTTCTTTCTTTATTTGGCAATCAATAGAGTAAAAATTAAAAATAGAAAATCAATCTTTTTATGGAAGTGAAATCTCGATAATTCAATCACGTACATTGAAATATATACCCCTAACCCCCATCTTAGCTCCCTGTGAATTCAACCCCGACTCTTAGTTGGGTTTCTATAATTGCAAACGATCGTTTCATACTTCTTTTGAGATATGCAATTGGACGCAATCAGGGAGCAACATTCTTTTTTTCTGGAATCGGGTAACAAACTCTCGTATAATTCTGATTCTTCTTGTGCAATTCTGAATATGTCAGCCTTCTGGGCTTGCACCTTTCTGGCCCCGGCATGAGCTTTAATGAAATAATCCACGAGCATCTCAAAGGAATCTATGGAATGCTCAGGCAGTAATGAATATCACGTTAGGGCTCCCCTCGTGAGAGTTCCGCCGAATTTCTTTAGCAACACAGATTCAACTTCGTGAGGAGCTAGATTATTTCCTTTTATTGTCGTTGTGTAGGTGGTAATATGTTCCTGTGAATCTAAGGTTCCATCATACTTTGGAACTTCAGGCATTTTGAAATGCTTCGGGATTAGTTCTGGTGCCGCACTTGGCTTGTACGGTAATTGTATATACTTCTTCGAGTTCGGGCCTTTCAATACTGGCGATGTGCCCGATATTTGATCCATGCATGCGTTTACTTCCCTCATGAACAGTAAAAGCTCATCTTTGGATAAATCGTTCTCATTGTTAAGTCCTGATCTGCTCCCCCCAGCCCCATCGGAGCCAACTTCACCCCTGGGAGTGTTGTTGTTAACTCTCTGCGTTGTTTGGTCTGCGGGAACAATGGGAGGAATTGGATCGCGCATATTTGCATTATTCGAAGCATCCGATAGCGCCTGCTTCAGTTTCGTCATAACCTGATCCTGCTGCGTGAGATGGCCTAGAATGATTGCATGTTGCTCTTGCAAGATCCTCACAGCATCCGCTACTTGCTCCTCGTCAGCATCATCAGAAGTTGTCTCCTGTACCCGTCGGGAGCATTTCCTGGCATGCACCGGTATGGCCTCGAAATGAGGCTGATCCCCTCGATTTTCAGGGTTGTGTGCATTGTTAACAGTGTTATCTGTCATTTTTTGTGATTTTTTCTGAGACAAAATAATCAAAACACGTTAGTAAAAAAGGCAAGGATCAATTTAATTGCACGGATGTCTAGGCCCCACGGTGGGCGCCAAACTGTTTACTCGTAAAATGGTATAATTAAATTTATATGTAGTTTCTAGACAAGTGAACTAATTTGATATTAAAATAATATAAGAATCGAAGAAATACACAATACTTAGCCTTAGAATGTAGATGAAATAGCAAAGATTGTGATTCTGTGAACACGGTTTCCGAACATAGAAATGATGAGATCAAAAGGCAAGAAAATAAAATTGTATAAAACTTTGTATAGAGTAGAGTGTAAGTTTAACCAGAGAATTCGTATGTCACTTACAATGGTAACTGAGCTCAATATTTATAGTTATGCCTCGGGAAAGAAGTCTTAGCATCATGCCCTTCTTTAATGTCAATTATAAGGGTCATTGATGAAAATGTAACGGTGAACATAAATGTCAAATTCTCTGTAACAGACCGTCACTCTTAATGCTGCAGAATATTCCTTAGTAAATGCTACCGGGCGCAAAGCATTTAATACACCTTTTATGAACGTTATCCTTTCCGGTGACAAGCGGAGTGGCTGTGTTCGGTCCTTAGTCATCTCATCTTGGATTCCATGTGTCCTTCTTTTGGTCAGCCACGTGTCATATCATATTTTATCCAATACAAGTTTCAACTCTTACTAATACCTCAAAACATTTACACCAAAATAATGAATATATTCTCAAGGTATTTATAGCTTGCTCAAATGTTTACATTAAATTATATTAAATTGTTATTGTTAAGTGGCAAAATAAGATGACAATGTTTATTAATTAATTATAATCTATCTATCTATCTATCATCTATAATCTATAATAACTATGTTAAAAGCATGAAGTCATTAGCGAAATGTCGTTTGACTTTTTTATCTTTTAAAAGTAGATTTCACATTGGACAAATTTGTAATAGTAATTTACTTATTTTTCTAATATTTAAGACTTTAAAAATCAAGTAAATCTTATTTATTAGATTCTTCCTTATTTGAAGTAGGTAAACGCTCCTAATATTTAGAAATCTAAAATTTTGATTTCACTTATATAACTTTTTTGTATATTTAAATTATGTAAGTATTTTCCTTAAATGTTTATAAGTTTTTATCACGTTAGGAATTTTGTCTTCATTTTAATTTTGTATACTAAACACGTAAGAATCATCAAACATGTCAAAATCCACATTTTTATATCTTTCTTTTAACCATGTGAATATTGTTAAATCTAATATTTCACATGTGCATGATGTCTTAAGGTGATTTATAAATTTGTTATTTTTTAATAAAAATTGTTTACTCATTAATGACAGATAACACGTACACTACAGTATGCATGAAGCATAATTTTATCATTTAATTATTTTATAATATTTATAACTTTAAAGTTAACTTAAACAATTCTATAAAAGGAGCTCCTAATATTTAGAAATTCAAAATCGAATAACATATTAACGTATATGAATTATTTTCTCATTTAAATTGCATAAAATAAATATACAACTCCTTAATCTAATTCATACCCAAAGAACAAAAACTAAAAAATTAATTTTAATTCCTTATTTGTTAAGATCTAATAACAATCATGAATATTAAATATAAACAAACTAAGTTGCACCCTGTTTTGACAATATTTTTTTGAATTAATGAATGAGAATATTAAGGTATTATCTCATGTTTCGAATGATAAATCCAATCAAAAGTACTATATTATCAATTCAAATGAAATAAATGAGTTTGGATATAATGATGAACAAGAATACTTAAAATAAAAAAGTTTACAAAGAATAAGTAAGAACTAATTGTTACTAAAATTGATAATACTAGTCGATACTCATTCTATATTCAACAATATTTTAGGGTCTCAAGATCTATGCTTTTTGCTTTGTCAATATATGTAATGTATAAATCTCTTTTCAAATGTTACTATCCTTAGCGCTAATAATTCTAAAATATATTAAATATTAATTAATAACCAAAACACAAACGAGAATTTGTATTTTTTTAAACATATTTTTTGGAACTTTGATATGAAGAAATGCTTGAAAGGATATTTAATAGTAAGAGAAGAAAGATGCTATAGAAAGACAAATTTGGTCAAAGGCCAGAAATTTGAATACGGAGATGGTAAGAGATATGTGACAAGCTAAAAGATAACCAAAGTTAGAGCTCTTTTGTGAATGACAATAATAGTTCATTAACCACAATTAATAAAAAGATATATTTGAAAATCTCTTTATAATTATTCTTATTAATTCTACTAAAATTTTGATCAATCAATAATGGACTATATTCTTCGTATTCAAATTGATTATGGAATTCTTTTGAGACTTGAAGGAAGAAGTTATGGGTTAATCAAAATTGTTTTAAATGTATGTGTTGTTTTGGTTTGTATTTTATATTAATAATTTATTTAGAATTTTATCCTATTAGCGTCTACATTATATGTCTGAGAATTTTGTATGGCAAGATTTTTTTCTTTATTGATCTATCCAAATATCATTAATATTATTTATTTCAAGAACTTACATTTTTCAAATTTTTATTTTGTAACTCAATTATATTATTTAATAATATTTTATTATTTTTAAATTATATACTCATTGATAGGTACATGTGCAGTGCGCGTACATTACAACTACAACAAGATACCCAGTATTATTCTATATTGTGGGATGTAGGGAGGGTAGTATGTACGCAGACCTACCCCTACCTTGTGAGGATAGAGAGGTTATTTCCAACAGACCCTCGGCTCAGGATAGTATAAGTACCACATTAATAAAAATGCGTGTATACTGAAACTAGTTAAATAATAAAAGAGTGTGTATAAATATGAAATTCATTTAGTGATTCGGTGCAATGAGTACAGATAAAAAAAAATTCCGTTCCTTTTGCCTCGGATTTTAAGCTTGACTCCTTTGAAGTTGAGCAAAGGCCATTCCTATGTTATTTACTTTTTTATCTGAAAATTCGAATAAGAAAAAGTAAATACAACCATGCAAAAATTCAGATATTCACGGGAAATAGTATTACTGATTCAAAGTTTGAAACCTTCAACATTCTCCACGATATTCCTAATAAACCGTAAAAATCCTACATATCTTTTCTTTTCTTTTTAATCAGGTGAGAATGTATTTATAGTTGGGGAAGAGATAGTACTGAGTAGAGGGGAGGAGTTTTGCTCGATAGTGCAGGATGGAGTTTCAATATTAGTGATAAGCTGCAAACTCCAATCCGTAATATCCCTTTGAATTTGCACTATATCCGATATTTCAATATTAATAAGGTGAAAATTAACTCCAATCCGTAATATCCCTTTGAATTTGCACCATTAACTAGATAACTATCAAATACGAGATTAGTCAGCATTTTGTAAAACTCCACCCTCCAAAAAACTCTCCAACTATGAATCTTATCCTTATTTAGGTAATCTAAAGCAAAACCTATCATATTTAAATCTAAGTACTATTATTATCATCAAATAAGCCTTTTGGCAGACATCCTGAAGAAAAAAACCCTTGTATCTTCCTAACTTTTCAACTCTTTGAATTAAGAACAATGGCAAAGAAGGATGGTAATCGAGAAGAAGAAATCTCCCAGATGGAAGAAGGCAATATTACCCATTCAGCCTCCCAGTCCGATTCCAATGTCGGATTTTGTTCATCACTTACTGTCGTTGTCATCGCACAAAAGGTAAACTTAATTACGTACAATTAAAACACCTAAAATTATTTAATTTGATGGATCGAGTTGTGTTTGACTTTGCAGTTGATAGCGGAGGCTATAGGAACGTACTTTGTAATATTTGCAGGGTGTGGATCAGTTGCTGTGAATAAGATCTATGGGAGCGTTACGTTTCCAGGGATATGTGTAACATGGGGTCTAATCGTGATGGTGATGGTTTACACCGTGGGACATATATCAGGAGCTCATTTTAACCCTGCTGTCACTATTACTTTCACCATCTTCGGCCGCTTCCCATGGAAACAAGTATGTACTTCTTTTCTACGTTGCTCGAATTTTTCGAAAATATCGTAGGTGCATCAGATTCTCAAAAAATAGTGTATTTTTTGAAAGATCTAATATTAGTGCGATAGCATTTTGGATAGTTCGTTCAACATAACTTTTTTTTTTACACTGTAGTAGTTACTTACACTCTTAATTATCATCTACACCATATTAAACTATATTGGTATTGTAAAAGTCATTATACTATGAGTGCATATAAGTTTTTTTATTAAAAAATTAAACTCGCAACCGCTACCCTTTGGGTGCGCAGTGGATAACCTTTTCATTGTGCAATAGCTCGCAAACCACACAAGAGATGTAAATCACGCGCATCAAGGCAAATCCTGTGTGAGGAGCTCTGACTGAGAAGGCTGCTGGTGAGAAAAATCGATCACAAGTCTCTCATGTGGGAAACCACTCACTCAACCAACTCAGTCAACTCTTGCGGTGTTGGGTGCATATAAGATATCCTAGTAAATTTCAAGAATTAAAATTGTAATTTGGTAGCTTACTACTAGCTAGTATTAGTATTAAAATTACACTATGAGTAACTTTCACAAAAAGGAGAGATTTTTTCGGAATATAATAAGATCCATAAACAGCACATTATTCAAGGCTATCAAATATATTAATGATAAAATACGCAGGGGTAAATATTTTTCTAAAAAATCCTTAACCTTTCAGCATCACCAAGTCCTAGAAGTGTAGGACAATATATCATCTGTGATAATTATTTGTTTTAAATTGTTCATAATAGAGCTAGCAGATATCGAGGAAGGAAAAAGATACAACGAGTGTAAAAGAGTGATTTTGTGGACCCAAGTTTAAAATGTTAAACTGAAGCTTCAAATCTCCTAACCGAAATTTTTTATTTTCTCCTAACCACACACGAAAAAAAAGCATCAAATCAACAATTAAAACGTGTTGCAAATGATGTTATATACAACGTGTATATTTCTAATGTGTTTTACAAATGATGTTAAAATACAAGTCTAATATGTGATGCAGGTACCTTTGTACATAATAGCTCAACTAATGGGTTCGATTTTGGCCAGTGGAACTCTGGCTCTATTGTTTGACGTAACTCCTCAAGCTTATTTTGGTACTGTTCCAGTTGAATCTAATGGCCAATCACTTGCTATCGAAATCATCATTTCTTTCCTTCTCATGTTTGTCATTTCTGGCGTTGCTACAGATGATAGAGCAGTAAGTTTCTACTTTTTTTTAATTTACAATTCATAAATTAATTATATATCTTTTCTTTCTGAAAAAAAATTGATTTATTTTTTTTTAATTATTTTTTTACCTTTTGTTACTCTTGCAGATTGGACAGGTTGCTGGAATAGCTGTGGGAATGACCATAACTTTGAATGTCTTTGTAGCAGGGTATACTAATTGTTTCACTTAGTAAATTTGTTAACCTTCAATTTCTTTGTCTAAAATGTAATCAAATCAAGTTGAAAATGCAGGCCAATTTCAGGAGCATCAATGAATCCAGCAAGAAGCATTGGTCCAGCAATAGTGAAGCATGTTTATACAGGTCTTTGGGTGTATATAGTTGGTCCAATCATCGGAACACTAGCCGGAGCATTTGTATACAATTTGATTCGATCCACAGATAAACCACTTCGGGAGTTGGCCAAAACTGCATCATCTCTTCGAAGTTGAGAGCAAATTCAATATATTTAACTGAAATTTTAGGCCATTCACTTTTTATCATCCCAGTTCGGATGTCCCTAAATCGTACATTTTTAGGTATTTTGAGCCATGAACATAAGTATTGGAGCATTTTCAGCTATTTTTGCAGCAATTCTTTTGCAACTTACTGCATTTTCTTCAATAATCTTCTCCCTATGGCCTCGATCCCCAAAAGTAAACCGATGATATGTAGATAGAGCTAGGGTTGGCTAATGTTGAAAAACACATGTATATATATATTTTTGAATTCTCGTAGACGAAAAAGTGTAAGCATATGTTCATTTCCAATTAATGTTTCAACTTGACAAAGCTCCTTTTATTATATAGCTATACAATAATAACGATGCCTCAATTACAAATAAGCTTATTTTATGCGAGATTGCTCACATTTACTATCCCAAGCTCAAATAGATGAGGAGGGTTATGGTAGGCGGACAACAGATTATGGTAGGCGGACAACAAGTGCAAAACTGATCAATTCATGTTAAATCATTTTATTATATATATATATATATATATATATATATATATGATCTTGGATAGTCCGGGCAAAATGGAGAATATTGAGAATGGCCCTAAATTATTTGGTGACCGTTGACCTGCTCCAAGTCCAAGAACGTCTAAGGGATACATGCTAAGGAGTTGTATGATCTTCAACAATTGACTAGGAGTTGTTTGGAGAGTTACTTGGAGGATTCATGCAAAGAATACCATGTTTAGAGTCTTGAGAATTGAAAAATCAAGACCCCAATTCAAACTGTGTGACACGGTTTCACCAACCGTTGGCTACGGCTCAAGAGGGGCCTGAAGAGATGAAGAAAATAAGGTTCTGAAATTCGTCACGGTTCAGATGTGTGTTACGGTTGGGGTTACGGTTGGGGCTACGGTTTGGCCTAGCGAGATTTTTTGAAAAATTAACTTTGAAACTTTTTCTATTTTACCCATTGGGTATTTATAGTAGCCTAGGGTTATTTCATTAGGAGCGGAGCATATTTTGACTTAAAAAAACTCTTGAGAGAGATTTTGAACCTCTTGGTTCGAGTTCGACTTTGGATTACCTGTTTTCAAGACTTTGGTTTTTGAGGGTAATCTTCTTCTCCTTTCTTTATATCTGGGGTTCTAATGAGATCTTTTGTCACGACCCAATTTAGGATGATGACCGGCACTTAGGAGCAAGTGCCCCCAAGTAAGCCTCATTAGTATTTTACAGAAAATCGGACAGAGTTTCCCCTGTATTTAGACTATCCCAAAAATTTCCCTGTCTCAAATCAACAACCAAACATCCTAATATCAATTCAAATGACAATGACTTTATCAATTAACCAAAACAAATATCTACCATTAATAGTCCACCCATTAAACAACTAGAAATATTATTTTATCTCCAACTTTGATAAGAATGCGTAATACTCAACATAAGTCTATAATAACAAAAGAATACTCAAGACACTAAAAGAATGACTATGGAGCGACTCTAAGAGTTCAAAGAAAAGGCCATAACAATAAATAAAATCTCCGCTCACGCAAACAAGTGCGAGGCTCACCAAAAACTATCAATATGTGCGCTGTAATTAACGAAATCCTCGCCCGCGTCAACTGTTGTCTCTGTAAAAATAAATTAGTGGGGAATGAGTCGCTAGCTCAGTGAATAATAACACTTAACCACAACCATTTTTATTGGGGACAAGTCACAAAACATGCTAGTATATTAAATAGAAAATATCATAAAAATGCCCTTTCAGAAATAATAAACAGTAATCAGTCTCATCGGGTTTTCATGTAATATAAATCAATTGAAAATTCGGTAATAAGCTCGGTAAAAACTGTGTAATATTAATATTCATGTTTTGGGAGGTTTCAATGAACGGATCATGTAATCGGTATAACTGTGGAGTTATTCGCAAGAAGTCAAATATATCGGTAGTCCTTACTTGAGCGAAATCGGTAACAGTATGCTAGTTTTACTTTTCCACTAGCGAGGGCTACAACGGTAATCGGAAATTACAAGGTGCACCAGGTCTAACGAACCCGTCGTTAGCCACGGGATCCTTCAATGTCTACTCCCATTTATACTTATCTTTGTAATCCGTATATATTCGTAGAAAATATTTTAAAACAATATAGGGCATTTCGATTCTTATCAAATCATATAATTTCATTTCGATAACAGTAAATTCAAGTAATGGTAAAACAGATCTAGTGACAACGGGAATATTTAAAACAACGGTAATCATCTCGAATAACTATTTCGGTATCATATCGAGTAAAAGACTTGTCCCACATGCAACTCAAAATAATCGGTAACATATTCATATTAAAAATCATGTGTAAATCATGCAAGTTATGAAAACACAAATTGCAGTAAGATTACTACTCACAATACTCGTGCCGAAATACCAAATGCTTCACCTCGAACAATTCGTACAAATTCCTCTAATCAATCTATAATTACATAATATCGATCTTATGTTAATTTTCTTGTTTAGGCTAATTCATAGCTAATTTAGAATACCCAACCCTCGAAGTTTCATATTTGACTCTTAATTCGCCGAATTATATTTACCCACATATGAGTAATTACTAATCTATCAACTCCAACCTATTCATATAATTTATTAATCCAAATTCATAAAGTTTTATTGATTCTTTAGGAAGAAAATTCTCAATTGCGTGAATGAACTAGTGTAATTTCTATTACTCTGTAGAATCTTCCAATCATGAGAATCGAAATTAAAATCTACCAGAAGAAGAAGCTCAAGTAATACCCGTAAGACACAATTAGTGCTTAAGATTCCTCAACAGATTGCTAAAGATTAACAAAAATTATACATATCTTTCATGTTTCACTAACTTTTGCCAATCTCCTTATTTAACTCTAACCATTAAAATATATTCTCAAATTTGTGGAATACAGTACCTTAAGATTTGAACAAATAATGGCTGGATGTGGCTTCTTTTGCGGCACCGAGCTTTTTTGTAACGACCCGGCCGGTCGTTTCGAGATTTATAGCTCCGTTTTCTCCATTTCTACTTTTTTTTATGTTATTCAGCTATATTATATTATATCGGATTAGTTGGTTCGGGACCGGAGTGGTTTCAGAGTGAATTGAGACACTTCTCTTAAGTAGAAACTTAAGTTAAAAAAGTCAACCGGATATTGACCTATGTGTAAATGATCTCGGATTTGAATTCTGATGGTTCCGTTAGATCCGTTAGGTAATTTTAAACTTAGGAGTGCGTCCGAAATGTGATTTGGAGGTCCATGGTAGAATTAGGCTTGAATTGGCGAAATTGAAAATTTAGCGATTTCGGTTGGCAGTGGAAAATTTGATGTCGGGGTCGGAATGGAATTCCGGAAGTTGGAGTAGGTTCATAGTGTCATTTGTGATGTGTGTGAAAAATTTAAAGTCATTCGGATATGGTTTGGTTGGTTTCGGCATCGGTTGCCGAATTTGGAAATTCAGAAGTCCTTAGGCTTAAATCCGAGTGTAATTTGATGATTTGATGTTGTTTTGAGTGATTCAAAGATTCAACTAAGTTGGTATGTTGATATATGACTTATTGGTATTCTTGGTTGAGGTCACGAAGGCCTCATGGTGATTCTGGGTGGTTAACGAATTTGTCAAAGTTGGAAAATGCAGCTAAAGCTGTTGCTACTGCTATTTTCGAACCTACGGAAGAAAGAGTCGCAGGTGCGAGACCGCTGGTGCGCGTGGGGAGTTCGCAGGTGCGGGTAATGCTGGGCTAGGCAGGTTGCACATGTGCGAGTTGGAGGTCGCATCTGCGAGCCCGCAGGTGCGAAACCTGGGGCGCAGATACGAATAGGGAGATGCTGGGCAGGCTTAGCAGAAGCAGAGGAAAAGCGCAGGTGCGCTTTCGCAGGCGCGAGAATTTGCTGCACAGATGTGGGAAAATGTGAGGCCAAGGCTGGAGCGCAGGCGCAAAGGATTTGGCCGCACCTGCGAGCCCGCATATGCGAGGCCTGGAGCGCAGATGTGGAAGCTGGGTAATTAAGTGGAGTTCGCGGATGCGGCGCCTTGACCACAGGTGCGGTCCCGCATACGCGGAAAAAGAGCCCGCAAGTGTGAAAAATCTGGGCAGAAACCATAAATAGAACCCTTCGCGAATTTGGTTCATTTCCACCATTTTCAAGTTGGTTTGTAGAGCTTTGGGGAGTGATTTATGAAGGGTGATTCAAGGTCTATGAGTGAGGTAAGTTGCTTGAGCCCTAATACTTTTATATATGGTGATTTTCCGTTGTTTAGTCATTGTAATTAGTGAAAATGAGGGGTTAGGGCTTGGGATTTTTGGAGAAGTTATTTAAGGATTTGAAGGACCAAACGATGTCGGATTTTGATGAATTTATTATGGTTAGACTCGTGAGTAAATAGGCTTTCTAGTTTTGTAAATTTTGTCGGATTTCGAGATGTGGGCTCGGGGGCCAGATTTGAGCCAATTTCGGGTTTTGGTCTAATTTTGTAGCTTTTCTTATGGAATTCATTCCATTAGCGCGTATTGATGGTGTTGTACTAATTGTGAATAGATTCGGAGCATTTGGAGACCGAGTCCAGAGACGAGGGCATCTCGGAGTAGGATTTTTACGTTGTTAAGGTAAGTAACAGTTTTAACTTTGGCTTTGAGAGTATAAACCCGGAGATTTGACATCATGTGATTGTTTGGAAGTGATACCCACGCTAAGTGACGAGCGTGTGGGTGTGCACCGCGAGGGATTGAGACTTGGTCCGTCCCGTGAGGCTGTAAGGCCTAATGGCTATTATCTGTGGTTATGTGTTTATTTATTGTTGAACCTGTTTGCCTTCATGTTAGAGATCATGCTTAGGCTTTATTCATGCTCTCATTATTTGTACTCTGTCATAGAATTTATTGTACATGTTTACCTCAATCTCTATTATTTGCTAATATGATGTGATACTTGATGTGGGTTGTGTTCCCTTATTTGTTGATGATGGTGAGGCTAGTGAGGTACATGATTGAGTGAGGCCGAGGGCCTGGTTGTGAGGATATTAATACCATAGCGCGTGAGTTGTCCGCGTAGCACGTGAATTGACCGTGCGGGTTCAGGTATTGATATTATAGCGCGTGATTTGTCTGTGTAGCACGTGAGTTGACCGTGTAGATCCAGGTATTGATATGATGGCACGTGAGTTATCTGTGCTTAGCGCTTAGGCTTTGGGAGCCCCTCCGGTGTCTGTACACACCCCCAGTGAGCGCAGAGTGTTGAGTGTTTTGAGTGTTGAGTGTTGAGTGCGAGTGATGAGTGATAGAGTGACACTGCTGTGAGGTTGTATTTATTTGTGTTGTTGCTGCATTTATCTGTTAAACTTATTTGTGGCATTTACTGAGTTATGGAATTTACTTGTTTATTTCTGTTTATTTTTAAATTGTGAAAATAAATAATTGGACTGTTTTACTTAGCTCGTCACTATTGCTGAGTTCCTTAGTTATTTCAGTTACTACTGAGTCGGTTGTACTCATTCTACACCATGCACTTTATGTGCAGATCTAGGTGAGTTAGAGCGCGGAGATCGTTGAGTTCAGGCCGGCTATCTGTGGAGATTGCAAGGTAGCTGCTAGCGTCTGCAGGACCTTGTTACTCCTTTTGTCATTTCTTCTTTTGGACAGTTAGATAGTTTATATATCTTAGTTTATAATTTTAGACGCTCATGACTTAGTGACACCCCGATGTTTGGGGCTCGTTTTCGTATTTCTATAATTATATTTAGAGTTGATTTAGTTTATGAAAAATTCAAATATTGGAAATGTTTTATTAAATTCTTATAACGGTTTAGTAGTAATATTTTGGGAAGTAGCTTGCCTTGTAACACGATAGGCGCTATCACGACCATGGTTAGATTTTGGGTCGTGACAAGTTGGTATCAAAGCCTAGGTTACATAGGTCTCACGAGTCATGAGCGGGTTTAGTAGAGTCTTGCGGATCGGTACGGAGACGTCTGTACTTATCTTCGAGAGGCTGCAAAACCTTTAGGAAAATTTCACATTCTTGGATTCTTATCATGCGTTATGTGTATTCTAGTAACTAAACATCTGTATTTCATTCTCTCACAGATGGTGAGGACTCATGCTACCAGTCGAGAGGGACAGCCACCAGTTCGGTCAGCGGTAGAGGCTGTGGTAGGGGCGGAGTCATCGCCAGCGCAGCAGCTAGGGCAGCACCTACAGATCCCCCAGTTATCCCCGCTCAGGACTAGGTCCCAGAGGTAGAGGTTCCGGCAGCACCAGCCCAGGCACCACCTGTGCCTATTATGATTCCAGGCCTTCAGGAGGCCCTAGCTCAGATTCTGACAGCATGTACCGGCCTTGCTCAGGCGGTCTCTATCTCGACGGCCGCAACTATTTCTCAAGCTGGAGGAGGCACTCAGACTCCCGTCGCTCGCACACCCGAGTAGGTTGTTCAGAGACTTCAGACACCGGAGGCACCACCAGCCTAGCCGATTGCAGCTACACAGTATTATGTGGTTCCTGCTATGCATGAGGATGATCAGCATAAATTGGAGAGGTTTGGGAGACTCCAGCCGCCACCTCTCAGTGGCACAGAGAGAGAGGACGCTCAAGACTTCTTGGACAGGTGTCAGAGGATACTCCGTACTGCTGGTATTCTGGAGACTTGTAGGGTCTCATTCACTACATTTCAATTTTCTGGGGCTG